>NC_046286.1:38035992-38649492 GCF_004115265.2 Rhinolophus ferrumequinum
CAACCACAAAAGGCATAAAATATACATAATGGGAATATCAGAAAACAAGAAGGAGAAAAAGGAACAGGATAAATATTTGAAACAATAATGACTGAGAATTCCCTCAAATTAATGTCAAACACAAAACCACATAACCAGGAAGTTCAGAGAACACCAAACAGGATAATACTAAAACAAAAAACAAAAAAACTCACGTATACCTAAGTATATCATTTTCAAACTAGGAAATGACAATAAAGAAAAAAATCCTGAAAAGAAAACAGAAGGAAAAAAAAATACCTATAGAGGCACAAAGGTAAGAACCCAACTTCTCAGACTATACATGCAAGAAGACAGTAGACATAAATATTTAAATTCTTGAGGAAAAAAAATAACAACCTAGAATTCTCTACTCTGTGATATTATCCTTCAAAAGTGAAGGAGAAATAGAATTTTTCCAAAAAATTAAAATTGAAGTTTGTTGCTAATAAACCTGCCTTGCAAGAAATGTTAAAAGATCTTGGAAAAAGTAAAATAGCTCAGACTCAGATCTACATGTACTATAGAAGAACATCAAAGATGGGATAAATGAAAGTGATACATAAATTTTCATTTCTTATTCATAATTGGCCTAACAGATAATAGATTGTTTAAAATAATAATAGCAACAATGTATTCAATTATTTATTCTTAGTATATATTATATATATACTATGTATATAAATATATACTATGTAAAATGAATGACAGCAATGGTACAAGGGACAGGAATGAGGGATTAGGATTATTTTGATATTATAAAGTACTCACACTACCTAAAAGTGTGACATTGTTATCTGAAAGTGGAGTGAAAAAGTACAGAAAAAGAACATTTTCTGTTTGATTGAAGTATTTCAAAATAAATTATTTTAATATTCAGAAATTTAAAAAATATAATGAATAACCAAATATCCTTCATCCAGATTAAACAAATATAAAACAGTTTGCTGTATTTGTTTAAGAACCATTTTTTAAAGAAATAAAACTCCATAACTTTCTTTTCTCCCTTTATATCCCATATCTTTTTCATATTCTTTCATATTTTTATGTAGTGTTACTTCATGAGTGCCACAATCTACAATAAAGAAATTTTCTTTAATTTTTTTCAACAATGATGTCATTCATGTTTTATTGTGTAATGTTCCTTTCATTGATTTAGCATTCTAATTTTGATTTTTATTGATGTGATATAAATAGATCCAACATATTTATTTTAAATGCTACACATAATAACCTATATTTACATTGCACTATATGCCAGGTGTATATCTTGTTAACTGTATATAAACTTTATAATAATCCAATGAGGTTTACATTGCTATTACCGTGTTTCCCCGAAAATAAGACCTAGCCAGACTATCAGTTCTAATATGTCTTTTGGAGCAAAAATTAATATAAGACCCGGTCTTATTTTAACATAATACAAGACCAGGTCTTATAATATAATATAATATAATATAATATAATATAATATAATACAATATAATATAATACCAGGTCTTATTTTAATATAAGACCAGGTATAATATAATATAATATAATATAATATAATATAATATAATATAATATAATATAGTACCGGGCCTTATATTATGTTTTGCTCCAAAAGACACATTAGAGATGACGGTCCGGCTAGGTTTTATTTTCAGGGAAACATGGTATGACTATTATTAGCATTGTTTTTTCTTTCTTTCTTTTTAACATTTTTATTTTTTTTATTAAATTTACTGGGGTGACATTGGTTAGTAAAATTACAGAGGTTTCAAGTGTACAATTCAACAACATATCATCTACATATTGCACTGTGCTTGCTACTCAAAGCCAATTCTCCTTCCATAACCATACATTTGACCCCCTTTACCCACATCTACAACCTCCCCTCTCCATTTACTCTCTAGTAACCACTCAACTATTGTCTATGTCTATGAGTTTTTGCTTGTTTGTTTATCTTGTGTGTTTCTTGCTTTCAGTTTAATATTCCACATGAGTGAAATCATATGGTCTCGACTTTGTCTGACTTATTTCACTTATTTTACTAAAGATCCATTCATGTTGTCACAAATGGCAGTATTTCTTCTTTTCTTATGGCTGAATAATATTCCATTGTATGTATGTACCACATCTTCTTTATCCAATCAACTATTGAAGGGCACTTTGGTTGTTTCCATGTCTTGGCCACTGTGAATAACACTGCTATGAACATAGGGGTACATATACCGTGTTTCCCTGAACATAAGACCGGGTCTTATATTAAGTTTTGCTCCAAAAGACGCATTAGGGCTTATGTTCAGGGGTTGTCATCCTGAAAAACCATGCTAGGGCTTATTTTCCAGTTAGGTCTTATTTTCGGGGAAACACAGTACCTTTATGGATAAATGTTTTCAGATTTGGGGGTGGATAACCAGAAGAGGGATTGCTGGGTCGTATGGTAATTCTATTCTTAATTTTTTGAGGAACCTCCACACTGTTCGAGGAACCTCCATACATAGTGGCCGTACCAGTGTACACTCCCACTAGCAGTGTATGAGGGTTCCTTTTCTCTACAACTTCTCCAACACTTGTTATTATTTTTCTTGTTAATAATAGCCATTCTAACAAGTGTGAGGTGCTATCTCACTGTGAATTTAATTTGCATATCCCTAATAAGTAGTGAAGTAGAGCATTTTTTCATATATCCGTTGGCTGGTTGTATGTCTTTTTGGGAGAAATGTCTGTTCAGTTCCTCTGTCTGTTTTTTTTTATTGGCAACACTGTCTCTCAGTGTTTTCCATTGTTTGACTGTAATGTATCATTACCTTTCATTATAGTTTTTCACTTTTTAACACAAAAAACGTAATTTTTTACAGTTTATTGTTAAATTTATTATATACTATACATATATATGTATATGTGTGTGTATATACACATACATATGTATGTATATACCATATATAATATTACGTGCCATAGAGTATTTTAAGAGCTATACTTAAGAGGTCTGACAATTAAGTTTGCAAACTTGCTGTAACCATGTTGCTAACCTTTTTTGATATCAGAGAGATTATTCATTATGAATTTGTACCAACTGGACAAACAGTTAATCAAGTTTACTATTTGGAAGTGCTGAAAAGGCTGAGTGAAAAAGTTAGATGACCTGAACTTTTCGCCAACAATTCATGGCTCTTGCATCACAACAATGCACCAGCTCACACGGCATTGTCTCTGAGGGAGTTTTTAGCCAGGAAACAAATAACTGTATTGGAACACCCTCCCTACTCACCTGATCTGGCCCCCAATGACTTCTTTCTTTACCCAAAGATAAAGAAAATACTGAAAGGAGACATTTTGATGACATTCAAGACATCAAGGGTAATATGACGACAGCTATGATGGCCATTCCAGAAAGAGTTCCAAAATTTCTTGAAGGGTGGTCTAGGCACTGGCATCAGTGCATAGCTTTCCAGGGGGAGTACTTTGAAGGTGACCATAGTGATATTCAGCAGTGAGGTATGTAGCACTTTTTCTAGGATGAGTTCACGAACTTAATTGTCACACCTTGTATATTAACTCATTTAATCTCCATAAGAATACTATGGTATACCTTGACCTCATTTTATAGATGAGAAATAGGGGAACACAAATGTTAAGTTGCCCCAGCTTATATAGCTAGTAAGTGGCAGAACCCACATTCACAGCCAGCAATCCAGCTACAAAATGTCTGCTCCTAATCATATCCCATTTATTTTCTCTGACTTTACGTATCTCTAGGTGGTAAATTATTACTCTCTGCTCTTATTCTTGAATATCTGTTTAGCACAATGCATTATAGGTAAAGTTATTTTCTCTCAGTATTTAGAATAGTTTATTCCATTGTTTTCTGGAATATGTGAATGCAAATGAAATACTTCTATCCATCTAATTGTCCTCAATGTTTAGTTAATCTCTTATCTCTACATTAGCCTCTAAGATTATTTTCCTTGTCCTTTATATCTTTTTGTTTCAATACAAACTAGCTAAAATGTGTGGTTTTGATACTCTTGGATTCATAATTGTGGAGAATTCATATATAGTATATCTTTGAAAATAGCTTCACTGCCATTGAGATATAGACAGATTTACATATATTTCATGTAAATATTATAGGTATACATTATTATATATGTATATATCATGTGACTATACATATGTAGTATAAATATGTAGTACCAAGAATGTATTTTATATTCATACATATATTTCATCTAAAATTTTTTTAAACATATTTCTCTTTTGTAAAACTTTTAATAGATTCCTTTCATATCTACGGACTGTTGTTCCATTTATTTCTATATTTCTTTCCATATATATTTAAAACTATCTTTTTCTTCAGTTTCTTGTTGTTTTGTTTTGTTTTAGAGAAACAAAAGGAAGGGAGGAAATCCTAAATGAAAACAGTCATTTTCAAATTGATCTATGGTTTTATTCCTATCGAGAGTGATAGAATACTATTCACTGCCTTTGTTTGTATTTATTTTCCTGGTGTGTTCTGGAATTTTTTTTTAGCAGATTCAACTTGAATGTGGGGTCCTGCATGGGCTCCCCATAAGGGGAAGTACGCTGAAACAAGGTAGTAAGTAAGTCACTAAGACCAGTTCTGAGCACATAAGCTTTCAATACGCCTTTCAACTTTTTATTACATCTACTGTCTACCATTTCTTTTGTTGTCGTCATCTGGCCACTATGGATCTCATTCTAGAACCTCTTGCTATTTTGATGAGTTGATGTAAACTTTGGCTGTAAGGCAGTTTATTAATGTCTCCCTTGGAAGAAACCTTTATATAAGCCTAAGATGCAGGCAGCAATCACTCCTCGTTCTTTCCAGCCTCTTTGATGCACAGAGAGCCCCATTCTAGCCCGAATTCACATAATGAACATCTCTCATTCTCTGCCCCAGGTGGGTCACTTTCAATTTTGTATTCCATGGAGTTAAACTTCCCACTCCTTGACCCCACTCCCAGATCTACAGCTCAGCAGAACCACAGTTTTTTCATGACTTCTGGCTTTGTCTTCCATTTCCACTTTTGGTACATTGAGATGCTTGCCTCATTAATTTTCTCCGTCTATGTCATGTGATTGGAACTGGGGGGGTTGGGGGACACCCCAGGCATGAACTTTAAATACCATATTGATTAGAAGTCTCATCAATGTATTTTACAAGCTCGGCTTACAGCTTTGAAAATATAGCCTTCTATTCCATTCTATATAGTTTCCAATATTTTGGTATTCAGTCTTAAGTAGATCATTTAAATAAAAACATATACTTTGAATTCATTCATTTTATGTAAATCGAGAATCCATTGGCCAACATGCTGTCACATTACCTGTTTATAAGAATGATAACTCTAATCGCATTCTGTATTTTACTGAGTTTCTATTTAGTAAATGTTATCTTTGCTTAATTCCAAGGCTATATGGTTGCCATTTTTCAAGCAAAACCACTAAATACCTTCATTTTGTATCTGAGGAAAGTTTGATTTGAATCAACAAATGCCCCAAAAGTTGTAATGAAAACATTTTCATGACAATAACATTTTAAACATTAGTTTTATTAGCATGCTATATCTCAGAAGAAAATAGCTACTAATATTTTATCTTTTTGTTTACATATGTAATTAAGTATAAATTTATTTTCAGTGAATGAAAGGGTGGTAGAAAAGGGCATTTTGTTTGTTATATTATTTAGCATTCATATAAATGTTATAAAAGTCATTTGGTAATTCCAACACCTGATTTATATGAACAGCTTTCTGGTTTAGATGTTTAGGGGGCTGGAATATTTTTATGACAAAAGAAAATCTGTTTCCATTTCAAGCAAAACCTTTACATTGCAAGCATATGACCTTTATTCAATGCAAATACTGCCAAACTTTTTAAAATCCTGCGTCCACACAAAAGCTAGATCACTTGTAGGCTCTGCAAGGAAGTAGAAAGCAAAGACGTTTTTTGCTTGAAATTGTCATCAATTTGGATTCCATCAAGCATGAGAGATATTTACATTAAATAGTAAAGTATATCCACATGTCTAGTGTACACTCTGCACCTCATGGACACTGATAAATACATGTAACCTGAATGACTACATGTAGTTTTCAATAGTTCATAGAGGGAAAGAAAAATTTTCGACTTCATTCTTTATCATTGGTATGAACAACGTGTTTTGCTGCCAAGGCATAATGATTATTTTTTTTTTCCTGGTGACTCTAGCAGAACAGCATCTAGTCCAATTAAAAAGCTGTTCTTTTCCTGTTAGTTTAAGAAGTCAGCACCCACGCTTCACTGCGGTGTTCAGCTCTCAGTTAATAATAGCTCTCTTGACATCTTATTAAACTGAAGATGCTTTCAGGCCCAAGATTAAATGGCATGTACGAATCTATGTTATTTGAAATATACACTCTACCCATATAAACTACGATTTCTGTTCTCTTCATTCTGTATAGCACAATGAATTGTATGATGAGTTATTATTTCCAGGCCCTCAGAGAGGGTCACTTTCCACAAAGGAAGTAGCCACATAGTGAAAAGGTCAAAGCAAAATCACAAAAGAAAACTCTGTAATCATAAAAAACATGTTTTTTGAAGAAAATAAAACAAATCACTCATCAGCTATTTTCTACCACAACCTAAAATATGTGGGGAAATAAATATCTTCTCAATTTTACACAATAGATTCCCTCCTCCAGGAGTACAAGTATGCTTGTAGTACCCATATTTAGAAAGGGATTCTATCTTCTTCTTTTTAAAAATTTTACTTTATTAAGGTATAATTTGCATATAATAAAATGCACATATTTTAAATGTAGAGTTTAGTGAGTTTTGACAAATACATACATGCATACACCCCCCCACACACACATACACACATACACTGAAGTAACAATAATACACAGGAAAGTTTTATCACCCACAAATATTCCTCATGACAATATTTGCAGTTTCCCAATCTCCATCCTTGTCCCCAGGCAATCGCTAACATGCTTACTCTCTCACTAAAAATTAATGTTTCCTAGATTTTCGCTCAAATGAGTCTGTAAAAGGATCTATATATATCTTTTATATCTGACTTATTTCACTAAATGTATTCTTTTAAATAAACTTTTTATGTTAGGATAATTTTAGATTTACAGAAAAACTGCAAATATTGTCCAGAGTTCCCACATACCCCACACCTAGTTTTTCCTATTCTTAAAATCTTACATTAATCAATATGTAGTTAACGTAATTAATTCAATGCTCTTGTCACAACAAATTAACCAATAGTGGCATATTAGTATAAACTAAAGTCATATGTGATGCATATTTCCTTATTTTTTAACCTAATGTCCTTTTTTCTGTCCCAGGATCTCATCCAGGATATTGTATTCCATTTAGTCATTGCATTTAGCTGTCATATCTTCTTAGATCCTTTTGGCTATGCCAGTTTCTCAGATTTCCCTTGTTTTTGATGACCTTGACAGATTTGAAGAGCACTGCTCAGAAATTTTGTAGCAAGTGCTTCAGCTGAGATTTGACTGAAATTGATTACACAAGAGGGTTTTTTTGGTTTTTTGTTTGTTTGCTTGTTTGTTTGTTTGCAAATCATGAGTTATAGGTTTTGGGAGGAAGACCATGGAAGTAAAGTGCCAGTCACATGCTTCACTGTTGATGGTACCTTTAATCACCTGGCCGAGGTAGTGCTTGTCAGGGTTCTCCCTTGTAAAGCAATTCTTTTTTCCCACTTCCATGTTGTATGCTCATTGGGAAGAAGTCACTAACTGCAAGCCACATTTAAAGAGTGTGGAATAATGCCCCATCGCCTGAAGTGCTCCACAAGTATCAACATAAATTATTTAGAATTCTCCTGTACATATTTGTGTATTCACCTCCATTTATTTCTTTAGTAAATCACTTATATATGTCAGTATGGACTCATGCAAATGTATTTTAAATTTTGAGCTATAAAACAATACTATTAATACATTATTAATAACTATTACATTATTAATTTTGTTCCACATTTGGCCATTTGGAGCTCTTTCAATTGGCTCCTTTGTCTCTGATATATTCCCATTCTTGTGGATTTTTTGTTTTGGTGTGGTTTGGGTTTTCGTTTTGATTTTTTTTTTTTTTTTTTTTGAGTACTACCTTACTTTTCTGGAATTACAAGGTCCTCCCTCCTTATTTTATATATTCTCCACTGTAGCCCGGAGTCAGTCATTTTACCAGTAAGTGCATTTCCATAGCATGTACTCTTGATAGATTGTGATGAGAATGACCGTTAACCTTTGCGGTTTCCTCCCCAAACCCATAACCACCATCTAATGATAAAAAAAATTGGAGAATGTATTAGAAACCAAGAAGTAGTTATGCTCACTGCTACTGGGTTATCATTACTTCTATGCCTTCTCAGCGGCAAAGCAGGGATATATGTTACTAACCTATAAATATATGCATATATCTATAAGTTATTCTACAGGTATTTATCTGTAGCTATATTGGACTATACATAAGTCCATATGATATCTCCAACTCTAATCCATTACCACTTGGATAATTCTGGCCATCTCCCCTTGCTTATCAGTAACTTCCCATTCCCGCAGTGAGAAACTTGACAACTGATCAACTTCAATATACATGTACTTAGGAGTTTCAGAATTGTTATCCTGGACTCCTGGGGAAACAATTTTATCAACTAGAGTTAGTTGCTATGTGTAGTTCCTTTAGCTTTTAGTCTTAAAGTCTCCACTAATTTCCAAAGTTACTTAGTTCAACACCTTCTTCCCTTACCCTCTTCAGTGAGGTTATTTCATACATTTGCAATACAGAGTTTGAGTCACTAGAATATGTGAAACTACTGTTAACGAGGATTGCAAAAATCCAGGGGAAGAGTTTTTTGCAAATCAGGAGTTACAGTTTAATGTATGTTAAATTAAAAATGCTTAATAGAAATTTGGGGCTATATCAAGTACACTGTCAGAAAAATAACTATTTGCCCGGCATATGAATTGCAAATATTTTCCCCAGATTAATGTTTGTCTTTTGAATTTGATTATGGTGTAATTATATCTAATCATGTATTTACATTTTATATTTAAATATATGTGACACATTTATAGGGAAATAAAAATTTATTTTCTTTATATCTATGCCTTCTTATTGGAATTTCAAAAAATTTCATAGCAGAAAAATTTTTGAATGTCGTTTAGTAAATTTCCTTGCAATATTTGTTTTCTATCTAATTATGATAACATTGTGCTTTAAATAGTTAAGATCAGTTCAAGAACAGTCTCAAGTTCAAGAACAGTCTGAGAAGACACAATTGTCCCTAATCTCCATATGAGTGAAGGGATCCTCAGTCAGCTACTCCTATTTAAATATCTCCTCAGTTACCTAAAGTGAAGGAGAAAATCTTATTTCCTGAATGACTTAATCTTATTTCTTGAACGACTGAGTAGAATGCTAAGTAGTTGTCTCTGGGAGCTGAGGTTATAAGTAGGCGATTTGCACTTCCTCTTTATCCTTTTCTGAGTTTTTCCAGCTTTCTATAGTCAGCCAGTAATGCTTCGATAATCAGAGAAACACATAAATGTTATTTTAATAGTTTTATCCATCAAACTAAATTCTCTTGCCCACACATTATCCTGCCTCTAATGATTATGTTCTAAAAGTGGGTCCCTATTTGTGGAGGTCTTGACAACTGCAGACAAGCTCTGCTAATGATCTTTAAATAACCCCAGGAAATTACCTCCATCTTATAAACAGCACAGCGTCATGTTCGCTTTACTATAACTTATAACAGCAAACCTGGCCTGGGATTCAACAGACTATTTTAATTAATACTAATTTCATTCTGACAATATTTTCTGCTTTTGTTAAATTCAGAACAGCTGCCATGTTAACAAAGAAGCTGGATGTGAGTTTTTTGAAAGAGGATTTTTGTTTCCTCTGTGGTATTATGAATGCACTCATTCCTTGCCTGGGAAACAAAGCAATGCTGGGCCTGCTGTCATTCAGATTAAATCATAATTATGAGTGTTGCTTCTTTAGGTGCAAGGGTAGAGCTAACTACGTTGGAAGAAAAAACAACTCTGACAAAAATATAGCCACATGAAGGAATCAAGAATATCAATTAAGAATAAGAAAAAAATAAAGGATCTATTGGTGATGCATTCCCTCAATTTTTGTTTATCCGAGAAAGTCTCTATTTCTTCTTTACTTTTGAAGAATTATTTCATGGGATATACAATTTTAGGTTAGTGTGCTTGTTGTTTTTTATTTTTGTTTCTTTTTCCCAACATTTTAAATATTTCACTCCAGTCTATTTCATTGCATGGTTTCTAACAGAAATCAATGTATTAATAATTCTCATCATTGTTTACAGTTAAGATTTTTTTCCCCCTTCTGGCTGCCTTCAGGATTTCTCTTTGTCTCTGTTTTTTTTTTTTGTTTTTTTTTTTAATTTGTTTGGGTTTTGGGGGGGGGGGGTTGTTTGTTTGTTTGTTTTGCAGATGAATATAACATGCCTAGGTATAGATTGTTGATATTTATCCTGCTTAGTGTTCTTCGAGCTTCCTGGATCTGTGTTGGTAACTGTCATTAATTTTGAAAATTCTAGACTATTATTACTTCAAATATTTCTTCAGCTCTGTTCAATGTTTCTTCTCCTGCCAGTATTCCAATCACACGTTTCATTTTCTGAGTTATTCCACAATTCTTGAATATTCTCTTTTTTTTTAAAAAAAAAAATTGTTTTTCCCTTTGCATTTCAGTTTGGGCAGTTCCGACTAATATATCATCAAGCTCACTTATTTTTCCTCAACTGTGTTAAGTCTACTGATGAGCCCAATAAGACATTCTTTGTTTCTGCTATTGTGTTTGTATTTCCAGAATTTCTTTTTGATTCTTTGAGTCTTCTCTCAGCCTACATTAACAATCTGTTTTTTCATACTGTCTACTTTTTCCACTAAAGCCCTTAATATATTAATTATAATTATTTTAAATTCTCTGATAATACTAAAATCTGTGTCATATCAGAGTCCTAATGTCTGCTTTTTCTCTTCAGACTGTTTTTTATGGCCTTTTAGGATATGTATTAGTCAGGGTTCTCCAGAGAAACAGAACCAATACTCTATCTATCTATCTATCTATCTATCTAGAAAGAGGTTTATTACAGAGAATTGACTATGTGATAATAGAGGCCAACCCATATTAATGTCTGCAATCAACAAGCAGGAAACCCAAGAAAACTGATGGTGTAAGCCCCAGTCACAGTCCAAAGTCCTGAGAGCTAGGAGAGCTGATAGAGTACAGCCCAAAAGCTGATCTCAATTCCCAGGAAGAGCTGATATTTCAGTTGAGTTCAAAGGCAGGAAAAGGCCCATGTCCCAGCTCAAAGGCAGTCAGGCAGAAGGTATTCTCTCTTACCCAAGCCTTTGTGTTTTAGTCAGGCCTACAACTAATCATATGAGGCCCAACCACACTCGGGAGGGCAATCTGCTTTACTCAGTCTACCAATTCAAATGTTATTCTGATCTAACAACACCTTCACAGACATACATAGAATAAGGTTTGACTAAATATCTGACCACGCCCTGGCCCAGTCAAGTCGACACATCAACCATCACAACATACTTTATAATTTTTTGCTGAAAGCTGGAAATGATGTACTGGATAATAGGAACTAAGGTAAATAAGGCTTAAATGTGAAATTTTATGTTAATTTGTCTAGGAGTTGGGTTGTATTTACTGTTTGCTGTAGCTGAAGGCACCATAGGTTTATTGATCTCCAGTGACCTTATTTTTGTCTCCCCTTTTGTCTTTCAGTGTCTCTTAAGAACTTCTAAAATTGAGTCTGTGCCTTAGAGCTCTTTTAGTTGTAATACATTGTGATTATTCTGAAGCCTTGTCGTGCGGGGAAGCCTGCGGGGGTCTTTGCTCCCGCTCCCCACATAAGAACGCAGGATATGGTGAGGCCAAAAAGGAACATCACATCACGGAGCCATAGATAGGGGAGTCATACCATTATACTCTCGCTGGTGCCTGCGTTGGAGACACAGGAAGCAGGAGCCGCACTATCTGCAACCTGCCGTCCACTTCTCTGCAATCCGCAACCCACCGTGCTAACTGCAATCCGCTCTTGCTAGCTACCATCTTCTTGCTAGCCCCCATTTTTTGTTAGCATAGCCACAGCAGTTATATTAGTGGCAATGGCTCACTGGTTACAGCTGACGGCCAACTAGCCACAGCTGATGGCCATCCAATCACAGTTGATGGCCATTTACTACCTGAGCCAGCACCTTTCTATGTGAGGCTGAGAGCTTGGAAACTGCACTCCTGGCTCTGTCCCCACAAGCCTTTTTGATGTGGTGGCAATATGTTAGGTGAAGGAAGTGGAAGTTTCCTATAATCTTATGAATTAAATCTCAGTATTTTAGTGGGCCTGTGTCTCTGGGCTGTGACCTTCATATTTGTTTCTTAATCCCCCGCCCCTCGTCCCCTGTCCCCTTTTACGGTAGAAAGGGAGGCTAGAGCTGCATATGGCTAATGGCCATTCCTCTAGGTAGTTAAGATTCTGGTAAAGTTGATTGTCATGTAGAGAAGTTCTTTGTCATGCTCTGGCCTATTTCAAAATAGTTGCATTTCCCCTACCCCTGCTAGAAACAGGAGAGGATTTGTCCCTGATCTTCACTATGAGAACCTAGTAGGTTTCCCAGAGGTAAAACCCTTGAAACTTTTTTTTGGAGGGAGGGGGTTCTCCCCATGACTGCAGCCCTCCAGAGTTTCTTACTCTCATGCTAGTTAGTCCAGACTAAGCCTTTAGCAATTTGTCAAAATGATTTAAGTATTGCAGCCACTTTATCGCTACAATGTCTTCTGCTCTAGGTAAGTTGATCTTGGCTGGGATCTGTATTCACCTTTCTCTCCAGATTTCAGGGTAGTGGTTTATGCTCTGTGACCCTAATTCTCTAATGGGTCCAAGAAAAGTGACTTATTTTCAGTTTGTCTTGGAGTGATGATTTCAAAGACATGTGGGAGCCAAGAGCAGAACTCCCTAACTTCTCTGCCACTGATTGTCTTGCATTGCAATCAAAGAGAAACCCCGTAGTTTCTACATTTTTTTTCCTTGTACATTTTCCTACCCTACACCATCAGATTATTGAGGAAATTCTTTTCAGCATCTTTACTTCTTAGCATTTTATTGGTCTCTCCCTGGGAGATTTTACAATTGCATATTTCAAAATATAACCAAAACTTTTTAAAGCAAAAGTTAGTTAAAATATAAATATTAAAATGTGGTTTATCATGTTTTGAAATTTAAGAACAGGAGTTAAAATAGGAAGAATAAAATAAAATTGGGGCTGCCCTGAATTCTCAGGTTTTATTGCTGATATAAATTTTATGGGCTATTTGGCATATAAGTACTATAGATTGCCAGAACAAAAATCAAGAAGTATTCACAGACATTGGCTAATAAATACTGATTTTTTTTCAGTAATTCATTTATAGAAAGTGTTTATTGGTAGCAAATGATAAAGCAAAAAGATTGTATTGTTTTTAAGCTACAGAATATTATGCAGATAATATTATAATTTTTTCTTATAAAAGAATAGGAATATGCAACCTTTTTTCTTCTCAGAGAGGGAATGTTAACATTTTATATATCATTGTCCTTATGAGTAATGTATCTGTATTTACTCAACCTATGAAATTTTACCTTTAACTTTTGTATAAGTGATACATTCCTATGATTCAAAAATCATTAAGTTAAATAGAGAGTAAAATGACTCCCTAACATCTTTATCTCTGTCCTCTTGGTTCCTGTTCCTCTATATCCACTATAATCAGTAGTTAAGCACAAACAAAAAATCCAATACGTGCCTGCTGTTTGAACATTAGGCTTTGGCCTATGTAATTAGAACGTCAAATTCCCATTAATTGTAAATAGTAAGACTTAAAGTAGAGGAGATTTGGGGGGATAGTTTAGATATTCCATTTTAGATATTTATGTTTCAGATTCACACAAGCTGTCCAAGAAGATAGATTGAGGAGGAAGTTAGTTGAAGATGTGTCTACAGTCCACCACAGAAAGCCAGGCTGAGACATACTTTTGAGAGTCATCAGTGATTAGATGACAATGAAAGCCATGAGCCTAGATGAAATCACTAGGGAGGGAGGGAGGGAGGGAGGGAGAGTGAGGGAAAGGGAGGTGGGGAAAGGGAGAAGAAGGGAGGGAGAGAGGGAGGAAGAGGAGGAGGGAGGGAGAGGGAGAGGGAGGGGGGGAGAGAGAGAGAGAGGGAGAGGGAGAGGGAGAGGGAAGGAGAGGGAGAGAGGGAGAGAGAGAATGAGAATGAATATGATAAAGAGAATAAAGCAATGAGACACAGGCTCTAAAGCGTTAAGCACTCAGGAAGATTAGGAGCAAACTGTAAAAGAGACTGAGATGGAAAGAAGCGGTACAAAGAATATTAGGAGAGTGTGATTTCCTGAAAGCCAAGTGAAGAAATAATTTGAGAAGAAGAAAATGATCAGGTAGATCAAATGCTGCTAATAGGTCAGGTAAGTTGAGAACCAGTTGATTGTTTGATTCAGCAACACTGAAATCATTTGTGATCTTGACAAAAGAAATTTTAGCGAAGAAATGGAGAGAAAAATACTGTGGAGCAGAATCAAGAGAGAATGGAAGAAATAGAAATAGAAAACACCCAATATAGATGATTCTTATTACGATAGTATTTTCTTCTAACTTTCTACAATCTGTCAGTTCCCTTTAGGTGACTGACTGGCCTGATTAAAGTAGTGAGTGAGCTAGGCCAGCCCGGTGGCTTGGGCGGTTGGAGCTCCATGCTCCTGGCTCCGAGGGCTGCCGGTTTGATTCCCACATGGGCCAGTGGGCTCTTGGCCACAGGGTTGCCAGTTCGGTTCCTCCAGTCCCACAGGGGATGGTGGGCAGCGCCCCCTGCGGCTGGGATTGAACACGGCACCTTGAGCTGAGCTCCCGGATGGCTCAGTTGGTTGGAGCGCATCCTCTCAGCCACAAGGTTGCCGGTTCGACTCCCGCAGGGGATGGTGGAGCTGGGCTGCGCGCTCCACAACTAGGACTGAAGGTTCAACAACTTGAAGCTGAGCGGCACCCTCCATGGCTAGTATTGAGGGGACAACAACTTGACTTGGAGGAGGGTCCTGGAAGTACACACTGTTCCCCAATAAAAAAAAGTCCTGTTCCCCTTCCCCAATAAAATAAAAAATAACAATAAAATAAAATAAAGTAGTGAGTGAGCTGAGGGTGGATATATACTTCCTCTTTACTTTAAGTCTTTCCATAACTAGCCTTCTGCTCAGGTTGGCTTCCTCTGCTTGGTTGTGTCCCTGTGTCTCCTATGGAGGCTACACAGCCTCTTGCCTCAGGAGACAGTCCAGTATTTCCCAGTTTCTTAGGATTGCCTCCATTTGCTTTCAGGGATATGGTACTACTTTCTCCACAAGAGATAATGTTTCTCAATAGCTTATTCTTAGTCATATCTGCATCATATCTAGAAATTCTTTGGCATAGGTGGCATAATGTAATTCTCTACCTAGTGTTCAAGACTGATAAATATTTTTCCACTATTTTTAATGATTTTTTGGTCCTTCCAGTTTAATTTGTAGAAGGAATGTAAGGATGGGATGATCATCTATGATCACAACACTTTGTGTAAGTTGGGCTCTATTAAATTGCTTTTCAGTTATTTACCAATTGACCGATCTTTTGGACAAGTTACTAAATTTCTCTGATGCAGTTTCTTTATCCATAAAGTAAGTGATGACACATAAAAAATTACTGTGAAAATTTCAGTGCTTGGCACAAGTTAAACTCTAAGTTTCTGCCATTTTGAAAGCACACAAGGATCTTCAGGATGTATGAGCATACCTGCTTGTTTGTTATCGGCAAACCCAAGGCATCTTTAAATACTAGGAACAGACAGGTTGATTGAACACATAACACAAAAAATAAACAAACAATGTATTTCTCCTTTCAGAGAAGCATTGGGATAAGGTACAAAGAAATGTACTTTATTCATTCATATTATTGCCAGGATTTTTTAAAAAAAATAGTTCTGGAAAAATTCACAAAATGTTTCTATAAATAGGACACATTACAGAATCATGTTATGATGATTAAAAACATGATAACAAAGCACCAAGGGACAAACTGTTCTTGGATTCTGTGATTAAAGGAAACATTGTGAGTAGCCTCCAAAATTGATTTAGAATATTTTCAACACCCTTAGGCATACGGCAGCATAATATAAGGTCACAAACTTTAAAGACAGCAATCGTCACTGAATCCAATCTCTTCATGCTGGCTGCAATTTAGTTGTTTTTCCTTTACGAGCTGTTCTAATTCAACAAATTCATAAGAAAAGCTTAGTATTTAAACCTCCCTACTTTACAAATTATTTTGTAACTTTGCAGTGAATGTAGAATACTAGCAAGATCTTTTTTAAAAATTAGAGAATTTTAGAAAAATAAAAATCTATGTATTTTATTTTTAAATTTTAAAACATTAAATGGTCAAAACAAATCTGATTTCTATTTTATTTAATCTATTAGTTTTATTTATTTATTTATTTAATTTATTGGGGTGAATTGGTTAATAAAATTGTACAGGTTTCAAATGTACAATTCTATAAAATGTCATCTATATATTGCACTGTGCGTTCACCACCCACAGTCAAATCTCCATATTTAGGAAAACAATTTTGCTTATAACACCAGCAATATCGAATACTTTAGAAATCGAAAGTGAGAATATGGCTTCTCTTGTTATTATTAAAAATATTAGCACATCATGGCATATAAGATTCTGAATCTTAAAAATAATTTCACTTTTAAAGTTTCAAAATATGTGAAAAGATTAGGTAAAAAGGAAAACTGGGAAAAGTATGGAAGTTCATTCTTTAATTTATTCACCAAACATTTATTGATTGCTACTCTATTCCAGTTCCTAAATATGAAAAATTACTTACTATCTTATGGAAAAGCCAGAAGATAAAACAAATTAAAAATTGCTATTACAGAGGAAATGGTTGGAGCACAGAGGACAGGAGTGAGACCCGGACAAAGGAAAGAAGATTATTGTGGGTGCATAGAGTTGCTTTCCAGATATCTGTGCTGCATGTTAAATGTGAAGAATGTGGAAAGGACATTACAGAGAGGTTGAACGTGAAAAAGTTTGAAGACTTGAGGAAATTGGGCTTGGCTGGAATGAAGGGTAAAATGTGGGAATGGTAGTATTTAAGGCTACCATTAGAATCCTGATCAAGAAAAATGTCTTTTGTTGTAAAGAGTCATTACTGAATCCTTGACAGGTAAGGGTTAACTTTTCAGCGTTTGATTACTGACATAGCTGCTTCTCAGAGAGATAATGGGCTTCTTAGGGTAAACTAACAGCTATTAAACTACTAATAGGACATGATATGAACCCAAAAGAGATCATATAATTATTCAACATTACATTACCAATGGCACTGACAAGATTTAGAATAGATGTCTTGAACAAAGTTAGATGGAGGTGAGTGATGAACCTAAAAGAATCTCTAGGCTGTAATGAGGGCCAATCTGTGGTTGCTAACCATGAAAATAAAAGCTGTATAAATGTGTGCATTGTAGCTACAGGTTAAAAAACCCTTGAATGATAATAATCTAAAGCCTTACTATTAAAAAATATTTTCCAAGGAATTTAACTGTGGGTTTGTGAGGATGAGCTCTTATCAGTGCACAAGGGCGCTCCATCCTCAGAATTCAGGAGCAAGGTCAGCACACGTCACCCTATGATATTGAAAGTAATCATCATCTTCATAAAACATATGTGTTTACGCATTTCCAGAGTTAAGCCACAGAAGAAATGGTTTTTGGAAGCTCTGCTGATAACACTAATGTGGTTACAATGACTGTCAAGTGACTAATTGGTCTCTCCAAACTCATCAGGGTAAGTAGAGGAGTAATGAGTTGTAACATGTCTGAAAATTGGTGCCAAGACACTAAAATGGCAACTTAAATACATGTAATGTTAGAAGTGAATGTATGTTAAGTAAAAGTCTTCAAAGTAGGGTGTATGCATCTCACAGGGTCCACAAAATGGTCAACAAACCTATATGGAAGTTAAACAAAATATTTCCTCTTTAAACACACATATGTGTGTATACACACATACATATATGTGCATTTATGTGCGTATATAGACATACATATATGTTTGTTTTTATCGGAAAAAAATTATTAGCCTTTATTACCATTTAATGCAGAGATTTACATGGATGTCTTAATTCGCTGCCACCTTCTGGAAGGAGAAATCTAGATACACCTAAATATGAAGGTGTTAGCAGTTGGATCCTTACCTTCTACTCTTTCATCACCACATTTCTGTTTGCACATGAAAAATCATTCAAAGCTGACAGAGGACAAACAGAACTGTTCAAAGATTTGGAAATATGCATTCAGGAAGCTCTGAACCATCTGATGGTATGGAAATGTAAGGATAATATGGATGAGTGAGGAGATAAACTGGGAACCCAGTAGTAAATGTTGTGATATTGATATTAAAGCATAAGTTCCCCACTTTACCCATCTTTCCATTCAAAAACCTATGGGTTGTTTGCTCATTGTTTAGGTGGAAGGATGTGGTAGAGATGAAAACAGCACTGGACCTATATAAGTCCCTGTGACTTTTATTTCCAGAATAGATGCATGAAAATTATGGAGAAGATTCCTGGTATAAACAGTGTGTCTTGAAAGCAGCGAAGAGGAGTATGAGGCTCCCATCTACAACCCCCAAGGTTAAAAGGAAATCCTTTGAACTGTGGAGTACAGAGACAGTTAAAAAGTGGGAAAGATAGATGAAGGGAAGGAGGGAGAGAGAGAGAGACAGAGAGAGAGAGAGAGAGAGAGAGAGAGAGAGAGAGAGAGAGAGAGAGATGTGTTGGTGGGTTTTGTGAACAGGACAGCATTCTAGCAGCTCCCAGTGGATGTAGCAAGTCACCAGAGAGAAGTGTGTGGTATGTTTACCTCTGGGCAATTACTCCAAAGTATTCTGTGTTCTGTGTGGCACAGAATAATGTCAAGTCACTGAACATGGAGTAGCCAAGCCAACTGGAGTGATATGTATCTCACTGTCAAACTACTGAAGCAAAGGCAAGGACCACAGTGTCCTCCTTCCCTCGACTCTTACCCTTCACACCACATAAGACCCCAGTACTGTAACAAATCCCTGGGAGGTGAATGTGGGGAGTGGTGGTGACCCTAGAAGGGACTGAGGTTTTCACCCACAATAAAAAAATAGAGATAGAAATTAGGTTGAGTTATAGAAAAATAAGCTGATTTTGAGACCAGATATTTAATAATAATTATATAACTATAAGGACTTTGGACACAGTATGGAAAGTAATAGGGAACCAATAAAAGAATTTAAGAGCAGGAATTTAACATCACATTTCGTAATAAATGATTGGTATTGAGGAGATATTAGAGGTGAAATATAGCAAAACATGTTTCCCGATGTGTGGAAAGATACATCCTTTATGGTAAATTAAGAAACTGGACCTTTAAAAATCGTATCTTCTTGAGGTTGTTTCTTATTTTAATATAATGTCTTCAAAATTTAGAATCATCAACCCTCCGGAGCAGATCCTTACCCTGGGGGACTCTACTAAGAAGCAGATCTTGCAATAAACTCAACCTGACAAGAATGGCCTAATTCTCTCTTAATAGCTGAGAATTTTGAGAGAAGATGATATTTCTTTCATATAAACTCTAGGAATAGATCCCTGAAGCCTAAAAAGTGTAAGTGTAAAAGAGGATGGTAAGAGAAAAATTATAAACACCTTCCCAAAACTTGCTGGAACAGAGAGCATAAATATATTACAGTATTTTCAAGGGGATTTAGGATTAAGAGAGGATTGTTATTATCTATCATCGTCATCATCATTATCATCGTCATCATTTTAAGATGGGGACACCTAAAAATGTGGCAGGGTGATGGGACTGAGTAGAGAAGAGAAAAGTAGTGGCACAGGATAGATGGGGGAGAGTTTCTACAGCTACATTTTTGAGATGATGGGAGAATGCGGTCCGGGACACAGTGGAAAGGCAGCCCGTGCCCTAAGCACAGCCAACTTATCCACAATAACAGTAGGGGAGGCAGAGCACACAGTTGCAAGTGCAGGTGGGTAGAAGGATGTGGAGGTGGAAGCTGGTGGACATTTTTGCTGATTGCTTCTATTTTCTCTGTAGAATAGCAAATGATGTTACCTACTGAAAATGAGTGTGGGTAAGGAGGCGTGGGGACATGTAAGGCAGACAAAGGGATGACATAGTGCCCTAGGATTTGAAGTCCGAACCCCAGAAATGGAGTAAGTCAGCTGGCTGTGTATTTTTCTCCAACCAAATCACTGAAGAGGTTGATTATCTGGATTTGGGGTTTAGAAAAACAAAAAAAGAGGGACAAATGGATTGAGGATATTATTAAGGATGTTATTTTAACAATGAAACATAGAACTTTTTCAGTAAGAAGGAAACTGTCAAAGAAAACTGCCTCTGATGGAGTTAAAAAGGCGAGAAAAACTTTACTCAAGACTATTGCTGTAGGAGAGAGAGACTGAACGCAGCTCCACTGAAACAAAAGGCAAGACGGATTTTAAGTGCTGAGGTGAGCAAGTGGAAAAATACTAAGGGGTTGGGTTGCTCAATGGTCATTTTGAGTCATTCTTGAGTTTGCAAATATTTTTCTTTTTTTCTCGATCGATCAGGTTAGACTGCCACCCTCCAGTAGGAGATGGGGCTCTATCTTTCTTGATGATTACATTTGAAAGAGATGGCACCCAAGTCCTTGAGAAAGACCATCTTAGATTGTAAAACAGGTAAGAGACTAGGAGATTTATCTACATTTCAAAGAGGCAGAGAAATAATTTACAATTACAAGTTTTCTAAAGCAAATGCTCTAAGAAAAGAGAGGCTAGGGGCTTATAGTTGAAAGTTTAGTCAAGCTGAGGGAAACATTAAGGCCATCTCGGTCAAAAGTGAGTAGAAATGGTGGTGAGAGACATGGAAATAACGTTAGGATAAGTGGATTATCAGTCTCTATGTGGTCAAATAATTTTAGGTGTTGGCATACTGTTGGTACTTAGTAGGAAATACAGGTCTTAGAGAGGAGTAACATTTTTTTTTTTTATCCTGGGGGAGTAATTTTTTTTCTGCTCTAGGGGAAAAAAAAAAGGATACCAGAAGCAAAAACAGGTTGCACGTAGGTAATCTGACATTTGTTCTCACAATTCCTACTAGCCCTTTTTTGTATTATACTTCAGTGAATCCTTTATAAGCAAGTAAATTGACTTTGTAAATTGTGCCATAATAAGTAAACCTCATGAAAGAAGAGAAGAAAATAAACATTTACTGTACACACACCATGTATCAATGGATACTAGATGTTTTCTCATTGATGATCTCATTTAATCTTCACAACTCTTAGAATTAAGTAAGAATTCATCCATAGTTATGGATGAAGAAAGTAATTCTGACAGTTTTCAAAAAGTTGTTTCACATATTAATCCGACTTAGTGTTCTTTGGTATTGATGAAGTCCTCTTCATTGCCATTGTCACCGTGGAATATGGAACTGTAATTGTGAGGCAGATTGCTTCCTATATAAATACCTGATCAAATTTGGTTATTGACAAGTTTCTTTTCTCTGGGGTTATCACTTCCATGCTAAACTCTTCCAAATACACATTTTTCTAAATAAATATTTTATGTCAAATACAACCATAGTGTAGGTTATTTTTACTCCAGGGAGGGTCACTGCCAACATCCTATAGAGGCATTTTTTAATACTAGCATAATGGATCATGATTTCCAACTGTCAGCTGAAGAATATACCAGTAATAACCTAACTACCAAATTAGCAGATTACCTTTTCACTTAAAGCCTCAAATTTTAGTTAATTGGTTACTTTTGTATGCATTTTACCTCCTCTTAAAGCATTTCCTATCCATATCTAAAGATGATACATAGAAGGTACTTTCATTTTAATGACACACTCTAAATCCACTTGATATATAGAGAAAAAAATACGTTTAGCCTGACCTTAAGGTAGTAATTCTTTTGAAGCAAATTCTGTGTTTCTCCATTTCAATTTTATAGCAATTGCCAATTTAAAGTGTTCCATTGATATTATCTTACAGGATGGTGATAACATTAGATTGGGAAATACAAAAATGTCTATTTGTTTTAGCTACAAATCAGCTTTAAGGCTTTGTCTTCAATATCAAATACATCTCCAATTCAAAGTACTTTTTAAAAATAGGCACTGTCTAAATACAATAGATGAAACATGTTAAAACAAAATAAATTGGCTGACTCTGGCTATTGATTACTGGGGAATGAAGTAATATCAATGGCTCCAGAGAATTACTAAAATAAAGTGAATTCATACATAAACTTCCAAAATAACATTTATTAAATCATGTACACACCCACTATTTCAGTTTTAAAGTGTGCAATGAGTTATTTCCATGCTATGCAGATTGCCAGAGTTTTCGATGTGGTTGCCAGTCCTTAACATTCTCGGGGGGAAATAATCTCTAAATTGTATGGGTTTATTCCATGCATTTAAGGAATGAGAGTAAAAATTACATTTGCAGATCAACCGATTTACGTATCCCTTGATATGTATCCTGACTTCTGGCATCGGAGAACATCGTCCTCAGGGTATAGACCAGCGAGTAGAGCAGCAATTAGGTTAACATCTTGCGGGAGTTCACCCCAACATGGATGTTGCATAAGCCACTACATTTCTCACTTCACTTACTCTTTGTTAGAAAAACAAGAGAAAAATGCTCTGACAAATTGCCACTACTCTGTGAGGATTTCACCAGAATCTGAAGTGATATTTGTGAAGTGCAAAGCACTAGGTGAAGAAGCAGAACAATGTGTCAAATCTTCAAGAGGAGACTCCAAAGCTGGAACTTTATAGCTTTATATTTACTGATTTGATTTTAACATCATTTCCAAAAGTAATTATTTTCCTTATAACTTTATTTTAAAATAGCATATAAATAGAAGAGGGCAAAGGGGGTCAAACATATGGTGATGGAAGGAGAACTCATTCTGGATGGTGAGCACACAATGAAATATATGGATGATGTATTACAGAATTGTACACTTGAAACCTATGTAATTTTACCAACCAATGTCACCCCAGTGAATTTAATTAAGTAAATAGGAAATATGGATACCCCATAGCATAGACAAAAGTCAAATTGAGTATACTCCAAAAATCCTAATGGGAGTGTTTATATTATGTCAGCGTGACTAATCTGGAACTATAGTTTTCAGAATCCTCTTGCCTGTGTGGTTCCAACTTGGAGCTGGCCCCAAGGGAAGTTTGCATGAGATGTGGACCAGGGAAGCAGCAGCCATCACCGCCTAAAGGTCATCTTAGTGGGAGTCAGAGAATGAGAGATGTAGAGGTCCCAGTTTATCCTCACTCTTCTTCCCTTCTTTGAATTCTGTTTTATTTCCTGACCGTTGACCCTCCTGAATCATAGCCTCCCAGACCCACTACATGCTTGGCTGTGAAGTCACAGGGACAGTAACTATGCAGAGGCAACAGCTTGCCTCAGGCTTCTACTCCAACACCCAGTGCAGATCACTCATGCAGCTACATGGCCCTTGTTTCCAGATTTCCTGTAAGCTTTAACATGTCCCTCCCCCCAGGCCAGTGCTTCAGAACTGCCTGATGACTTCTAACTGCTAAACAATCTTCCAGCTCCCCTTTGTGGACCCTTACTTTTTCAATTCTTCCCACAATTGTATAATGTCTAATTCGAGGTCAGAATTATTGACCTAAGAATTAGTAAAAACATCCATAGAAATGGACATAACAAAAAGAATCCTAAAATTCTCAGGACATAGTAGCTTATCCATAATCCTTGTTTGTTGATGGTTATTATGGTGATTCAGGAACTCCTAAACAGGACATCTGTTTTAAGTGATGGAAGGACCTGGACACAATTCCTAATTCTGAAACTTGAGCATAGTAGTTATGTGACATTGCACTTATTTACTGGAAATCTTTCTAACCTTGTTTTCTCATACATCTACAATGTATAATAATAATTACATTCATGTTTGTTGAGAAACTATAGATGTAAAAGATGTTATAAGTAGTTGTGGCATAAACGTTGATATAATTATTACTATTAATCATTGATCCTATTGACCCTCTAAGTTCTTTCCCAGGTGTCAGCCAATTCTACCATTTACTTTTGATAACTCTGTCACATGGGGATTAGCTTGAAATTATCTCATGTTACTCCCCACATCCTACTCAAAAACTCCTGTTCAAATGAGTAATCTGTAGGAAAGAATTATCAGGATGTTTTATTCAGAAAATCAGAATGGACCTTAGATACTTGTACTCACTGACCTGATGTACTGGGACCCAAAAAGGTCCCTTGCTTTTCCAAAAGGATAATATTGTAAGTGTGAGCATGTTTAAACTTTGTATTATAATAAATCTCTAAATGCAGACTCTCTCCACCTGAAAGAAGACCTGTGTTTGCCTTCCTTTCATCTTGAATCTAATTCTATACCCAGAGCATTTTGTACTACGGTATTGAGTCAACCTTGTACAAGAGAATATTTCCATATTTTACTACTTTTAATTTTCTCTTAGTTCTGAAGACTTCCATTATTAAAACAAAACAACAACAAAAAAAGGTAAGGTTAAAATGTTTTGCTCCAGTGAAAATCATGCATAAAAATTGTTAGTATTTTTTTTTTTTTTCAAATTCTTGGCTCTGAGCTTTAAAATATATTCTTGGTCTTTACATAACCCTTGAAAACAATATCCTTGAAAAAATTTTGAGAATGATAAGGATTTATGGAACCTAAAGGGTCAGGGACTAGAGACCTTGCAGGATGAATGTTACACTATGAACTCTAGAATAGGATAGATGCAGGATGTATTAGTATGGATAATACCAGCTGCTGGATAGAATAGATACAAAAGGTATAATAAAAAGGTCTAATCTCAATAGAAGTACATTTCTAGCTTACCTAACTATCCAATGCAGGTGTTCCTGGTTGATAGGAGGTCTCCATGTGGGGATCCAGAGACCCCAGCCCCCTACATCATATGGCTCAGTCATCCCCTCGCACTTCCTCACTGTGTGAAACTCACAATGTCCAACTGACTGAAGAGGAAACTGAGTGGGGAGGAAATTCACCCTCTCCTAAAAAGCTTTGCACTCTTATTCTGTTTATGAGAACATTCACATTAGTTTAATCATATCAGGTTGAGTGGTAATAATGTTTTTCTATGTTGGTAAATGGAAGCACTAAATTATCACATGTAGGAGTTATTGTTCCATGTCTAATTGGCTCCTAGAGAAGATTCCCTAATCACCAGCTAGAATGACTTCAAAGGAGCAACGGAAAGGAATAGATGATCTGCCTCTAAGATAAGACACTTGATAATGCTGAGGTAATCTTCCACGAGTCATTAAACAGCTAGCAGAAAGGTATTTAACACCCTTTGTCAGTGAGCATTTTGTTCTTCTTGATCCTTGTCTGAAAGATTTCATTAAGTGCTTATTCTTTCTATTTGAATGCAGCCTATTCTTATCCCTAGTGCATTAGATATACATAGTTTTGAGATTAAGTGAAGTTACTTTTTTTTTCAATTGTGCCTGATCTTTGCTCCCCTTCTAGTATTCATATGTGAGATGGAAATGCGGTTGCCTAAACATATCAGAAACTTCAAATGTTCTTTCCATCAGGTGTTTTCAGGAAAATAGACAGCTAGTTCCATGTTTCTGGTGTTATTAGCTCTTACTGAGTAACTTGACCTTTGAAATCTAAAAATAGAGAATTAAGAATAAAAGTACAACTTAGTTGAGACTTTACACCTTGTTTTAGGTATAATCCTAAAAGTGTTCTCCCAATACTCCTGCTGCCTGGTTATTCAACCAAACACTCATCTAAGTTACTTCTATGAAGGGTCTTTGCAGGTGAAACTAAGGTTACAAATCAACTGACCTTAAGAAAGGGAGCTTATCCTGGTGGACTTAATGTAATCACATGGGCTCTTAGAAGTAAAAGAGGAAGGTAGAAAAATCAGTCAAAACATGTAGTGGAAGAGAGCAGGGGAGCAATGAAGCAAAAAGGGAGGTCAGAAACATTTAAAGCATGAGAAGAACTCAATCTATTATTCCTGTCTTTGTAGAAGGAGGAAGGGGCCCATGATCCAAGGAATGCAAGCCACGGATGACCTCCAATAAACAGCCCACAAAGAAATCTCAGTCCTACAGCCACAAGGAACTGAATTTTGCCAATATCCTGAAGAGGCTTGGAAGTATATTCATATCCAGACTTTCCAGAAAGAAATTCAGTCCTACCAACAATTTTGGCCTTTTGAAATCAGGACTAGAGAACTAGCTGAGCCATGCTGTGCTTGAACTTTTCTACTTACAGAAAACTGGGAAATAATAAATGGAGATTGTTTTAAGCTGCTAAACAGTGGTAAGTTACATCAGCAGAAAAAACGTATACATGCCTTCATAGGCCAAGAAAACCAATATTTTAATGTTAGGCAGAATAAACTAGTGGAGTGGAAATGACGCAGAAATGTTTCCTAAAATTTTTAAATCGCTTTACCAAATGTGATTTTAAAAGTGTTCACTAGAAAGTGTATAGTGAATTATCAGAACCCAGTAATGCAACTTCACAAATGTCTAGGACTTAGGGGAAATAGGGAGAATATGTAACCTTGTTTAAATGAATTTTACCTTTACGTCCTGTGCCTACAGAAACGTCACTATTTCATAGTGATAATACCACAGACTCCCAGTCATCTTGGATTGGATTAAGGATGCATGTTTTCAGCTTTTGTAGATTAATGACTTTGATTTTCACCCTCTCAAATTTTCAACTGTTTTTTTAGTTTCTGCATGAAATCTTCACATCCCTTACGCTGAATTACAGTGACAAAACTGCCTCCAATTCTCAGTGGTGATCTTTTTGGAGACAACAAAGCATTCACAGGAGAAAACATTTTCTGAAGACACTTCTGATGTATAAAATCACTTTAAAAATCAATGAACATTTAGAAATGGTGACAAAAGCAGCAAACTTCAAAACCTCGATGAAGGTTTTCTTTCACATCAACAAACATTTATTAAGAATATACTGTGTCTAGTACTTGGGAAGCTGCTAGGATATAATGAAAAAACAAAATCAAGTTGGAGTCAGACACAGCTAGGTTTGAATTAAATATCCAACCACTTACTGCGTGTACCTTTGTGTAAATCACCCAACCTCTTGGACTTCAGTGGTCTCACCTATACAATCAGAAGAGCAACAACGACTTCAGAGTCAGACTGGGTAAAACTATACATAGGAACAGGTCTAGTTGGTGTTTGTAGCAGGCTGAATAACAGCACCCCGCTCCAAAACATAAATTCATATATATACACACACACACACACATATATATATACACGCATGTATATATATATATGTATATATGTATATATACACGTATATATGTATACATATATACACTTATATGTGTGTGTGTGTGTGTATGTGTATGAGTATATATATATATATATATATATATATATATATATGGTTCTAATCCCTAGAAACTGTAAATGATATCTTGTACGGAAAAAGGATTTTTGTAGATGTTATTAAGTTAAGGATCTTGAGATAAGAAGATTATTCTAGGTTATCTGGGTGGGCCCTAAATGTAAATACAAGTAATCTTATTTAAAAAAAAATAACAAACAAACAGGAGTATCTGACACACAGGAGAGGACACAGCAATGTGACCATGGAGGCAGAGATTGGAGGGATGTGACAAACCACAGAATGTCAGCAGTCACCAGAGGCTGGAAGAGGTAAGGAATGACTTCTCCCCAGAAGCCTCCACAGGGAGCACGCCCCTGCCAATACCTTGATTTCAGCCCAGGGAGACTGATTTTGGACTTCTGGTCTCTAGAACTGTGCAAAAATGAAGTTCTGTTTCTTTAAGTCACCAAGTTTTTTATAATTTGTAACAGAAGTCACAGGAAACCAATAATGCTCAGTGAATTTTAGTTAGTTTTCTTTCATGTCTTTGGACAAATTTTTATCTCTACTGATATTACCTCATTAAGACTTTGAGTTTTCATCATTGGAAACCAAATATCATATACATTGTAATATAACTATGACACAACTCTTTCACCTAGTCATTTCACCCAATAAATTTATTTGGTTAAAATTATTCCTACACATCTTTATTAACAACCAACTATCTGCATGGTATTGCATTGTAAGAGGAGATATAGAAAATAACAAGATGGGCAAAGACCAACTCCCCAGTAATCTGCTTTAGTAGTCACACTTTTGTAAGGCAATTTACACTACATAGGTTTTTTAAATTGGGAAAATCAAAGGAGAAAAAGATTAATTCCTACTAGAGAATCAGGAAGGCTTAATGGAAGAATTCATTTGTGCTCTGGGTCGTCAAGATAGCTATACTTTCTGCAGATTGAGAGATGGGGCAGGAAAGAACAGTAAACATTGGAGGAACAATGAGCCAGCTTAATAAATGAGGCCATAACATGCCTGGCAAAGTTGGGAGGAAAGGCTATTTAACCAGAGGAACAGAGAGACATATATTCGTATGAGGCAGAGGCTGTGGATATTGTCCAATCATTTCGTACATTTTGAAATCAAGTCTGATCCCTTATATTTGAAGATCCCGTGATGTTTAACTTTTAAACACTAGAGACTCCATTAGGACTATGAAAGGCTTTCGGTAAGTAGGACATGGCGGACTAGCAGACATGTCCTTATAAAATGAGATAGATTAAGTGAGGGAACAACAGGAATATCTACAAGAAACTGTCTGGGCATTTCAAAGTACTGTTCTCTTTTAACTGTCAAATTCCTTTGTTATTTGATAGTGATTGAAAGTAGGGAGAAGACCAAAGTGTTCCAGTGTGCCTGCACAGTTTTTTTTTCCATTGTGTTTTAATATAAAATCCCTGTAACTTGAAAGCGTTTACATTATTTTCCTTTTTTCAGAAAAATATGTAGAGCTCAAAGCAGTAAAGCCATGATATGAATTTAGTTAAGTTTGTAAAAGAGGACAGCATTCAAACAGCTGAAGAAGGTGTGATTCCATCAAAACACACCTTACTGTTGTTTTTGGTATGACCATTAGATTTTCTTACACGTGAATGTTCTTTAAGTCAATCCATGGTTGAAGGGTTTTGGGGCTAAACTGGAAGATCAATATTCATAATCTTCTGTGTAGATTATCTCGTTTTACACTGATGCAGACTACCACGGAAGACGAAAGCAAAACTACCCACAGGAGATCGAGACTGATAAGCACATGGAAGCAGGGAAGGGACAATTAGCTCCTGGAGTTCATGTGCATCAACAATGGAAGAAAAAAGTGTGCAAGTGGAAGTGAGAGGATGGAGAGAGACTTATGGAGAAATCCAGCTAAGCCTACTTAATTAAGTTTCACTACTAAGTTGGTTGGAAAGGTGAGTTTCCTTTTCTTGATACGGAAAACGAACCCTGTAAATCAAAAATGACTATCGATATTCTGGTATTTATTTTTTTGAACATGAAATATCAGTTGCAGACTCTGGTGGCAGTCTTAACTATTTTGAAGATAATTGATAGCAGGCCTTCACAGCTATATAGATTTTATAATTTACATTTAGTAAATATAATCATGCTTGATTTTCATAATGATACAGGTAAGGCATGTATCATTAGGAAGCCACAGATGGTGGGTTGGCAAAGTCACCTAACCGCTAATTTACTGATGTAGGACTCAAATTTAGGTCCAGATTGTTTCCCATCAAACAGCTAACTGAATGCTGTCTACAGAAACTGATTCAACAGTTGCTTGATGAAAAGCATTGATAAGTATCAGATAGTATCTAATAATAACAGCTAATATTATAAGTGACGTGCTTACTATGTTTCATATATTAGTCTATGTGCTTTATCCTCACAATTACTATAAAGTAATGGTGATAATGTTAATATTATCACCATTTTACTGATGGACAAATTGAGGCAGGAAGAATTTATAGAGTGACTAAGGTCATATAACTAAAGTGAGGTCAGGAGTTGAATCCAGGGTGTTGGGCTTCAGACCTTATGCTCCTAACAATTAGGCATAGGGTCTCAAATTTAGATAGGTAAGATACAAAATTATTTTAAGTTGAGTTTCTACTAACAAACTAATAAACGGTCACTGTTTAAATGCTGTGCTTGATTTAATTTGGGCATATTTACATTTTGCTCCTCACCAAGTCATAGCCAGAAATGCTCAGCCAGATTAGAATAGAAAGGTGATTTGAGTTTCTGTGGACAGCCAATTTAGACAATTAACATTCTCCTATTTCATTTTGCTTTGGATGTGCAAGACTTGACCTTTGCAGAATACATAGGTTACTCTGAAAGGACTTAGGAAATCTTGCTCTTAATCAAAAGCGAAATTCTACAGGGAAAGATAAAAATGTTCATATATCTTATTATTTTCTTTATCATTTCTGGCATTTTATCTGTCTGGATTGCTCAGATCCCAAAATGGATCTGCTAGATAAATGTTCAGATTTCCACTTCGCTTACCTAGTATGAATTTCCCAATGTCAATCTACATTTCAATAGTAGAGAAGACTGCTATAATGTAGATTCAGATGTGTCATTTATCTCCTAAAATTAAAAAAAGCTAGCCCCCTGGGGTTGGGTGGGGACATGAGGCTAATCCAGACCAATGAAGTGTGAGTCTTTACCTTTTTTGTGGTCAAGTAGGTCTCACAGGGAAACATAAAAAAGGAAGGGAAGCATGGAGTGAGTGACTGAGCCTGGCTTTGCTATAGACCTTAACAGGGAAAAGTAAAAGTGTGGGGTAGTTTTCTACCTTCTTCAGACAACTAAGAAAATCAGACAGTAATTTGCATTGGAGGCTTTACTTAGTGGGCAAATCAGAGTTCTCTAGAGAAACAGAATCATTAGGATACATAGAGAGAGAGTGAGAGATTTATGGAATGGTTCATGCTATTTTGAGGGCCTGCAAGTCTGAGATTTGTTAGGGCAGGCCAGCAGTCTGGAAACTCAGGCAGGGCTTCTATGTTTCCGTCTTGAGGCAGAATTGCTTCTCTGGAAAACCTCAGTTTTTACTCTTCAGGCCCTCAAATGATTGGATAAGGCTTTTCTACATTATAGAAGGTAATCCCCGTTACTTAAAGTCTACTGCTTATGCATTTTAATTACATTTACACAAAGTCTTCAAACCAATATGGAAAACTCCTGTTTGACCAAACAACTGGAAACCACAGCCTCATCAAGTCAACACACAGAAATAACTCATCTCTTCCCTAACTCACCTCTATACATCCACAGATCATGTGCTCGAACCAATAAAGTTAGCTAAAGATAAAGTAATTGTTCCCAAACCGTCCTTAGTTTTTTCCTCACCTGCTCTAATAATACCTCCAGGTCACTCGGAAATCTTGAAGATTACTCAACACTCTTATGCCAACCTTTCCATTGACCATCTGGCCTTGGAATGTGTTCATCTTCTCTCTCCATGTTCCTAGTAATGGATCTTACAGCACTGGCCACATGCACAGTACCCCAATTTAGCTAATCTGAACACCAAATGGATGAGATTCTCACCCTAAAATTAAGTGTGAGATTTCCTGTTGCCTTTCTTGTAATTTTCACTAGGAATTAAAAAAAAAAAAAAAAAAAATGAGGATTTGAGACGTGATTTAACATAACCTGGCTACAATCTGACATCTATCTGTTTCTGTGGATGGATGTTTATAGCAGCTTTAATCATAACTGCCAAAACTTGGAAGCAACCAAGATGGCCTTCAGTAGGTAAATAAATAAATAAACTGGTATATCCAGCCAATGGAATATTTTGACCACTAAAAAATAAGCTATCTGTTCACGTAAAGCTATGGAGGAAACTTTAATGCATATTGCTAAGTGAAAGAAGTCAATCTGAAAAGGCTACATACTGTAGGATTCCAACTAACTTTCTGGAATTCTGGAAAAGGCAAACCTGCGGAGAATGTAAAAAGATCAGTGGTAGCAAGAGGTTGGGGAAGGGGGTGATGAATAGGTAGAACACAGGGGAATTTTAGGCTGGTGAAAATAACCTGCTTGATACAATGATACCCGTAGATACATGTCATTACATATTTGTCCAAATCCATGGAATGTACAACATGAAGAGTGAACGCTAATGTAAACTATAGACTTCAGGTGATAATGAGGAATCAGTGTAGGTTCATCAATTGTAACAAATGTCCCACTCTGGTGTGGAATGTTGATAATGGGGGAGGGTGTGCATGAGTGGGGGCAGGAGTATGTGGGAAATAATATCTGTACTGTCCCCTCAATTTTGCTGTAAACCTAAAACTGATCTAAAAAATTAGAGTCTTTCAGAAATTATTACACAATTAGACTGCTACCCACCTTTCCAACACGATCCCTCTTGTCTACCTTAGCCTTCCCTGTTTCTGGATCTCTTCCTGTTTCTGGATCACACTAGGATCATTTCTTCCTCATGGATTTTTTGCCAGTTAATATTGCCTCTGCTTGGCATGCTTTTTCTCCAGAATTCCAAGTGTCTTTTTCCTTCTTATCATTCACATCAGTTAAAAGTCCTAAAGATGCCTCTATCCAAATTATTTCTTTTCCTTCCAGACTGCTCATTCATACCCAATTAACCCACTGTATTTTCTTTGTTGTACTGATTGCTATTTGAGATGACCTTACTCACTTTTTTGACCTCCATCAACACCGCCCCCACCCCACACACACACTCTCCTCCAGCCCCACAGTGATTATAAAAGAGCTTCAAGATTTTATCTTATTCACCACTATACCCTGGGCCTAGACAAATGCTTGTTAACTACGAGGGGTTTAAAAATATGGGTTAAATGAGTACATTTGGCAAGACTTCATTCTTGAAAAACAGGAATATGGCATTAGCCACTCTTGAATGGGAGTGAGGGAAGTGGTCACAAATGCCCAACATTTCCCAGGGAATGTGGAGGAATCGCTGAGGTATTCTTGATAATTATTGCTTCTGTGTCTCATTTGTAACTTAATTAAATACAGATCTTTGTAGCCTATGGATTTATTTTGCTAATAATTTAAGAAGAATCTTTTTGTAAAACTTTGTTAGAACCTGGACAGCAAGGGCAAAGCCTACAGGAAACAGTAGCAGTCATGGGGATGTAAAGTACAGCATGGGGAATATAGTCAATAACATGGTAACAACTGTGTGTGGTGTCAGATCAGCACTAGACTAGTCAGGGGGATCACTTCATAAGTTATATAACTGTCTAATCACTGTTGTATACCTGAAACTAATACAAATTGTATGTCAACTGTATTTTTTTTTAATTTAAAGAAAAAAATTAAAAAGAAAAAAATATTAAGGTAGGCAAAATATATATTAATTGCCTTTAATTCCTCCTTCTGTGACATTTTATCTTTCTGCAACCACTTATCTTTTAACTCCTGGTCCCCTACCTTTTTATTCTGACTGTTCTTTTTATCAGTAGAAAATTTATCTGATAAATTCCTACAGTTACTCTTCACTTTAGAATGTTACTTTTAGAATGTTAATTTTCTGTAGGAGAGTGGAAAATTAATCCCCTTGGAGCATTATGTTTATTTTTATTACGTATAACTGAAAACAGTTTTTGTAAATATTTAGGTATTATAAATACTGTAAAAAATTAGGTATTATAGGGGCAGCCAGGTGGCTCAGTTGGTTAGAGCACAAGCTCTTAACAACAGGATTGCCGGTTCGATTCCCACATGGGCCAGTGAACTGCGCCCTCCACAACTAGATTGAAGACAAAGAGCTGCCACTGAGCTTCCACAGGGGCAGCTGGATGGCTGAGTTGGTTAGAGTGCAAGCTCTCAACAAGTTTACTGGTTCAATTCCAGCACGGGATGGTGGGCTGTGCCCCCTGCAACTAAAGATTGAAAACGGCAGCTGGACGAGGAGCTGAGTTGCGCCCTCCACAACTAGAACGAAGGACAACAACTTGGAGCTGATGGGCCCTGGAGAAACACACTGTTCCCCAATATTCCCCAATAAAATGTACCAAAAAAAAATTAGGTATTATAAATACTGTAAAATTACTCTTTATAAGACTCCTCTCTGTCTATATGCTATCATATGCCATAGGGAAGACTTCAAATGTTATTCAAAGATCACTGGAAGCTCTTAAGAAAACTTTAAAGTTGACCAGTTGAGAGTCTATTGCAATTGTCCAGTTGAGCAACAAGAGTGGCAATGAAGGTGTAAAAGACTTAGTAGGTGGCATAGAAAATACTTGGTCATTGACTGGGACCAGAGAGATGAAAGTCAATAATTCTGAGTGATAAAACCATAAAGAAAAAAAAGTTTGGATGGAGAAATGGCATGGAATGTATGTACTTAAATATTCATCATATCTGTAATTTATAAGTTTTTATTAAGAGTTCAAGGGGAGAAGTTTTGCTAGAAAACTATTATAGTAACATTGATTATAAATAACTACTCTCAACATATCATTACTAACTAAAGATGTGCAAACTGGTATGGACATTATCTTAGTATGATATTTTTCTTGCTTTACTTCAGTAAGTTCGAAGTGTGTTTGCATACGTGGTCTCCAAGTTTCTTTCACCATAAGGTTATCATTTTTTCTTCTACCAATCCTCCTATCAAAAGGGTTTTCAGAAGAATAAGTGAATGAACTAATCAGAAACAGTTTGGGAGACAATGAGGAAAAACTGAGGGTTGCTAGATGGGCGGGAGGGGTGGGGGGGTGGGGGGGAGGGTGAGGAGATTGGAGGGCAGTCGGTGACCACAGGATGGCCACGGGGTTTGAAAATTAATCTGGGGAACGTAATTTGGTGGTTACCAGAGCGTAAGGGGGTTGGGGGGTGGGGGATGAGGGTGAGGGGGATCAAATGTATGGTGATGGAAGGGGAGCTGACTCTGGGTGGTGAACACACAGTGTAATTTATGGATGATGTGATACAGAATTGCACACCTGAAATCTATGTAATTTTACTAACAATTGTCACCCCAATAAATTAAAAATAAATTAAAAAAAAAAAGAATAACAAACATATTATATATATAATTAAAAAAAAAAGGGTTTTCAGGAAAAGGGACCTCTTGAGGTTGAATTTGAGGTGCCTGAACTTTACAAATCATACTTATCTTTGACTCTCCTTGCTTATCTCTATATTTCCTTGAAAACGATTTTTAATATTAATTATGGAAACGGAAGGTTGGCAAAGCACTGTTCAAGTGGAATAAAAATGTGAACAGTTTTTTAAAACATTTGGATTGGACATTTAACTGGACTGTTCTTTAAAACCAAGGGGCCAAAAATGATGATATAAAAGGAAACAAGAGTGAAGAACACAAGAGTTGAGTGCCGTTCAGGGAGACTGTCAGGAAACTTTTGTTTTGTGCTACCATCTCTTTTTGACCTTCTTTTTTTTTTTTTTCTTTTTCTTCTTATCCAACCATGGAGTGTTGCATGTAAGTGTAATAACGGAGTCTCCTTTTATACATGTTTACAGAATGGCACCTTTGTATTTTGAAAGACAATTTCACAGGGAGGAATCTGAAGACCAAAATCTTTAACAATAGCCACTATAGCAGTAACAGAACATCATTTTGAATTCTTCCAGCATTTTGACAAATCATTGACATTTAAAGTTGGACGTCATCTTCAGAACCATATAGATCAGTAGTTACCAAGCGTGGGCATCTTTTTACAGTTGTGACCATGGGCTCTCATTCCCTAACTAGGAATCTATAAATTCAAAATGCAGTCCATGTGATCCTAACAACCGGGGAGATTAGGAAACCACTGTTCCAGGTAAATGTGCACATTTTAGGGATTAAAACCAAAACAACTAAGATTCAGAGGAGTTATTTAATTTGGTAAGAGAATATAACTGGTAAGTATCAGAACAGAGTTTTAAATATTAGATTTTAAAAATGGAACATTAATGTGAAATATTGGCGCTGAAGCACACAGATTGGGAGCTCTGTTACAGCCAATCCTAAATCTAGTCTACGCTGTGCTCTCTCCAAGAAAGGATAGTCAGTGATACATCTAGTGTACAGCAGTAAGAGAGGTTCGACCTAAAAAAAGAGCTTCATGATCTAGCCACCTGAAACTGGTGTCATGGGACAGAAGTTTTATGCTAGATTCAAGGTCAATTACATTCTGACAAATTTCAAGGTCTTTCCACTTTTTGAAAACTATGTGAATTAATATGAATGAAATTTAACCTTTTCCATCTGTCCTCTTTGAGGTGCCTTTGTGCTGAACACATAGGTTCAGAAGTCATCAGGCCTATGGCCCTCAAATTTTCCTTTGCAAAGACAGACATTAATGGGAAGCTGGGATTCTTTGTACCAACATGTCTTGAAAATCAAATGGCTTGGATTTTATTGTGTGCTTTTCAATCTAGGACAGAAAAATTGAGCAATCAAACTCAATATCAATGCTTTTCACTTGGTTGGTTGATACCTGGCTAAGGCTAAAGTTAGGGACCGCTCTATCTTTGAATGACTTTTCTTTGAGGGTCAGTGCTATAATTTGAACAACTGCACATAGCACAGCAGTGTACCCAATAAGTGCTGTGTACATACATACTCCTCATTCTTACCGTCTATATGTTACCTGCTGATCTATTCTTGAGTTTTCATTGACTTTTACAAGATATTCCTATTGAATCTTAGTTAATAGGAGTTATTAAGTAAAGTAGAACTCAATAGATATAGTCTAAAAGGAACTTCAAGGATTTAAGAGAAAAAGCAATATATACCTTCTCAGCACATGAATCCCCCTGTTTAGCTGAGAAGACATTAAAGCAGTTTGTCTTTTCTTTAAAAATACACTTAAGCATAATTTGTGAGTGGTACAACACTTTCATATATGTATATATGTGGAGAGAGAGAGAGAGAGAGAGAGAGAGAGAGAGAGAGAGAGAGAGAGAGAGAGAGAGAGAGAGAGAGAGAGAAGTGTAAGTGTGGGAGCTATCAGAGGAGGGAAACCTAACCAAGCTACAGGAGTATCAGGGAAGGATTTAAAGACAGAGAAGAATCAGCAAGGATGGGTGAGCCCACAAGATGCCCTGTCTCTATGAAAATTCATGCTTAGAACCCCCCAGGGCCTCCAAATTCAGGAGGGAGATACATACAAACATCAACATTTATTTATTCAACAAAATATTTATTGAGTGCCTATTACATGCATGATTCTGGGGACACAATGGTGACCAAGACAGACAAGATCCTTGCGCTTACAGAGCCAGTCAAGTGGTGGAATGGAAAATACATATATATAAATTAATTAAAAAATGAGCAAAGAAAAAGAGGAAAATTAAATGTATCTGTAATTCTATTGCTCAGAGATAACTATGATTAGCATTCTCATTAATGTCAGTATTCCAGCATAATATTAAGATCTCTCTTTTTTAACAAAACTATTTTCGTAATTTAAAAATGTCATATTTATTTCCTTTTATCACTTTACATGCTCCCATAGCATTTTAAGATGCTTCTATTGAAGTCTGACATGCATCTAGAACAGTACACTAAATCTTAAGTTTAACAACCTGAAAAATTATCACACTGCCCAGTCAAGAAATATAGTATTAACAGCACCCCAGAAGCCTTTCTTTTACTACCTCCAAATCACTATCACCTCTCTCCTCCCAAAAGGTAATCTCAATTATGACTTCTAAGTAAAGAGATTAGTTTTGATTGGCTTTCTTTTCCTTTTGTATAAATGGTAATGTACACTATTTTATTCTTTTCTGTCTAGATTTCTTTCACTAAATACTGGGTTTGTGAGATACATCAATGCTATTGAATATAATTGAAGTTTGTTTATTTTCATTGTTAGGTACTATATCATTTCATGAATAAACCAGAATTTATTTATTTGTTTTAAAGTCACTGGATTTTTTTTTTCAACTTAATGACTGTTATATAATAAATAAGCTGGTATAAATGCTCCTGTACATTTTTTTTAAACTTTAATTTTACTATAACATAAGACCGGGTATGGTATAATATAATATGATATGATATGATATAATATAATATAATATAATATAATATAATATAATATAATATAATATCTGGTGTTATTTTACTATAAGACCCGGTCTTATATAATATAATGTAATATAAGACCAGGTCTTATATTAATTTTTGCTCCAAAAGACCTGATTGTCAGGCGAGGTCTTATTTTTGGGGAAACACGGTATGTATATAGGAGAGGAAATGGGTAACCATTGGGCAAGCAGATCTACAGCAGTTTTTAGTGGCTGTGATACTTGGATAAACCACAATTCATCCACCACAACTGGATGTTTGTATTGTTTTCAGTTGGGAGAATGGGCAAAGTAAATAGCAATTTATATTTTACAAAAATTTAGACAACCTCAAAAAAGGGTTTAGGCAATTTATAGTAGTTTGTATGTTTTGATAAACAATATGCTCTACATTTTTCTGAGATAAATAACTTACTCTACAGAGAAAAATTCAGTGAAAGTCACCTTTCTTTATGCCCAGGACTTCATCTGTTAACTGACCATCCTCGACTCTCAATTTTGCTGCATAATCAGTCACTGAAGTTATGGAAGGCACTCTGGACAAGGAGTTAAGAGTACAAGCTTTTTATGTTACCAATACCACAGACTATTAATGTAGTCTTTTCTTTATTATTTTTAACCTCCCTCGAACTTGGTTTACTCGTAAATAAAATGAGAAGGTTAGATTAGATTGCTAGTAAGTTTATTTCAGCTCTAAAGTAAACTCTAATATGATTTTATAATATAACATTCCTATTACCTCACTAATCTTACCTGTATGCTGTATTGAATTTTATAGGAATTAATAAGTGGTAAATATTTGCAACTACATTCAATATAACTAATTATCTAGTATGTTATTCAACAAGCCCAAAATTGTTTCTGGTAATTTTCCAGCATGAATAATTATTCTTCATTTAGAGAAAGGATTTTCATCTGTGCATTCATCCTCTAATTCCATTATTGTCATTGTAATAAATTAGATTTAGAGCTATGCAATAGCAATTTTAAGTCACTCAATTAGAGGAGCAACATATTGGGAACACATCACAAATCTGTGATTAGAAAACACTTTATTAGGTTATCTAAAGATACCAATTTTTAGTTATTTTCTATGAAAACTAACTGTAAGAATTTCAAAATACACTGTGACTATATGAGTTGGAATAGAAGCAGAGACAAAATTAAAAAGTGACATTACATTTGAGAATTAGTTCACCAAATGTGCTGCTGTTTCTTACGTGCTTTTCGAAAGTAATATCACTTTCATTATCTTTGCTTTGATATGAGTTTGGCATCAGCTTTCAGATACTGGATATACTTTTCAGATGTGATACAATAAAATAAAATCTACAAAAAGAGAATGTATCTTAGAATAAAGGAAGTATTTTGCTCACTCAAAAAATTTCTGGTTCAAGATGGTGACATAGAAAGATCGTGAACTCACCTCTTCCTATGGAAACATCAAGTCTACAGCTACACATGGAACAATTTCTACTTAAAACAAAACCTAACAGCTGGCAGAATGATGGCTACAAAGAAGGCAAACAAGAAGAAAACTACACTGAAGCAGGTAGGAGAGGCTGGGATACAATCTTGCATAAACCCCACTCCTGGTGTGGCAAGCCACAACTGGGAGAAAACTCAAAACCTGGAGCTTCTCCTGAAGAAGGGAAAGGTTTAAACCCCACATCTCAACTTTTAGGAACTGCAGCTGAGAGATGAGCCTCCAAAATATCTACCTTTTAAAACCAATGGAGCTCAAGTCCCAAGATCCACAAGATCTTGTAGCATTCGAGGAAACGGCTCTTACAGGGCCCTGCACTGGGATTTACCCACAACAGAGACCAGCTCAGAGGCAGCTGAGTGTGCTAAGATTTAAAGTGAAGGAGGCTCACTTGCATATGCTAAAGCATTGGCCGGAGGAGCAGGCATCTAATTTAACATATACATCTAGGAGTCTGCTGGAATACTATCCAGACAGAGACTGGTGGGTGCTATCTTCATGCCTTCCCTCTGCTGTGCTCCAGAGAACCAGCATCTCTTGGAAGAAGCCTTTACATTCATCTGGTGCCCCAATGTTTGCACCAAGGGGATACCTGTTGACTGCCTGGCTCTGGAGGTCAAGGGAACTTGTATTCCTAGTCCCATGGAACTGTAACAATTGGTGTCATCCAGAAGGCAGCTCATACCCATCTGGAACCCCAATTTGTGCAGATGCTGCAAGGGAACACCTGTATCACCCAGCTCTGGCAGCCAGTGGGGTGTGTGCTCATGGGACCCACAGGATTATAACTAATGAAAAAAGAGTTCTTCAACAGTTACCACCACCACTACCACCACCACCACCACCACCACCCCAGGCACAGGAAAAGGCAACAGATCCAGAAGCTTGGTTTTTCTATGGAGGAGGCCTATTACTAATCACCATGGCTGTGGTCTGAGGGGTAGGCTTCTAATTAAACAGGCATCGAGGGGCTGGCTGTAATTCTTTCCACAGAACTTGGAGAGTGGGTATTATCTCTGTGTTCTCCCTCTGCCATACTACAGAGCACCAGTCTCTCCTGGAGGACAGTATATATGTGACTAGTGCTCTGGTTTTCACATCTGGTGCCCCGGTTTTTGCAGGTGCCACCCAGGGGGGGCCTTTTGATCTCCTGGTCCTGGTGGCTGGGAGGGCATGCATTCCTGGGACTGTGGCAATTCGAGAGACAATTCCCATAGGGCATTGCACAGACAGAAGACGGAAGTACATCTCCCAGTCTTTCCATAGAGAAGAACTCTTTGCTTGTTCTGGAGCTTCAGCCTGAGAGGAAGTCTTCAGGATTGGCACACATCTAGTGGACTGTGGAGCTACTCTCAAGGAACATAGGCCATGGATACCACCTGGGAACTCTCCTTCTGCCTTGTGCCAGCTCATTGTATCTTCCAGAAAATAACAAATTCATCTCAGATTTGGTGACGGCTGCCCACTGACATCACCTGATAAGTGGGGCTTATGCTTGCAGCCCCAGAGGACTGGATATACTTGCATACTTTTAAAACCTGATGCAGGATGGCCTGGCTTCCACACAGTCAGAATCTAAGTGCTGAGACCATCCTCTTTGTGATATTGACACATCCTCAATTACTGTGAGCTATGAAAAATAGGATGCTTGGAAAAGTACAAAGGTTTGAGAAAACAAAAAGAGCTGGGGCAGCACTGAACGAATGAGGCCACTCCTTCAAGACTGGAAGAGATGGATATTTCATCTATTGTATGGAAACCAACAGAGAATTAAGCAAAATGAAGAAACAAACAAATATGTTCCAAATGAAAGAATAAGATAAAACCTCAGGGAAAAACAACCTTAGTGGAACACAGATAAGTAAATTACCTGTGACAGAGTTCAAAGTATTGGTCATAAAGATGTTCATCAAACTGGGGAGGAAAATGAATGAACACAGTGAGAATGTGAACAAAGAGATGCAAAATATAAGAAAGTACGAAATAGAAGTCACACAGCTGAAGAATGTGATAACTAAACTGAAGAATACACTAGAGGGGTTCAACAGCAGACTAGATGAAGCAAAAGAAATAGTCAACTTGAAACAAGGCTGTGGAACACACTCAATCAGAGCATCATTTAAAAAAAAAATGAAAAAAGTGAGATAGCTTAACGGACTTATGGGACAACATCAGGCAAACTAACGTTAGCATCATACTGCTCCCAGAAGGTGAAGAGACAGAAAAAGGAACAGCAGTATTGTTTAAAGATATAATGTCTACAAACATCCCTAACCTGGAGAACACAACAGACATCCAGATGGAGGAAGCCCAAGCGTTCCAATAAGAGAAACCCCAAAAGACCTACTCCAAGACACATTACAATTAAAATATCAAAAGTTAAAGCCAAGGAGACAATATTAAAAGAAGCAAGAGAAAAACAACTTCTTATGTTCAAGGGAATCCTCATAAGACTATCAGCAGACTTTTTAGCAGAAACTTTGCAGGCCAGAAAGGAGTGGCAAAATATATTCAAAATGCTAAAAAAAAAACAAACAAAAAAAACACCTTCCAACCAAAAAATACTCTATTCTGCAAAGTTATCATTCAGAAGTGAAGGAGAGATAAAGAGGCTTCCAGACAAAGAAAAAGCTAAAGAAATTCATCACCAGTAAACCAGCCTTACAAGAAATGTTAAAGGAACTTCTTTACGCTGAAATTAAGACACTAATTAGTAATAAGAAAACACACAAAATAAATCTCACAGGAAAGGCAAATATAGTGGATTAATCATTTATAAAAGTTCTATGAAGTATAAAGAAAAAAGTAGTAAAAATAACTATGATTACAACAGTTAGTTAAAAGGTACATAAGATAAAAAGATGTAAAACGTGACATCATAAGCATAAAATGTGGTGGGGGAGTGTAAACCTGCTGAGTTTTAGAATGGGATAAAACATGTTTGCTATCAATTTAAAATAGACTGTTATAGACATAAGTTGTTATAGGTAAGCCTCATTGTAAACACAAATCAAAAGCTATAGTAAACACACAAATATAAAGAGAAAGAAATATAAGCATACCACTAAAAAAAGTCATCAAACCACAGGGAAGTGAACAAGAGAATAAGAAAGCAGTAGAGAAGAACTACAGTACAAACAGTAAACAATTAACAAAATGGCAATAGGTGAAAATCAATCAATAATTACTTTAAATGTAAATGTACTAAATTCACCAGTCAAAAGACACAGAGAGGCTGAAGGAATAAAACAGCAAAACCCATCTTATACTGCCTATAAGAGACTCACTTTAGCTGTAAGGACACACACAGTCTGAAAGTGGGGGATAGAACAAGATATTCCAAATGAAAGCCAAAAGCAAGCAGGAGTAGCAATATTTATATTATACAAAATGGATTTTAAAACAAAGACTGTAATATGAAACAAAGCTGGGTATTCTGTAATGACAAAGGGGTCAACCCAACAAGAGGACATACCATTTGTGAATATTTATGCATAAAGATACTCAACATAGGAGTACCTAAATTTATACAGCAAACATTAACAGACCTAACAGAATAAATTAACAGCAACTCAATAAGACTAGGGGAATTTAATAACCCACTTACATAAATGGATAAATCATCAAGAAATAAAATTAATAAGAAAACATGAGCTTTAAATGACATATTAGACCGAGGGACTTAACAGATATTTAAGAAAGATTCCATTAGAATACATATTCTTCTCAAGTGCACATGGAACATTTTCCAAGATAGGCAAATGTTCCAACATAGGCCACAAAACAAGTTTTAATGAATTTAAGAAGACTGAAATCATATCAAGCATCTTTCCTGACTACAATGGTATGAAACTAGAAAATAATTGCACAATGAAAAATGGAAAATTCACAAATATGTGGAGATTAAACAACATGCTACTGAATAACCAGTGGGTCAAACGTGAAATCAAAAAATACTTTAAGACAAATGAAAATGAAAATATAACACCAAAATTTCTGAAATGGAGCAAAACCTGTCTAACAGGGAAATTCAAAGTGATAAATGCCTACCTCAAGAAAGAAGAAAAGTCTCAAATAAACAACCTAACATTACACCTAAAGGAACTAGGAAAAAAAGAATAAATGAAGCCCGAAGTTAGTAGAAGGAAGGAAAAAACAAAAATTTGAGCAGAAATAAATAAGGAACAAAAAGACAATAGAGAGGATCGATGAAACTAAGCTGGTTCTTTGAGAAGATAAATAAAATTGACAAGCCGTTAGCTCGACTCACCAAGAAAAAAAAGAGAGAAATCAAATAAACAGAATCAGAAATGAAAGAGGAGATACTAGAACTAACAACACAGAAAAACAAAGACTCATAAGAGACTACTATGAACAACTGCATTCCAACAAATTGAATAACCAAGAAAGAATGAATAAATTCCTAGAAACATACAATCTACCGAGACTGAATCTTGAGGAAACAGAAAATCGGAATAAATCAATTTCTAGTAGGGAAATTGAACGAGTAATCAAAAACCTTCCAACAAACCAAATTCCAGGAGCAAAGAGCTACACTGGTAAATTCTACCAAACATCTAAAGAAGAATTAATACCAATCCTTCTCAAACTCTTCCAAAATATAAACGAGGAGGTAACTCTTCCAAACCCATTTTATGAGGCCAGCATTACCTGATACCAAAATTAGACAAGGACTCTATAAGAAAAGAAAATTACATATTAATATCCCTGATGAACATAGATGCAAATCCTCAACAAAATATTAGCAAACCAAATTCAGCAATACATAAAGGGATAATACACCATGATCAAGTGGGATTTATTTCAGAGATGCAAGGATAGTTCAAAATCCTCAAGTCAGTGAATGTGATACACTACATTAATAAAATGAAGGATGAAAAACACATGATCAAAAAAAAAGAGAGTAAAAGAAAAACATGATCATTTCAATAGATGCAGAAAAAGAAATTGACAAAATTCAATATTCATTTATGATAAAAATTCTCAACAAAGCAGGTAGAGGAAATATACCTCACCCTAATAAAAGTCATATATTATAAGCCCATAGCTAACATCATAGTCAACAGTGAAAAACTGAAAGCCTTTCTAAAGTTCAGGAACAAGACAAAGATGTTCCCTCTTCTCACTATTATTCAACATAGTATTGGAAATCCTAGCCAAAGCAATTAGGCATTCAAATTGGAAAGTAAGAAGTAAAACTACCACTATTTGCAGATGACATATTATATACAGAGAACCCTAAAAATGGCATCAAAATTTACTAGAATGAATGAATTCAGTAGAGTTGCAAGATATGAAATCAATAAGCAAAAAAATGTTGCATTTCTATACACTAATAAACTACGAGAAAGAGAAATTAAGAAAACAATCACATTTAGAATTGCATGAAAGATAATAAAATTCTTGGGAATAAATTTAACCAAGAAGATGAATGAAATGTACATGGAAAACTATAACACATTAATGAAAGAAATTAAACAAGACAGAAATAAATGGAAAGATATTTCATTTAACAATACATTGGAATAATATTGTTAAAATGATTATATTATCCAAAGCAATCTACAGATTCAATGCAATCCCTATCAAAATTCCAATGGCATTTTCCAAAGAAATAGAAAAAACAATCCTAAAATTTGTATGGAACCATAAAAAACCCTGAATATCTAAAGCATTATTGAGATAGAAGAACAAAGCTAGAAGCATCAAGCTCTCTGATTTCAAAGTCTATATTACAGAGACATAGTAATTAAAACAGGGTGGAATTGGCATAAAACAAACAAACACATGGCTCAACAGAAAAGAATAGAGAGACCAGAAACAAGCCCATACATATATGGTCAATTAATTTCTGGCAAAAGTGCCAAGAATATACAATGGGAAAGGACATTCTCTGCAACAAACAAGTATAGGAAAACCTACCACATGCAAAGGAATGAAACTGGATCACTATCTTATACCATACACAAAAATTAACTCAAAATTGATTAAACACTTAAACATAAGACTGAAAGAATAAAACTCCTAGAAGAAAACATAGGCAGTAAGCTCCTTGAGGTAGGTCTTGGAGATGATTTTTTGTATCTGACACCAAAAGGAAAAGCAACAAATGCAAAAATAAATGAGTGGGACTACATTAAAATAAAAAAGTTTCTGTAAAGCAAAGGAAACCATAAAAAAAAAATGAAAAGGCAATTTATGAAATGGAAGAAAATATTTGCAAACCACATATTCATTAGGGGTTAATATACAAAACATACAAAAAACTCATACAACTCGATAGTAAAATAGTAGGTTGGTGAAAAAGTAACCGCAGTTTAAAAGGTTAAAAATAATTGCAAAAATCACAATTAATTTTGCACCAGTCTAATAAATAAACAAATACGAGGTCTGACAATTAAGTTTGCGAACTTTTTGCAATGATGTCACTAACCTTTTTTTTTTATATCAGAGAAATTATTCATTATGAATTTGTACCAACTGAACAAACAGTTAACCGAGTTTACTATTTGAAAGTGCTGAAAAGGCTGAGTGAAAAAGTTAGATGACCTGAACTTTTCACCAACAATTCATGGCTCTTGCATCACAACAATGCACCATCTCACAAGCCACTGTCTGTGAGGGAGTTTTTAGCCAGGAAACAAATAACTGTATTGGAACACCCTCCCTACTCACCTGATCTGGTCTTCAGTGACTTCTTTCTTTACCCGAAGATAAAGGAAATATTGAAAGGAAGACATTTTGATGACATTCGGGTCATCAAGGGTAATATGATGAGAGCTCTGATGGAGATTCCAGAAAAAGAGGTCCAAATTGCTTTGAAGTGTGGACTAGGCACTGGCATCGGTGCATAGTTTCCCAAGGGGAGTACTTTGAAGGTGACTGCAGTGATATTCAGCAATGAGGTAAGTAGCACTTTTTCTAGGATGAGTTTGTGAACATAACAGTCAGACCTCGTATGACATGTATCACATATATATATCACATATACTGTATTTTGCCATGTATACGGCACACATTTTTGCCCAAATGAAAATAAGGATGCACATTATATATATGGGTAGTACTAATCCTGTATCTATATAATTGTTTTTAATTTTTTTATTTATGCTTATGAATTAAAAGTTAATTCTAGAAATCAATAACAATATCCGTATGCAAAACAATACCCTGGAATACGATAATGGATTTTATTGAACTTACAATGAACTTGCAACAACGAAGAGTTCTTGGCCTTTTGTGATGTGCAAATATCATAAATTTGTTACCGGTACATAAAATTTCTTGTACCTTATATCTGTTCTTCTGTTTTGTAATTACTTGTTACATAAAATTTCTTTTACCATAATATGTTAAAAAATAAATGCTAAAATTCCTCTGTAATACAAAAAACAAGTACCTAAATGTAAACAAATAAAAAATTTGAATTAAAAAAATAAAGCAAATGATTTTTTTCCCCTGAAACTTTGGGCCAAAATCACGGGTTTTCATTATACATGGCAAAATACGATATATACTCAGACATATAGACACATACATGCATTACATATATATGTATATAAATGGAATATTATTCAGCCAATAAAAAAAGAATGAAATGTTACCATTTTCAACAACATGCATGGACCTTGAGGGCATTATGCTAAGTGAAATAAGTCAGACAGAGAGAAATACCGTATCACCACTCTTATATATGGAATCTAAACAAGAAGAAACAGGTTCATAGATACAGAGAACAGATTGGTGGTTGCCAGAGAAGGGGAGTTACACGTGGAATAAAGAGAAAAGTACACAAATTTTAATTTGGAAAAAAAACAAACTTCCCCATTCTACAGAAAAAAGAGGGTATATATTTTATATCTGCATATCTTCATAAGGTTGTCAGGAAATAGATTCCTAGATGAGTGAATACCAAGCTTCTGAATGAGTCTGTTCCTTGAAATTACATAAAAGGATTTTCAGTTTGTTTTGTTTTTATTTTTTTAATCTGAGGGAAAAAATAAGTGTCTCATTTAATGCATAACTTGCCTACTGTGTTGTTACCAGCATAGATACACATATGCATGTATTTATGTATGTATATGTATCTATATCTATGTAGTAGACAGACAGACAGACAGATAGATAGATAGATTTGTTCTATTAAAACATGAAGTGTAGAACTTTCTTAGAGGCAGAATTTGTGAGGAAAAAAACAAGAAAGTTTTAATTATTTGAATGCACATGAATCAATAAATGACCAACCACCTTCCCATGAAAAGCCTGTTTACTTGAGCTTCGCTGGATCTCCAAATATACAGTTAGAATAATACTCTGCTTTAATGATGATTATGAAACTCTTCTTTAAATTTTTAATTTTTTTTTAAACTTTTTTTTTAAATTTTTTATTTAAGTGTGTTGTTCCATAACCCATCAGCTCCAAGTCAAGTAGTTGTTTCAATCAAGTTGTGGAGGGCGCAGCTCACAGTGGCCCATGTGGGGATCGAACCTGCAATGTTGTTGTTAAGAGCACCGCACTCTAACCAACTGAGGTACCCAGCCGCCACCCCCCCTCCTTTTTTTCTTATTTCCTCAAGCAAGCAGTGGATTCATTAAAAGAAAAGAAATAGCATAGGAACTATGAAGATGGCGTGAAAGTGGGCAGGCCCAGAAGAAGAGCAGCTGCCTGAGTCTTTTTTTTAAAACTCCATCGATCCACATATTTCTTATCTTCCTGGCTGCCTCCAGACTCTAAATTCATCTCTTATCATGTTCCTAGGACATAAGTGGTCAAAACATTTTTGAAAGTAATGGAGAGAAAAGCAGACAGAAGCAGTATCTCCTAGACGGGTACAGCGAGTAGTGTACTTAGAAGGCAGTGAAAAGCTGTATAGTTTGTGCAATTAAGAAGCAGCCTGTCTTATTTTCAGTAAGGTGCTGGGTGAGTTCAGGGCAATGAGAGCCTGCTGCTGTAGAATAGGCCATTTTGTGATTATAAGGCTTTGCTGTCCCTGTGGCAAAGTACACCAAAGAGCCCCATTTGGCTCAGCTTTTACTGAGGCAATAGTAGTTCACAAACACAGCAGAATCAAATAGAGTAGCAAATTATTATTTGTGATAGAAAGAAGTGTTTGGTATGAAAGGGAAGAATTTCAAAGCAAATGGAATGTTACCTGAAGAACATTAGTAAAGCACATAGTAATGTACAACAAGGAGGAAGAAATGCGAAAGTAAAACCAAGACCAAACTGCTTTTAAGTTTTCACTTTGTTTCTGAACTGCTACAGAAAGATAAAACTAGAACAGTAAAATAGAAATTGAACAGTGGAAAGAATTAGACGGAAACTAGTCCATTAAAATGAAGAAGGTAATGACATCAATGAGATCAAAAGTTGAATACCATCAAAAAATACATGTGGAAAAATTCAGATATTTGATGCATATGAAATTAAGATTAAATTTAGTACAGAAAAGGGATCTCTTGGTTTCTATGTACTGCAAAAAACTAAAATAACATTTATGATTAAGGATCAAATAAAATGCCTGAATAGTTTGAAGAGATAGCATATACAGTGCTGCATTACTCAGGACACATGGAAATAGATAATTAAGTCTAGTCTAGAAGCAAAACACTCATCTCACGTAAAGATTATATTGGTGATAATGTCGAGATAGGTTTTTCTTTAGATGTTCTGCTACTTGCAAGTCCTCTACGATTCTGAGTCTATATAGGATCTGTAGAAGGGGCTAACTCCTTTAATAACGCTTCCCTTACACCTCCAAACAGCTGTTTCTCTCCACTAACAAAATGAAAACTCTGTAAATTCCTTCTCTATAAAGCCTTTCCAGAAAGCTCCAGCTACTGACTGCTACCACTCAAGTTTGAGAACTTACTGGCCATCAACTAATCATGCACTCAAGGAGTAAATCTAAGTTTTGTGGGGCCTGGAGCTTATACATTTGGGAGGGAGCACTTTAAGGGAAAGAATACAAAATTATAAATACAAAAATAAGGCACAGGACCTTGGAGGTAAATGAGGTGCCCTGAGGCTTATGCTTCGTTAAGCTTTGAAGTAACTCAGCTGCTATGGTGCAGCTTAAGGAAGCTAGATCCTTTGTTCACCTACATGTATTTTAATAGCATATACAGTGGAGCAATCTGTGTTATCCCAGAATTATAGACAAACCCTCAAAGCTAAGGGCAATGAATAATAAATATACCAAATTCTAAATAGAGGACTTAGATATATCCTTGGGGATTTACTAAGAGGAAACCCAGGTGGTCCTTTGACCGTTTTTTTCACACATCACTAGCCTTTGTAAGAGAAGGCTAGAGGATTATGGAGGTTTTTGAATGAACTTTGTAGGACTAGAGAGTTCTGTGGGATTTCTTACCAATCAGTTCAAGTTGGAGGGGGATGCAAAGACTGGAAAGATAGATGCCTTCTATCTTAGCTGGATGTTTGCTAACCTGCTATTCAAACGTCAGGCCTATGCTGTTACTGGAGTTGAGCATAAAAAAATTCTTAGGAGGAGGCTACATATGTTTTTAGAAATTGGAGGCATAAACGAAGAAAGAGGTTACTTAGAGTAGTCTACAATGTCAGCAACTGAAGAAACTATGATCACTGTTCGGCAGGGCAAACAGACTTTTTAATACTAGAAAGTGAAATTTTCAAGTGACCATAAAGAGTCATCAAAAGTGAAAAAAGGAAATCCGACAGCATGTTTGAAGGTCATAGTAGGAGGAAGATAAAGTTCTTTCTTATTTATGCTTTTTGCAGTTAATGCCATTCAATTAAACAGTTAAAAGTCACGTACTTATAAGTTAATTTATAAGAAGTTGGTAAGCTCCTTGGAGGGAATTAAATTTTTGCCTGTTTATATTTCCTGTACAACTTGTCACAATGCTTACAATATTGTATTTGTTCTACAAATATTGTTTGATTGATTACTTACCTGTACTCTGTTCGTTGTCAGTTGGAAAGGGGATGAATAGCAGATTTCAGAAAACTGACTCAGCCCGGACACACAGGTAGTTTCTTGTATTATTTTGCTAAAATGAAGATTCTTCTACACTGAAAAGTCAGCATTTCCTCCATTCCTTTCAGGCATTTTGACAATTATAGAACAGTGAGGGGTTGTTACCTACAATCCAGCTACTGGTGAATAATGAAATCCATATGGACTCTCCACAGGAACAGGAAGACTCAAAATTTTCACTGAACTTTTCCTTTATCTGATTCCCAGACACAAACCCTAAATTTCTGATAATAATGCAATTATGTCCCAGCTTTGAAATGTCAGCTATGAATTGTTTTACAGCACCTTTTGAAAAGTGACAGTATCTCTCATTTGAACCAATTTCTCAGCTTTCTAATCTAACACAATTTCCTTTGATGACAGTTCAGTATTGTTTTGAAACATTCATCACATGTTTTAAGGAAAAATTTTACAGTCTCTATAAAATGAGTAAATTAGAATCGTAAGAATTCCTGAGCACAGCAAAAGAAGAAGCTCAAATAGGATCTGCAGGACATTGTTTAGCAAAGCCTGAGGCTCCATCTGTCCCTGGCCATTTTAACCAAAATCTCTATTACAGACACTGCAGTTTCCATCTTTGCAGCTACGTATCTTTTAGAATTGCTAATATACTGCACATTTCATCAAAGCTATACAATCAACATTCGAAATAGAATATTAGAACTCTTAATAAATAATCATCACATGAAGTGTTATATAATCATGGACATTGCACTCTTGAGTTTCTGTGGAGAATGATTAAATCAGGATATCAGTGATCAGGAAAACATGAACTGTCAAGTGTATGCTCACTTGAGGCTTTTAGACAATGAAATACTTTGTACTTGAATGAGTAGCTCATTTTTGACAGCTGAAATTTAAGAAAGCATAACTTCTTAAAAGTGAAGCTTGTAATAATTTTAAAAATATTTGTAACCTGTTTTCCTTATATTATTCCCATTGAACTTTTTGCAGTAGCCTGTGTTCTGCTGCACAATAGAATTAAATCTTCTTGGCCCTTTATATACTGGGGTTCTATGTTTCTAATGCATTTACTCTGAGTACAATCCTGGCCTAGCTAGACATAGCAGTTAAGAAGTGTGTCTTCTTAAAACAGTTTGGGGAATATAATCAATAATGTTGTAAAGATTTTGTAGGGTATCCGATGGACACTTGTCTTAAGACCACTTCATGGATGGTGTAGATGCCTGACCACTGCAGTGTACACTTGAGGCTGAAGCTGAATAATACTGACTGTCAACAATAATTTAATATTAAATTATATATATATATATATATATATATTCACAGGTTGTGGAGTACAGCATAAAGAACAGAATCAGTGGAACTGTAACAGCTATATATGATGTCAGAGGAGTAGTAGATTGGGGGAGAGGGGTTATCAATTTGTGAGGGGTGTAAATGTCTAACTATGACATTGTTTTGTACACGTGAAATTAATTTTTAAAAAAATGCACACAGAAATACAATCATGGCCCTCCCCAACCCTCCCCAGCCCCAGTGTCCAGTGGTGAAAATTAAAAAATAAAAAATAAATGTATATTCTTTCATATGTAAAGGAACTTGCCTTCTTCTGGGTAGACATAGTATTTAGTGGACAAACTGGGAAAGATTTCTCCAGAATCAGATTATCACTAAAACCAGACTTACCCTCTAACTTTTTTCCTGCTCAATCAGATAATCAGACCATCCAGGCACATGAAATCTACTCTGCTCTGATTTAAAACCAATGGAGCACAGTCTGGCCAGACATAACAGACTCACACAAATTGCCTTCGGCTTTTCCATGGCACTATCTATACTTTCCCTCCCTCTCAATGACAGAACCAATGTCCTTCCCTGGGATATTTAAATCCAGGGCTCCAGTGCACTGACATTTTCATCTTCATAGGTCCTCAGATAAATCATTCCTAAGTCCCTTACAGAAAGTTGGGGTATCCCTCTATTGTCCTTCCTGCCAATCCTATCTCATCACTGAATGAAATCTCTGAATAACAACTATTTCTCCCTGATGCTTATCCTTTGTGATTGCCCCAATGTCCTGGGCACAGATCATCACACTTTTTCAGAACAGATGCTTCTCAAGGTGAAGGGGGGTGCCAGAACCTCAGAATTTCCCTGGCTCCCCAGAGCCCTTCTCCCAGAATGGGTCTCTCTTCACCTCTAAAATTCAATATAGTCATCTATTTTAATTTTACTATGTGAAATATTTTCTATTAAAACATTAGAACAAATACTAAACATAATCCATAGAGAATAGTTAGGATACAGGTGATGAATTTCTAAGTAAAACTGAGAAGAATAACATGTAGAACTTTGTACAATCCGTTGAAGATCAATTGTCTTAATATAAGATTATAAGCCTATGCATTTCTAACCTTTCTTTTATAGATTCCTACAATGAGAAATGAGTGATCCATAGTTTTTCCAGAGATGAGGCATTGTGAAATATCAATACAAATATTGGGTTGCAAAGATATTAATCTTTTACCAAAAAAAAAAAAAGATAAAAAAATGAGTATCCAATATACCAACTTTAAGCTGATCAGTGTATCAAATTTGCAAACTAGTGAGCACTCATACCACCTCGGTTTTGTGAAAGAGAGCTATTTCAACCTAGTTTAATAGCATACTCAAAAAGAAGAAACTTTGTTTTTGTTGTTTTTTAACTTAGAGGTTTTCTCCCTTTCAGTTAGAGATAACCGAGATCCTAATGCTACATGTGTATCTGAGCTTCCCTTGAGTTCACTTGAGTCTTGATGTATAGCAGCCCTGTTGATTTTCTGAGGTGCAATCTCTTAGGATACATGAAAATTGTTCATCAACAATGGGTCAAACATTTCTGTTGGCAGTAAATGTTACACGTTTATTTTTTAAAACCCAGGAAATAAACAGTTTCCAACAGTATGATATTCAGAAAACTGTATCACTTTCCACATTATCATTAAAAAATGTAACAGTGTTTCAGAATGAATGACTATGTAGGAGATATGGATAATAGATATTTGCATGGGTCATAAAAGTCAGAAATGTATGTTGCATAAATACCCGTGATCATGACCATTATAATCACTACCAACAGAATGATATACTTGTATGGACTGGTTTGACAGTGGAACAAAAGTTTGATGGAACATGATGATCAACTCTAAAGCTGTAACATCAATCATAAAAATACAATAATTTAAAATGCACTAATACAAATCTGGGTATAGTGTGATTAGTGAATGACTCCAATCCTCCTTAGCCACCCACCCCTTCTCCAATGGTGTTCAGAAAATATTCTTCCTCTCTTTGTATGAGTCATTTCATGAGGAAAAGATAGGAAGGAATTACCTTGTGATCTTTTGGAACATAGTTCAGTGAAGAGGCAGATTTTACTATCTTTACATTTGTATCAGTGATAGTATAGATCAACCAAAAATATTTTTTTATTACTCTCTCAATAATAACACTCCACATTTTATATGATTTAAAACCTGACATAATAAAAATCAACTAACTACTTTCGAAATTATTTTGAAGAGTTCAAAAAATGAGAGACTGTGATTTAGAGAGCATAGCTTGTCTCCATGATGGGATAGAAAATGATTAAAGAATATTTATATCAACAAAGAAGATGCCTTCCAACCACAAGATTCCTTTTCAATATCTTATAGATAGTATCACTCTTTATGACTCAATATTCTGTCAGATATATCATTGAAATTATCCTAATATTAATTAAACTAATTCACACTTGAAAATCATGTATGAACTTGTGTCTTAAGAAATATAAGTAATACACCAATAATTGTCTGAAACACGTTAAATATTAATAGATCAATTCTCATAATAACTCTATGATATAAGAACTATTATTATCTCCATTTTACAGATGAGGAAACTGAGGCACAAAGAACAAGAGATAGAGTCACAATTTGAGACCAGGCTTGAATCTGGCTTCAAAGTTATAAGATAACTACCAAAACAAAGAAATTTATTCCATGATAAAATACTTTTAGGCATGAATACAAGACGAAATATAAAATGGGCCAATGCTCTGAATAAATATACAGGTAGTATGACACATCTATAAGTATATCATTTACTAGATTTAAAAATAATAGAGATGCCAATCACTCCAAACTGGAAAATCACATGGAAAAGCTCTTTGCAAAGGGAGGGAATAAGGAATGCTAAATGTAATTAAGATAAAGTTTCACTGTCTCCACTTTAATTACATATAAGATCTTACAGAGAGAAAGAGGAAAGGATCCGTTCATTCTGCTTTTTCATTTGCATTCTGTGAATATAATCATATTCATCCCTGCATATATTTTTTTAATACCGTAGCTGTTCTTCATAGAAGAAAATGGTAGAATTCATTGCCCATTAAATTCTGGGATGTCAAATATATATATTTGGAAGCTTAATGCTTTAAAAAAAATGTAAGGTGCTCTGACAAATACTCTGACATGAATGAGGCAACAGTAAGAAATATTATTGTAGCAGACTATATTTACATTAAATTTTAAAATTATGCAAATTTGAAAACATTTAATAGTAAGATTAATTTTTATCTAGAAATATTATTTAATATAATCTGAATATCAAAGGCAATAATTTGATTAATTTGGTTTCTAAAATGTAAATGCACATTCTGTCTTACTAAAAACAGCACTTAAAAATAATGTTTATTGCAAAAAGAATTCTGATTCCTAACATTAACATTGATTAGGTGACTGTAAAACACTATTTCTTAACTTCAGGGTTTCAAAATGAGAAGAGAAATGAAATAATTTTCTCAGTAGGAAATGCAGGAGATAGCAGAATATTGCACTTAATGTACTAAAAAGCTGTTTTATAGAGGATAAGTGCAAGGTCTGTACTTTTGAGTTACCCACTTTCGATATCCCCTGCTTACCCACCTGATTTATTTCACTTTTGCTCTTTCTAGTTAAAGAAAGACGGTGATATTTCAATTACCATAAATATGCAGATATACACTACTAAAATACATATATAGTGCTTCAGTTAACTTTACAGCCTGTAAACTTTGAGTTAAATAGATAACTGAAAAAATAAATTAAAAAATTTTTCAACAACTATTGTGATACGGAAGTCCTAGGCAGTTAGGGACAGGACCACGGTGAAGGGCATCAAGGCCCAGATGAACAGTCTCAAAGTGAGATGGGAAAGTCATAAGCAGTCAGGGACGCGGGTGGAGGACCTCAACAGCAAAGAGAACACTAGCTGACAGGAAAAAAAAAAATGCAGAGAAGGGAACTAGGCAGAAGGAGCTACTGCATCAGACTGCAGTCATCCAAGACATCGAGCCCAGGTACAGGAGGAGGGGGGTGCCCAACTGGCTCCTAGAAAACAACTTAAAGATTACAGATTCGAGGACATATAGTCTCCAGCGCAGCTTAGCCTGCCGGGCATTCCATTCAGATCCCCCCTCTCTTTGCAAATATCGATAAGTTCTGTCAGAAATATAAAAATAAGACTCTCTTTCAACAATAATATATCTAAGTCTTCTATGACAATATATTCCACAGAGGCCTAGAGATAGACAAATTGCTAAAAACGAAATATCTTCTCTAAAATATTTAAAAGCAAATATATCATATAATATCTGAGATTTTTAAATAAAAGGCTCTGTGCGCAACATAGTGTGGTAAATTGAGGGTACTTTCCATGGTTTGCTTCTCAAATTTTACATTTTCAAGCTGTGTGAATTTTTCAAGCTGCTATTTATGGCCAGTGGAAGGACTGGCACAGATACAGCCACACACACACACACACACACACACACACACACACACACACACACACACTCCCCCAAGGAGACAGAGGCAGGAACTGCCTGACATATTAAGTTGCTCTGTCTAAAATTCTCTCTCTCTCTCTCCTATTTTCACTACAACACTATAATTTACCTATATGTCTAGCTGCGGATTTCTCTCTATTCATCATGCTTCAGATTATGTTTCTTCATTTTGAATAAAAAAGTCTTCCATTAATTCTGGAAAATTCTTATCCATTGCCTCTTCCCCATTTCTTCTAACTTTTCCTTCTTAAATTGAACATTATGATTCTATTATCAATATCTCTTATTTCCATATTTGGTATCTTTACTCTACTCCATGTTGCATTTTGAGTGATCTTCTCAGGTATATATTCTAGTTCATTTATACCTTCTCATCTGAAATAATCTGCTCTTTAACTCATCATTGAGTTTTTAATTATAAGAATTTTATTTTTCACTTCCACTATATTTACTTATTTTTCAAATCTGCCTTTTCTTTTCTATTTATCTCACTTATGATCATTATTCTCACTTTTCTCTCTAGTCATATTACCTCAAGTTTGGGTGTATTAATTCTCTTGTTATTGCATCTCTTGGTTCTAAAATTCATCAGACTGTAATTTTTTTACGGTAGCATTTTTTCCAGTTTTATTGAGAAATAATTGACATATATCACTTATGTAAGGTGTAAAGCATGTGGTTTGATCTACATATACGGTAAAATGATTAGCACAATAAGTTCAACTAACATCCATCTTCTCATATAGATACAATAAAAACAAAAGAAAGAAGAAACGAAAAAAGGGAAAAAAATTCTCCTAGTGATGAGAACTCTTGGGATTTACTCTCTTAACAACTTCCCTATATATTATATAGCAGTGTTAGCTATAGTCACTGTGTTGTACATTTTGGGGCTTGTGATTGTGTTTATTAAGACAGTAAATACAAGTATTTCAATCAAGAATTTTTAAACAAACAAAACAACAAAAAAACCGTACCATCTATTAAGGAACCGATCAACAGAAGGGACAGTCTTTTCCTCAACTCTAAGTCTCTAATCGTTCTTATGTACTGGATAATTCTGAAAACTTTTGAAAATGTATTAAAAGCGATAGCTCTTTTCTGTGCAGATATAAAACCCAATAAAAAGAAAAAAATTCAGGAGACTCTAGGAACTCCCGGGGGTCCACGACAATGGATGAAGAAAAATTACTCAAGTGCATTTTGCCTAATGTACCTCAAATTTGTGGTTAAGGAAATTGCTTCTAAGTGAGGAATTAGCTGTTTATAACTTAAATGTTCCATAATAAAATCAAAAAGGGGGAAGACATTCAGAAGGTTTTATAATTTGCTAACACATAAAACTAATGTGTAAAATTTAAAGGTGATCCCAAATAGCAAACGTCAGGAGCAGAGATAAATGAAAATATTTTTAAATCGTGAATCTGGCTGAAGTTATAAAATCCATCCTCAATTTGTATTAATGATATGAACTTGGAGCTTTCATGGTAAAAATTAAATAATAAAATCAGCAAAATGAAGGGACATTTTATCCTTTGTCACTCCAAATGTATTCATCCATTCATATGCTACAAATATTTGTGAGCTCCTATTCTTATGTAGAAGGCATAAGATCCTAAATAACAAATGAGATGGGTTCTCTGCTAAGATTGAGTACAAGACATAGAAAAAGTAAGAGGTAATTACAAGCATTAAAATAATAAAATAATTAGCATTCACTGATTTGGAAGTTCTATACCAAGTTCTTTATAGGCATAACATCAGTTAATCCATAAAACAACCCTAAGAGAGATTCTCCTTCATGCTACAGATGAGAAATCCAAGGACAGAGAAGTTCATTTGCGCATGGATACTAACAGTAGTATCCTTCCAGTAGTATCCTACATGGATGGAAGCCATGTAGGCTGACTTGGGAGGTGATTTTATGGAAGGTTTTCTGGAGGAAGCAGCATAACTGAAACTTAAAGAATGCATAGCAGTTAGTGCAAACTGGGACTGGGGAAGAATGTCCTAAGAACAAAGAAGCATGTGAACAAGCCTAGAGGCGAGGAAAAAAAAACATAGCCTATCTGGAAATTTTAAAGTGGTTCGGTCTGCTTTGTCAATATATACAAGGCTAGCGGCAGTAAGAGGTAGATGCTCAAGAGCTAAGAGGGCATCACGAAAGAAATTTTGAGCCTTGATAATGAGATTGCTTTATTTTAAGTGCAATGTAGAATCGCACATAGGTTTTAAATTGAGGAATGACACAATCAGCGTTTAGGCAATAGATTAGAGGAAAGTCTTATAAATTTATAATAGATGTCATTACAATAATCCAAGTAAGAGACAATATCGATTTAAATCCAGGTAGTGTCTGGTAGTGCTAGTGGAAAAAGCTGGACAGATTTGAGAATAAAAGGTGAATTGGACCAGACTTCTAATTTCTTGGACGTTGGAGTAGAGGAGTAACGTCCCATTTTTGTGGATGATGCTCAGTTTTCTGGCTCGAACAACTAGGAGAATGGTGTTGGCATTAATGAGTTCCTGGCACACAAGAATAGAGACATATTTGTGAGGAATGTGATGATTTTACTTGCATTATAAACACGTCGATGTCAGTGATTGAACAATGCAGGGAGAGTTGTGCAGTAGGGATTTGGAAATTAAAGAGATCAGAACCTGAAATGTTCACTGGGGACTCTGCAAACCAGAGAAAAAGAGTGGATGAGACTGCAAAGTTGAGTTTTGAAAAGAGGTGCAACTTACCCCCAGGACAGATACATGGAGTAAAACACTTTGAAGGACAAAAGGGGAAGAAGAGCTTGAAAACACTGATGGGGAATGAGAAAATCTGAAAAAAGGGGCTGAAAACAGAATATGGAAAATGAATTTCATATTTCTTACTGGCATTGTCACAAATACAACAACTGAAATGAACAAACTTAGAACTGAGTTCCAATTTTCCCTTTTTAGTTTATTATAAAAACCAGTAGGGTATTATATGTTACTCCAAGCTTTACAAAAGATCTAAACAGGCTCCTAAATTTGTTACTGGAACAGACAACCCTAGGGAATATGATAAAACAGCTGATGTAATGCTTTATTTCTTTATGTGAAAAAATTCTCCACTGAAAAGAGAAAATAGAAGCAAGCAAATAGGATCCCTGAGAGAAATAAACCATATTCTTCTGTTAGAAAAGGAAGAGGATATAGCCGAGCCTCTTCACAGTCTTATCAATAGGGAAATAACCTGAATGAAAAAGCAACCTATGAAAAGGACAAAATAAAGACCTGCATCAAAGCATTAGCGATAGTTGCTCTGATTTTGTTTTTTTTAAAAAAAAAAAACAATTCTTATACCTAATTTTGATCATTTACTTAAAGGTTAGTTAATACAACCATAAATTTGTACTTAATGTAGAATTATTTCACTATTGGAAACATGATATGAAAAGCAAGTATATATCAACAACTATCTGACGTTTCCTCGGAAAGGGAAACTAGTGTAACCTACTTCCTCCTTATTTCCCCACTCATAACTTATTTTTCCACATAAACAAAATTTACACATTTGTTTTTTAGATTGCCGAAATAAAAAACCAATTTGCTAACTTGGGCTTTCAATAGTCTAATAATAAAGACTGGACCAAAATGTTTTAATTTATCATAAGCACTAATATATCAAATAATTATCATTTAAAAATCAGAAATTGTGATTCTCTAAAACTATTATGTGAATTTAATTAAATTAGAATAATAATGCCAATAGTTGTTAAGGGAGAGTCAAGACTAAGACTAAGAGAAGTGATTGAAGAAAACTGCTTGGATCAACTTAAATGTTTCTGAAACTTTGAATATATTGAGAACAGAAATGCTTTGCTGTATTTAACAGTGGTGACCTTTCCAGAGATCGTTACTGACGTTAACAAAAGCAGTGGTGGGAGTAGGATTTGGATTTCAGAGGTTTGAATAAGTGTATGTGAAATGGAGTTATTGCTAATGACTCTCACTTTGAGATGTTTGCCTTTTTAAGGATGTGGAAGAGGGGTCATGCAGCGACATTTTGAAGACAGAATTCCTAAAGCATGTTTATGGGCTAGTGAGTATAAATCCAGTGATTTAGATGAAACTTTCAGTCACTAGTGCTACAGAAAATGTTTTCCTCTGTTTACATATCTTTACATTAATGAAGATATATCTATTATGATCATTACTATTGAGCAGTGTACACAGATTCCCCATCGTCTTTCTCAGATTTTACCAAGATATTGATTAAATTCCATTGTTATATCTACAGCTGGAGATCAGGTTATTCACAACTCCCTGATCAGTTACCAGTATCCATCCATCCATCCATCCATCCATCCATCCATCCATCCATCCATCCATCCAGCATATGTTTCTTTAGGTTTACTAAACCCAAAAAATTAAAAACTACGGTGATCTTTTTAGACTGAGACATCTGAAGTATGATCTTCTATTTCTCTTGCCTGATTCTATTATACACTTAACAAATCCAGAATATGAAAAACAAACAACTAAGGAAATTTTAAAAAGGTATTTCCTGTGTGAACCATATGAGGTCTTCCCCCTTCTCCTTTACCTCCACAGAAGGAAACTATAACAGAACAATGGTTAGATTAGAAAAAAAAATTAACTTTGTGAATAAAGAGACAATACATATGAGGTCTAATAATTAAGTTCACGAACTCAACCTAGAAAAAGTGCTATATACCTCATTGCTGAAAATCACTATGGTCACCTTCGAAGTACTTCCCTTGGGAAGTTATGCACCGATGCCAGCCCCTAGTCCACCCTTGTAGGGAAGATGTTGAAGAAAATTTGCCTTCATTGGTTGATGTGAGCTTCTGTCTATTAGTTTTATCTGTTCCTATATGTGAGGTGATTTCTGTGCTGTAATCAGGGGTTGAGTAAATTCCTGCTTTGGTCTCATTCTCCCAAGCAGGGGAGATATGAGATGATGTTTGCTTTCTGTGCCTCATTCTCCTGAGCAGGGGAGACATGAGATGAGGTCACTTTTCTGTCTGTTCTGTGAGGTAACGGTTAGCTTAGGGTTAAAGAAATTCTTGATCAGGGGTTGAGAGAATTCCCTCTTTGTTCTGTCTGTTTTGCCCACATCAGCAGATGAAATGAAGAAGTAGCTAAGTTATATCAGGACGACGTGACAGGCACGTTGCCAGGCTTTGGAAGACCTTGGGCTGATGGTCCCAAGCAAGAACAGTAGATATCAGTTGTCCAGATGAACTAGCCCTTCAGCTGGATAAGTAATATGTTTTCATTTTTTTATCATTGACTGCCAGACCCTCCCAGAACTGGCCATTACCGGAGAGGGAGGCAAGAACAAGAAACTTGGCTCTAAGGTACATCTGAGAAAATATATAAGACAGACCTCAGTCAACAGTGTAATAATAATTATCATTTCATCATTTGGTCATTTGTCATTGGTGATTTTTCATCATTCTAACATTTTGAAGACTTCCAGCATCATATAGCTTACAACACCAGGGGACGTCCTGACTTTCAGCCACTAACCTGGTGAGGTCTGTCTGGTTCCCAACCTCTCCAGTGTTGTTCCCCACGGTTAGAGACAACTTGTTAGCATCTAGAAAACTTGTATGCAGCTTGCAGCTTATAGCATCAGAAAATGCCTTGACTTCTAACAACAACAACAACAACAACAACAAAGGCAACAGCAGCAGCATTCTTGGGAACTAACAAGCAACGGTGTGGGAGACGCCTGAGTTTCTCTCAGCTACAGACCGGGTGAGGTTTTGATTTATGATTTTTCCAGTGTTGTTCTCCCCCAGTTTGGTGAGTTTGACATCTACTGTAATAGTTACGATCCTATAGAGCTTATTACTGCTTTTGGATACTCCTTACTGATTTTTTTACTTAAATATTTACTTAAATATTTGTGTATTTAGTCAAGTGATTTTTTTTTATCAATAGTAAACATATGCTGGGATCTCTTAAACTTATATTTATGTGTACTCCTTTGACATGACATTGTTATCAATGTATATAGTTTAGTCTTCACCACCTTTACTTTCTGACATTAACATATTCTATTAATTGCCTTTGTCTTTTGCTATTACATATTGCTAAATAAATTGATTAGATATTAAATAAATAAATTAATTAGCCCCATTCTAGCGTGTGCCCCTCCCCCCATTTTCTTTTTCCTGCTCGTCATTACAACCCTTCAAAGCAATTTTGGAACTCTTTTTCTGGAATGGCCATCAGAGCTGTCATCATATTACCCTTGATGTCCTGAATATCATGAAAACGTCTTCCTTTCAATATTTCCTTTATCTTTGGGTAAAGAAAGAAGTCACTGGGTACCAGATCAGGTGAGTAGGGAGGGTGTTCCAATCCAGTTATTTGTTTACTGGCTAAAAACTACCTCATAGACAGCACGTGAGCTGGTGCATTGTCATGATGCAAGAGCCATGAATTGTTGGCTAAAAGTTCAGGCCATCTAACTTTTTCATGAAGCCTTTTCAGCACTTCCAAAGAGTAAACTTGGTTAAATGTCCAGTTGGTACAAATTCATAATGAATAATCCTTCTGATATCAAAAGAAGGTTAGCCATATCGTTGCAACAAGTTCGCGAACTTAATTGTCTAACCTTCTAAACTGTGAAAAATGTTTATAATGTGTGAAAAGCATGACTGATATTCTTAAAAGACTTTTTAAAAATCAATTAGAAAAGAAAGATTACCAAAATGAAAAAATGATAAACAGACAATTCTCCAAACAAAACAAAACTAAATTAAAAAAACAGACAAAAATAAGATAAGTGTTCAACCCTCTAGTAATCACAAATTAAATGATAATGCCAAAAATTTTCCCTTTTATATTGTCAATGAATATAAAGAATAATAAAACCTAATGTTGGCAAAATATTTAGAAACTGCCACTTATACTGAGGTAAGGACAAATTGGTACAAACGTTTTTAAGGACAATGTAGATAACATGTATTAAACCTTACATGTGAATACTTTTGAACCTAGTAATAGCATTACTTAAAATGTCTTCTTAGGGAATTCATCAAAATCCTGTGCAAGATTCATGAATAGAGGGGTTCAAAGCTATGTTAGCTATAATTACAAAAAACTGGAAATACTTAAATATCCTTTATATAACAAGAATTTGTTTAAAGTGATTATATTGCATGTATATAAGGTATATAACTATTAAAATTATCTTATACATATTGACATAAATATGTATATTTTATGAGGATATGCATTTAAATTTAGATGTATGTGTGTATATGTATATATAAAATACATTTACATAACGATAATCACATATTTGTTTCATATGTATAAGCACACAACAATATTTATGTGATAAGATTATTGTTGATTTTTGACATGTGTTTCAAGATTTTTTACACTGACCACATATTACTTTTATAAAGAGAAATAATTGCTATCTTAAAAATGTAAGGGTGAACTATTCTTTCCCTGTGTAGGTTGCAGAGAGTTGCAACCATTCGAGGTATATAGAAAAAGAGATCATAACTTCTGTTTCAAAAGGGCAAGCTGAGTATATAGCCTTTCTCTTCTTTCTCAAATCCATAAAAATTTTTTAAAAACAAACTTTAAAAATGTATTGATTTTAAAATTCTGTAACAACATAGGAAAACAAAAGTGGAACCCCTTGGTGAACTAAAGAAAGTAAGGAATCCCTTTGGGAAGAAAATTAAGATCCAATTAAAGAGAATCATCACAAAACAAACAAGACAGGTATTGATAAAGAAGGGAGTACTTTGTCCAAAGAATGTTCCACATCTGCAGAAGACATATCCTGGGAGCAGGAAATGACCAGGGAACAATGCACAGGATGATTAACTGAGACGCCATAACAGAAAGCAGGTGAGTCAATTTATTCGTACATGTAGCATTAATCCTGAGTTGGGCAGAAGAAGCAATGAGCATGAGAGCGTGGATTAGACAGACAAAGCGGTGCCAGCTACTCCCAGATGGTGACAGCTAATTGGAACATAGAAGAGTCTATCTGAGAATCCATCTCATGACATGACCTGGCTTCACTCACTTTAGCTGAAAATATGCAGCTATATAGGCTTTTACTATATGATGCTGAAAGAGTAGGATAATGAATACAGTAAAACCTTTTCTAACAGCTACCAAACATAAATGATAAAATGAATAAAATGATAAATGATAAAATGATGTGCCAAAAAATGTGTTGATAGAGATGATGTATTATACAACTGTACACTTGAAACCTATATAATTTTATTAATCAGTGTCTGCCCAGTAAATTTAATTTTAAAAAGTATATAATTACTATATTCCTGATGGGAAAACTCAATATTGTGAAGTTATAGTTCTTTCCAAAGTATTGTTTAAACTATGCATAATATACTAAAATTCTAATTAAACTTTTTCACAAATACTTATGTAGTGATTCTAAAATAATAAAAATATAAGAATAGCCACGCTAATTTTGGAAAAAGGGGGAAGATAAATTTGCTCTACCAGAAGACAAAACATGTTACATAGTTATAGTAATTAAAGCAGCATAACAATGGTGCAGAAACAAATGAAAATATATCAGTGTAATGGACTAGGGTGTCCATGTAAATATGAGAATTTGTCATAGAATAAAAATGGGAGTTCAAAGAAATGGGGAAATAACTGACTCTTTAATACTTACCATAGGAATATTTTCTATTCATTTGAGCCTTTGTACCATAATGGACTTCTGTCTGTGGAATAGGGAATCACTGTAGGATTTCTAAGACTCGTTAAGCATATCTTCTCTAATCATACACTTAAAATTAGGAAAATAACATCAGAAGAGTTTGCTGATTCACTGATCATACTGTAACATGGACTTAGTGTAATTTCATTCATACCTGATCACTCCGCCCTACAAACTCCCATTCTGACTGGTGGACACCAGTGGTATCTGGATCCCAGATATTAATGTTATCTCAGATTCAGAGTCCAATAAACAGTCCCTGCTAGGTATTTCCCTTTCTCCATTATGCTGCTAACCTAAAAGATGGCTGCAAATATATCTGGGCAAGAGTCAAAGGAAGATTATCACGGAGTTCTCCTCCTTCTCATTTCCTCCTTTATGAAAGGAGCAGTGATTATGTTATTGACTAATGCCTGGAAGTGAGCAACTTGTCTAACTCAATCAAGCCCTATATGCCAGAACTAGCTTTTTCAGTTATAAAGATCAGGTAGGATCTTTGTAGGGTGTCTATTCATTTTAGTTTTAGTGACCACAGGAATAATTGCCCTCTGCTAATGATGCCTCCCGTTCAAAACCTTTTGATGATGTCTTTGGCTTTGTTGCCTTTTGTATTACCCATTCTTGTCTTTGGTGGTTAACTGCTTTCATTTGGCATCGGACACTCTGATGACTCATTATTTCCACTAAATCAAGAATGCGTTTCAGTGGCAACATTCCCTATCTTCACTCTTTTCAAGTATTATGGTACTTATCTCACCAAGGAACATTTACTATTTAATACTGTAATGTGCCAAACCCACTTGGTACTTATTATCCTACATATCCTGGCCTATTTCTTTTTTTTTTAGACAGCATTTATCATCTTGTGGCACATTATGAATTTACTCATTTGTCATGTTTGGTTATTGTTTATAGTATGTCCCTCCACCCCTCCACCACCACTGAAATTTAAGAAAGTTTCACAGATAAATCCAAATGCTTTTGCTCACTGATAAATCCCAAATGTGGGAATATTTTCTGGCTCAATATTGTGTACAATAGCTGCAAATTAATGAGTGCAAAAAATAGAATGAATGTATACCTCAATTTAGTGACAATAGGAGGGTTCTTTGAGTCCTCTCCATAAACATGGTTAGAGAGTGGATCACTGAGTCTCATGTGGCAAATCCACTGTCAGTTCTATCTCCCTATGACTGTGAGTACCTTCCAAGGACTCTCTGGTTATATATATATATATATAGTTTGTCAAGTATAGTCTCTACTGTTCAGTTGTTAAACAAAGCAAATTTATTCTCTTTCAAATATTCTACACACTACATTCAGAACTGAACAGTATAATAAAGGATCAATCCTGCCCAAAGTAGGGGTTAGCACTTGATTGGCTTCTAGGAAGTAATCTCTAATCCTTTGGAAGGTTCTGCCTGATAAGAGTGTCCTTGTTCACTTGAAGGCCTGGGGAACCAGATAGTTTGTACTAACAATGTGATTTATGATGCAGGCCTTGGCCCATCCAGTATGAGCTGATCTCTGTAGGGGCAGAGACTAAGATCAGATATGTGGTCAGTCATCCATGTTTATATGACCAACCCCAATAAAAACCCTGCACACTAAGACATGGGTGATCTCTGGTTGGCAATATTCTGTGAATATTGTCAAACATCATTGGTGGGAGAAATAAGCACTATCAACAGGACCACACTGGGAGGGGACTAGTGGAAGCTTCACATCTGTTCTCTTCTGATTTCTACCCTATGTATCCCTTTGCTGATTTTAATCTGTATTCTTTCATTGCAATAAACCATAACCATACGTAAATAGCTTTTCTTAGTTCTGTGATTCCTTTTAGTGAATTCTTGAACCTGAGGCCTTAGGGACTTCCTGAATTGTACTGTGATAAGTGTATTGTTATGAATAAAATCAGTCTAATCTCTCCCTCTTCTTCATTTAGAATAATCAGAATTCATCCCATGCATATTCCTCAGGTTTCTGGTGATGATATATAACTTAGCAAAATCTTTCATTTAACTTCCAGCAAAGAGAAAATTATGAAAATGTGATTATCTTAACACATTAAAGAAATGGTCTAAAATTATTAAATTGAGATAACAAAAGGTTAATAGTAAATCCTTTCCTGATCTCCCCACCCCCACCTTCCCTATTGTTGCATATGAAAGTGGACAGGAACAGAAAATAAGGATTATAAAAATGATTAAACTCCAGGGATAATGTTCTAGAAAATAATCTAGCTCAATGTGGTTCTTCAAAAAGAAACATATGTTTGGTTATTGTTTATATTTACCTAAACAAAATAATCGCTCCAATCCATTTGGCATTTATCAGATCATATTAAAAGTATTATATTCATATTATACTTTGTCATTCCAATAGAAAACCAATTTTAGTGTCATAAATAAAATGGAAACCTTGATTAAATAAAGTGATTGTAGAAAGTTTCATGGAACTGGACATGTTCAGTCTATTGGAAAGATAATAACAAGGCACAGTTATTTAATAATACATACACCACTTTCAAGCAGATTTGGGTCCCTTCTTTCTAGTTAATTTAGGAAGGAAGAATCAAAATTAATCACAAGGGACTGGATGGGGAATCTACACATAAAATTTTATCTACTACATTAATCCAGGCTTTTTCTAGCTACTTAACATTCCCGTGTGATTTAGCCCATATTAACCAATGGCCTCAAAGCATCCATCTACGTAGGTACAGAAAGAAATGTACACTTCCAAATACATATGGAAACACGTATGTAGAGGAAGAATACTGAAGAGGTGATTCTGGAGGGAAATAATTACTGGCATGCTCCCAGGAACCTTGTCTGTTAAACATTTTTACCAATAACTTGTTTAACATGGCCTCCATGTTATCCTGTAATTACTGACATTCTTGCCTGTCTTCTCTTATAGGCTTCTATTAGGTTTGTGCAAAAGTAATTCTGGTTTAAATGGTTAAAAAATAATTGCAAAAACCGCAATTACTTTTGCACCAACCTACTAATTTTTGGAAGGCAGGGCATAGTCGGCAGATTTTGTATCCTTATTGCCTAAGATGGGGTCTTACCCATATTAGATGCTCGGTAAATGTTTAATAGAAAAAAAAGCCATGACAGAAAATAATAATAGGCTGGGGGAAAAAATGTTTCAAAAAATAAATTTCAGAAGAATAAATGGAAGATTGCACATATAGTTCCAAAGATCAAAATTCATGACTACATACTGGAGCACATGGTCTGGCAAACAGTACACACTAAGTGAAGACTGAAGAGTTTTTAGATGACAACATAGTCTTAAAAGTATCAGGACTATACTGTCCTTTTCCAAAAATCCCATTTATTGGAATATAATACCTAGACTGAAAGTATTTCTAATTTTTGAGTACTGATTCTGCCACACATGGAGTTTAGGAGTCATTCTTTAAAAGTCACAAAATAATGTAATCATTGGAATAAGAGAGTATAAGAGGTAATGGACTGCTAAAGTGCATTAGTAAAAAAAGATTAGGCGAATAGTAAAAAGATTTAGGCTGATTATTTTTAGAGAAGAGACTATTCATGGGAAGTAGTGATAGTAAATATTTGAAGAATGGCTATGTGGCAAAGGGGTAGAAAATGTTTCCATGTGGTTCTTTAGGGCAACACTAAAACTATAGGTAAAGATATATAGATATATATATCTATATATACTCTTTTTTCAGATCAATAGAAATATTTCACACACCAGTCAGATTTATCACAAGAGACTGAGCTTAATTCCCTATCAGTGGAACTGTCATGTCTAAACACAAGATACACAACCACTCAGTAGCAAAAATATTGAGATTCAAGAAAGAGATGAGCTGAATGACCTTTCAAGTCCCTTCAAATCTTCTGGAAATTCCATAATTCCATACATTGTTTATAGGTCTAGTGTTTAAGCTTGAAATAGCAATAACAAAAAAATACATAGAATTTGGTTCCTTCCTGTGGCTATATTTCTTGGCAGCACTTCAGTTTTTCAGTGGCAAATCACTTATGGCAGAAGCATATCCACAAGGCCGTTTTAAACCAGAATGACTAACTATAAGCTTTCAGAGTGGAACTGTGAAAAAGTGTTGCAATACTTATGACTTAGTGGTTTAGAATATAATAAAGGAGAAAATAATACTTTCTGAAAAACTTATTTCCCTGTCTCTTTCTAAAAACAACTATCTGTGCTATCTAAAAACTATCTAAAAACAAGTATCAGGCAAGGTCAGAACCAAAAGGCAGATATTTTGAGAAAGAAACCCTTTATTTAGGGCAACACTAAAAGAACTCATTCAGAAAACACTGAATAGGAACATACTAAATGCCAGGCACTGTGATAGAAATCTAGTAGGAAGACAGGACAGGAGCCTGCCTTCCAGAAACTCATCTTTGGGGGGAGGAGGCAGGTATACAATAAAACAGCTGTCAAAGTAAGTGAATGGCACTAAAATGGCAACCGATACAGGAGGCATAAAGGGAATGACCAGAATGAGTAGGTACATTGAAGAAGTCACAAGAAAGTGCATGTGGATGGACAGGTTTGGAGATAAGAAGACTGGTGGGCTTGAAAGGGACTGGATCATGAATGTCCAAGATAAATGATGCTGGACTTCTCCGAGACATCTCTCACAGTGTTATTTGGCATATCAGGTCCTCATGGTCTCAAGGGAAGACGGAACTCATGAGTGCTGAGTGCTATATTTGAAGCACAGCTCTACAAAATTTCTTGGTACAGACGCCTCTTTAACGTGGCTGAATCAGTGTTTTCTAACTTATTTGCCCAAAGAACTTTAAAACAGATGGAACACACCCTTTACCATCTCTCAGAAATATCCATGGAAAACAATTAGACAGATGCTTTCCCACAGATAAGAAGAAGTCTCAAGAGTCCTTGAAGGGTTTAAGTTGGGATGCAACAGGGATGCAACCAGTTTCTATTTAGCAAAAGATATCCTAGTTGATAAGTGAAGAAAGGCAAAGAAGTCACTTGCGAATAGTACAGGTAGAAAAAGATCAAGCCGGGATGGCGGTCAGCTTCTTGGTGCCAGGAACCAAAGCTTGTATTTCTGGATGTGAGGCACCACCTGCAAAGCACTCCTTACATAGTCTCAGCTCTCATGTATCTTCTATTTTGGTTCTGAGTTTTTTCTTTTCCTTTTGTTTTCAGGCTTTGGAGAATGGTCTTTTGAATGTAATACATATCAACCATATCAGTTTTATTGCACATCTATAGTGGTGTCTATGTGTTTTCTGTTAAAACTACTCCTAGATATATATGTGTATTTATAGTCTCTCACCTTTGCATATTTTGGGTTAGGTGACAATCTGAATACATGGCCACTTTTAGCAAATGGGCTTCACCTGCAAAATAGACAGGGAGGAGCAAACAATTCTTCAAAGGCAGTTCCTCAGGTGACGGCCTCTTTTTGGACTCTTCTCCCATGCGCCTCATTCTTGGTCCTTATTTCAACTCATCTCTGGGCCCTGCTTCCTTACAGGGACTTGACTTCCATTCCCTGAATCCTGACCTTTGACCTGATTGGCTTTGCATTTCCGCTCCTACCTGGTGTAGTTCACTGATGTTTTCCTCCTTTGTGGTGCAGCCTGCCGAAACATTCAGTGTATGCCTAATCCACAGCAACTGATTTCTCCCAGACCAACTGAAGCTCATAACCCTCAATTGGGGAAAAACAGAGTCAGAACAGATACCCACAGGATATCTCCAGTACTGAAACAAGAAAGGTAAACCATCTCCACTAATAACTAGTAGGCATTTTTCCAATGAGAATAGGAACTCTATAGAAACATAATTGGCTAATAAATATGTCTTTTGCTTATTTTGTCTTTTAGAACTTATTTTCCATGGATCTTAGTCTGGCCAGATTCAGCCAAAGCTCTCCAACAAATTTTAAAGCTTATCAAAATAGATATGATGGTAACACCTTAGAATACGACATTGTCATTGAGAGGGGGGAAAAAAGCAAATAAATAAAAATAAATTTAAAAAATCAAGCAACTCCTGATATCTAAGAACTTTTCTGATGTTCACAGCTAGTCCATGTTGCTCTCATGTTGGATAAACAATTTCACAGAACAAGTTTTCTCTGAAATCAACATAAAGTAAGACAAAAACAGTATCTGTTTTGGTCTCTGCTAACAGCAAAATATAAACATATCCCCTTTTCCAGCTAATATGAGTGACTGTTGCTTCTTTATCAAATATAGCTTTCTATCATACTACAAATAAGATATATTGAGATACCCAATCATAGATTATCCCAGCTTCCTGACAGCATCCAATCTAGGACAATGCCCCCCTTCCTTACGTGCTCTCCAAAATGGCTTAACTGTCAAAGTCCAAATCCTGTAATAGGTCCTGTCTAACTTCTTACTGAGGTGCTCCACGATTCCCCACGGTGCGTGCCCCCCTCACGGCAATGAGTAATAAATCCAACTTGTTCAACTACGAGTGTATTTCTAGTGGTCTTTGGCTGAAGGACACTGATACCATAGAACAGGAATGAGTAGCTAAAATTCATGAAGTTGTTTGATAATAGACATGTTAATAAGATGTTTTTGTGGTAACTAAATTAAAAATATTTCACAGATATCATCATTATACATTCTCCGCACTTTTTACTGAAACACAGTAATATATGAATAAATATTAGAACAATAATATAAATCCTATAAAAGGAACAGTAAATCAGTCTCAAACCTCATTCCACTAATGGAATTATTTATAATTTTCCCTTGCTTCCTAGCAATATGTCCATATTCATCTCTAATTTTAATTCTATTATGTTGTTTAACTAGACAGATGAAAGTCAACACCTTAAGAAGAGTTGATTGTATGGTTTTATCAGTTAAAAACAAGAAATTTTACTATGATAGGTAAAATCTAATCTGGGCTAGTTAACTATTTAGAATCCCACTTTCAGAGATTCTTTGGTTAGTTATAAAGACAATAAAAATCAATTGCAATTAAAAATGGAATGACAACAGCATATAATTAATCCAACATAAAAATTTTCAACTTTTAATGAACACTAGTGGGATTCTGATATTAACTTCCAACTCCTTCACACTAAAAAATAATGGAAACAAATGTGGCAGAGAAATATCTCCAATCAGCTTAAATTCCGCTTCTGTATGCACCATATTCTGTCCTTCCAGTGAGCACTGAGATGCCATTTTCCTCATTCAAACTGTTATTATTTATAGAAAATGATCTGTCTCTAAATCTGCAATTACACAAAGATCCTTAAAGTGTAGATGTTTGTTAGTCAGTTGCATTCCTAAAACGATCTATTTCCATTGGAAAACCCCTCCGCTAGTTAGTTATCACTGGGAATGGTTTCTCTTACCTGGCCTACCACTAGAAATACCTATTGCGTGAGTCTGTCTTGTTTCTGCTCTTCCCAGGCTCTGGGGCAGGATGGAGTTCACTTTGCTTCCTTGTGGTTGGTTCCAGATTGTATCTCCGGTGAAACTGAATTCCTGCATTGTTTATCAATATGAGCAATAGGATATATTCTGTGTGATACCAATACACACACTCTGGTCACAGTATATCAGGTATTTTATTACTCTGCTATTTAATACCATCGCACTAATCTCATAGACAACAGAATTTTAGTAAAAATGTGTTTTGTTTTGGTTTTTTCTCTTAACAGTGTAACACAAACAATTTCCATGTTGCTATACAAACTTCATAGATATCACTTTGGTAGGGTTCTTATAATATTTCATCTAATGAATATATAATAATTTAGTGAAACAGTCGTCTATCATTAGTTATTTAAATCTTGCTACCAAATATTTGGGAGCATGTATCTTATTGGAAAATCATACGGAAATTCATTTTTTTCACATATGTGCTGAAACTAAGAGATAAAAATAGTCACCATAAGTGCCAAAACATTAATTTCATTAAGTAAATTAAACAGTTAGTTTAGACATTGCAACAAAAGTTTAAAACCATATTGTTTTGGAGAACTGCCATATACTTCTCCATTCCTGGTCAGAAAACGACCAACTTCCAAAACCCGGGTAATTACTTAATGATTAAATGACTGCCCCACGGATTGACTAGTGAGCAGATACTTGATCAGAAGTTGAGAACTCCCATGGAAGGGAAGAGACAGGAGCAGGGAGAGGGAAGATTGGAACGGGAATAGAAAGGGAAACATGGAGAAGAGATAAGAAAGCTGCATCTACTAAAGCAGTCTTCCAGTTAGAAATTCTCTCATTTATCCTGTAGCGTTTTGTTTAAACTTCAGAATTACATTCATGGACCCATCTATAGACATTCTATTAGCCTCACTTTTTATTGTTTTGTTGTTCCAACAACCCTTTTGTCACATTTATACACCTTACTTAACTTGTTTCAAGTTTTCACTTAAAAAAAGACTCAAAATTTCATCTAATGTTTCAACTCCATTTTAAACTCCATTATATTGAGTATATAAATGTTTGATAAACTTTTCTGATAAACTCTCCTCTTATCAGAGAATACGTTTTTCCAAATGAAACTATGAGTCTAACATTTTCTTTATATATTGCAATAGGGCTATTTGAAACCACATCCTTGCTTTGGACACATTACATTCTGCTTCTGTATTTAGATTGGTTATAACTCTTTCAGTATCATTCTTTTTACTTCTAAAATTCAAGATTCAGAGGCCCTCTTGGTGCTGTTGAGGTTAGTCATGCAATTATGTGCAACCAAGTGGGGGTACCTAACACGTCCCTATCTTTTGCACATGGCAGCCTTTATTCAAAGTTGTCACCAATTAACAACAGTACCACTATTGTGCTAGTTATTTATTTATTTATTCATTTCATTTCTCAACTATTTGAGAGCATAACAGAAAACTGACAGATTTGGATAAATCTTGACATTGATTATAAGTTGTGTGTCTTGAACTTTCTTTTATAAGTCTCTAGAAGTCTGATGCTAGTCTTTTCAGCTAACTTGCTTTATATTACATTGTTATCAATTAATCGCACTTGTAATTAACTTTTGCTTTCAACAATTCTAATACTCACGTGACTTAAAGGATGATTGGCCCACTTTTGTTCTAACTTCTTCATTGAATAATAAATAACACAGCAAAACTGTAAGTCATAATTTTAAAAATCTTACAGCAAATGCCTCTCTAAACTTAACATTAACAAAATGGACAAAATTTTAAAGCATAATAAGCTCTTAGTCTTAAATATATACCATATTAATCAAATTAAAAAAACTTCTATTCTTTTAATGAATACACACATATACAAAAATAAATATAGGTTCTCTAATATATCAGCAACTACCTCTAATAGATATTGATCTCAAAAATTAATGCTAATCAACAAATGCTTTGAAAGCAATTTGAGAATTGGACAGTTATATGTACTGTTCTTGTTAAAATCAAAAACTCATTTCATAGCAACTGCTACCTCTTCTGTCATTTGCAGAATATTAATAATTTTTCCAATGTCCTTTTATAAAAAAGGAGAAGAAAATCATTTTCTCATATTTCAAATATCAAATTTCTAATTATAAAATAGGATACATACAATTAGAGGGCTGAAAATAATAATAGTTTCAGTAGATTGATTTTGAATAAAAAGTTCTAGGACTTATTTTTTATACCATAGTTATGAGTAAATAATAAATTTGTAGAGATTTATTTATAGAGATGCTGAATCCAGATAAATCGGGAAGAGAAAATTCGATCTCAATTTTAAGTTCTCAAGGAAATAAAAAACAAAAATAAGTATTATTTTTAGAAAAATATTATATCAGTTGGGAAAATGAGTTGCCCCCACACTTGACTCCATTTATTCCCTAACTTTACGTAGTAAAAGTATAAACAAGAGCTATTAATGTGTAAAGTCCTTGACTCATCTTTATATTTTACAGTCTAAAATTAACTTATACAGTCTTTTAAAGGTACTTATTTATATAACCATAATTTTGGTGTACCTGAACAATAGAAAATCCAGGCTTCATAAACTGAGGAAATGAGGCAAAAATAGAGATCTATCTCAAAATTCATCCATGATATAGAGGTCACTATGCATGGTAACTACATCGCAAGCGCAAAGTTGTGAGGCACATACGAGTAGAATGACGTATGCCAGATGTACTTGCAGGAAATGTGGATGAGGAGCTCAAGGACAACAGATAGGATGGGGTATGAAATGGACAACAGAATTGCTATGTGGAAATATTTGTATCAGTCTTTACAGAAAAAACGATCTTGGTAACTGACTTAAGTTGTTACCTGGTAAACCAAAACCCCCAGACCTTTAGGGTTTCCTCCTATCTCAAACTGTCCTGACACGGACTAAATATGGGCTATGTTTCTGGATAGCTTCAGTAGAATCAGGGTGCTAGAAGAGACATCAGAACTGTTTGAGATATTCCAAAGTACCAAAGGTTATCTCAAAATGATTAGTTACATTATTCTCTTGAAGATTTTTAGGCATTATGATTTTTTACCCTCCACTGATTTTAAATTCCAGTGTTTACTCAAAATATATGTCAGAAACTTATACTTTCCCTGCTTTTGTTGAATTATTTTACTATTTTGAGTCTGGGTTGGAATAAAGAGATGAGCGACTATTATTCCCAAGTAGAGTTCATGATTATAGCATTTCAGCTCCATTGCCTAATTTGATTCTTCCTGACTTGATAAAAACTGCTGATACTGAAATAAATTTTCGTATTTCAAATGGTATAACTATTTTGTTTTTAATGCACATGCAGTATAAATCATTGATTAATAAATACATATTTTTGAGTTTTTATGTGCCAAGCACTGTTAGACACACTTTTCTAACACCTAATTTAGAATCTAGGAAGACATAAAATTCACCAATAACCAAAAATAATTAAATAAACAAATGCTACAAGTGTTAATAAAAGTAGTAAAATCAAAAAAATAATTAAACAATAATAAGTTTAACCTTAATTGGTATAGCTGTACTTGTTGGGGATAGAAGTATTTATTAATGAATTATGAAAACCAATCTCAGAGTGAAGGACGCCTAGTGCTGGCAAAATTTTTCAGTCAATAATCAAACCAGACATTGTTTTGTGCCCTAAAGGCAGTCACACTTTAAAACCTCTGCCACATACCACCAGAAAGTATTTGCAGGCATGTTGTTTGCATAAGGCATTGGCAGTATCATATCCAAAGTTTTGATACTTTCATGAAATAGAACAGAACAATAGAAATGCAGTAGTGATATTTAAAGAGTGAATCTAGCACAAGCGCAAATATAGAAACCAAGTTCTTTGCAATTAGTATATTAATCAGTGCTGAATAAAGAAATTGGTTGATCCAGAATGAACTGGCATGGGCATGCAGGTAGAACTGTGCACAAGGTGGAAAGACCATGTAAAGGTGGAATAGAAAATATGTGAGACTAATATTTCAGATATTCCTAGCAAAGGGTTTTATCAATATCCTAGAGAAGAAGAATTATGGACACAAACTTTTTTGTAGTATTACATATTACATCTTACCAATAATCTATACATGTAAAATAAATGGCCAAAATGATAATTATCCCTTAGTAGTTGTTCTCATTGCTTCTATGCTAGGAGAATTTCTTGTTACCCAGAATAAAGTTTTCCTTGCAGTTAAGAGTAGCCATATAACTAATTCTGTCCAGTGGGATTTAAACAGAAATGCCACGTGGCAGGTGCTGAAAAACTTCCTTAAGATTCAGTTGGTGCCTCTCTTTTTCTCCCTTTTTCAGTTTCCTTTATCCTGCTCCCTGGAGTACAGATACCACCATCTTGGACCATGAGGTCAAGGGCTGCATGTTAGGGACGGCAGGGTAGTGAGCTGGCCGATCTTGAATTTTGGGGACTTCATGGAGCACAGCTACCAAATCAGCCCTGGATCACTGCTTACTTCTGGATTCTGTTTGTGTGAGACCGAAATTAACTTCATCTTATCAAAGCCCCTGTTACTTTAGCTTTTCTCTCACTTATAACTAAACTTAATCCTAAGTACTGAAATTGGTTATGCATATACACGTAACTTTATATTTGTTTATACATGTAGATCTATCTATACTGAATTATTGTTCAATATATATCTTTTGTTGACATTTTTAAATGTCAAAAGAATGCCACAAATTATAGTTAATGAGCATACTTCCATTAGATAAACCCAACTTACATTAGTGGTCAATATTCTATTCGAGAAAATGCACTAACTAATCAGTGCTACCCTATGACTAAGGCAAGAAGATCCCTTGCTCTGAATTCTGTGTTCTAGGGGACCCCACAGATCACATAGACAGAAGCGCGCGCACACACACACACACACACACTCACACACACACACAATTACAGAACATGCATACACTTCTGTCATGTAGTCTTCTGTACTTAATGGAACAGACTGGCCTTGAGAAGCTAAACATTCACTCTCCTGATTAACACTGTTAATTTCTCCATATCTCTTGTCCTATGTCCTCAAAATAAGTTAACTACTCCCAAATGTCCTGAATGTTTTTGAGTAATGCTATTTCAGAGTGCCAGGAGGATCTAAGCAGCAGAGTGTTTAGGTAAGAGGAAAAAGAACTTAACTCAGCATGAATTCAACTTTCTTACATAACAATGTTTCATTACACACTTGTGCCAAGTCATTTTCTTAATTCCCTTTCAGTTCCAAAGTGTAGTTCTGGAGGCACTCACAAATTGGCATGGTATTTGCAACACTGCATATGGCACCTGGGGAATAGTCTGCTCTTTTTAAGAATTAAAATTCTCTTAGATTTGTATAAATCCAAACATATCATATGTCTTGACACTGATTTTTGCCATTGGCAACTCGATGAATATTGAGCAGTAGAACTGAAAATAATTTATTTTTTTTAAATATTTAATAAAATTTAAATAAAATTTTAAATTATTTTTATATTTATTTAAATAATTTTAAAGTTCAATGTTTATTAACTAAAATTTAATTTTTTCATTTAGTGGAAATTAATAATTTTTAATATAAGAAAAATAACTTTCTTGAAAGCATATATAAAACATTTTTAATTTCTGGACTTTTACATGTACTTCAATTTATATTATTACTGAGAAATATTTAAATTTTTACACTTTAAATACAATTTCATTTCTTTTAACATTTTTGGTAGAACAAAAGATGTAATCACTTTGATTATAAGAAATAGAGATATGCTTTCCTGCTGTAAAATCTTCACCTGGTTGCTTGGGATTTTTTAGTTTCTGTATTTTCTCACTTTCCTCAAGTTGTTTTGTGCTGTTTCTCACTGTATAAATTAATAAATATTCACTCCTAACTATTCTTTCTTATTTACATTCTCTCATTCATATAAGTAAATGTGAAATGTATAAAATCAGAAAGAAACTGGAAGATGAAAAAAGAGATGCAAAATAATTTTGCAAAAATGAGAAAGACTTAGAAAAGAATACCAATACAGGGGGTGGTGAAACCAGAAAATTTAAAATTAGCTCCCCAAAACACTTCAATAAATAAAATAAAGGATAAGCAGGAAAGAAAACAGCACTGTGGAATGGAGTAATGAGAAGTGAAGGTCTGACAGACAAGACTTGTGCAGTCTTAACCTTGCTCTGTAGATACTGTCAAATCATTTAACTATCCAGGCACCTGTTCCCAACAAAAACATAAGGTTGGAGTGAGTTTCAAACGTAAGGTTTGATTGAGTTTCATTTCATGTTTGAAAGAACAGAACAGATACAAATTAGAATAACTATCGTATCTGAATTATGGTTGGTTTATATTTACTAATTACAATTTCTGAGAAAAAAATGAGTATTTACAGAAGAAAATATGAAAAAAGTAGAACATATTCACTGTAATATGACTTACCAAAGTTGTTTTAAGAAACATGGCCACTCTAATATTTTTCACTTGTTAAGATCAAGATTTTGTATCTAGTTAAGTATCTCCCACTACTGGTTCCCAAATATCCCTCTTATGTTTTATAATTGAGGACACACAGGAAGAGTATCCAGTTATAAAAACTTGAGGTTAAATTATAACCAAAGAAGTAAAAGACTTGTACTCAGAAAATTATAAGACACTGAAGAGAGACATTAAAGAAGATGCAAATATATGGAAACACATACCATGCTCATGGATAAAAAGAATTAATATCGTTAAATTGTCCATACTGCCTAAGGCAATATACAGATTCAACACAATTCCTATCAAACTACCAAGGACATTTTTCACAGAAATAGAACATATAATCCTAAAATTTATATAGAACCATAAAAGACCCCTGCTAGCCTCGGCAATCTAGAGAAATAAGAACAAAGTGGGAGGTATCACATGGCTATAGAAATCAAAACAGCATGGTACTAGCATAAAAACAGACACGTAGATCAATGGAACAGAATAAAGAGCCCAGAAATAAATCCATGCCTATGTGGTCATTTAATTTACAACAATGGAAGCAAGAATTTACATTAAGACAGTCTATTCAATAAATGGTGCTGGGAAACCTGAACAGACACATGCAAAAAAATGAAGCTGGACCACCTCCTTACAGTATATACAAGAATAAATTCAACATGGATTAAAGACTTCAATGTAAGATCTGAAACCATAAAACTTCTAGAAGAAAATACAGGAAAACAGTTTACAGACATTACCCAGAGTAATATTTTTACTGATATATGTCTCGGGTAAGTAAGAGAAAAAATAAACATATGGGATTACATCAAACTAAAAAGTTTTTTTCACAGCTGAGGAAACCATCAATAAAACAAAAAGGGAGCCTATGGAATGGGAGAAAATATTTGTCAATGATATATCTGATAAGGGGTTAATATCCAAAATTTATTTAAAAAAGAACTCATTCAACTCAACACCAAAGAAACAAACAATCCAATTAAAAAATGGGCAGAGGACATGAAGAGACATTTTTCTAAAGAGGACATACAGATGATGGCAAACAGACATATGAAAAAATGCTCAACCTCACTAATCATTAGAGAAATGCAAATAAAAACCACAATGAGATACCACCTCACTCCGATCAGAATGGCTATCAACAATAAATCAACAAACAAGTGCTGGTGAAGATGTGGAGAAAAGGAAACCCTTGTGCACTGTTGGTGGGATTGCAGATTGGTGCAGACACTATGGAAAACAGGATGGCGGTATCTCAAAAAATTGAAAATGGAACTACCTTATGACCCAGAAATTCTACTCTTGGGTATCTATCCAGAGTATTCCAAAATGCTAATTCGAAAAAAATCTATGCACCACTATGTTTATTGCAGTGCTATTCACAATAGCCAAGACATGGAAACAACCAAAATGCCCATCGGTAGATGACTGGATTAAGAAACTGTGGTACATTTATACAATGGAGTATTATGCAGCCATAAAGAAGAACGAAATCTTACCATTTTCAATGATATGTATGTACCTAGAGAACATTATGCTAAATGAAATAAGTCAGACAGAGAAAGACAAATACCATATGATTTCACTTATATATGAAATCTAAAGAATAGAATAAATGAATGAACTAATCAGTAACAGTCTCAGAGACATAAAAGAAAAACTGATGGTTGCTAGATGGGAGGTAGGGTGGGGGGGATAAGGGGGAAGGTGAGGGGATTAGAAAGCACAATCAGTAACTACAAGTTTGCCATGGGGATACAAAAGTCAATCTGGGGAATATAATCAATAATGTAAAGATTTTGTAGGTTATCCTTATTAGGGAGACCACCTCATGGATGATGTAGATGCCTGATCACTGTGCTGTACACCTGAAGCTGAAGTTGAATAATAATGAATATCAACTATAATTTAATGTGTGTGTGTGTGTGTGTGTGTGTGTGTGTGTGTGTGTGTAGTCACAAGAAGTGGAGTACAGCATAAGGAATAGAGACAGTGGAAATGTAACAGCTGTATGCGACGTCAGAGGGGTAGTAGGTTGGGAGAGGGGGGTTGTCACTTAGTGAGGGGTATAAATGATAAATGTCTAACTATTACAGTGGTTTGTACACATGAAACTAATAATAAATAAATAAATAAATAAATAAATAAATAAATAAAAACTTGAGGTTAAATTAAAGATCATTAGTCTAGTGATAATCATATTCAACTCCTTTTTCCTCTCCTGTTGTTACAACACTAAGCTTTCAGTTTATAGTGGGAATATCACACGTACTCACAATCAAATCCATTCACATCTACCAATATAGTGTTTGGTGGTTTTGTTCTGTCTTCTGGCTCTGATCTCCTTGTAGACATGTCTCCCATGAAGGCCTCTACAGATGATCCTCCAAACTGGATTAGTTTTTTTTTTCCATTGTATAATCATGATAGCCCTTGTACTTCTCTTTTGAGCACTTACTGAAATTAGACTTAAATAATCATTTGTGTACTTATTTGTTTGATGCCCAGCTTCTTCACTTGATTCTATCTGTGGGAGGGCTAGGGGTTGAGATCGTGTTTCTCTTATGCTGTACCCCAATACGTACACGAGACCGAGGGACATGAATGCCTTGTTTCATTTCCAGGGCCTAGAGAAGAATGCTGACTTCACCTACTGCACTGCATCTCATCAACTTGTCCAGGTACCGCGGTGCTTGCTGGCATTTCCTTCCCACCTGGCACTTTGCCAATACGCTAGAGAACTATTGCTGATACCCTGAGGTTTTCAAGTGCCAAAGTGATGCTTTGTTCTCAGGAGTCCTCCAGACTCTGAAGAAATTCATTCTGCTTTGCTCACAAAAGTGTTAAGAATACCTTTCAATCTCTTACGTTACATTTTTCACCCTGATTGTCTTTTTAGTGAAAATCGCTCTTTCAGCTCTTGCTGACAACACAGTTTTACCCAGGACTCAGATCAGAATTCTTTGGGAGAGAGAGAGTGTGTATATGTGCACAAACACACATGTGAGGTAAGAGCAGTGCTGGATAGAAGTGTGGCTGAAAAACAAGTTCGTGGTGTTATCACAGGAAAGGATTCAAGGACGCACCAAATAAGGCAAGCAAGTGGTAGACTGATTAAAGAAAAACAGTACACTCTCAAGAAGGTGAGAGCGGGCAGGCCCAGAGAACAGCAGCAGCCCTGAAGGACAAAGAGGCTTAGGAATTTATTAGTCTTAAAACGAGGGTGTAAAATATTCAAGTTTTAGGGGTGGTGCTATAGGCACTCCTAGGTGGGCCCTCGCTGACCACTCTTTCCCATCAGGAGGAGTGACTTTTGTCCTTAGTTGGCTCTGTTGGAATTGTCATGGTGACACAGGGAGAGAAGATTTTTCTTGCCTGCCATGTTAATAATATTATAATCGGTTATAATTAGCTAAAGTTCACCTAAAGTGACAAGATGGCATCCTGGGTCTGCTCTAGACCACCAAAATCTAGTTCTAGCTGGTCTGGTAGCTGCTCTTTTCTTAAAGATAACCTCGTTCATCTCCTTGCTCCTTTGTCTCCCCTCACCTCCTCCTCTCCCTTCCTCTCTCTCCCCACCACCCTATTCTTTCTGCCTACAGTAACAGAAGAACAAACATAAGTGACAGATACAGGGCTCCTTGTTTAAAATTGCCTCTGCACTTGGATTAGGAAGGCTTTGTTTTAAGCCAGGCTAGTATGCCTACTTCCTCTTTCCACATATCCCTCCTCAGCGTCCCACCTGTAAGTGCTCCAGAAATCCCCACCTGTCTGAATTTGCTGTGGACACATCTTACCTTCAGACTTGAGTCACATGCTGCCTATGTCTGCCAAGGGCAGGGGAAAGAGCACGTAAGGCACTGCTGCTGCAGTTCTGTGGAGCCTGTCAGTTTCATAATAACATTTTTAATGGCTATGCCATAATTTTAGTTCATTAGGTACTATTTGAAATTGATTTGAATTTAACATCTCCGTTATATTTTTAAAAATATTTAGTTGGGTATCTATTTGCAAGGCCTCCAATAGTCAGGAATTAGAAAGCACAAATGTTAACCGTACTTATTCCAAACTACACAGCTGCTCAAATCCCAGGACTCTTGACAGGCCTCAGACACTCTTTATCCTGGGTTGTTCATATATTAAATGACAGTGAAAGACCATGAGTTTTTTTAGTTCCCAAGTTTTCATTCTATTCTCAAACACAAGTTGATTATTTCTGTAATTATATTCATATCATAATATTTGTTATAGGTATTATTAAATGCATGGAAGTATAAAGAAGTAAATAAAAATCACCTGTACAAAACTACTAACATTTTGCTGTTTTCCAGTGTTCTTCCTTTATAAGATAAATGGACATCTTTATATTCTGCTTTTTTCACTTTATATTTGAGAACATTTTCTCATATTAATAAATATTCACTAAGTTCATTATTCTTAATGGCTGTACCCAAGAATAGATGCAGCACAATTTATTTGATTAATATTTTATTTTTGGATACATTTTTCATTTTGAAAATGAAAATCAATAATGCACAGGGGACTCCCTCACACATCTAGACACACATGCATCTATCACATAATAACACTAGTAATCCCAGCTAACAGCAGCTCACATGTATAGAGATCTTCCCATGTGCCAGGATCTACACTAAGGGTTTTGCATGTACTATCTTATCTACTTCTCACCACAATCCTTTGAGGAAGGTATTAGTCATATTTGCATTTTGTAAATGAGAAAACTGAGGGCCAGCAATTTCAAGTAATATTCACAAAGTCACAGAATAAGTAAACTTGGAGATGCAAGTCCAGGAGGTTACATACAAGAGCCTAGTCTTTTCAAAACTATATCCTATAATGTCCCCATAAATCTGTACATGCTAATTTCCTTAGAATAAATTATTAGAAGTGGAATTACTGGGTCAAAAGTTATAAAGAAAAACCTCAGGGTTTTCATAATATTTGAGAGGTGTTCTAAAGAGCAGAGTCCACACTACACAAACACCAGGTTTAAAGTCAGTTCCTCAGGAAACTATACAGCACTGTTACGCTTCAAACAGGAATTCTATTTAAAAGTTCTCAGGTGAATACTGAAGTGAAAAGAGATCTGGAAATAAAAGAGGAAACGTAAAAAAAGAGAGAGAGAAGATGAATAACATGAACACATATCCCAGAAAATGAGAAATGTCAAGTGTTGAGTATATGAAAAAACATTTTAAACTTCAGCCTTTCAATGCTCCTCGTCCCTTGCCAGCATATTTCTGTCAACACTGTAAAAATAATTCCTTAATTCCAGAACTCTTTTCTTGCTTAGTTGAAACCAAGGAGAAAATAAAAAGATCAGTAGAAAGTAAGAGAGAATCAAAATAAAATAATTAAAATTACCAGATGCCCAATAGATAGAAGACACCTCACGGAATGATTATTGTCATTTTAAATAAAGAGATTATTATTACTTTTTATCTTTTTTGTAAATAATCACCTATCCACTTCAGTGATGTTTATTTTATCTCTTCTAGTAAAACACAGGACAAGATTTTTAAAGAGAAGGCATTCTCATTAAAGTGAGAATAAACCATATTTGTTCCCTACTGCCTAAAGAGAGGAACTGCATAAAAACTCAAACGTAAAGTCTGCATATTATAATTAGAGCATGGTAGGTAAGTAGATTGCTCTGCATGAACAAGGTCCCACACAAACTTATTCCACACAGGTGCAGAGTCCTTTCATGACAATTGTGAATAAAAAACGTTAGCGTTAATTTATTGAGACTTTCAGTTGAAGTAAGCCCAGTTTCTTATTAAGTGCTTAAAATATTAGCAATTTAACACAATCGATAAAGGTGGTGTAATGTTATAGAATAAGTTTATTTTCTTAGCAATACCTTGTTATTTCTGTACCTTCAAGAGCAACTTGGGGAGGGCAATGAATCCTTGAAAGGATGTACGTGAGGAATACTAAAGGGCACGGGCCATTGTTTGGCTGCCACTGGGCATTTGCTTTCAAAGTAGAAGAGAAAGCAGAACCAGCAAAGAGCTTTGAAAACCTTTGGTTGGGGAAGTGATAAGAGAAGAAATGAGGTGACAGGCAAGGGAGAACTTTCTGGGAAACAACAGAGACTTTTAAAAGAAGATTTTATCAAGTTCTGCCGGGAGATATAAGGATTCCTTTCCTCATGTCCCTATGGAACTTCTAAAGAACTAACTGCCTCTTCTTTTTAATGCATATCAAATTGAATCTGGTTTTAGACCTATTCTGAAGTGCAAAGTTCCCTTTAAGATGGGAGTAAAGAAGGAAGAGAAGCAACCCACCGGAAGCAGTCATATCGGGGTTCATAAATCCCACAGAGTTTAGTTAATCTTCTTTATTATTATAACCAGGTTTTTCATTTCAGCCATATTAGACACTTTATCTATCATGACTTTGCACAGTTTTCCTGGCTAGATTTGTAATAATAGGAAGTAATTAGAGGCATCATTACAAAAATAACTTTTGTGTTTACTTTATTATAACTAATAATTTTGATTTCTTAAATTCTTTCAGGCTTTTCAAGGCACAGGTTTTTCTATAATACATTTTTTCAATAAACCATAAGAATTTAATGTATTATGGCCCTAATGTTTAGAATATTGAACTATGTCCCTTTCATGAAAAAAAGTTTACTATACCCTAAGTCGAATTATGGAAGATCCATTCCATATTTTGTTCTACTTGGTATGCATACTTATTTTCTTTATTTTCATCAGTCCAGACAATCAGACATTTTGTGACTCTCCAAACACAAAGGTAAAAAGTTTTCATTATTTTACACATTTTCAGTCCTACAGTCATATTTTTGGATGCATTTTATTTGTTTCAGTAATGGAAATCAAATAGTTGATCCTTAACCAACATACTTTCACAAAAAAGCATTATTTCATGGTTTGACATTTTTGCAGAAGTTTTCAAGTATTTTCTTTTAATCTTTGAACTGGCTGTGTTCATTATTACAAAAGAAAATGAGTATGATATATTAACTAAAATGTTACATAAGTGCAAAAAATATCAATTTCATAACAGTGTCAGTTTGCAACTTTTTAAGAGAAAAGAGTGGTATCAAATGCTGCTGAGGTAATCAAGCAAGAGAAAGAAATAAAAGGCATCCAAATTGGGAACAAAGAAGTCAAATTGTCATTTTTTGCAGATGATATGATTTTTCATATATAAAACCCTAAAGACTCCACCAAAAACTATTAGAAACAATAAACAAATACAGTAAATCTGCAAGATACAAAATCAATGTACAAAAATCCACTGCATTCCTATATACTAACAATAAAGTTTCAGAAAAATAAATGTAAAAAAAAATCCTTTTGCAATGGTAACAAAAAGAATGAAATACCTAGGAATACACTTAACAAGGGATGTGAAGGACCTATACACTGAAAACTACAGAGATTATTAAAATAAATTAAAGAAGACACAAAGAAATGAAAAGATATTCTGTGTTCATGGATTGGAATAATCAACATAGCTAAAATGGCCTTATTACCCAAAGCAATTTACAGATTTAATGCAATCCCCATCAAAATGCCAATGGCATTTTTTAAGAAACAGAACAACGACAAAAAAAAAAAAAAATCATCAGATTTGTACGGAATCACAAAAGACCCGAAATAGCCAAAGCAATCCTGAGAAAAAGGAACAAGGTCAGAGGTATCACACTCCCTGATTTCAATTTATACTACAAAGTGACAATAATCAAAACAGAATGGTATTGGCAGAACAGATACACAGACCAATGGAACAGAACTGAGAACCCCAAAATAAACATATATATATAATACATTTTTATATGTTTATATAAACATATATATATATAATACATTTATATATATATATATATATATATATATATATATATATATATATATATATATATATGGCAGATAATTTTTGACAAAAAAGCCAAAACATACAATGGAGAAAAGAAAATTCTCTTCAATAAATGGAGCTGGGAAAATTAAAAAGCCATGAACAAAAGAATAAATCTAGACTGCTATCTGTCACCATGTACCAAAAGTAACTCAAAATGCATCACAGACTGAAACATAAGACCTGAAACAATAAACCGCATAGCAGAAGGCATAGGTACTAAACTTATAGACCTTGGGTTCAGAAGGATTTTAGAATTTGACCTCAAAGCAAGGGAAGTAAAAGCAAAAATAAACGAATGAGACTATATCAAACTAAAAAGCCTCTGCACAGCAAAAGAAACCATCAACAAAATAAAGACGCAACCAACCCAATGGGAGAAGATATCTGTGAACAACACCTCTGATAAGGGGCTAATATCCAAAATATATAAAGAACACATACAACTCAACAGCAGAAAAACAAACAGCCAACTTTAAAAAGGGCAGAGGAACTGAATAGACACTTCTCCCAAGAAGACATATACATGGCCAACAGATGTATGAAAAAATGCTCAACTTCACTAGCTATTAGGGAAATGCAAACCAAAACAACAATGAAATACTACGTCACACCAGTTACAATGGCTATATCAACAAGACAAGTAATAACAAGTGCTGGAGAGGCTGTGGAGAAATTTCCACACTGCTGGTGGAAATGTGATTGGTGCAGCTGCTATGGAAAACAGTGCGGAGTTTCCTCAAAAAAATTAAGAATAGAATTACAAATAACCCATCAATCCCTCTTCTGGGTATCTACCTAAAAATCTGAAAACATTTACCTGTAAAGATATATGCACCCCTATGTTCATTGTAGCATTATTCATAGTAGCCAAGACATGGAAATAACCAAAGTGCCCTTCCACAGATGATTAGATTAAGAATATGTGGCTTATATATGCAATGGAATATTACTCAGCCACAAGAAAAAATAAAATACTGCCATTTGCAACAACATGGATGGATCTTGAGATTATCATGCAAAGTGAAATAAGTCAGACAGAAAAGTTGAGAAACATATGATTTCAGTCATATGTGGGATATCAAACAGAAAGCCAAAAACGAACAAAACAAACAAAAACTCACAGGCACAGATAACAGTTTAATGGTTACCAGAGAGGAAGGGGGGAGGGATGGTGGTGGTATAAGAGGGTAAATGGGATCAAACATATGATGATGGAAGGAGAACTGACTCTGGGTGCTGAGCACACAATGTGATATATAGATGATGTGTTACACACGTGTACATTTGAAACCTATATAATTTTACTAACCAATGTCACCCCAATAAATTTAATAAAAATTTGTAAAATGCCACTGAGGTATCAAGTTAGATGAAGACTGACATCTGCCCCCCACCCTCACTGGGCAATGTGGAGAATAATGGCATCATTAATAAGAGATGTGTTACTGGACTGGTGAAGTGATAGCCTGATTTAAGAAAACGCAAAGGGAATGGGATGAAGGGATAGTAAGTAGACACCACAACGTGAAAATTTTTGCAATAAAAAGGAGCAGAGAAGGAGTATGGAAAAAAAGAGCAGGAAGGAGAGGGTGTGACCAAGGGAAAGTGTTTATTAAGGTGCGTGACACTGAAACATGCTCATTTTATGATGGCCAAAACAAATGCTATCCACCTGGAACACAGGTGGTTCCAGTCACTTCCATAATGATTAACCAGTGCTCATACCTTATGACATTGATATTATTTGAATGTCACCCCTGCTGATGTGACTAATCTAACAGAGAGGGAAGTTCAGTGATAGAGGAGACAGAGGGGTTAATTGAAGCACCAAAGTCCTTGACTAGGTGAGGGGCTAGTGCAGAAATTGAAGGGCCGGCCCTTATCACCAGCATGGCAAGGTCAATCATGTTACCAGCAGAGAAGACCTGGACAGGCGCAGATACAGAGATGGAAATATGGGTAATGGGAAGATGAGGGATTTTCCTCTAGTTGTTCTTTTGCTTTAAGCAGAGAAATAAGCTAGTCAAGGGCATTAGCTGAACGTGATAAGGGGAGAGGGTGTTAGAGGCTTGAGGAAGTAGAAGGCTACAGAGGAAACAGTATCCTTAAGGAAACAGCCAGGTTTCCATTAGAGCAAGAAGGAAATTCAAAAAGTAGTAGATAAATACGTACATAGGGGATTTTAGGACCAACTGTGACTTCCAAAGGAGCAGTGGAAGGGTTTAGGACAGTGGTTTTCAACACTGGCTACATTTTAGAATCAACTGGAGATTAAAAATATACCAGTCCTGGGCCACACACAAGATAAACTGAATATAAAACTTTGGGGTTGGACACAGGTATTGCATTTTTCTAAATGCCCCTCACAAGATTCCAATGTGTAATCAGGAATGGGGCCTGGCTGAGGGACTAGAGGCGGTGTGGGGTGCCAATGGATTAGAAGTCAGAGAAGGGAGGCACGGACGGCCTGTGAAACCTAGACCTCTTTATGAGCAGGCAGTTGACAAGGATGTAATGACAAGATAGTCTTAATGATCTCTTCACCCAAGCTCTATGTATTTAAACGTCTTAAAGCGAAATAGTAATAGATATTCGATGCCCCTTCCTTTTGAAGTTTCCATTTTTAAATAAAGGAAAATATACAGAAAAAAACAACAATTATGTAATCGCTGATAAAAATTTTTCTTTCAAAATCTCTTGTCTCATCGGTAGGTACTTGATGATGTAATCTATTTTATTCTACTCATTTTTTAAATATTTTGAAAACCAAGAATAACATTTTATCCTATTAGGTTAAAGAGTATAAATGATTCATTTAAATTACTTCTCATTTCCTCAATGCAAATAAAATGTCTATGTAAAGAAAGCATCTTGGTTTGCAAATAAAATATCCTATTATATGTTTTAAAGTTAGATCTGTCTCAAAGTTTCTCTTAGAATTGGACCCTCATCAACTTCAGTTGACTCATAGAGCTGTGAATGAGGACAGAGGAGCAGTTCAGGAGTCTCCAAAGACAGATAGTTTCCAAAGGAGGGAAAAATCAAATGCTTATAGGTGTGGATGCTTGGGATTGTCCAGTATCTGTCCTGAATCTCTAGGACCACTAGTTCAATTATCTTTTGTTGTTGAGATTTTGCTTTGTATTTTGAAAAAGTTAGACAGTTCTATCCTTTCTTCTCCTTTCCTCCTCTCCTTTCTTCCTTTTCCTCCCTCTTCTTCTCTCCCTTCCCCCACCCCCCTTTCTGCTTCCTTTTCTCTATCTGCTCCCAGGTAATCCATCCTAAATGAGACATGGGATGATCTGCACTGTGAATAGCCACACACTTCCTTTACACTCTCAGCTGTTTCGTTCCTTCCACTAGACATAATGCTTGGGAGAGCAGGGATTTCATTTTGTTTTCCTTTGTATTCTTCCTGGATGACACTCCTGACATACAGGACCTACTCAATATAAAATTTAGTTGAGTGAGGAAGGGAATGAATGCCCACCTCTGATCTTGATCCAGAAGCAGCTTTCAAATATTTAGATATTTAGGCTCTTCTGTCAATCAAACCAATGTTTCGCTTCACTAAAAAAGCCTTTAACTTCAGTTGCCTTCATCTGAACTTCTTTGAAGCACTTTATAATACAGATTCGATGCTTCCATGGAGCATGGAGTTAATTCCATGTTTTCTACAAAGGAATTAACTTTCAAGACAATAAAGCCCCATTTCAATAAATGGCTTTGTCTATTGTACTAGTTAGCAGCCCTCACAATTAAAACAAATCAATGCTGCTCTTAAGAGGGAGAACAAAATTTTTCACTGTTAGTCGTATATCTGCATCACTGGCCTGCACATCCCCCTGACTAGAGCTTGGTCATAAATGACAATTCCCTCCAGAAGTGAAACGAAGCAATAAGAGGTAAGGGTGTTGCTTTGGCAGTTTTCAGTGGGACAGTTCTTCACGATTTATAGAACATGCAACCCCACTTCCCCAAATAGCGGCATTTAAAATAGCTGAAAATGAAAGTTTAAAAAATGACAAATCTTTCTTTTCTTAAGACTGTTGAACTGCGACGAGAGGCCAGCTGCAGGCTCCAGCACAGAGATGGTGGAATAAGCCGGTACAATGCCTGCCACTGACGTTCATGTTGGGCTCATGCTTTGGCTTTTGAGCCCAAGTCCCTCTGGATTTACAGACACAGCCAAGAATAAATAGACAATATTCCACACAGATAGCTGCCTGGGAATAAAATGCGAAGTATCACAAGTTAAGCAAAAATTCATCTCCAATCTGTCCTTGAAATGCATTACTATAGCACAAAGTCAAGAAACACACAAGAGTCACTTTGATTATAAACCCAAGATAATTTCAACAAGGCCTTCACCATAGGAATAGGATTTACTGTTCCTGAGGCAGAAGGAGTATACTGAATGAAATTATACCTTTTTGACAATGAGGAAGACATTTAAGAATTAAGACTATTATATTATAACCATATGACTTTTGGCCAAAATTTTATTGTTGATGAGAGGGAGTGAAATCCTAATGGTGTACCAATCAATTCCCACAGTCTCGAAATAAATGAAAAAGGCACTCTTGTATTAAACTTTTATAATTGAGAATTTTAACAGGAATGGACAGAGCTTTGAAAGCCAAAAATAACATGGTTTTTGAAAGGTAATATATGCCTTTCAAATATATGTACAAGGAAAATCTGAACAAAATCAGTACCATCTGAGGTTAATGTTTAGAAGGTTGTCTTTTATCTTTATATTTAATTCAGGTTTACAACCACAAAGATTATTCATGATGAATTTTAGCTTTAATGTATTCTTCAGAATTATGTACTTGAGATCCCTCATAAATTTATGCACAATAATAACACATAGCTTTTGTATGAAGCTTTTCATCTTCAAAGCACATTATGCACATTAAGGAACTCATTGTCTCACCAGCCGTATGAGGAAGGTAAATATTGTTATTTCCATTGTATAGATAGGGAAACCGAAAGAGACAAGTCATCCCTATGTATAACTAGAAGGGGCCTTTAACTTTGTGTGTGGGGGGAGGGTTATGAAATATTTATATTCTATTTAAAAATGTTTAAAACTGAGAGAACACTAAACAAATATCTTGAAAATTCTCTATACTTGAATCCCTACACGCCCCAAATGCACACACATAATTCTCCAAATGTTGTGTGAAGTTTAAAAATAAGTTAGAGATAATTTGTCACTATATGCCACTTCAATTTCCTCATAGTTTCTAACCAGGTTCTAAACTATAAAAAAAAAAAAAAAAGATTACTCACTATACTTAGTGGTGAGAGGCCTGACTTGTGTTTTATTTCTTGCACTTAACCTACCAAATTGTTAAACATTTTCTCATGTACATGTTTTTTTAATGGAAAACTGAGGATTCTTTAGATTCTTTATGTTTTGCGAGGTTGCCTATTGAGACCCATTTACAATGCCGTCATTGATATTGAGTAACTTCAACTTTCAAGGCACTCTGCAGCTATTTATATATTCTGTTATAGTCTTAATATTATTTAAAGCATGTAAATACAGCTGCTTTCCAGTCATGTTTGCTTATCAACATGAGTTACTCATGTCTGTGATGCTACTTAATCCATTATGATGATACTGACATATGAAATTTACATAAGATGCCATGACCTGTTGTTTCCAGACACTTCGCTTTGGAGCCTGAATTTACATTAAATTGCAAGAAAACATAACCATCGTCTCAGGGACAGGCTCCAATAAAAAGATGTGAGTGCAGGTTTTATCAGAGAGTGTTCATCAGAGGGAACAACACCTGTGAGGAAGCAAGGGAAAGAGGCCTGGGCAGGAGAAGGTGAATTAAATGTAAAGCAGTAACACCAGAGAGTTGTTAGGGGTGATTTGAAGCTAGGATGGCCCTTTGAGTTGCTCCAATTTAAAGCAAGGGGGCTGGGCATTGTATCCCCAAATCAACCAGTCATAAGATTCTGGATGTCCCTGAAGCAGCAGGATAATCTGGATAAGGCAGCTTTCTTCAGCCCAAGGGAAAAGCCCAGAGAGGAAATCAATGCTGAGCTTTAGCAGCAGACAGCATCCACCACAGTAATGCATTAGGCATCGAGGTAAGAAGCAATCTTTGCTCTGATTCCCTTGCTCAGAGATAAAGCCTCTCATCATGCTCTTATGTCAATACAGCCTTTAAAGTTGGCTGATAGAAGTAAAGATGAGGTATGAAAAGACTGAGGGTGGGCACCCAGGATATAGACAGCCCATGGGGAATGTGGTTCTGTGCAACGTTATTGCTATGTCTCTCTCCTCAATATGCTGGGAAGATGCATAGAGCAGTCATTATGAACACAAAATGGACTCCAATAATTCTGAGAGCTGTGTCAGTCACAAAGCGACAGTCATGGCAGAGCATCGCGTGGAAGGTGTACCCAGTGAACACCCTAACCAGATAACTCCAAATGCAGGGTGGAGTGTGACCATCTGGGCAGCTTTATCTGACTGCAGATGGGTGCACCGCACCCAGTCTTGAGCATAAAATCAGAGTGCTCTGACAGCTCATCACTCAGGCAACAACTGATGAGCTGACAGCCACATCTGCACTAGTCCCAGATGGAGCGTTTGAAGCCCTGCCTCCTGGCCTTCTCACCAGCCTGGCCTGGCGCCCGATACTACTCAACTCAGCGCCCTAGAGACTCTCGCTGAATACCCAACTCTCTCATTCGTATTTCGTAAGACTGTCCGCCTTGCCTAATTCTATTGCTCGCAAACCGGTGTGACCCTCTTGTGTGAAACCGCTCTACGCTGACTATTGGGAGCTATCCTATGGCCGGAGCCTTGGCTAACGTCCGTGGAAAACTGAGTCAGTAGGACTAGAGCCATGGCTTTAGTCTAATAAAGGCTGACATTGTGGAAAGACACAAACATGTGTGAGATTGCTATTTTGAGAGTCACATCCTGCTTATGACAGAAGCTATAGTTCATTTGCTGGCCAAAAAAACCATGACCAAGACTTTGGATCCAAAGGACTGAAGTTAGAATAAGTTGTTCTACAAAAGATTGCATTGAGAAAAAAATTCCCAGAAATGTAAGCTAAACCAAGAGTAAGAATCATGTAGCGTCAAACCCAAGGAAAGCAAGATAAAAAATGAAGTCCTGGGACAGGAGCCAGCAGGAATATATTCAGGAGCTGAATGAAATTAAAAATGAACTAGAACAAAGTGGAGAGAAAAGAGTATAATCCTGGTAAATAGGTGGGAACTGTTTTGGAGGACCGTTAACCTATCTTTATTGAACATTGCACAGTTTGTAATACAGGGTTAGGGCACATTATGGGATACACTCTTATGGAAAAGAACTTTGGTATGTAAAAAAAGGCCCTTACTTTCTGAGCATCCAGAAAATGCATAACGCCAGTGAGCTGAAGGGCAAATCCAAACATGTTAATTAGAGAGCCATAGGGGAGAAGTGATAGAGAATCATCTTAAAGTTTTTATGGAACTGTTCTCCTTCTGTCATCAGGAGATCGACAGATGTGATCTAGGTGCTTGGGTAAAATAAGGATAAACAGCTCTGTTCCTTAATCTCCTAAAGGAAGCAGAATGTTCATATCTCACTGATAAGCCTTTTACCATTTTCAAGCAGAATACTGACCATGAGGTCAGCAGAGAGATTTCTGCATTTGATTTTCTTCAAAAATGGCAGACCTTTTAAACTGCTTTGATAGAGAGTATGCTCTGAAGCTTAGTACAAAGAAAGCAATGGCTCAAAAAAGTCTCGAACTAAAGGATCAGTACAAGGAGTGTGTAAATGAGCTTTTAGTGGTTTAAAGAGGTCGTTCCATTGGCCCTGCTACAGGTTCATACAGGGCTCAGAGAACTTACTAAAGAAGAGAAGTATTTCAAACACCAGCTCCTATTAAATTGATACCTGGTTTATTCAGTGAATCTCACCTCTGAGCTTGACAACGACTCTCTGTAAGTGGAAGCTTAAAATGCCATCTGTAGCATAAAATATAACGTACGTGGGTGTTACAAAAGCATTCTGTCTCAGCGATGGCTCTGGGGAGAGTTCACTTCCCACAGGATCTTTTATCTGTGAGTCACAGTTCCTGGCAAGGGCAGTTTCAGAGTGACTTCATTACACACGAGCTGTGAAGTTAATATGGACTCTTTGTTGGAGTTCAGTGGACAAGCAATGTGTCCTCAAAGTCCCTGGCACACTTGCCCCAATTAGCCCTGATTTCAAGTCTCAGCAAGGAAGACTTTAACTACAACAGTTGGAGGACATTCTAGCTTTCAGGTACAGTAGAGCAGATAAAGGAGACCATAAATATTAACAATCAATTAATCTAGTAGATAACACAACTCTTCAAAGATGCAGCAGGTTGGGAGAATAGTGAGTGTAACCTTTTAAAAAAAATATTCAGCGAAAAGCATTCATGGGAATTTTGATCTCTCAGTAATAAAAAAATATACCCTTTATTATGCAGTATAAAAAGAATGAATCAAGAGTCATACAATTTCATAGGGGGAAGAAGCCGTCAAGATGGCATTGGTCTCTCTTTTTTTTTTTTTCAATGAAGAAACTGAAGTACGAAGAGGTAAATTGATTTACCTAAGGTTACCTCCGCTTGTTAGAGGTTGGCTTAGAACTAGAAGCAGGTTTTCTGGACCCTTTTAGTCAGGGTTCAATACTGCTCAGCCCCAAACTTGTCCCCTCACTGGAAGAACTGCCTGTAAGGCTGTGATTAAACCGGGAATCAGGTCTTCAGGTTTGCTGTGTTACAATCCCAGTCATTGATGAGAACATGTGCATTTACTGGGATTGAAACTTCTAAGCTTAGTAAGAATATATAAAGTTTATAATTTCTCACTAAAGTAAGACTAAGTGTTCTTTTTGGCACAAATTCTCTAAAGTCAGGCCTCTCACTGTATCCTCATCTGTCCTCTCATTGTGGCAGATTAAAAAAAGCAGAAAATTTCTGCCATTTCTCCCATTGGACAATGGGGTCTATTTCTCCTTCCCTGAATCTAGGCTGTGCTGTGATTGCTTTAGCCAAGAGAGGATGGCAGACGTAACACTATGCAAGGTCTGGGCCCCAACTCAGGCAGCTTCTCCCTTGGTCTTTGGAGTCCTGAGCCACTTAATAAGAAATATAACTACCCAGCTCTATTAGTTTACCAGGGCTTCTATAACAAAGTACCACAAACTGGTGGCTTAAACAACGGAAATTTATTGTCTCACAGTTCTGGATGCTAAAAGTCCACAATCAAGGGGCTGGCAGTGCTGACGCCTCCTGAGGGTTGTGAGGGAGAATCTGTGCCAGTCCTCTCTCCTTGGCTTGTAAGATGGCCGTCTTCTCCCTGTGTCTCTACATCATCTTCCCTGTACGGGTGTCTGTGTCTAAGCTTCCCCTTCTTATAAGGACACTAGTCATACTGGATTAGGGCCCATCCTAATGACCTCATTTTAACTTACGTACCTCTATAAAGACCCTCTCTCAAAATAAGGTTATATTCTGAGGTACTAGGGGGTAATTAGTTCTTCAACAGATGAATTTAGGGGGACGCCAAACCCATAACAACAGCAAAGGAGGGACACTGCGAAGAGAAAGGGCCTAGTTGAGCCCCACCTTTCACTCATCCTCACCAAGAAACCAGGCAGCGTGTCAGGAAAGACATTTTGGTCTCTCCAGAACTTTCTAACAGCCAGTGAAAACCACCTAATGACCCAGTCAACAACATGTGCAGCAGACGAACTGCACTGAATTCCTGATACACAAAAATCACCAGAAATAATAAAATCCCCGTTGCCTTATTTATGTCACTAAGTTTTGAAGTACTTTGTTACACAATACATAAATAACATACTACTCTGAAATTCACCATAGCATATAACAGTATCCCTTTCAAGCGTGATTATATAGAACTCTGGCACTGAATAAAAAGCCATTTAGGTCATTTGTGGCTGTGCTATGTATGTATGGCTAATTTCATGGACAGCTAGGTTTATCCTAAAAAACACTAGTTTGTTAACACAGAAATGAATAAAAGCTATGAATTTGATTCTAATTTATTATTTCTACTCTGATGTGAAAAATTTGAGTGGTAAATAAATAATGGTCATGCCTGGACCTTAGGGACTGAGGAAAAGAGACACATCCTGGAGCAGGAATATGGAGACTGAGTTCCACTCTGCTTTTAACAAGTAGGGTGACTGTACACAAATTATTGACTTCTTGGATTCTTAATTTTCTTGTTATAAAATTAGATGAATATACAACCTTTTAGGTCCCTTCCAGCATCTTTATTCTAATATGCTGTGTTACTTATCTGAATTTCAGGAAGCAAAGCAACTCTGTCGAGATAGTACTTTAAGAGAAAAGGTATTTTCATGGTTTTCAAAACGCAAACTGACTATTCATAGGACCAACTCTATTGGGAGCTCTATCTGAGTTGCTCAGGAAGTATAATAGTCTAATATAGTTTAAGTTTTATATTTAAGAAAGAAAATCCACATATATAATAATCTAACAGACTGAGTCATCATTCTTTAAACTATACATTTTGACATCTTTTGCTATAGTACTTATCTGTGTGACAATGAAAGCTATATTTGTAAATCAGAAAATCACAAATAATTCTTCAGAGATGGGTTTCAGTTGCTATCATAGGACATATAAATTTGGTAGCTAGTCAAGAGTTAGGCCTCTTTTGCTTAAAAAAACAGAAAACAAATTCACACTGGCTTAATCATAAAGGAACTTCATTGGCTTCCATGATTGAAGAGTTAACTACAGGCAAGGCTAATTTTAGAGGTTCAGATAAAGCATTATCGTGACCCTGTCCTCTAGCTTCTCTCTCCTCTGTGTCTTCATTCTTACGTTCCACATGGTGGCAGGATAGCTGTAAGGAGCTTCAAGTTTACATTCTTCAAGGTAGAAGACAGTAAGAAAAATGAAGTACTTCTCCTCCAATACTTTGGAAAACTGTCTCCTTATATCTCATTGTCTTTGATGTCAACATACGATCATTCCTACACCATCACTGTGACTACAAAATTGGATGCTCAGATTAGACAGACTTGAGTCCCACACTGACGCTGGGTGCAGATGTGACACCTTACCTGAGTCATATGCTTAAAATCAGGGCAGGATAATGACTGTGCAGAGAAAATCCTAGCACTGGTACCGGGTAGCAGAGGATGGGAGACAAGGTGATGGGTTGCAATGACAAGATATGTCTACCAAACTATAATTTTGATATATTATCAAGTTGGAACTTAAAAAAAAACAAACAACAACAACAAAAAAACTTTTGTTTCAAATTTAATATGATTTTCTCTACTGCTCTTGCAGGCAAGTAGCAAAAGTTGACTGTCATATAATATATGACAACCTGCACCGATATCACAATAGGACTGTTTACTAGCATCAGTGTGATGGATTCACATAGTGCTTTTAGCACTAGCTAATCTTGTTCAACTAAAAGCTTATGTGAAACTCAAATGGATAAAAATTGAGTTTTTATGGATAAAGTAGGGGGCAGGAGGGGATCTTGTATATCAGCCTCTTTTTAAACTATCCTGTAGAAAACCCTAGAATACTTCAAGTAAACCTCTGGTTGCTACACAGCTACATTCCGAGTGAAGCAGAAGGTCTTGTTTGAATTTCAGGGTGCTATTCTTCCTCCTCTCCAAAGGCCGACTGACAGGAGAATTATGTCCTAAATCTGAAAGGAAATATTGGTGACAGCGGTTTCACAAGCACCCTTTATCCAGAGAGTCCTGCTCTGAGATTATTGGGCACTTGGAAAAATTAATCTGAAAGCAGGACTCTGGGTAAAACCTGTACTGGAGAATATGACTCAGACCTTAAAACAAAGTGCAGCTCTTTTCTCTTCTTGCACTAAAGAGAAGACAGAGGGGTGTAGAGGGCAATCTAACCTGACTTATTCACTCCTCACTCATCATGAAGAAGGACAAGGGTACCAGTCAGTCTGGATGAAAAACGGGAAGGCTGGACAAGAGATGCCTCTGCCAGAGGAAACGTTCCTAGCTTCCTATTGATCAATGAGACACTAAGGGAAAGAGAAAGTGTGAGTTCTGACTTCTGCCCTGGACACAATAACTCCAGCCTCTGCTCACCTGGCCAAATGGATGTACTGGATTCAGACAGGTTGGATGGATGAGCTCTGCTTCTGTGAGGAAGAAAGTATCCCAGTATGGAGGAGGCAGAAACATACCTGCTCACACCCCCGTGCGGGGAGGGAGCAGAAGTCCTCTCCTCAGCGGACAGAGGAAAATTACGCAGAAGAAAACTTCTTGAGTTTGGCCTCAAGTGGCCTTTGATGAGAGAAGGGGTATGTGTTGAAAAGTGGGGTGGATTATTTTCTTGGTTAGTGTGATCGGCAGTACGGCCCCCAAAAGCTATACATGCCCTAATCCTAGAACCTGTGAATATGTTCCATTACATGGCAAAAGGGAAGTGAGGTTGTAAATGGAATTAAGATTGCTAATCAGTTTATCCTAAATTATCCAAATGGGCCCTATCGAATCATATGAGCTCCTAAAAGCAGAAGAGGAAAGCAGAACAGGGGGATGGAGAGATGCAACATGAGAAGGACTCTACTGTGCTATCTTTGAATATGGAAAAAGGGACTGTTAGGGGCTGAATTGTGTTCCCTCAAAAATTCCTAGATTGAAGTCCTAAGCCCCCAGCACCGCAAAATGTGACTGCCTTTGGAGATTGGGCTTTTCAAGCGGTAAAATTTTGTCATTAGGGTGAGTCCTAATCCAGTATGACCAGTGGCCTTGTAAGAAAAGGAGACTCGGATACAGTCACAAGCAGGGGAAAGACTGTATGAAGGTACAGGAAGGAGGCCATCAACAAGCCAAGGAGAAAGGCCTCAGAAGAAGTCAACCCTGCCAATACTTTGTTTTCAGACTTCTAACCTCCAGAATTATGAGAAAACAAAATTCTGTCGTTTAGGCCAGTGTATGATACTTTGTATGGTAGCCCTAGCAAACTAATACAGAGCAATTAGGTAGGAATCGGTGGATTCTAGGAGCTGGGAATAGCCCTCAGCTTACAGGCAGCAAGGATATGCTGACCTCACTCTAACAACTGCGGGGAACTGAATTCCGCCAACAACCTGTGTGACCAGGAAAGAGGTACTTCCCTAAAGCCTCGAGAAAACAATGCTGCTTGTGGACTCGATTTTAGTTCAGGGAGACCTGCACCAGATTTCTGACCAACAGAAAACTGTAAGATTAATTTGGCTGTTTCAAGTCCCAACATTTGTGGTACTATGTTACAGCAGCATTTGAAAGGACAGTGTATTCTTTCATATAAAAGGCTTTTTGAAGATGTCAATGTAAGAAATGTCCAAACCTGTAGAGAACTTTTATAAGAATTTGAGCCAGACTGATGACACCGCCAGGAAGCAAGATCTTAAATGCTCCAGAGGACAGTTTTGCGGTTTATTTTATACATTTGGAATTAAAGAGGGAAGATTACATGAAGGTGGGAGAAGGCAAGGTACAGGTTAGTTAACAAGATTCTGTGCTCCCTTAAGGGTGGTTAAGCCTTTGAGAGGTGTGGAAGAGAGGAGTATGTCTGGCATTTCAAAGATGTGTTAACCTAGATGCAGAAGAACAATGGACAGGGCTGGCTTCAAAACCTCTCACTGAAGAAGTTACAGGCCTGGGTGTGACTCCCTACCATGACCCGCCCAGTGAGGAATTTATGACCCTCCTACTCTACACTGGCTGCCCTCGGTAAGGTAAGGTAAGTAACCCTGTGAGGTTACTTTCAGTCACTGAACTTGTACATAACCCCCTTTTAATCCACAAAGAGTTCAAGGATGTGAGTCCCAGATCCCCTCAATCAAACCAACGTGCATCTACTTAGCTTTAAGGACATTGTCCCTCCGACATCTCAGCAAAAAACAAAATTAAGAGTTGGGATTAACTAGGAATGATTTGTGGGCAAACCCACAAGGTGCTTGACAATTTCATATCAGCAAAAAATACTGCCAGCTTGAACTGACAAGAACAGAGTATTAAGGGAGGCTGTTGAATCCTCAAAATGTCACAGGCAGGAAATAGGCAGATAAATTGACTCAGCTACAAACACATGTTATCCTTCATGAAAAAGAAAGAATGACCCAAGGAGTGAAGCCATGAGCCCAAAAGATGGAGCCAGGAACCAGAGAGGATTACGTCCAGGCCTTGAAACCTAATGAACTTTGTCAGGCTGTATTTAGAAATTACTTAGGACTGATGACATTTCCCCTCTTCCATTTTCTCCCCTTTTAAATCATAATGTCTATAACTATTATTCTATGCCTACCCCACCACTGTACTTTGGAAGCAGACAACTGGTTTTCTAGTGTCATAGATCTACAGATGGAGAAAAACGGTGCCCCAGGATGGATTACAATCAGAGGCTAGCCCGTAACTGATTTAGATGATTTAGGCAGTGAGATTTGGGACTTTAGAACTGATAAGATTTAGGTGATTATTTTGGACTTTGAGTTGATGCTGCAATGGGATGAGACCTTTTGGGACCTTGAGATGGGGCGAATGTGTTTTGTATGTGGAACAGCTACAGAGTGCAGATTTTGGATAGAATAATGACCCTATAAAAATGAGTGTATCTTTATTTGTTACAACAGCAATAGAAAACGAAAAGTCAGTGACCTACTTCTCTGTGAATTAGTGCTAGAATCCTAGGAGCTTAGAGCAAAAAGCACCTTAGACAGCATCTAGTTCATGTCCATTATTATCCAGATACTGATCCTATGGACAAGGGCTGATGACAGATTATTCCACGTGACACAGCTCATTTCTGTCAGAGCTTTAAATAGAACATTTATCTTCCCATCCAGTAATTAAGATCCATCTTATCCTGTTTTCAGCATCTTATTGGCTCCATTCTCTTTGACCTGGATCCCCAGGCACCCTCCTACTCTACACTGGCTGCCCTCGGTAAGGCCCAACACTGCCTCAATTATCTGCCCTCTGTCCAAACTGAGCATTCTATTTCCAGTGTAAATACCTTTTGGCCAGCTCCCCATTTCTGTGACTTTTGATAAAGTGATTCCTACAAAGTTAGTAAACTGTTACTCTTGAGGATTTTACCTTTTAATGCACACTTAAACCCCCCTCCCCCAAAAAAACGTATATAATATTTTCCACTGTATACATGTACCACATCTGCTTTATCCAATCATCTATGGAGGGACATTTTGGTTGTTTCGTGTCTTAGCCCCTGTAAATAATGCTGCAATGGACATCGGAGTACTCTAGATTTTTGGGGTAGATACCCAGGATAGGGATTGCTGTGTCATAGGGTAATTCTATTCTTAATTTTTTAAAGGAACCTCCACACTGTTTTCCATAACAGAATTTAGTACTCTGCCATAAGAAAAGATGAAATACTGCCATTTGTGACAACATGAATGGATCTCAAGATTATTATGCTAAATGAAATGTCAGACAGAAAAAGCTGAGAACTATATGACTTCACTCATATGTGGGATATTAAACTGAAGGCAAGAAACAAACAAGACAAACAAACAAAGACACAAATACTCATAGACACAGACAATAGTTTAGTGGTTACCAGAGGGTATGAAGGAGGGAGGGAGGTAAAAGAGGGCAAAGGTGGTCAAATATACGGTGATGAAAGAACTGACTCTGGGTGGTGAACATACAATGTGAGATATAGATGATGTATTACAGAATTGTACACTTGAACCTATGTAATTTTACTAACCATCGTCACCCCAATAAATTTAACTAAAAATAAATTATAAAAAATTTTTAAAAGTATATAGTATCAGGAGAATTTCAGAAACAATAACAAAAATCTTAATCTCACCACCCAGAAGAGGCTACTGTTAAGTACTTCCAAAGCTTTTGCAATGAATGGATATAATGCTCTTGTTTTTGTCTCAGGGTTTCCTTAGAGACTCCTTAAAGTAGGGTTTGAGCCTTGCAGTTATTCAGCTGTAATCCACTGTTCTAGAATAGGAGCCCGACGGATGTGGTTGTAAAGTATGGAGGAAGGGGGCGTATGCTACACCCTTAAGAGTAGGTTTCAGTCTCTCAGTGAACCTTTGCCCCTGAGCTGTGATCTTCACTAGTGCTTCTCAGCTTCCCTCCTCCAACTCCCCTTTCTGTGAAACAAGAAGACATGAGATGACCAAAGTCGGGCATTTCTCCTCCCTCATGTTAAAGGCTGGGGAGGGATGGAATTGAGTATTTTCCCTTCTCCCAGATCAACTAGGTTCTGCTAAAATCCTTATTTGTTAGGCTCTCATAAAATAGTTTCCTTTCAGTGTAGGCCATTATCAAGGACAACACGGCTCTCTGAGCATATTTCAAAATGGTTACTTTTCCTCTCCACCTGATGAAAGCATGAGGGGATTTTTCTCTGAGCTTCACTATGAGAACATGGTAGGGCTCTTGGACGTAAAACTCACAGATGTGTGGGGGGTCTCCCTAAGACAAGAGCCCTAGAGTTTTTAACTCTCAACCTGTCGACACAGAGCCTCTGGCAATTTGTCAATTACAGTTTGTTACTTCCAGTACTGGCTCCTGGGCTTCTCATCCCAAGAAGCTGTGATTCTTGCTATCCGCCTTTTTCTCTAATTTTTGGACCAGCAGTTTGCTCTGTGACTTTAACTCTGTGATGGATCTAAGAAGAGTTGTTGACATTAAGTTTACTCACCTCATTTCTTGTGAGGAGGGAGTGATAATCTCTATACCGTGTTTCCCCGAAAATAAGACCTGGACCATCAGCTCTAATGCACCTTTTGTTGCAAAAATTAATGACTTGGTATATATTATACTATATTATTATTATAAAGACCCAGTCCTATATTATAGTAAAATAAGACCAGGTCTTATATTAATTTTTGGGAAAACATGGTATATCAGAGTGAAAACTAGAACTTTCACTCTATATATATTTACTAAAATGGGGTCAAATTGAAATACTGTTTTTATAAATGTTTTTCATGTTGCCAAATATATTCACAACATATGTTAATATTTGCATAAAATCCTCTTATATAGATACACCATAATTTAGCCAACTCCCAATGTTAGACATACAGTTTGTTGCCTATTTTGAACTATTACATGAAGTCTAGAAGTGGAACAAACTTGTTATGCATCTCCATGTATATAAATTATGATTTCCTTAGAATATTTTCAAATAGTTATATGAAAAAAATCAAACATAGCATATGTGAAGATTTACTGCAAAAAAACAGGGAGAGGAGATGAACCCCTATATCCATCTTTGGGTACGGCCCTCCTAACTTTCCATTGGTTGATTCTGCTCTATTTCGTGTCACTTTCCCATGCGCCAACTGCCCTCTGGCCACCCCATACCTTGGGGTGGAGCTCAGAAGACCTGTGCCTTTTAATGTGCCCCATATAGGAATGAAGACTTCTGGGGAACAACGTGGAGAATGCTTATTCTCGTCCCCCTTCCCCATCCTCCTGTTCACCCTCAATAGCAGAGGAAGGAATGTATCTAGGAAGCACCCTTGAGGGAAATAGCTCACAGAAGCATCAAAATTAGTATCAAAGCTCACAGAACTTCACAGAAGCTTCAAAATCAGCTGAGTCAGGAGTACAGGTGGAGGAAGAAAATTGGCATTGTTTTCTTTCATGCCTCACTGCATGTTCTATCTGGACTAAAACACTTGCATGTTCATCTTTTGACTAATATTAAGAAAAAGCTGAGATACACAAACTTTAAAAAGTGGGATATGACAATTCTACTTTAAAATAAAAAATTTTTGTCTTTTTGTGTACATTTTTATTGAAGGGTGCTTATTACTTTAAATAGTAAAGAATCATTCAATACGACCCAAGCTGAAAGTCATTTTCATATTTAAGTAAAACTGGAGAACTAAAAATAAAGCACTGACTGTAGTCAAAAGGAAGGTGTTTGCGGTTTTGATATGTGACCAGAATATAACATATTTGGATATACATAATTAAATACATAAGAGATAGCAAAGCATCCTCTTTGGAAGCTAAGATCTCTTTGGAAGTCTCTCTGGAAGTTAAGATCAGACAGATGACCTTGAATGCTTTCGAATGTCATACACGTTGAGCAGTTGGCTATAAAAATAAATATAATTTTCCTGGGTTGTAAAAAAATATTCAATAATTTTAAATTTGAGAGGGAAAGTTTAGTGAAAGAAATCCTGTGAAAAGGGAATAGAATTGCGGTGGAGGGAGGAAAGTAGTCCTGCCCAGGCCTTGTGTGTGTGTGTGTGTGTGTGTGTGTGTGTGTGTGTGTGTGTGAAGAACACTTAACATAAGACCTACCTTCTTACCAAATTTTTAAGTGAATGATTTTGAATATGCATATGGGAAACCTATAGGTTTGTGTGTGATGCCACATTCAATGGCCTTCATGTGATGTCTATGCATGAAATTGAGGCTTCACCAAAACCAAGCAGTCAGATAAGTTACTGTATAAGTGAAAAGTGACAGTCACACTGTACATAGAAATATAGCTTTTCTTTGCTCATCAGCATATCACTTAACATTAGGGTGCCAGAGTTTAGAAAATAAATCCAGAAGAATTCTGGCCACTAAGACGTCCTTTTTCCTTCCTGTAGGAACTACTTCATCCTCATAAACATGTATGAGTCGTGCTCAGAGATGTGCTTCTAAGAGTCAACATTACTCTGGATATAATCTTCATATTTCATGTTAGAACACTTACATTAATATTTTTGACCAGCTTACATTGTTTATTTTAATAATGAATCATCTTTATATGCCACTACTCAGCAGCAAGATCTTTTGATCCAGAAAGCTTTTCATACCACTCAGCTTTAAAACTAATAACAAAAAATGTTAATTTGCTCCCCCCCCAGGAAACGATGAACACCCCCTCTTTTAAATGTTTACTAAGAGAAGGAAGTCAACTGACTCTTCTCAAAAAGCTTCAACAGGGAATCCTACCCAATAGTGGGGATTAAGTAACACAAGGTTTGCATACATGATTTATAACCATCCCAAACATCTTGGGTAGAAGCTTCTATCATCATCCTAATGTTATATCCTCAAGAAAGCCAAAACTTTTAGTTACTTCTTATTATTCAAACAAGTAAGTGCTACAGGATCTGGCCCTTCAGCAATCATGTTCCAATCACCTCCCCAAAGGAAAAGGGCTTCCTCAAGGTGCCAAATAATTCGAAATATCACAACCCACATTCTCTAGAGCTTATTGTATTTAATATGTTGTTCTGCCCTACTTCTGTTCACTGATGTGTAGGAGATAACACAGCTTGGCCCAAGATGTAGCTTGGTCCAAGATAGAGAAGAAGTCCACACTTCTAATTCATCTTGCTCTGAAACAGAAAGCTCACTCTCCTGTTCCCCACGCCCACCTCATTTTCTCCTACATGGACTTTGAGTCTTGGTTTCACTCTGGGGTTTGAGATGACTCCTTCCTTATCTTACCTTTTTTGGGATGTTATCTTTTTTTTTCTTTTCATGGGTAATGATAATAAAAAGGATCATTTATGAACTTCATATAGGCTGGTGCTATTTTAGGTTCTCTACATATATGAACACAGTAAATTCTCACTATAGCTCTCTGAGGAGGGTAATACATACAGGGGCCTCATTTTATGAGATGAGGAACCTTCGGGAAGAGAGGTGTCATACAGCATGCCTCCAGTAAAGAGTGGAGGATTCAAAGCCTAGTAGTTAATTTCAGAGTTCCCATTCTTAACCCCAATGCACTGTCACACCTACCTCATTACTTTCTCCGTAAGACCTCCCTTCCCCACGACCCCCAATCTTTCGTATTCTCCTCTTTTAAGGGATATACCTCTTAGCTTCTTGAGCTGGTTTTAAACGATAATTGAAATAGCTTGGCATCTTAAGCATAATTTGACATTTGTGGGAATGGGAGCCAGAAGTGTGATTGCAAGAGCTGACATCTATACCCCTCATCTTGAATCTGGGGGTCTTTGTCTGTCAGGGTCCTTAGAGCAGCATGGTCAGTTCTTTTCTCCCCTCTTTGCACTCCAGCATCTGGTAGTATAAGGGAGGGTTTTCTGGTTTCTGGGATTTTCTTCCCCCTTCCTTTCCAGGCCTCATTCTCACACGTTGCAGCAAGGAAAAGGACTAGGGAGGTGGCAAGCATGTATAGACTATTCCCTGGCCACACCTGGCTTTGTCCTGTTTTCTCTACTGCTGTTGTGGAGTTTCCCATGGATCATGTGTGGGTCAGCTTCATCCCCGCACTTTCTGTCACTTCAGAAAGGGGCAATAAGATCCCACGAAAAGAGTCAACAGAGTAATGCTGACTCTTTAGCCTTACAACCCCCAACCCCCTATCTGGTGGGGCCTCACTCTGCTTGGCCCCCTGGAAAATCCTTACGCAAAGTGGAAAATGCCTTCACTTGTTCACTGTAAATGTGAATTTTTGATACTGGGTTTGCACATAATAGAACACATCTGTACTTAATTTGACACTGTAATATGATTAACTTCTAAATTCAATTTTATTAATTCTTAAAGCCATAAAAGCTGCTTGTAGTCAATGAATGTTAGATACTGCAGAAAATCTATTACCATTCAGAGGGAAATAGTGTTTCACTTAGGCTTGCTACAAGTCCTTAATTGTAGCATATGCAAGGAAAAGTAGTATGTGATGCATTCACTTCTTGTGACTGAGATTGAGATCTCATTACTTGCAGACGTACATTCGATTAACCTTTCATTTTGAGGGAGAAAGAAATAAGATATAAAGATGCTCTACTTGCAAGTGCATCTCAACAGTACTGCATACAGGTAAACAGGCTTGAATAGACATATGGAAAATCTCTAAAGTGCCTCTTATATCAAGTAGAGATTTATAAGCTTTCCTTGTAAAGAAAATTCTGCTTCACTGAGCTTGTTTTGGTGATACGCCCCGAGTGTGCTTTGGTTTCAGCTTCTCTCTATCCGATCCCTACTACATGTTCAGTGCACACTGGTCTTGTACTTTCCTTCCTTGGCAGGTGATTGATGACCTCCCCCATCTTTTCTCCCACTTTTTAGTTGTGAGGCTGTACTTCTCGTGCCCTCCTGTGTAGGTCCTAGAACACAAATGCAACTGTGATTTAAGGCAATTAGGAATATGCAGCATTTTACAACAAAATCCAATGTCCTTCTTGGAAGTGGTCGGAAATAAATAATCTGCAAGAACATACAATGCTACTGAAGGAAATAAAATATAATTCCTAAATGAAGTCAGATACACACGGACAAGATTCAAATGAAGAATCCATTTACAAATGCGAAGAAATGGAATTCATTTGACTGTATATTGGGTTCTGGACTAAAATAGAAGGTGCCGTGCAGATTCCACAAAAATGAACCTAGGAAGAGAAAATTGTTTGGTTTTGTATTCTGCCCAGGATTTTGCCCAAAATTCCAAGAATCAATAGGATGGAGCTAGAATCCTGGTATATCAGAACCCAAAGCATGCTTTTTCATGATCTGGCCCTATTTCCTCTTCTTACAGAGAGAAAGACTAATGCAGAGTTGCTGACGCTCATCTGGCCAGTTTGTGTCCGACGAGGAGGAGCTATGCTATCCTCCATACACTTCATCTCACCTCTCTGACTGGGTTTTGTAACGATCGATGCCGGTGGGTAATGCTCAGTTCTCCAAGTTTCCGGAGGCCTTTCTTATTCCCTCTCCTACCTTTTGAATAACAGCAGGAAGGAGGCCATGATCCATAACTCTTATTAGATTTTTTTTTTTCCCAAATGCCGTGGGCTTTACTGATGGCAGTTGGAAGCCTGCCAATGTAGAAAACATACACTGTGTTATGCGTGTTTTCCAGATTCTGTGTAAAATCAGCTACCATTTAAAAGACATTTTCTTCACTACATATTCCTCTCTATCAATTCCCAGGTCTCTGACTCAAAAAATGTTTGTTTCTAATGCCTGTCTTAAAGAACACTGAGCTCCTTACAACATCCTATTGTACCTTTGAACTCTTTGCTTCTTCAGACATATCCTCCTCACCTAGGTCTGACCTTGAAGTGTAACTGCATTGTTCAATCAATACGTTTTTGACTACTTACTGTGTATTCATCTCTTTGCCAAGCACTATACATGGATCTGAAGAACAAAAAAGGCATTCACGGAGTTCTCCATTAATTTTAGGTGGATAAAATAAAAACTTGTGAACTAATAAGAGAACCATTAAGAATTGAACATAAGAATAAATGCAATATGGTATGATTGAAAAATAAAAAAAGACATAGTTTATTTGGACTCCCTTGAGAAATTTCATAGTGAAAGTAAGACATGGAGTGAGGTCTGAATGAATGAATAGAACTTGAAAAAGAAGGGGCATTGCAGAGAGGGAGGCAAGCATGGACAAAGACATGAATGAGGGACTAATCATTGAGTCTAATAAGAGTCTGCCATGCTTATTGGTGAACAGCGAAGAAAGTGACAATAAGAGGTGGCATGTAGTTGGTCATGAAAAGCTTCTGGGGGAGGCATGACATTTGGATTTGGCACAACAAATGACATAATAAAGAATTATGAGAACAGTGTTGTTCAAAGTGCAACCTGCAAACCACCCACCTAAGAATTTGTGCTATGCTCTTTTATATGGCCTATTTCAGGACACAGGCTACAATCAAGATATAGTACAGTTCCATCAGCCCAAACCACTCCCAAATGCTATCTCTTTATGGTCACATTTCCCCCCACTTTTCTACATGTGTTAAAATTCATAAAACTATACATCAAAAAGCTCACTTTACTCAATGTTACTTTAACACACACACACACACACACACAAGTAAATTCTTCAATTTACTTTGTCCTCACCACAAAAATAAATGCCATATGTATTAAAATCAGAACCTTGGGCATTGAGTCCAGGCATCCGCTTTAAAAAAAACATAGTCTTGCAATGATACAGGGAGATCTAACTTACATAAACACTCTCTACCTTCCCTTCCCTGCCTCCCCAAAATGTAATTATATCACTATTTTCTTTTCAGTTTAGGGGTTTTTTTTTGTTTGTTTTTCTTTTGTTTTGGGGGGCTTTTTTTAAGTCAGTTCCTCAACTTCAAGCAATATACTTTTATTACTATTTCTTGAAGCATCATCAATAAGTGGTATTTTGACTACACGTTTTATGATGAGAAATCTGTGCTCTCGTGCTTCTCTCGGCTCTGTCCAACCTATTCTTCCTTAGAAATTGAACCTACTCTCACATTATCAAGTTTGAAGATACTAACATTTCTTTCTGCAATCATACTTGAGTTGTATATAATTTATTCTAAAAGTTAGAAATTAACAAACCACATTTACATCACTGTGTGTACTTATTATTTACTAGAGAAGCAGAGAGGATACTAGGATTATACGACCTCAGGACCTTATGATGGAGAATATTCCTTATTTATGCTTTACTAATTTTTGTCACATCCTCAAATCTCCCAAAAGTTATTTAGCCTTTAACATGTGCCATATATTGTTCTTGGTGATAGGACTTAGGGGTGAACAAAAAAAAAAGTCTCTGCCTTGAGGGAGTTCACATTCTGATGCGGAGGTAAAAAGATAAACAAAAATCAAATGAATAAAGATTTTAATGGCAGGTAGTGATAAACACAGTGAAGGAAAAAGATAAAGTTAGGTAGGGTAGTAGGGTAATGGGAATGCTGTTCCAGACAGAGTGATTAGGGAAGGTTTCTCTGAAAAGGAGACAATTGAGTAGAGTCTTGAAGGAGGTAAGCTTTACATGTTGGTATCTGGAATAAATAAAAAGCAAGGGTGAAGACATTGAGGTAAGAGGTGCTTGTCGTGTTTGATGAACCCCTCAAAGGACACTTGGAAGAAAGGGAAAAACGATAAGAAATGAAACTGGAGTACATGTCGGCCAGTGCCCAGACTGTTTAGGTACTTGTGTCCATGGGATGGAATTTAGCTCTAAGAATGATGAGAAGCCATTGGGTTTTGAGCAAACAAGTAACATGTTCAGTTTTATATGTTAAAAAGATAGCTCTGGATGCTTTACTTAGAATAGGTGAGGTCATTAGAAGCAGGGAGAATTTAGGAGGCCTCTATCCTAGGTGAGACATGAGACGATGATGGCTTGTGCGAGGTGGAACAATGGAGGTGATAAGGCATGGCTGGACTTGGAATCTAGCCCTTTCTTTCCCAAAGGCCTACCTTTTGGAGGCCTCATTCCTTCAGGCGAAGATGGGCTGGTGGGTCTGTTGCTCTGCCAGCCAGCTGCTGAGCTATAGTCTTTGGTTTTCTGGGTTGGTGCCACTGTCATGGATAATCTGTTTCTTGGTGTACTGCTCCATTTCCCTGGACTTCTTAAAGAAAATGTGCATTAGAAGAGCTGGATGTCTTGTCAGTCAAGAAGGTTTATGCTGTCACCACATTTGATTGATAATTTGGCCTTGGTACAAAATTCAAGAATGAAAATAATTTCCCTCAAAAGTTCGAGTGTATTTCTCCATTGTCCTTCAACACTTAATGTTGCTCATTCTTGATAACCTTATTTTCTCTGTTTTCTAAAAGCCATTTATTTCTTCTCTAAGATATTTAGCATTATTTCTTCTGAAATTACTCAGACATTTCACAGTGAAATATCTGGTAGTAGGCATTCATTCATTCATTATGCTGGACAACTGGTGGATTCTTTTAATCTGAAGACTTTTGTCCTCATTCAATTCTGGGAACTGCTCTTACATTACTCCTTAGATAATTTCTGTCTTATGTTTCCCATATCCGCTTTTTTGGAACTCCACATAGTTTGACATCAAGACTTTTTATTGATCCTCTAAAACTTAATATCTCCTTTTTTCTTCTTCTTCTTTGGCCATTGTCCCATGCTGGCAAATTCTGGATTGCAACTTTCTTTGTCTTGCTTCATCAACTAATACCCCCCACCCCGCCCATTAGTCGTATATTAGTTTTCTATTGCTGTTGCAACAAATTACCTGAACACAGTGGCTTAAAACAATGCAAATTTATTAATTTACAGATCTGGAAGTCAGAAGTCCCACACATGTCTCACAAGAGTAAAATCAAGGTGTCAGTAGGGTTTCCTTCCTTTCTGCAAGCTGTAGAGTTGAATCTGTTTCCTTGCTTTTTCTGGCTTCTAGGGGCTGCTTGTACTTGTTGGCCCATAATCCCTTTCCTGCATTTTCAAAGCCAGTAATTTAGCATATCTCTCCCTCCGTCCTCCTCTCCTTCCTCCATCCCTCTCTCTCTTTCTCTTTCCTTCCTTTTCTCTCTCCAAAGCCAGAACAAGCTCTTTGCTTTTAAGGACTCATGATATTCGATTGGGACTACTGGGATAATCCACAATAGACACCCCATCTCAAGATCGGTAAATTTAATCATATTTGCAAAGCGCTTTTTGCCATGGAAGGTAATATACACACAAGTTCTGGGGATCGATTAAGGTGTGGACATCATGGTGGGCCATTATTTTTGCCTAACACAAAATGTCTACTAGAAATGTATTGGACTCTGCATCTGCTGATATTTCCCTTCTATTTTCTTCATGGATTTTGGCATGCACTCGTATACCATTTTACATTATTTTATGATCATTTCACTGTGGGCCTCGGAGTAAGAGGGGGTTAAATGCTTGAGCTTAGTTTGACATATTGAATCAGAAGCTTTTCCCCAGCAGCTCCCAATGTCCATTATATTTAAAAACCACTGTCATATGGGCTCTGGAATATAAGGACAAAAATATGAAACTTTTTTATTTTTCGAACGTATTTTATATTTTCAAAAATATCATTTACATTATTCTTGCTGTCTAAACTTAAACTTTATTATAAATGGGATTACTTTATGTAAGCTACTTAATTATAATTAATACTATTTCCTGCGCCTGAGTCTTAATAAGTCTTCTTGCATATCTTTAGCACTTTAAAGTATTCTGTACATGTTTGAATGTTGACTCACTTTTTTTTAGGTTTGTGTGTATATATTTCTAGGTGGAAGTTGTATAGTTGTATATTAAAGTGGTACCAATTATTTTGCTAGAGATAAAAAAAAATTCTTTAAAAAATACATTTTAAATTTAGGAAGAAATATGGTTTGTCATAAAATATCTTGTTCAACCTTATAGTTTAATGATTTTAAATTTTAAAAAAGTTCTTACTGCATTTAAAATTTTTTTTTGTCAGAAATGACATATTTTCTGTAGTTCACTAAAAATTCAAAGTACTCTATTATTGTTACCAAAAACCATTATTTTCCAAACTGTATTCCTTAGAACCCTAGAATTCTGTGAAATTTAGTAGCTCTTAGTCAGGGAAAAGTGTGTTCTGTGGGCAAATAGTTTGGGAAAATGACTCATTCTACTATATTTCCCTCCTGAATATTTACAAAGTATATTAAGAGAAAATATATAGCAAGACAAAATACATTTTGAAAACTTTTGCTCAGCTAAAAATATTCTAAATATATTTGATCATAAAACTTTTTTGAGGATAATCCCTTAACAGCATGTGAAACTGTATCTCAGAAACATAGTCTGAAAGTGCTGTTGCAGCTTATACCTCTGATTGTTTTGTGCAAAATAATTTGACTTTATCATATACAAATATAATTCCTGGGACATAGTTTTGTGTTGTAACTAGGACATAGTTTTACAGTTGGTAAGTGAATTACAGCCTATGCTTGGAGGCATATGACTAAGTCCTCTGCTGTCCTTCTCCGAGTTTTCCCTCTAGCTGAAACTCATGAGATGGCATTTATTTCCATAGTTATCTGTGGGAAAGCTCAGCATGGACCGCCACAAGTTGTCCAGCATTACTCTGTGGACAACGAATAATTTTCCCTCTTTATTCTACTCTTCTCTTCTGAAGAATTCTGGTGTAGCATTGAAGTACAAGACAGAGCAGGGGCATGCGGTGGGGCATAAAATGCTTTCTTCAATTTGACTCTCATCTGTAGACAATACTTCATTTAGCTCAGTGAGAGTACCAGCCATCCTCTCTCCCAGATGATGTTAGGAAATGGTCCAGAATCAGTTTAAGTGCTTATTTGCACCTTTCAGTGTTTCAGAAAACATTTCAAGAGATTTTCAAAACTACATAGTTTATATATAACCACAAGTAAAAATGAATATTATTATGACCTACATATTTACCATGATTGGGCCATAGTTTAGTGCTATATTTTTCCGAAACCAATTATAAACAAGGAAAACTTGTCACTTAGCAAGAGTCACAATATTCACTGGATAAAAACAAATTGATTGCTTAAAAGAATTACAACTTTAAACTAGAATTAGGCAGAATTTTATCCTGGGGACTTTATAAAGAGAACATTTTGTGATTTAGTCAACAACAGTCTCAAAATTCAACAAATTTCTTAAGGAATCTCTCTCGCCACACTCAATAAAAGCTGATGTTATCACAGTGAGACATAATTTCGTGACAACAATCCCTTGCATATGTGTGTGAGGAGGTATGGTTGTAATTCATTGCTAATTAGGTGTCCAGCTAGTGGCTGACCTCGAGGGGGTTGAATTCCCACCACTCAACCCATCATCCTAAATGTAGCAGATGCCAACACATCTTTGTTGAAGTTGATAATTGGTCCCCAAAGGGAGCATATATTAAAGAATGCATAGGAATGGTTTCTCCTACTTATACAGAGCTCACACTAGTATGTGATTACATAGATCACTTCAAATCTGCTGCCATAGATCCTACACCCATGGGAATAAAATAAAATGACCTCTGCTAGCCAAGTCATGATCTGACAGATCTTCAATTTAGGCCAGCCGTATTTCATAATCTCAATTCCAAAAGCACAAAGTTGATTGTTCAAATATCTCTGCACAATATCTGGATTTATCCACAGGCTTAGTTCGGTCTATCAGCAATACCGTAGATGTAATATTCTTGTAGGGTGGGAACTTACACATAAAGAAATTGAGATTGAGGATGATTGAGGATATTGATCCAGTTCCTTGAGCTAGCAATTGGCAGAGCTAAAACTTGAACCCAGGTCTGTCTGACTTCACATTTCATAATTTCAACTACTGCAATATGCTGAGATCCTGTAGGGCTTGAACTGCATGCTTTTCCTCTCAAAGAAAGAACAGAAAAGGTCACTGCACACAGAAGGAGCCATAACAACTTCACAGTCAATAATTCTGGAAATTCAGATATTTTAAAGCTGCTCTGATGCTCCAGGGTCTCAAACCTTATCTCTGCTGTCTTATGAACCAGACTTTCTCAATACCAGCCTTTGTGTTGTGCTTCAAGGACAGCTTGTCTGATATACCTTCTGAATTCCCGGGACACCAACTTTCACGTACATCCTTTCATTTATTTTGTGTGCTCTCGGGTGCTATGTAAGTGGACAGCCATGTCCTCAGTCTTCTTCTCAAAATATTATAGCTGTTGAACTACTTTCATCTTTCTCTGTCTGTGTATTTTTTTTTTTTTTTTTTTTGGTGATAAAGGATCAAGATGGCTGTCCATCCTCCTCTCTCCCCTGCAGTCCCCTGGCACTCTCAGTGAAATGTCAGTTGGAAAATCACACTCCTACAAGCAGTGGTTAGATAATTGAAATTCAATACAGCAGGGAGAAAAATCAGTTCTGAAAACCTATTTCTCTGCAGAATCTTTATTAGGATTTTGACCCTAGATCTCCACTAGTCAATATGGGTAGAATTGGAAGAGGGGAATAGGGTCCCCTAGAATGTTCTGAATTTAAATGATTACATCCCAAATCTGTACGCCTGAGATGGGCTATTTACCTTGCACACTTTCCTCTAGTTTGCTGTTCTTTTTTATGTCAAGTCCTCCTGAAATGAATTTTTAGTAAACACCACTTGCGGATTAGACATACATTGTTCATATTAATGTGTATTAATGTGGGAGCTTATCAAATTTTTTTTTTTTTTTTTTACTCTCAGGAGGCTGATAACATCATCATCCCCTTCGTAACTATTTCTCACATGATCTATTCAGGCATATATGTTAAAAAGATGCATTTGTCAGTAAAGACAATCTGCCTGTTGTGTGTGTATATGGGGAGGAAATCTGGCTTTAAAATAGTATTTTCTCTTCTGACAAGCATAAGACTGACATTAGCCAGAAAGAGAAAGTCTAATTTTCTGATCCATTGAATACAGTAGACATAGAATGGAGCCCAAACTCAATGTTATAAGATTTTGAGCAATATGAATGGTAAAAAGACATGGTTAATCTTCATGGGAAAAGAGGTCAGTAGTATAAACTGATAAGTTGGTAAAATATATGAGGCACAAGTGAAGTATCAGCTTCCCAAATTTAATTTTTTTATGGCTACAATTAAGTTTCATAAATAGAATGGTGAATCATATGTAACAGAAGGTAGTTTTTAATAAAGGAAAAATGCTTGTGACACCTGGGGAGAAATTAAGTAAATATAGAATAATAATGCATTATATGTACATATAATGCAATGTATAATGGAAAGGAATTAATATATAAATATATAAAAAGAGTTTCTGATATTTGTGTTACTTTATAAACTTATATTTGCAAAGTTATGAGTCAAGAATCTGATCATTAGATTGCTAAAGTTCCTGAAAATCACTCAGGAGGGGCTGAGGCAATCAGATATTCTAAATGCAGTCTAATAGTCAATTAAAAAATTACCAGTAATACCAAGGAACAATACAAAGAGAAAAACCAGATAATAGAAATAAAAATGAATGAGAAAAAAATTGAACTTACTAGACACAGGCTTTGAGATAACTATGGTGAACATGTTAAAGAAAACACATAATAAGTTAAAATAATTCACCACAGAACTGGAATATATAAAGCAGAATAAAACTGAAAAATCTAAAACCTTAAAAATAAATTGACAGTATTTTCAGAATGAATGTGTGGAATTATCACAGCTAATCAGACACAGCTGAGAAAAGAATTAGTGAATTTTAGAGCATGTGAAAAGAAAATATTCAGACCAAAATGTAGAAGTAAAATAATGAAAAAAATTAGAAAAGGGAATAAGGATATATCGGACACAGAGAAAAGGTCATTTTAAAAAAAGGTCATAGCTATAGTTGGAGTTGCAGAAGTCAGAGAGAAAGAAGAATTTGAGGGAGGAAACATTATTCAAGAGACAGTGGATCAGAATTCTTCCAAATGGTCAGAAGTAATTAGGGCCGCAATTCAAGAAGGGTTAGGAATGAAAGTAGGATAAATAAAAAGAAAATCCTATTTAGATACATCATAGTAAAAATATTAAACATAAAAAAAGATTAAATCTTATAAGCCACCAGATAACAACAAACCAGAGCAAAAAATACAACTGAAAGCAACAAAAGAAATGAAAGCCAGTAGACAATAAAATTACATCTTTAACTTGCCCAAAGAAAAATCAGTGCCAACCTAAAAAGCCACACCCTATCTATCCTTTCAAAAACTATCCTTTCAAAAGCTAAAGCAATCAAAAACTGAAAGATATTAAAGAAACACCAGAGAGAACTGTTTCAGTTGAAAGAAAATAATCTTAGAACAAAGAGCTGAATTGCAGATAAAAAGAAAGAATACTACAAAGTATAAATATGTGGGTAAGTATAACAGATCATTTACTGTTTAAAGACTAATAATAAACCTTGCAGAGTCAAATAGATATGTAGAACTAAAATGCATGGGAACAATAACATAAAAGATGAAAGGCGAATAAATGCAGTTTAAAGTTTGAAGGTCCAAGCATTGTCGTAAAGTGAAAAAAATGCTAATTTATATTCAATGTTAATAAATTAAGGATGAATGCTATAAACTCTAGGATACCATTAAGACAAAGAATATACAACTAAGAAGATAAAATAAGGATAAATAGTTTTAAAAAAATACTTTAGGACTATTGGTTCCATCCACAATGGAGTAACTGTATCAGACTCATCCTTCACCATAAACTACCATTACAGATAGATGTACACAAATATACATGACACCTGTTTTAGGCCATAGACAACAACCAGCATGGGGCTATAAATTTTGAAAAATAAAAGCACACAATATGAGCCCATATTCACTTGGGAATTTCTCCCTGAAAATATTTCCCAGTATGGCCCAGGAATATACAACCTAAGCAGACAGAGGTGGTATCACTGGGTGGAAGAAACAGAAATCTGATTTGGGGCTGCAGAAGTAGGTGGGATTTGGAGGACAGGGTAACACACAGGAGGGATCCATTGAGATGAAAACCCAAATATTCTATAAAGATTTCTCTAGAGTCCTTTTTAGCTCCTAAGCTACAGATGTGCAGGGCAAAAGACTTGAAAATGCAATTCATAAAAGAGTATATCTAAACAGCCAATATATATATACATTCTAAATCATGTTAGTCATCAGGAAAATGCAAACTTAAATCACAGTGAAATACCATATATATCCACCGTGCTATCTAAAATTAAAAAGACCAATAAGACATAGTATTGGTGAGGATTTGGAACACCTGGAACTCTCATACACTGCCAGGAGATGGGCAAATTGTTACAGCCATTTTAGAAAGCTACTTGGCATACATAATCACCATAAGATATGTACAAGTATGTTCACACAGGCAAACTAGAAACAACCCCAAAATTAATCAATAATAGTATGGACAAATAGGGTGTAATCTAATCATGCAATGCAATAATATTCATTAATACGTAGTGACAGAAGTCAGGTTAGTTTTCCCTACTTTGAACTTTATTTAATGTGATCGTGCAACATGCATTCTGTAGGCCCAGCATCTTTTACTCAGTACTATACTGGGGAGACATACTTATGTTGTTGTATATAGAAATAATATGTTTTTTTCTCATTGCTGAATATATTCTACATTTCTATATGTTCATACATAAAGAAATATACTATATATACATTTGTGTGCTTTTCTATTGTATGTATAAAATATGCATATAAAAATAAAGTGTGCATATTTGTACATAATGCATATAATATAATAAAATATATGTAATAAACATTTATTTTAAAATGTTATTGTGTTAATATTCTGGGGTTCATATCAAATAAAATACTGAGCCAGAAGAGTCATGACTGGGCACAACGGCGTGTTTTTACACACCATAAAAAAATATAAATGAGTCCAATCAATCTGTCTTGTTTTCAAGTAAACATTGTTCTCACTGAATGCTGAAGACCACCATAGTTTATTTCTTCCACAGTAACAAGAATAAGATCCTGAAGGGAAAACTTGCTTTTGTCCCGTTCTCTAACTTTTCTTTTCATTCCTTTTTTCACACATCTCACATCCAATCCATCAGCTATTTTGCCAGCTGAACTTTCAAAAAATATATTGAATATGACTTCTCACTCACTGCACCACTACAAGCCGAGTCCAGGTCATTAACCAAGAGTTTAGAAGAATGTAGAGAAACACAAGGAATGGAACACCAAGGAAGGTCCAAGCATTGTCCTATATGGGAAAGAAAGGACAATTTCTATTCAGTCTGCCTGGGCTTGTTTTCAGAGAGACGATGTTCTCACTGCATGCTGAAGACCACCATGGATCTGGAGAGGAGGGCTGTTACAGGATTAAGGGATGCCTGTCAGGAATTTGATCTTGACTGAGGAACTCAGCCAACTTGAGGCAGTCCCACTGAGGAAGGAAGACCAAGAAATAAATATCTTGAATTGATTGACTTCTACACCTCAATTCTCTGTTCCCCATTGACTGAGCCCCACCTGAAATCGGCTGTCCACAGAGCCTATTGATATGGTCCATAGAGACTATTCAGGCATAGAATAGGGTAGAAGAGAGTGGAGAGTAGATTTGGTGTGGGGGATGTACCTCCTGATGGGAACTTGTAATCCACTGTTGCTTCCTTTTATTTTATTTTCCACAAAGCAGCCAAAGTGATTTTCCTAAAGCTTCAGGCAGATCATGCCACTGCTTGCCTGAAAACCTTCCAATGTTTTCCAGTCTCTACCAGAGTAAAATCTAAAGTCTTTCCAATGGTTAGAAGGCCCTAAGGAACCTATCTGCATCTCTACTTCTTTGGCTTTATCTCTAATGATTCTCCCTCTTGGGCAAGATCCTTCAAAAACACGACCTATTTTCTGTTCCACACCAAGTGTACTTCCAACCCAACATGTCTGTAATTTATATTCTCTCCCTGGAATCCTCCCCCTCACCCCAGATATATGCATGGTGCATTTCTTTACTTCCTTCAGTCCTCTGTTCAATTGCCAGCTGTTTAAAGAGCTCTTACTTAACCTCTCCATTATACAATCGGATCTCAGCATCACTCTCTAACTCCGCTTTATTGTTTTTCTTTACACTTAACTGCTTCTGGTGTATATTTTATATTTCTTTGTTCATTTATATTATCTTCCCCGTCACTTTGGACTGCATGTTCTATGAAAGGAGAGACATATTTTCCCTCTACTTTATTCCTAGGTCCTAGATAGTAACTCATGCGTAGTAGGCACTTGTATAGTGTGGAGAGGCTAACTTCTATAATGAACAATTCCATTCCAAATTAGCACAATAAAACTTATTTCTCATTCAATATCACAATCGAATGCGGGTCATTGTGGGTAATGACTAAGGCATCCTGACTGCTAAAGGGCAACCAATCTATAGATACATCCATATACATAGACCATAAAATTGGCTATCATTATTTCTAAGAAACTTCCAGTACATAAAGAATATTGAAGCTCTGAATACCTTCTTTTCTATTTTTAAAGGGCCAATACCTACCCTAATCCCAGAACACAACCTTAATTAAAGAAGGTAGATAGGTCGGTAAGTAGGAAGGGAGAAAGGGAGGGAGGAGGAGGGAAGGAAGACGGGTGAATGGAGAATGGGAGAGCAGTGTATTTATTTATATACAAGCTTATATTATTTATTCTTGTTCCGTCTAATTATCTATGGTGACATAGGGAGGAACAAGGGGCGGTTATTATCTTTTCTTTCTGAATAAAGTAACTGCATCTGTAAATTTTTATTTCTCTGAAATCTTTTTGGAAAACACCAGGCCATTCTTTTTGTCAAGGCCTCTTTTCGTAGGTTCTACTGAAAAGCCCCTGATGTTTCTGGAGTTCATTTTTCATATAATATATATTCCAATCAGTGCAACATGTAACTATGAGTCTTACATTTTGATTTCTTTCATTGATCTAAAGGCTTTTTCTGCATTGTCATTTGTCAATCAATAGCCATTTCTAGGATTCTTTAAAGGAACTCAATTATTGCAGTACAAGCAATGTTTCAATGAAAATAATCAGTTTTCTGCCACACATAACAGAACAATTCAGTTCATATATTTAAAGGAATAATGTCCTTGAAGAGAAATAAGATCCACTACTTTTATTTCTCTGCGTTAAGAAAAGTATTGGTGAAAAGTGTCATAAACTCTCAAATCGGTAAGTACACACATACACATATAACAAGTAGAGATATGAGCACAAGAGAGGTTACCTGAAGGCACAAGACAAAATCCTTGCTCCCAAGGAGCTCAATTTTATAAACATTTAATTTTATGAAGAGTGATTAATTTTTAAATGAATATTCAATGGATTTAAGTTTTGTGGGTTTTGTTTATTTCTTTGTTTTTGGATATGTAATTGACAAATGAGTGCGTGGTAGACTCATTCCTGCCAGAATCTCCTAGGAGATGACTCTAAGACTTTATTTCTTTTCAGGTCAACTATCTGAAGTGAATGGTTCTATCAGTCCCGCCCAACTTCTTTCTTTAGCAGAATAGCTTTCCTAAACAATAATGTAGTTTTCAATCGTCTTACTATAAGTATGATTTTTTAAAAACTGAAACACTGACCTTCATGTTTGCAACTTTTGTTGTATGTCTTCAAGATACATATTTGTGTTCATTATATCTGCATCATATCTAATGGTTTTCAAAACAAGAAGACTTCACAATTGGAACACTATATCCAAGGATCTTCATAGAGCCTCCACACTGCAAACACACCGCTTTCCAAAGAAAGTGTAGCAAATGAGCTCTAGACCCTTAATGCTTTTTCAGACATAACATTAAATTATTTTTGAGATTAAAACAAGTTTTATTCCTAGAATAAAAGCTATTATTACACAGTTTTGTTGATAACATCAAAATATCTCCATCTGTAGAGGGACTCAGTTGTTTTCCTTTGACAAGAGGATTGTTGTGTATGAGGAGAGACCAATATAGGCACTATGAACGATGGATGCCAGGCAATTCACTAATTCCCACTTTATCTAAATGATGCCTTCTCACAACCCAGCCTTACAGCAGCACCTTAGAGGGCAGAAAACCTATGCCCAATTTTCAGTAGACCCTCCTGGCTGGGAAAAGTTGTCTAAACGCTTCCTGCAAACAAGCCTTTGCTCCTAAACTCAAGCTCACTTCCTCTAGGGTAGAAGCAAGGAATTTTTTTTGGCTCAATATTATACAATTTTTATTAAAAGAGAATTATAGCTGAAAAGTTCATTTTTCATATAGCAGGTTTATCATTTTGTGTCTTTCGAGACTTTTCAGTGGAATAAAGAAAAAAAAATGAGGATTGCTTTATATCACTTTCTAAGGAAGATGACTTCTTAAACTGAGCAAATTAAGGACTGTGACATGTCTTAGTTCTAAACCCATACAGGGTTTGACATTGCCATATGCCCTAACACTTATCTCTGAGTACAGTGACGTATCAAATATTTTTTTGATCTCAAAGCAGGATCACGAGAGTTGGTAAATAATGTTAAAATGTTTTGTGAAAGAAATATATACTTTATCCATGATGAGTTGCTAAGATGGAGATTTTATTGAAAGGCAGTCACAGGAATAGGCCTTGGGTTACATGTAAAGACACATGGGAATACTACTAAAGGTGCCACACAGAAGCCTGGATCTGAAGTTCTCAGGAGACTATGTCCCAAACCACTGTTTACTGCGTTTATCAAATCCTGAACTTCTATCTAAAGTGTTGCCCATTAGTCCTCCAAAATGGAAATGTATAAATATTTCAGTGGCAGTGTTTCTTTTCCACCAAAGCACTTATTTTTTTCAAGTTCCTTTGAACATACTCTTGATCTTTTCTTTTCTTTACTAATTATCTTCAAGTTGGGGTTTTGCCCAGCATCAATTTGACTAGATCAATTCCACATTCTTGTGCATACTTTCCCATTGCATTTGAGATTAACAAACAGAATTCCTCAATGTTTCTACTTTTGGGATTCAGGCCCAGACAAAATTGCAAAGTGAGTGAAATTTATTTCCAATGTCCTCTAGTCCTGTTTCAGTCTTTCTGACTTCCTTTTGGGTAACAGCCATAAGGAGGTGAAACTCCACATTGCTCTGTCTTAACGATACACCCTACAGAGGCAGCTACAATTATTACCCTCACTGAATCTTAGTGATTAGGAAACAAGCAAGGAATAGATCCAGGGCACACTTCTTGAATCCAAGATTCCAACTCTATTGTGGTCTGCCCTTAGTGTTTTGCTGAAGTGACTTCACTTTTCTGGACTCTCTCCTCCTGACTCTCCCATGTACTGCCAGACGCTACTCTCAAATGCCATCAATGCCATACAGGACACTTTTCCATCTTGATCTCTGGCTAAAATCCAAATTTACCTAACCTGTACTATGCTAAGCAATTGGCAGCATCCCAAGTAATCCGAGAAACAATTTCAAGTAGAAAAACTAATCACTTATAATAATCATTTTGTTGAATTTGGGGGAAGAAGGGGTCTGGAGCTCTCTAACACGACCAGGATTTTGGATTTATGGCATACAAATCTTGGTCTACATATTTCACTGGGTAAATGTGATACTGTTATATGATGAATTAACTCTAACTGCACAAAGAAAAACTCATTCCTTTTCAATTCATCTCTCTCCTCTATCACAATTCCCTCCACATACATAAACTACTGAAATTTTGAAAACTTTCTAATGAATTCTAAATGACTCAGCAATAATTTCCAGGTAGTACAACTTTTGTTAACACTACTTTACCCTTGCAGCATTTCATTTTATGCTGAAGGCTTGAACCTTTTGGACCAGTGCTTTCCAAACTGTGCTCCCCAGTGGAGGACTGCCACCCACACACGTCTACCTCTGTCAGCACAGCCTTGCTTATAGATCTTCATTTTTTCACTATGACACTAAGGATTTTAGCGCAAAACATCCTGAAACCTTGAGCTAGATGACTGAGAATTTAATTTTTTTTCTTTTTATGAGATGACCACATTGTTTTACTAACACCTTTGTACACTGTGATTATTGAAACTGATTTTGAAGCACAGGTTTGCAATGAAATAATCAGAATTATTCATGTACTGTTCATGAAAATATGGGCTTCATAAACAGATAAATCCCTGCATTACAAATTATGATAATTATTCTTGCTATAAAGAATAATAGGAAAGTATGATTTCCCAAAACTGTCGTAACAGTTTAGTTTTTGTTTGTTGTTGATGTTTATTTTGTTTTTGTTTTGGTGGAAGGGTAAACAGTAAAGCGTATCAAAAAAATTCAAGCTCTGTTGAATTTAAACTGTGTAGGGTAGATGTTGAGGAAAATTTGCCTTCATTGGTTGATGTGAGCTTCTGTCTATTAGCTTTTATCTGTTCCTGTATGTGAGGTGATTTCTGTGCTGTGATCAGGGGTTGAGTAAATTCCCCCTTTGATCTCATTCTCCCGAGCAGGGGAGTGTCACGTCCCATGAGACGAGGGTTGTAGGGAGCAAGGAGGGCGGCACAGGGTTAAGAAAAGACAGTAGCCATGAGTAGAGTTTAAGCGGGGCCAAGGGACCTGCAGCCTCAAGGACTGGGGTGTTGAATAGGGCCTACACATTAGCTTTTATTAGTTAGGTGAGGAAGTAAAGGAGATAAAGCTTGTCAATCTCAAGATCTGTGAATTCCATACACTATAATAGAAAACTGATTCAAGCCAATCACCCTTGCCTGCAGGCAGCTGAACCCTAAGTCTCAGGATGTATGTACTTCCCCAGGGGACAAAACCTTTATGCATATGAATAGATGGAGAGCACATCATTGAATCACTTCCCTTGCAGGTTTTGGGAAGGAATGCAGCCACAGAGGCTGAGGCTCTCCTTAGCCTGGGGACGGTGGGGGGCTGTGCCCACCTTTATGAACCCCGTGGATTCTCCTGTTGGTCCCCACTTGACTGCACCTGGCTTCGGTTGTCCCCCCGCCCCCCATGCGGAATCTTACTCGTCATTGGCTGACCAGCCATCTTTCTGGGACCAAACAGGGAGACATAAGGTGCAAGCACAAAGGTGAAGCAAAGTCCCTGAAAGGATCCATCTCACAGACTCTCCTTGCTTTAGGGGCAGGTACAAGGAGACAGACGGGTAGGCTGCTGTGTGGCAACAGGGGAGATATGAGATGATGCTGCTTTCTGGGTCTCATTCTTCCTAGCAGGGGAGATATGGGATGAGGTTGCTTGTCTGTCCCTCTTTGGTCTCATTCTCCCAAACAGAGGAGATGTGGGATGAGGTTGTTTTTCTGTCCCCCTTTGGTCTCATTCTCCCAAGCAGGGGAGACATGAGATGAGGTTTTCTGTTTGGTCTCATTCTCCCAAGCAGGGGAGACATGAGATGAGGTTTTCTGTTTGGTCTCATTCTCTCGAGTAGGGGAGATATGAGATGATGTTTGTTGTTCTGTCCGTGTTGTGAGGTGATAGTTAGCTTAGGGTTAAAGAAATCCTTGATCAGGGGTTGAGAGAATTCCTTCTTTGTTCTGTCTATTTTGCCCACATCAGCAGATGAAGTGAAGAAGTAGCTAAGTTATATCAGGATGACGTGACAGGCACGTTGCCAGGCTTTGGAAGACCTTGGGCTAATGGTCTCAAGCAAGAACAGTAGACATTGCAAATCTGGATAAATTGGCCCTTCAGCCAGATGGGCAACATTCATATCAGTAACTGCCGGACCCTCCCGAAACTGGTCATTCCTTGAGAGGGGAGGCAGGAATATAAAACTTGGCTCTGGGCTGCATCTAAAGAGATGTATAAGACAGACCTCAGGTGGACTGATATTCATTGATTGCTGTTTCAAGAAATTGTTATTCAGAAGATTTGCTGTTTCAGGACTGCTTTTCAGGATTAGATAGTTTCAAGTAAGAGATCAGAACTTGCCTCAATGGACAGCAGAGACTTGCTGGTGAATTGTCATCATTCTAGCATCTTTGGGAACTGTATGTAACTTGCAGCTTGCAGTATCAGAAGATTTCCTAACTTCTAACAACAACAACAACAATGCCAACAACAGCAGCATTCTTGGAAACTAGCAAGCAGCGGTGTGGGAGACCCCTGAAGTTTCTCTCAGCTACAGACCTGGCAAGGTTTTGATTTATGACTTTTCCAGTGCCGTTCCTCACCCCGGTTTGGTGAGCTTGTGGCATCTACTGTAATAGTTACTATCCTATAGAGCTTCTTACTGCTTTTGGATACTGATGTTCCAAAAATAAATACTGATGTTATTTGTGTATTTAGCCAAGTGATTTTTGATCAATAGTAAACATATGTTGGAATCTCTTAAACTTATAAGTACATGTACTCCTTTGATATGACATTGGTATCAATGTATATAGTTTAATCTTAACTACCTTTACTTTATGTCATTAGCACATTCTGTTAATTGCCTTTGTCTTTTATTATTACATATTGCTAAATAAGTTGATTAGATATTACCAAATAAATAATCAATTAGCCCCATTCTAGCATGTGTCCCTCCTCCTTCTTTTCCCCGCTCGTCATTACAAACTGTATGGTATTATCACACATGTATGTGATTTTCTTAGCTTAAAAGTGACAATTTAAAATATAAAATTAACTAATGCTAGAAAACGGGTTTATAGTGGTTTCATTAGAGATAACTATATATTTATTGATATTCCTGAGGAGGCAAAGAATTCATGCAAACATGTGGGCTAAATGCAGGAACACGCTACATTTCTCCAGAATAGGAACAATTCTTTACACTTTCATGGGAGGTGAATTAATAATAGAAAATATGTTGTTGTTTTGTTTTGTTTTTCCCTCAAGGATACTGAACAAGACAGAAAAAAATTTTCAGAGTTATCAAACACATTCAATGTGTGTGTGTGTGTGTGTGTGTGTGTGTGTGTATAAATACATAACTTTTGTAAGAGTTTGTGAACTCATTATAAGTAGAATATCATTATTGTTTACTTTATGTTATAGAGACTTTTGCCAAACAGAAGACTATAAGACCCGTCTACAATTTATTTTAAGCATATTACGTCATTTTTAATGAAGAATAAATACATATATATGTATGTATGTATATATATATGTATATATATATATACACACGAACATTTAAATATATGCAGAAACACATATATACACACATTTAAATATATGGACATCTTTATTTAAGATGTGTATATATATAATTTAATATATATTTATAATCTATATAATTTAATATATATATAATTTAATATATATAATTTAACATTCATATAATTTAATATATAATATATATTAGGTTGGTGCAAAAGTAATTGCGGTGTAAAAGGTTAAAAATCATTGCAAAACCCACAACTGCTTTTGCAATAACCTAATATAATTTCATATATATATTATATATAGTTTAATATATATAATTTGATATATATATAATACACACACACACACACGTATATATATATATATATATATATATATATATATACACATATGTATATACACACTCACATTTCCAAAATACATGCATTTATATTTGTTCTCTGCCCATTTCCTGGGCTAAATTATTAGTTCTTTATACTTTGACACATTATAATCTTACAGCAATCACAGTCTTTAAATTAAGAAAAGAAATCTTCATATACCATACTTGATTCCCTTTAAATATCATGCTACCACCTGCATTAGTATAACATTCTCAATTCAGCAACCCCTACCCAATGAAGGAGAATCTCAGGATAGGTTTCTGAATTCTATAAGTTTCCATGACAAGAACAGATCAACTGGGTATTTTCTATCTACATCCTGATTTCCTATTTTTGTTGTTGTGCCAGTTATGGTGGTTGACTTTTTTTAATTAAAAGACTAAATGTCAGATACACATACAATAATTAGTCTATTCCATCTTGTGGGATGCAATTCTTTACCAGAAGTCAAAACAATTCAGGTCACCCAAAAGTGCCCCCTCTATGACAGGTCAAATAACTAAAAATATAATGGTGAATGTATACCCTAATAACCACTATGAATAAATGTTAGCAAAACATAAATACTTTATGAAAAACAAAACAAAAAACTATCCTAAAGGAAGGATCTCACACACACACACACACACACACACACACACACACACACATACACTCACACAAAGAGGACAGACAGGAAATGTTTTAGCAGATCATCCTTCTAAACAATCTTCTCTGACTGAAGTGTTTATGCAAGAACTCTTACAGAACACAGAATTAAGTCTACCAAGAGGTGCAAGAATTCTATCACAGACATCCCAGATTTGTCTCCTAAATTCTGAACAGAAACACTGGGAACCATCAGATTGGAAGATCCATTTGGCTAAGATCTGGCAAAGCGAGAATGGCCACCCGGTAGCATCTGATAAAACTTGAACACTTGTCAAAATCCTCCATGAGAGGATCCATCCCATTAAGGACAAAATGACCACAGTATTAAACAGTGATGGATAACCCATTTAAAGATAACAAAATATAGCTAAATCTATAGGTTACATAATTCTGGAAAAGAGTGTAAAGGCAAGGCAAGGCACAGAGTGGAACCATGCTCTGAGAAAACACTTGAGCATTTTCACCTGAGTTTTATATAACGACTTCCCTCTGGGTGATGTATATGTACTAATAATAGTATGCTTTTCTGAAGAGTTGGAACATACCCTCATTAAAACAGCCATAACACAGACTGGATAAAATATACTGAATACCCTATCCCGACATCGAACAGTCTAACTGTTCTATGAAGTTAAAAGGGGCCATTTTACCGGCACTGTTAAACACGAACTCTGTACAGGTTTGTCCCTTGCTCAGAAATATTCACTGTGAAGCCTCTAGAATGGCAAAAAGAATCTCATAAAAATTGATAGGTTAAACCAATTAAGTTCTAATAGCAGGAGATCTTCGGAAAACCCCACAGAAGTCTATTACTGATCCCAAATCCTCAGAACAAGTGATGGCTGTAGAGTACAGAACTTACGGTCAAGACCATCAGAACCAGATTTTCCTAAATACCTGAAATCACTGATTGTTACACTCTCTTTTGAATACTTTTGTTCATTATCCTTTTATTTGTATTTTTCTCCTTCTATGTCTAAGTTTACACACTTCTGATTTACCTTAGCATGTTTCCCTTATAATAATATACACTGGCTGATGTGTAAGATTTACTAGAGCCAATCACTGCCATAACTCTGCAATAGCTCTCCCAAGCTACTGCTCGTCACCCAATTTGAAACAAAATAATATTAAGGTACGTTACACTGACTTTAGTAATAATGAATTTCTTGTAGATAATACATATTTAGGGCATGAAAAGGAGGGGATACAATATTTTGGGAATGCCAAAATGACTGTTTGTCTTAATAAAAGCCTAAAGATAATACACTTTCAGTTTCACAAAAGTTCACTTCTCTCACGAAGCTCCTGTATCCTTTGTCCTATGTGAAAATCGAGATTCTTCAATGTTCACACAGAAACAAGTCTTTTTGTTCTGCAAGACTGTAAGTTAAGCTACTCCAAGTATATGACTCTCCAATACTTTCTACTGACCTTTGGACTTAAAACGAGCCCAAAGGTATAAAACCATTTGTGAAGAAATAATAATTAGTGGAACAGACCACATAGGTGTTAGGCAAAAGAAAGTTTGGTCCATAATTTGAATGTTGTAATAGGTAATATAACACAAAGGTAAGTTGAAATTCTTTATACAAGTAACTGGATAGCATAGGGTTTTCTTTTAGCTATTTGGGGAAAATATGTCATTGTTAACATATCTGTTGTATGTGAATTAACACTACTCATAAAATGAATCAATCTATGTATAAATGAAAAAGAAAGTCAACCTGACTAAAGTAGACTCAGGGAGTCATTGAGGTCTGCTCTCTTGGTCAAGCCTGGAAAACTTTGTGTTGATTCTACAGTGCCTTTCCATCCCACAGTTATTTTTGTTTTGTTCATAGTTGTTTGATATCTCTTGCCCATAAACTTAAATGCCTCTCTGCAGTGTCCATCCTGATAGCTGATTCAACAAAAAGCTCAAAAACAAAAGCAAACTACAATCACGTTGCTCAATAATCAAACGAAAAATCATACCTCCACAAATAAACCTCACCTTAAAGGAGATCCGCAAACAAACCTCATCTTCAAGGAGAATCGACCGTGGCAAGGATCTGAGCAATTCATGATGGTCTTTACTCCAGTCGGCTGTGAAAAAACCAAAAGGGAGTACTACGAATAAAAAATTTCCTACATTTTAAAAAAAGTCTGATCTGCTGCCATGGTGGTAAGCACAACCAAAACTCATTTTTAACTTCCTTAATAAATGAATGAGAGCCTTCTAGTCATCATACAAATTAACCACTGGAGCCACTTTTAAATTTGCTAATCAACCAATGACAACTCCTTTCAGCAAACATGGCTATTCAAGTCAATCAAACAGCGAAAGGCCTTCACTTCTGAAAAGCAGTCCATCGAGATGAGACTGATTACAATGAACATGCTTCTTAGTGCTAGAAATCGACCACAGTCTTACCTGAATTACCATGCAGCTACAGTAATGTTAAATCACTCATGTCTCGGAACTTCAGTGAAGTTAATCACTGAACTTCATGCTTCCCAAACAGGCTGTATATGATTGATATTCTGCTCTGCTTAAAGATAGTGCCTGACAAGCATAATTCCCCCGTCTTAAGAAAGCAGTAAGTTCATCTGTGTGTGTGTATGCGCGTGTGCATGTGTGTGTATGCGCGTGTGCATGTGTGTGCATATGCACTTCAGATATTGAATGGTGATTTCATCCTTTACAGGGTAGCGGTTACATGGCTGTATATATATTTGTCAAAACCGTATACAAAAATCTGAGATTTTTATTACATATTAATTATAACTCAACTGAAAAAAAAAAAGAGTACTTGGAATACAACACACAGCCAAAAAGAGGCAGGTGTTTAGAGGTGGGATGGAAACTTGGAACACTTGCCTATGTGGCCTCTCTCACACCCACATCAGAAGCCCCTAAGACACCTACCTATAAGATCTCACTATAAAAAATAATTGCCTACATTTGCCCTTTCCAGAATGTCATATAGTTGGAACTGTAATTTACATAGCCTTTTCAGACTGACTTTGTTCATTTAGCAATATGTATTTAAAATTCTATGTCTTCTTTCTGTGTGGTTTGACAGCTCATTTCTTTATATCACTGAATAATATTCCATTGCATGGGTATGCCAGGATTTGTTTATTCATTCACCTACAGAAGGGTTTCTTTGTTACTTTCAGTTTGGGGCAATTATAAATAAAGCTGTAATAACTGTGTGTGTAGGCTTTTATGTGAATAAATTTTCAACTCAGTTGGGTAAATACCTAAGAATGTGATTGCTAGATCATGTGGTAAGACTGGTTTTGTAAGAAACTGCCAAACTACCTTACAAAGTGAGATGCAAAATGACATTTTGCATTCTCAGCAATGACAATGAGAGTTCCTGTTGTTCCACATTCCTGCCAGGATTTGGGGTTGTCAATGTTTGTTTGTTTGGTTGGTTTTAGACATTCTAATACTCATAGGTATGCAGTGGTTTTTCATTGTTGTTTTAATTTGTAATTCCCTAATATCGTTTTTTGATTTATCATATCATGAAATCAACTTTTATTTCACTGATTTGCTTTGTAGTTTCCCTATATTAGTCTATTTCTCTAACTTTTCTTATCTTTTCTTTATTTTATGTTTTATTTGCGGTACTTTCCCTAATTTCTTGAAGTGAAAGCTTTAATTATTGCTGGTTGGATCTTTCTTCCCAATATAAATATTTAAAGCTCTCACTCTCCATATAAGCCCTTATTTTTTGCTTTATCCCATACATTTTGATATGCTCGGTTTTTATTTTCATTCAGTTCAAAATATGTTCTAATTTTCCTTTTGATTTCTTCTTTGATTCATAATTACTTAGAAGTATACTGTTTAATTTCCAATTATTTGCTGGTTTCCGTTTTGTTTATGTCTGTTTTGATTTCTAAATTAATGTGATTATGGTTAGAGAACATACTTTGTATTATGTCAGTCCTTTTAAATGTATCAAATTCTGTCTTAGAACCTAAAATATGGTCTATCCTGGAGAGTGGGAGCAGCTCCAGGCAAGAAGGCTTCAGATTCCCACTGTCCTTAGCTGGAGTTCTGTTGCCTTTTCCTGTAGAAATACCATATAAATTGTTGCTTGCTTTGATCGATTTCTAGATACCTGCAATTATTTTGAGAATTTCTTGTAGTTTTATATATTTTTCTGGGGTGGAGGGGGCGTGCGGGGAGTACCACACTTCTTCGTACCACCAGCGTCATTTGTCCCTCTGTGATTCTTATTTCTATGTGAGCAGACTATTTTCACTCAACCTTCGCTCTCTGTGGATTGATAATTAAACTATCCATGTTTAATCTTATTAACTGGGTTTTAGCATGATTTTATATTACTTTAGCTCTGGTGCACTTAGATATTGGCCTTAGCTCCAGGATATATGTATTTCAATATTACTTAGGTTCTTGGCTAGTAAATCACAGTAGTAATCATAACCCCAAGACACTTAGGCTTTTGGCACAGTATTATTCTAGAATAACAAATTCAACAACTTGTGTTGTCCCTTGATTCCTCAGGATAATCTGACTTAATTCAATCTTCTACCTTGTATGTTCTCTTTAGGACTTCTGCTACTGACTACATGTTAACTAATAATTGCATTCAGGCATTTTTTTGCCCCACAGTTTGAGGAGAAAAAAACCCCTTTTACAGAACTCAGAACTCCTAATTCAACAGGCTTTGCTCTCACTAAATTATAAGAACCATTATTTACAATAGCATCTCCCAAAGTATACTCTGAGAAATGCTGAGCCAGTAAGGACACGGTTAAAACAAAAGTTCCATATGCAAATATGTTTGGGAAATGTGGCACACTGTATTGTGTTCTCAGGATTTAAAAATTCATGTTGGAATACTGAAGTCTTTGAGAAGCCCAGGAATTATGAAACTTGTATAAACTAACATTTCTTAATCATAACTCAACAAAAAACTTATTTTTCACGTCTTATGCCATAAGAAATTAGTATTCTGTAGAAAACACTTTGGGAAAATCCTTTGTGTGGCTTCTGTTTTATGAATTCCCTGTTTCCATAGAGAACCTGAGAGAGATAGGGTAGCTTGTCTAATATGAAGTGAGTAGTGAGTGATGGATGCAACTTTGGAACCAGAAATCTCAGATGTGGATCCAGTTCTAAATGCCATAACAAGATCAAAATCTGCAAGAGTACGACCTATAGGCACGTCTCCTGACATCACAGATACTGGTGCATGCGACTCTCAACACTGTATTTTCATTATTTAAAAGTCTATATATAGTCTTTGTAAGCATGTTGTTCTTCCTTGCCTATATTGCATTATTGATTTGTTTCATATTTAAATGGAAACACTAAGCAATTGCTTTTGCTAACAAGAGAAAATGCCTATTAGAAATCCAATTTAGCTTTGATAGGATACTAGTAACTAATTTTAAAGGCAAAATAGAATACAACAGAGAATATCTTTGTTTTTCTGCCCTCTCTAACACACCATTAGGTTTCATTAAATTATTGTAAAATTGTACAAAGTGAATTTTAGAGTCAGAGATGTTTCTAGTACTGAGGCAAAATAATCTTTTCAATTATAATTTTAATATTAACCACAAATGATTCTTACTTCTTCAACTCACTGTGGACTCCAGTAGGAGACTCTTGAAAACAATGGTTTTTTCATTGAAATAACAGAGTTTAGATTTGCTTCTATTTTTTGTCTTTGAAAAATGATATTACATGAACAGTATTCTTTTGTGAACGAAATTCCCTAGTATATCGTGGTTTCCACATGAAGAAAGTTAAAATAAGGATACAAAGAGTTGTCTTATGCACTTTAGGTGTGTAGATTTAATTTCATTAACTCTAGTGCTTATTTCAGAGAGCTGATTTAAAGTACTATTTAAAATGTGATTTCAGTTAAACATTTGCTGTGTCCTCACAGTTAATGATATATTAACTAGCTTAGTTCTTTTGATATTTAACTTATTTTTAAATTTTTCTTGAGTTTATATGTAAATAGGTAAAATTTAAGGTTAAAAGAAACACACATACATGCACGTGCACACATGCTTGAACTGGGAGACTGATTGACGATTGATAAAATAATGGTTTAGGACTCCCAAACTAATACTATATGGCATCTTTGTTTGGAATTAAAACAGGTATTCTTTCCCAAAGATAGTTACCTATTCATTAGGAAAACTGTAATAAAAGTATACATCTACAGTGTGTACATTGTACATACCACCGTAAACCAGTGCTATCTTAGAAGTGCTGTATTGAGCATTGTAAAACATACAGAGGGTGCCAAAAAAGGTATACAGTGTAAGAAAGGAAAACTGTATTAAAATTGTCATATTCAATTTGTACTGATAACAGAAGATGAATACAAGTCACGTTTGACTTCTGCAATTACAAGAGGTGCTCAAAGTGGTTACCATCAGCGTCCAGACACTCTGATTATGATGAACTACTGTTTGAGCAACGTTGACCCAAGTGTCCACTTGTATACATTTTTTTGGCACCCCCAGTAAACAGCCATAGACAGTTGGAGTTACTTATTTTCTCCACCAAAGTTAAATCTCGCATAGTATTTGACTGATTTATACTGACTTTCCACCTTGTAACACCTTTGCTTTGAGAGTGTTTTCTTATATGAAGCCATTTGTGTTTTACTCTTCAGTGTGGCCAGCCTTTTCTACCCAAATGATCAAAGGCCATCAGTCAAATGCCTTTTTTTGTTGTTGTTGTTACAAACAAATTAAAACTTTGAATTCCTTACATTCTAAATATGGTCCTACATAGAGCCGTCTGTAAGACTAAAATAAAATTAAAAATTATTGGGAACAAACATAAGAAATCTCAACAGAAAAGACCCAGATGGTTCTTCCTGGATGTTATCACACTTTAAAAAACTATATCTTTGCTTTGAACAATTTGTATTCCAATAGATACATAAGAAAACATTTCACAGTTGCCAAAAAAAAATCTAAATATTTCAGACTTACAAAATCAGAATCATCCTTTAATCACTACTTTCAGGTTAAAAAAAAGGAAAGAAATGTTTCTGTTGTTATGTATTACCTAGTGCAATTATTATGACTTATGAATCTATTCAAAGTTGTCAAGAATCGCTATCAGAAACCACCTATAATTCCTAAAACTAAATATGAATTTGAAGTCCCCTCAGACATACTCAATTTGACTAAACTGTCACCAGAATTGGCCTGAAATTTGATTCCAGTAAGATATTTCCTACCACAATCCCATTTGAAAACAGAGGACAGTGACCTTTACTATAGTAATTTTTTCACCCAAGCCAGTAAGTAACCTCCTATGTGGGATAGGAAATAAACTGGCAGAAACCACTCTACGTGCCTGAAATAACTGTACATTCAAAATGCACCCCACACTAATGAAGCCTCTTTAAGTCTCTGTGTTAAAACTCTTATTTTCTGTTTAAATACCTACGAAATATAAAGTAATATCAAAAGTGTACAAACTTTTCAGAAAAGTTTAATTCAACAAACATATCAGAAGCAAGTTTTAAATGCCATAGCCTATGAGGGGACAACTGAGTTGCGCCTCTAACCATTTGTGTTCCTTTAAGCAAGCCATTCACTTGATCTATGCAAAGTCCCCATAGGAGAGAGTTGGAAACACAAGAGAACAAAAAGATTAGGGAAAAGGAAGCAAGGGTAAAGGCAGGCTCCCTATCGATGCAACTTTTGCTGGGACTCTTGGTTCTGCAGCTGACTTGGACATCAAGACAGTATCCATGGTTTCCTAGGTACTTAGCTATCCACATTTTAGTCTTCGGAGACCTTGCTTCTGTCTCATCTAAAAAGCTTGTTGCTGCTTGGCTAGACCAACTTTCGCTAGAATTAGAAAAGTGAGGATACGGTTGTACTGTATACTGTTGACTTTTCACATTGCCTCAGACCCAGGTTTATTAGCAGCTCAGTGTTCTGGATTTGACCTCAGACCCAGGTTTATTAGCAGCTCAGTGTTCTGGATTTGACCTCTCCTACCATGACTTAATACAGGCAGTCTGTTTCCCTTATTCTTACTTGTGTTTTTGACTCAGTACACTTGATGCTCAGGACCCTGTCCGCCAATTCTATTATCTTTCTCAAGTATCATAAAGTGTTTTAGATGTATCTACCTGTAAACATACTCAGCTGTTTCCCTTATAATAAATGAACTTTTCCTTGACCTCATACTACTCTCTAACTACAGTCCCACTGAAGTTAAGCTCTTCATAAAAGTTGTTTCTGTTCAATGTCCCCCATTCCCAACCTCTAATTCAGACTGTTTCAGTTTCACTATTCTTAAACAGAAAACAGAACTTATAATGTAACAAACACCACATGCCAAAAAACAAATCTAACAATTGTACATTCTTGCTGTTTCCTTCACATATGCTTTTTTAGTAAACAAATTATTATAGACAGATCCTCTTTGTAATGCTCACTTAATATTACTAAGCTATATTCTTGCTGTTATTTTTTTAATATTAATACTTGCATTTTCTACTTACTTTGCATGGAGGTATATTGGTAAATGTTTAAAAACTGGATGTCTGACACAAAAGCCCAAATTTGTAACATTTGCTTGTTTCCCTGGTATAAGTACTCTCAACAAGGCAGAGTTTAAACACCAACACGAAGTCACTGAAGTTGAGATAAAAAGAGTTTGCATAGAAGCTCTTGAGAGCTATAGAGAGACTGTAACCTGGCTCTAGCACTTCATTGAAAATGCTTTTACTTTGCTTTTTTTCCTCCTTTCCTTTCTTGTGTCAGATTTACCAGAGTTTTTTTATTCTCTTATGTTTCCTCTGTTGGCATGGAAATTATATATTTTATGTGGTCAACTTAGTGATTTCCCTGGAATTGTTTTACACAGACTGATTTAACAAGCTCATCAATATCTCTGTCTTCTTCATGAATAATTTAAGGAATCTTAGGTTGCTTTAATTCTGATCCTTTTTTCCCACTTTCATGTTATTGCTATCTGGTATTTTAGTTCACGCTTTTTAAGCCTCTCCAAATTAGTCAAAATATTATTGCTTAAGAATTTTAAACTATGTTTTCTAGTGCCTACTTGCGTTGTCATTATCACGTGTACAATAGCTGTTCTCAAACTGTGTTCTATGAAGGTACTCTTATAGCATATACATTACACTTTTGTCAAAAACTATAGAACTGTATAACACAAAGGGTGAAACCCAATGTAAACTATGGACTCTAGTTACTAATAATGTATCAATATTAGTTTATCAAATATAAGAAATGTACCATACTATACAGCAAGATGTTAACAATAAAGGAAATGGAGTGGGGGGGTCATGGGGGTATATGGGAACTCTGTACCGTCCACTCAGTTTTTCTGTAAATCTTCAACTGCTCTAAAAATTAAAGTCTATTCATTAAAAGAAATAAAATGTAAAAACATCCACTGGCTTCTCCTTCCAGCACCAGCAAAAAACGATTATAAACCATTACCAAGTGAGGTCTATCTCAGGAATGATGACGCAAGGTTACTTGGAAGGAGATGGACAACATGAGTAAAACTCCTAAGATTTGCAGAGCATTTTTTCGTCCTCTTCCTACGTACAATGGCCCCACCTGCCAATTCCAGCAACCTTAGTAGCTCTTTCTACCACCCAGATTCTGTCTTTCATCCCCTGAGACCAATGCTCTCTGCTTGGGTTTTACTTCCCCACATGGTTTGAAAAACACCTGCAGGAAGAAAGCCAGCTCCACTTGTGTGCTTCCCCTTTCTGCAGTTTCTGAGCCATGCTCTAGGTTTATCTAATCTCTTTAAGTAGTTGCTTCTTATATTCTGGATAATTTTATAGCTGTTTATAGCAAGAGAGTAATTCTGATATCTAACCATTCCATCACGTCCTAAACCCTAATGTCCCTAGCAAAGCATTTTTATAAGATCATTGTTTCTACCAAATTGATAACAGATTGGACTGAATCTACTGAACAGAGAGAGATAAATAAAGCTATTTGCAACTGCCCAGGCTAGAAATAATAGCTTCGTCTAGCATAATGGCGATAGTGCAGAAGGAGAAAAATAAACATTTGTGAAATATGTAGGCGGTAATATTGACAGCATTTGGTATTTGACAGCATATGACAATAAAAAAAGAGGGGGGTTTATAGTCAACACAGTTTTCTGGCTTTGGCTGAATGACGGATGGTATTATCTGTCATAATGATCGCAGCAAATCTGAGGTTCTTATGACTTACAAGTCGAAATAACGGAAAACAGAGCCAATTTACAATAATAACAACAGTAAGAGTTTCTTTACCATTCACTTTAAGTATTCCATTTACAGTATAGTTTGTTTGCTTTTTTATTCTGTATTCTGTGAGCTCTGTGAAGGTGTTCTATAAATAAGACCATGTTTAATTTTTCTTTTTTCTGCAATACCTGGCATATGGAAATGTCTGAACTAAGTTAATAAAGGTAGGAGTAGTGGAATAGGGAAAGGGATCAAAATACAGGTCACATGAGGAGAAACACTCTTAAGGAGGTAATGAGTTTCGTTTTAGACATGTGGAGTGTGTGGGATGTCCAGGTGAAGATAAAAGGTATACAGTCAGAAGTACTAGCCTAAAGTTTATAAAGGAAAGCTGAACTACAGATACAAGATTTGAAGTCAGCATGTATGGTGGTCCATACATGTGGATGATATAAATCAAGTGTGGGGTTTAAACCAAGAAGAGCTCTGATTGGAACTTACAGGACCACCACCATTTAAAGTATTAGGTGTGGAAAAGACATGAACTCCTTGAAAAGCATTGAAGAGGCTTAAGAATGAGTAGCTAGAAAAAGAAGAGAAAAAAAAAAGCAGAGAAGAGTATCATATCTCATTGATTTGCAATTTTATAATTTGCAATTTCTCTTTATATTTGTCTCTGCTGCTTTGAGAGAAACAAGTTTTTGGGTTATATCTTTGGTGGAGGAAGTAAAAATTTATGTGAGCCAAAGCCTCCTTTCATTTCATCTTTTTTAAAAAATAAAATACATTAAATCAGGGAACAATATTTATAAAAGCACTTACACATCTTCATATTGTTTCTGTATCACTGAAAGAAGAAAATTGTTTCAGCTAAGATTTCAGAAACTGCACAAAATATGCTGTACATGACTATAATACTGCACTTTTTAAAATAGTTGCTATTGAGTAGAAATTGCAAAATGCAGCTTTTTGTAGTAAGCCTTTGATAACCCTTTGCCAATGAAATTAATAGTTCCATATTTCACCCAATCAATATAGAATGTCTCAGTATATTCTTCCTGAAACATATATACTTTCATGAACTACTTATCTCAAAGGGCTCCTTTTTTACTTAGAACAAAGCCTTCCATAATCTCCCTGGCCCCACTCTGAACTCAGTCATAATTCAGTGCTTCCAGTCCAATAACACACACACACACCCCACTTTCTCTATGGGACTAGAGGTCAGCCAGTAGCATTTGGATCATTAGATAAACAATGCAATTCTTCTTTACTCTGTGGCCCCTTTGCTTCAACAGCCATTTATCCTCACTAAAATAAATTAAAAAAAAAAAGAATCCACTTCTTTCATCGCCCATGGTTAGCCAAACCATAAGTACCATAGCTAGCTAGTGATGAGAGCCAAAATGCAGGATTAACATGGAGGAAGAAATTGAGGAGATTCGCTGAGGAGGTTCCTGAAATTAGATTGCTTGTCATTCACTGAATTAGCAGCACCCCCGTGGTCCTCTTCCCCTACATTTTATACTTTAATTTTATATGTAGTTACTACGCTCGGCGAATAAAGTTAGATTTTACAACTGAAGATTCTTAGCGTGATATTTTGTCCCACTTCCCCACGTATTTACCTTCTTTTCCCTCTGACTTACTGATATGGCTTTCAATGTCCGAGTTTGCGAAACAAGTATTTTCCAGTTAAGGTTTTTAACCATATTTATATATTCTTATCAGCATACACTACTTAGTCTTGTCTATGCATATGAGCGTTCTTAAATAGAAATAAGCAGTCAAATTGATCAATTTAGCACCTAATATTTCTTCCAATAATGAGAAACACCCTTGAAAAATATTTGGACTAAAACTTTCCTGAGTCACCATGAGAAATTTTGAAATACCAAGCCAATTATTTGGGTCAATAAAACAGTTTGTACATTGGACATGCCTGAAACAGAAAAGCTCAAAGGCCTAACATCATTGTTTCATATATTCATCTTTTGGTGCTTCAGGTAGTATGAATTAAGTGTTTTAAGGGGAATATGCAGGAAATTTGCAGTGTATTGATGAATTACACCTACTGATTCTAACTGGTGATTATCCACAGAGAAGTCACATAAATGGGGATGGGAGGAATGGATATGCAAATTGCTAAAGGGACATAAATTAGAACATTCAGTTGGAATGTGTACTTCTACTTTATTGCATCCACTCCTGCTCTCTATTCTATTTAACCATGGGGAATGGCTTCTTTAAAACTTATTTTTACCTTTGATTCTCTGGATACCATGCAAACTCCATATATCCTTCCACACAGTCTTCACAGAGTTGCACCAGTGACAAAGTAGTTTCCCACTGCTCTAACATATAGCCTGTTCTTGCTGACCTAATATTCATCCATATCCAAGGAAGCAACTTTTATAGACCAAGCTTGGCTAGTGAGAAAACTTTTTTCTCCTGCCCACCAGGCATTCAGTGGAATGTTACATTCTGATGCATCTCCTACAGAGCAGATTTCTTAGAGAACTCTTGCCTCTTTGCGTAAATAAAAAAAAAAACCTTCTACCTTCCAATCAGATTTGGCCAGGTACGTTTACTCAAGACAAGAGCTAATGCCACAGGTATTTAATTTCGTATTGTAACATTTAAACATCATTGGAGATGCCATCCAACCAGAACCCTCTCTACTCTTATCTGTCTTTGAACATAAATCTAATAAAAGTTGTTTTATTTCTGAAGAGATGAAGATTTCCACGCCAAGCCATCAGCAGTCAGACTAATTAAAGATGGGGAACTTCTTTCATTTAAATCTAAGGATCATCTGAGACAAAAACCGTTGATTCCCCAGAATTAAAAGCAGGCTGACCCAGGTCTTCCCCTTGGTAGAAGAGCAGTTAAGGAATGATCACAATTGCATATGTCACCATCTTTTTACTTATTTCTAAGTTTCATCATTTTATTGTCTTCTTGCTTTTAGTGGGATATCAGCTGATCCATTAGGACGAAAATAGTAGAACTTCTATTTCTACTTAATTTTTTTCTCATTTTATTTTTTATTCTATGTTTGTGATTTTATAATGTACATAAGAAGTCAGTAAAATATATGTATACTGACTATATAAATATACTGGGACGTGGAGGAAAAAAAGTTTCTTTTTGATATGAATAGACATTTAAGAAAGTCTGAGGTGTGGTCACCGAGGCTACTAAAATTGCCTCCAACTCCTGCCTATAATTCACAGCCCAGCTCAACCATCTTTATCAGCATCACTGGAAAACTTTTTCGAATGTCTAATCATTTTAGTTCTCTGCACGGTCATTTTTTGATGAATTGCTAAAGTCTGACATTCAAGACCCTTTGTATCCTAGCCCACCTGAAGGCCAGTCTTAGCTCCAGCTCTCCCCCAGGGATTCAGTGTTTTTGCTGTATTGGCATTCTCACTATTGTCTGAACATACTCTGATGCTCTTCTTGCTCTTCAAAAATATCCATGCTGCCTTGAATGTCCCATATTAAAAATTCCCTACTATAAATATAGCCTTCCCAGACCTCAATAGGCAGAAATGAGAATTTTTTCTGCCATATATAACATAGCACATTTAACTCTAAGCATTTACCCCTGTGCAATAGATTTGTGTTTATGTCTGCCTCTCACTCTAAACTAGAAGCCCAGCGAAGGAAGGGACCATTTTCAATTATCTTTTTATTTCCCAAGCACCTTAATGCCAATTCACCTAGTGGGTTTGTAGAAAGTATTTGTTGAATTATTTCAAGTTGAATCAATAGATAATATCAATAATGCATTCTTAGTAATAAAGAATAAGGAATATGTCTTGCTAGTTATTTGCTTCTAAAATAGTGCCCCCGAATGCATTGACGGTGAATTTATATGGCCATTTACAGCTCTTCCAATGCTTCTGGCTTTAGAAATAAGATAACTTTTGAAAAGACGTCACGGATGCTCAGGGGCATTTTCCCGGGAAAAAAATGATCATTGTGATGACCTTAGGAGACATTATTTGAGAACTCGCTGCTTATATTTTTTATGTCTCAATGATTTTAACTCAGATGGAAAGCCCTCAGGGAAGTAACTGAAGTCATATTTTGTAGGTTATGAGGCCCAAAAGACACCTCTGGAAATTCATATATAAATATATCATCACCATCATAGTTGCCCCTGAAAAGTGTTACATTTAAATAAGAACATAGAGATCCAAGTGATTTACAACTATAGTTTTATGAAGTTCTGCTTCAGCCTCGTTTTGCCTTTTACTGAGCTTCACACAGTGTGAGAACTCCCTCAGCTGAGGTCCGCAGTAAAGCATTGTAGAGATGTGACTCCCACAGACTTTATTGGTAATATATTCCCTAGGGTTAGAAGTCTCTAGAGTTGTTCGGATAGAAAATAAAATACAGTGGGATAACAATTATTGATGCCAGTTTTACAAGTGAATGAGAATTGTGCATTTGTCTGAAAACTTATCATAGCTGAACAAATTTCATCTAACTTTTATATGTTCAGAGGATTGCATGTACCATTGGTACTAATAAATAACGTAACTTTCCCCCAAAAGACTGAGAGTGTGAGCTTCTAGTTCAGTTCTCAGTGTAACTGTGGTGGGCTCAGGTTCATGACAAATCTGTTTATTTGGTTGTGGAACTATTCCTTGTGGAAGGCAAACAAGTCGAGAGGCGAGGAAAGGAAGGGATAGGAAATAAAAAATCCCATGCCTACGCTGCCTCGGGCTTGATGTTAGGCACTTTACATATAGTCCTCATCTAATTCTCACAAGACACTCTATCGCCAAAATGGGAAAGTGGAAGAGCTAACACTTAAAAACCATCTGATTTCAAATCATCAGGTTATCTTTTTAAATTGTTATTTATGTATTTTGTTTGCTTTGTATTTGTGCATATTTTGCTGCCTTTTCATACCACAGGTTCCCAACAGTTAATACCATAAGCAAACTGACTGCAATGAAGGGCACCACATATATACAGCAGATGATGAAAAGATCTGTGGGTTCTCCTGATCATTCAGAGATATAGTTACCATTTAGTAGTTGGGGTTTGGGTGTGTCCAATAAATAACATTCTTTATTCCTATCCTAGCCTTGGAAACAATTTAGAATAAAATCCATTGGTATCAGGTAGGTAAAAATCAAAATATCAAATTAATTAGTGGCCATCTAGTTGGAGAACATGGATTTGAATCTGTTGTTACAAGAGCTAGCTAACACTCTATTGAGATTTAAAATAGCTCCCCCAAAAGAAGGAAAGCTTCTTCCTCAAGAATCTGACTTGCTAATAGCAGGAATACCCAACAATGAACTCACTCAGCTTTTAGCATCTGTTAGTTAGGATTACATAGCCAAAGTAGACTTCACCGAATATTCCAGAGCAAAGAGCAAACAATGTGAAAAGCTTAATTAGGAAATTCTGTTTTCTAAAGACCGTCTTTGGCAGTAGAGACATGAAATTCTTTTCTCTGTTGCCTTTTATTTGTTCATGTCACCTCCTAACTGCATTCTATTACTAAGACCACCTTCCAACCTCAGCTGACCCTTGAACAATGCCTGGGTTAAGGATACAGACCACCTGTGCAGCCAAAAATCCACGTATAACAAGTCATCCCTCTATATATGCAATTCCCATCTGTGGATCAAAAGTGCCCACCCATATGTTCATCTTTAAAAGGACCCACCGTCCTTTGAATTTAATTTAAAAATCTTTGTACATATACTTGGGGGCCTTATACTTCATCTTAGGCAAGTAATTCTCTGCACGTGAACTCACTGTTCTCCATCTTGCTGCATCAGGAAGTGTTTGGAAGTCAGAAAAATAACTTGAATAATTAGATCTGACATTAATAAAAACTGTGGAAAAATTCCTTATTCCATGTTTTATGGATGCATATGTTTCTATCTACATCTAAGTGTACATGACATATTTTTCTGGTATTTCCAAGACCACCAAAACCAAGAAGGAGTTTTGAGGGTTGCTGGAATTCCCATAATGGCAATGGAACAAACAGATTTTTGTCAAATTCTCCAACTTAATGCTTGTACTCCAAGCAGCTCTTACTTAATCTTTGGAACATGGTGGTGATATTACTGGTCTTAGAGGCATATTGGAATTCAGGAATTGAGTCTATTACAGGAAAAGAGGGTCCTTGGCTTAGCACTGGAAAGAATTCAAACGTGAGCTGATATAGAATTTAGAGTGAAAGTAAGTTTACTTAGCAGAGAGTAAGAAAAGAAAGGCTTGATTCTCAGACAGAGTAGAGGTCTCTAATCGCTAGTGGAAGAGAAACTCCCTGCATCCCCCAGGCTAGTGTTTATATGTTTTCTGTTTCCATGGAAAATTTATTGGTATGCGGGAAAAGAGGAAAGAAGAACAATGGTTAAGTTTATCTTTAACTTCAGCAAGATGCAGGAAGAATAGGAGCGGGTTTGTTCTTCTCTCTTGTAAAACACAACCTGTGTTTCATTTGCCCTGGGCTTAACTACAGGGATGGCCGTAATGGAATCGCTAGTCTTCCGACAGTTTATTCTGTGTGAGTGATTAACGTCTGCCTGAGTTCTGTGTCTTGGAGCACAGGGGCAGAAGGCTTGGAATCCAACTGCCTAGTTCCCTCTTCTGTAAAAATAGTCTTCATGCTCGTTCCCTACATGAAGTCCAGGTTCTGCTACGTATACTTATAGAACTTTGAGCGGAGCATTTAACTCCTCTAAGACCATTTCCCTCATCAAAAATTCAGGGATAGTAATATTATCTACCTTTGATGAAATTTTTTAAAAGATAAAACGTGATTGGAACTTATAATATTAACTATTATTCCCAATGAGGTTCTTTAACTCTTATTTTTACACTGCAGATAAGAAACTATATGCAGTCTACCTTTTATTTTTCATAGTATTTAGCAAAGATATTATACATAATAAAAGTTGGTTGAATTTATATTTTTATGAATCTTTAGTTTCAAATCCACCTTTAAAAATAATCACATGTCTGAGTTTTGATTTCCATTGAAATGCCACATGCATTGGGTTAGATATATAGCCATTAAAAATTCACCTTTATATAAATATATTGATTTTATATAAATATTTTACATATTTAGTACAAATGTCTGTAACATCTCCTTTTTGTAAGTACTTATTTGGCTTTCCCAATCTCTCAATAACATTATATTTTTTATAAATGATATAAAGCTTTACTATTTAAATTATATTTTCATATATTGATAGTTTCACTTTTGAGGGGGAAGGTTCTCTGTCTTTTTAATAACTTTTTATTTTTCAATTACCGTTGACATACAACGTTATATTAGCTTCAGGTGTACAACATAGTGATTAGACATTTATATAACTTACGAAGTGATCACCTGATAATTCTAGTACCCATCTGACACTGTACACAGTTATTACAATATTACTGACTATATTCCTTATGCTATACCCTACGTCCCCGTGAATATTTTGTAACTACCAATTTGCATTTCTTAATCCCTTCCATTTTCCCACCCACCTCCCATCCCCCCTCCCAGCTGGCAACCATCAAAATGATCTCTGTATCTATGAGTTTGTTTTTGTTTTATTAGATTCACTTTTCAGATGTAACTTTTTACAGTTCATACTATTGTCTAATTTTAAAATGAATGGCCATTGTATCTTATGTGATAGTCATACAAATGTAAATGTAGAGGGTATACAAAATACTTCTTTCATGAATAGTGATGAGGATGTGGTAATGATGACAACAGTGATAAAAGTGATGGGAATGACAATGACAGCTAACACTGAATTGTCACATATTAAGTTCCATATAATTCATTAAGTACTTCCATAAATTAGAAAGCATTTAATTTTCTAAGCTATTCCATGCAGTAACTAATATTATATCATATTCTATAATTAAGAAACTAAGCTTTAGAGATGTTAACAGATTTGCCCAAAATAGCTTGTAGCAAACAGACCTTTGATTCTAATTGAGACTGTTTGACTTCAGAGTCAAGTAAGCTAATGATAGCATATTAGATTTTAGGATTTTTTTGTTTTCCTCAAATGTCAAGATACATATTTAATTAATTTCAGTTAATAAAGCAAAATTCCCTGTGGCATTTGCCCATGCTAACATTAGGCTCCAGCACTTGATTTGAACATGTTTAAAAATCACCTATGATAACACAAAGGTATATTTTGCGTGAGACATTTTATTTTGAAATAACTGCTTCTTAAAACACATCAAATAACAATAAGGCTGCATTATTAGGCTCTCCTACTGGTTTTACTACAATAGCCTATTACCTTAACCCTTACTTTCCTTTCTGAATGTACGATGTACTTTGGTTAATAATACGGTACAATTTAAAAATAATCTTTAGGACTAGTTTTTGTGGTTAAAGATAACAGTGACAGATGAAAGAATAAAAATAGTCATGAATAGGAAACACACACACACACACACACATGCATATATAGTGCCAAAAAATATATAAACGTTTTAAGAAAGGAAAACTGTATTAAAATTGTAATATTCAATATATACCGGTAACAAAAGATGAACACAAGTCACATTTAACTTCTGCAATTACAAGAGGTGCTCAAAGTGGTCACCATCAGCGTCCAGACACTTTTGATTAGGGCAAACTACTGCCTGAGCAACGTTGAGCAAAGTGTCCACTTGTATACATTTACTTGGTACCTCTGGTATATATATATTTAAACCTAATGATAAGAATTATTGATGAGGGTTTCTTTCTTAATCTCTCAGAGCATCAGTTACCCCATCTGTGAAATATTTATAATAACATCTATTTCATTTAACCATTGTGAAGAACAAAAGTTTTATAATCAACATAGGACAAGCTGTCTCCCCTCAAAATTCATATGGCGAGGCCCTAATGCTCAGTACCTCAGAATGTACTGTATTTAGAGTCAGATTCTTTAAAGAGGTAATTAAATTAAAATAAGGCTGTCAGGGTGGCCCTAATCCAATTTGATTGATGTCCTAATAAGAAGAGAAAATTTGGACACAAAGAGAGGTACTGGGGCATTTGTGCACAGGACAACCATGTGAAGCGGCAGCAAGAGGGTAGCTGTCTGCAGGCCAAGGGGAGACATCTAGATCAAATATTTCCCTCCTGGCACCTTGATCTTGGACTTCCAGCTTCCAGAACTGCAAGAAAATAAATTTCTGTCATTTACGCCACCCAGTCTGTGGTATTTTGTATGGCAACCCGAACAAATGAATACATATATACATAGTGAAATGCATATAATGTATGTAAATAAGTGTGTGCTTGTGTGTGTGCGCCTAGGAAAAATTGGTGGTTATTATTGGTCTGGATTTGTATAACCCACTACACAGAACAGTGCTAGGATATAGAAGATGGTCAAATATTAATTAATTTATTGTTTCATGCATATTAATTTTGTCTTCTTTACTGGACTGTGAGCTCCTCCAGAGCAGCGTACTTTGTGGATTACTAGAGAACCTGGCACAAAACTGAACAGAACATGAACACTAATTGTATTACAGAATCCTTGTTCCTCCTATGTAAATCTAATTTAAAAATTATTTTAAGGCAGGCTTACTAAGGTATAATTTAAGACAGCAAAATTGTCCCTTTTGAAGTATACAGTTGATAGGCTGTTTTGATAAATACAGACAGCCATACCACCACCCACATGACCTAGATATAGAAAATTTTCATCATCCCCAAAACTTCCCTCCTGTTCCTTTGGATCCAAACCCTTCCCTTACTCCTTGCAGCACCTGAAAGCCATGAATTTCCTATTGCCTGATTTCCAATAGTTTTGCCTTTTCTAGGATAACACATCCATAGACTGCAACAGTAGTCTTTTGTGCCTGGATCCTTCTACTTAGCATTCTGCTTTGGGAAATCCTTCACATTTCTGTGTGTATCAGAAGTTTGTTCCTTTTTGTTACTAAGTAGTATTTTGTAATACAGATGGACCACAATTTGCTTATTCATTCACCAGTTGATGGACATTTGAGGTTTTGTTTTCTAGAATTTGACAATTTTGAACAAAACTGCTATAGTCATGTACAGGCCGTGGTGTGGGTCATAAGCTGTCATTATTCCTGAGTGGATATGAAGGGGAATTTCTGAGCCACATGATAAGTCTATGTTCAGTTTTATTAGAAATTGTCAAATGGTTTTCCATAGTGGTTGTGCCATTTTACATTCCCACCAGCAATATTTTTCCTAAATTAGCTTAGCACTGGATGAGAGTTTCAGTTACTTCACGTCTTTGCCAAACTTAATACTATCAGTTTTTGTTCATTTTAGCCATTCTAAAATATTTATGTTATTATCACATTTTGGTTTACTTTTCATTCCTATGCTGAACAATGATATTGAGCATCTTCTCATATGCTTATTGATAATTCCTATGGTATCTTTTATGAAGTGTCCATTCAAATCTTTCCTATATTTTAATTGGGTGTGTTTTTTATTGAGTTCTAAGAGTTTCTTATATACAGTGGATTCAAGTGCTTTATTAAATTGTGTTCTCTTTGTCTTCATATTCCTTAACGGTGTTATTCAAAAGCACAAAAACTTTCAACGCTTGTAATATCCAATTTATCATTTTTTTTTCTACTGTGGTTTGTAATTTTGTGACCTTTCTAGTAAATACTGACCTAAACCAAGGTAAAAAAAATATTTCCATGTATGCTTTTCTCTAGGCATTTTATAGTTTATATTTAGGTTTCTGGGCCATTTCAAGTTAATGTTTTCATGAGACATAAGGGTAAATCTTATGAGTCTCCAGGAGCTGGGCAGGGCTGCTGAGGACAGGACACAGTGGACCTCACTCATTCACAGGGTGGCCAGGAGTCAGAGCTGATTCAAGGGCATAAACACACAAGGGTAAAAGTTCTTTCTTTGCATATGACTGTTCAATTATTTCAACACCATTTATTTAAAAGAAGATTCTTTCCCAGTTGAATTACTTTGGACTCTTTGTTGGAAAAACAGTTAACATATATGTACATATAGTTCTGTGCTCTCTATTCTGATCAACTGATCTACATGTTTATCCTTACTCCAAAGCCATACTGTCTTGATTACTGTAGCTTTATAATAAGTCTTGAGATCAGGTCGCATGAGTTACTCAAAATTATCACCCATCTTAAAAATGATTCTCATTATTCTGTTCCCTTTGTATTTTAATACAAGGTATAGACACAACTTGTTAATATCTATAAATTCATCTTCTGGGACTTTCTGGGATTGTGCTGATTTATAAACTATTGGGATGAATTGACATTTTAAAAATATTGAGATGTTTTAATGCATGTCAACAGTATAGATCTCAATTTACTTAGATCTTTAATTTCTTTCACCTGGATTTTGGAAGTTTTAACACATATCTTGCATGAATATTGTTAGATATATTCCTATAGATTGTTTGTTTCGATACTACTATAAATTACATTTTAAAAATTTCAGCATCCTATTTATTGATCAATGATAAATTATAGAAAATATTGATATTTACATATTGACCTTATATATTAACGTATTAAATGTATTATCGCTAGTAGATTTGTGTTGATACCTTGAAATTTTCTACATATACAGTTATGCCATTCATGAATAGATGGTTTAATTTCTTCCTTTTCCTACTTTCATTTCTTTATCTAGCCCTATTGTACTTACTAAAATCTGCAGTACAATTTTAGATAAAAGGGGTGAGAGCAGGCATTCTTCCTTTTTCCAAATCTTAGAAGGAATCGATTCAGTATTTCATCATTGGGTCTGATGTTAGCTGTAGTTTTTGTTTAAAAAATATACATTGTCACTTTAAGGATGTTCTTTTCAATTAAAAAAAAGGATGTTCTTTTCTAAGTTTGATGCAATATTTTAAATATTTTACAACAAATGGATATTGGGACTATATCAAACTAAAAATCTTCTGCACATCAAAGAAAACCATCAACAAAATGAAAAGACAGCCTATGGAATGTGAAAAAATATGTATAAGTCACATATCCAGAAGGGGGTTAATATCCAAAATATAGAAGGAATTCATACAACTCAATCATAAAAAACACAAATAATCCAATTAAAAATGGACAAAGGACCCAAATAGATATTTTTCCAAAGGAGATATGCAAATGGCCAATAGGTATATGAAAAGGTTCTCAACATCACCAATCATCAGGGTAATGCAAATCAAAACCACAATGAGATATCACCTATTAGGATGGCTATTATTAAAAACACATAAATAACAAATGCTGGTGAGGAAGTGGAGAAAGGGCAACTCCTGTGCACTGTTGGTGGGAATGTAAACTGGTACAGACACTATGGAAAACAGTATGGATGGATGTTCCTCAAGAAGTTACAAATAAAACTACCATATGATCCAGCAATCTAACTTCTGGTTACATACCCAAAAGAAACAAAACCATTATCTTAAAGAGATATTTGTACTCCCGTGTTCATTGCAGCATTATTCATAATAGCCAACATATGGAAACAACCTAAGTGTCAGTCAATGGATGAGTGAATCAAGAAAATATGAGGTCTGACAATTAAGTTCACAAACTCATCCTAGAAACAATACTACACACCTTATCGCTGAATATTACTATGGTCACCTTCGAAGTACTCCCCTTAGGAAGCTAGGCACTGATGTCAGCATCTAGTCCACACTTCAAAGCAATTTTGGAACTCTTTTTCTGGGATGGCTATCAGAGCTGTCATCGTATTACCGTTGATGTCCTGAATGTCATCAAAATGTCTTCCTTTCACTATTTCCTTTATGTTTGGGTACAGAAAGAAGTCATTGGGGGCCAGATCAGGTGAGTAGGGAGGGTGTCCCAACACAGTTATTCGTTTACTGGCTAAAACCTTCCTCAAAGACAGTGCTATATGAGCTGGTGCATTGTCATGATGTGAGAGCCATGAATTGTTGGTGAAAAGTTCAGGTCATCTAACTTTTTTATGCAGCCTTTTCCAGCACTTCCAAGCAGTAAACTTGGTTAACTGTTTTGTCCAGTTGGTACAAACTCATAATGAATAATCCCTCTGATATCAAAAAATGTTAGCAACATTGTTTCGATTCTTGATTTGGACTGACGGAACATTTTTGGTCATGGAGAATTGGCTGACTTCCATTGTGCACTTTCATGCTTTGTTTCAGGGTTGTATTGGTACACCCATGTTTTACCAGCAGTGATAACACAGCCTAAAACATCATCTTGCCTCTCCAAAAGGTCTTGGCAAACTTTTGCACACACCTTTCTCATGCCAAGATTTTCAGCTACGATTTTCCTAACTGTTTCTCTATCGATGTTTACTTGGTCTGCTATGCTTCTCACAGTCAGCCGATGGTTTTGTAGCACAATTCGGCGAATGTTTGCAATGTTTCATCAGTTCTGCTCATTACTGGCCGCCTTGACCTCTCTTCATCAGTGACGTGTTCTCTCCCCCTCAGAAAAATGTTTAATCTATTTGCACACTGCCATTTTATTCATGGCATTATCCCCATAAACTTGGACTAACATGTCTCTGATTTCACTTTCACTCTTGCCAAGTTGAACAAGAAATTTAATGTTTGTCCATTGCTCTAATTCAAGCTCAGACATTCTTGCGACGGCACACAAAAACACGGGACAACAATAATGAATGCCACTCAGCAAGACTCCGCCACACGATGACACGAACACAACTGTTAGATACTGATATACCAAGGTTATGAAACCTTACCAAGCTGTTTGTACAGTGCTGCCAATGTAGCGCACAGTGGCAAGTTCGCAAACTTAATTGTCACACCTCGTAAAATGTGATATAAATAAACATGATCAATGATAGAGATGCAGAGATATATAGATATATTTTCTATATCTACCTATCTACATAAACACACACACACACACACACTCCCACACCCTGGAATAATGTCCATCTTTAAAAAAAGAAGAAAATCCTACCATTCACGACTGTATGGATGACTCTGGAGGGCAATATGCTAAGTGAAATAAGCCAGAGAGAGAAAGACAAATACTGCATAATATCATTTACAAGATGTGGAATCGAAAAAAACAAGTAAATTCATAGAAACAAAATAGAAAAGTAGTTGGCAGGGGCTGGATGTGGGGGAAACAGGGAGAGGTTGGTAAAATGGTACAAACTTTCAGTTATAAAATAAATAAGATCTAAGGTATGACATGGTGACTATAGTTGATTAACACTGTATTGTATAATTCAAATTTGCTAAGAGAGTAGAACTTAAATGTTTTCAACCCTCCTCCCCCACAAAAAAAATTAAATATGTGAGGTGATGAATGTGTTCATTAACTTGATGAGGTAAGCCTTTCACAATGTTTACTGTATCAAATCTTCACACTATTCACTGTAAATACCTTACAATTTTATTTGTCAATTATATCTTAATAAAGCTGGCAAAAAGGAAATAATGATATATATTTCCCTCTAAGCACTGCTTTAGTTTTATTTATCGTAAAAATTTTGATGTATTTTATTTCAATTTAATTCAAAATACATTCTAATTCCTTTTGATTTTTTTTTCTTTTCCTCACTGATTACTTAGAAATGTGTTTTGTTTTGTTTTTTTAAATTTCCAAACAGTTGGGATATTTCCAGATATCTTTCTGTTTTTTATTTTGTTTTGCTCACAGAACAAGATTTCAATCCTTTTCACCTATTGAGAATGGTTTTTAGTGTCTAGTACATGATCCATTTTGGTGTCTACTTTAAAAGAATCTGTATTCTGGGGTCAGTTATCTGTAAACAGGAATTAGTTCAAATTGGTTGACAATATTATTAAGGTATTCTGTATCATTAGTTACTTTAGCTTACTTTGTTCTATTACTGAAAGAGAATTGTTAATGTGCAAATTTACAATTAATTTCTGTTTTGACTTTCAATTCTCTGTTCTTGCTTAATGTACTTGAAGGTTGTGTTATTAGTTGCAGATAAATTTAGGATTATTTATCCTGTTGTTTTTTGTTTTTCATTTTTAACACTTATTTTTTACTCTTCTGGTTTCAGTTTGAATTATTTCTATCAATTTGTCTTTAAATTTATTAATTCTATATCCTTTTGTGACAAGTATGCTGGTAAGTTTATCAAAAGAATTATTCATCTCTGATAATCATCTTTTTTATTATTTGTAGCACTTTTATTTGATTTTTGCTTATAGTTCCCTCTGTTTACTGAAATTTTTATGCATGCTTTACATATTTTCCGCTGTATCTTTGAGCCTATTAGTTGTAGTTATTTTAAATTTAGATATCTGGATCTGGTTCTATCACTTCTTCATTTCTTAATGGGTTGCTATTTACCTACTTTTTGTTGTATCTAATTATGTTCTGCCAGCCATTAGTCCGGGGAGGGGGTAACGGGGTGGGTCTCAAGTCAACCTAATCATCCCTAGAGTTGGTTTGGGGATTTCTTGTTGTTAGAGCTTCCTTCCAAACATCACAAACTTCAAGTTCCCCCAATACTGGGCTGCTGGTATCTTGTGCTTAATGTTGCACTTCAGGTGCCGGAGGACATTTCTCAGTGTTTCTGCTCCACCCTCAGCTTTCAGCTGGGCCTGTATGACTGAATCACTGAGGTTTTCTCCATCGTCTTGTGCTTCCTCACTGGTAGACTCCTGTGACATTTCACCTGGTTAAAAACAAACAAACAAAAAAAACAACTCATGGTGGGAGCAGAGAATGATCATTCTCAGTTCTCCTGGTCCAGCTTTACTCTTAGTCAGACCATGTACACTGGGTTCTGTATACCTGGATCTCTTCCTCAGTTTATACCAGCACTTCTTGCATCAATGTAGAGTTTTGAGAGAGAGAAAATTTTCTATCCCTCCTCAGTCACAGCAGAACTGTTGGTATCAGTACAACATTCTGGGTCCAAGCTCCTTTCTCTAGGCAGGCAGTTTTCGCTGCTCCCTGGGTGGCAATGTACCTTTTCCCGAGACTCTGATGGAGGATTTCTTGATCTTCCCACAACAGTAGACTACTTACTGTGTCCTTTTACTCAGTGCATGGCTTGCTTGTGGTGTGGGCCATAGGGGCTTTGGCTTCCTTTTTGTCTTGCAGGAGCAGACAGGTTTCGTTTTTATCCCTCCCCCAGCAACAGATGACATTTGCTTCTACACTTTCCCTATAAACAACGGGTCTTTGCCTGGTTCTGTGCCAAGCATCTTGAGGCTTTTGTTTCATATAATGAAAAGGCTCAAGACATGGGCAACATTTTGTGTCCATGCACCACTGAGGACTGCTCTTTCCTGCGCTCCTTCTAATCCTTCTCGTGAGTGTCTAGTGGAAGCCAGACCATGAAAAAGAGATGGCAAGTGACTGCACACTCCCACTGGGTCTGGAGTTCCTAGAGGATCTAAACTTTCATGCTAGCCCAAACCCAAACTTTAATAATATATTGGATTTTAACTGTTTCCTTCTTACCTGCTTTTATCATGGTTATCTCTTCATACCATGTTCTGCCAAAGATGAAACAATTCACCTATCCCATCTCTACTCAGAAAGGCATGCCTCTCTTTGAAATTTAGCCCACCTGGTTGCCTTGAGATCTCAGTTCCAATAATTTCCCAAAAGAGTTTATAATTTTGTAGATTGCTCTTTTCTTCTTTTCAGATGGGAGTAACAATCTTGCAGCTTTTACATCCTCAGTGGAAGTACAATTACGTATTGAAAGTCTTTTGAGGAGTTTCCAAATATAAGTACCTGCTATGCTGAGATAGTTGAATGAAACAGTAGGAAAAAAGGCACTCTGTGGATAAATCCCATAAATACCTTTTATATGAGTTACATCTTTCACTTGAAATTTATAGTTCTGCATGTTGTATCTCAAATATCTCAAATAAGTATATGGAAAGCTCTTTTAAAAGTTAACAACAAATAAATTTTAAAACTATTTTTACTTCATCTAGAATTCTTCATTTCATTCTTATACTTTTGGTACAAGCTCATCATATTAGATTTTTCATGAGTTTATATTATGAAAGGATATCAGAGAAGCAAGACTTAAGTTTTTTAATATAAAATTAATTTACCTAACCCTCAGAGTGTCCCCAATACAAGCTGAAGTTTACCAGAGAACCAGAAGGGAAATACAGCTTCAGACTTCCAAAATTACAAATGGAACGTAGAATAAACTCCATTATTACACAATTAAATGTATTTACCTAGAGCATACATTTTTTTTTTAAAGTTATATTGTTAAGGTAACAGAATTTGACAGGCTGAATGTTAGATCTATAAATCCAGGGTACCCATTCACTAGACAAAGAAACAAAGAGAATGTTAAACAGCAAATGTATCAAAGTCTCAGTCAAGTGCAAGCCCGAGGAAGGGAGGAAATCCTGCATACATATAGCAAGGGGCTACTAGTAGCATGAGAAACTCCAAGAAGCCTATGCAGAGAATGTTCTCTCATCAAACTTCCCACTGAGAATGTTCTTGTGGGAAGAGCAAGGTCAGGAAAGTACTGCAACTTTTGAAATCTCAAGCCAGGACTGAATATTTACTCTCCCATCCAATCCTGGATAGCACATCAGAGGGTGACACAATTGCAGTAAAATATTTTGTTACGTTACCAAAAAAGGACAATCTGAGATATAGATGTATAGAAAATGTCAGATTGGTCAGAAGACCCTAATTTCCTGAAATTTTTGTTAAAGCTTCAAATATCTTCCCATCAACTTTCTCATATAATTTTCTATAGAATGCATATAACCACAAATCAGCACCTTTGTTGGTATTATCATGTTGGTAAATGTTCCTAACTCAATTTTTCTTAAAATATGGCAAGGAGAATAGAAAATTTCTATTTTCTCCAACTTCTTTGCCACCTTATGAATTTCAGTAGGATAGAACCAGCCTCCCCTGGACACATTTTTAAAAAACCCAGCCTTTCCTTTAAAGTCCATTGTGACAACATGGAAGAAGCCTAGAAAGAGTGAAAACGGCTACCTTCTCTCTTATCCTAAGTGGACTGAAGGTCAGTCCACTCCCAAGAACATAATAACAAATGGTAAATTACAAAAGATAACTAGCCTTTCTCCCACAATTAGCAATCATTTCAGTGCACATTGCTCTGCTGTTTTTTGTCCTTGGACATAATTTTCTCTGTTCAGTACCATCTAGTAAAAAAATAAGTCAGATAAAGGATTATAACTTTACAATTATATTGACATATGATGGCCCTTTTTGCATAAATACAATACAGCTTCAACCTGGATTGATTCCAAGCCTTAAGTGCTTAAGATGAGAATGGATTGAAAAGGATGGATTTTAATAGCCTTAGTAGCACAATTTCTCTACACAAGCCTTAGACACCGTAGCTTTGGGTGCCTCTGAGGACTTTCCTATCAGGTACACAGACGAATTAGGTACTACATGACCTTTAGAGTAAAATGAAGTTATCCCTGAGAATGGTAAATATATTATTATTCAACCCATTTTGAAACATTTTTTAAAAACTCCCATAGTACTGTAAGCTTTGTCTACTAAACAATTAAAAGCATACTATTTTGACTTAATATCACTGAAGAGACAAAAATGTTTGATTCTATACCAAAATTTGAGCTCAAATTTAAATCATGATTATACATTTGTGCAATATATATTTTCTTTTTTCTGAATTTAGGGAAATGCTAAGAACAAATGGGGCAAAATTGGTATAGGAAATCCACAATTTCTGTATCCTTTTAATGGCATATACATAGCAGCAATAAATAAAATATGAAAAGAGACTATAAAAAGAGCAAACAATACTCTAGTAAAATATAAACTCTTTTTGTAAGCTGGAAATTAAACAAGACAACAAAACAGTGAGGAGAATGAAGCCAAAGGCTTGCTAAATCTCAGGTTTGGGAGAGGGTAGTGGTAGACCAAAATGTACTTGCAGAGGGTTAGCAAGGACAGAAGAGTCCTTCATATGTCTGAAATCTAATTTACTCATTGCTTGAAGAAAGAAGCTAAGAACAACCGCTACTGATGGCTACCTATGGCTAGGGCTCATAAGAACATGTGGGCTGAAGAGATGGGAGGATATAAACATGCTTGACAAATAAGAAATAAACCAGGTCTGGCTCTCTGATAAGCTGGATCTACAATATCCACAAGACAGAATAACCCAAAGGATAGGCCTGATTGTAGATGTTGATTGTTATGGAGCCATTGTTCAACAGCAAATCACATAGGAAGAAAGGGTGGAGGCAGAGGAGAGAGAAGAGAAGGGAAGAGAAGAGAAGAGAAGAGAAGAGAAGAGAAGAGAAGAGAAGAGAAGAGAAGAGAAGAGAAGAATCCTTTCCAATCAAAATGAGTCTGCAAACCAAAATTTTTAATTGCTTGAAGAAAGATGCACACATCAATAAAAAAGCAAACAAAAGTCAACAAACTAGAACATAAATTCACTCCATAGGAAGTCAATTCATAAAAGTATTTGACAAATATTTTACAGTAAATATGTTTAAGGTGCTTTAAATGACAAATTAAGATATAACACTGATAAAAATTTTTTAAAGGATATATTAACAAAAACCAAAGGAAATGTATAAAAAATAAGTACAAGTAGATATTGAAAGACTCTATTAGAAATCTTAGGGGGAAAAAAAGAGTCATTGTAATTATAACTGCAACAGATTGCTAGAATAATGGCTCCCAATGAATCACAGCCCCTTATTCCATACCCTTTTACAATAAGATTTCTCCACTCCTTCTACTAAGAACTAGTGTCTGTCCCCCACCTCTTTAATCTGGCCTGGCTTTCAGACTTGCACTGACTCACAGAATATGGCAAAAGTGGCATTGTGAGACTTCCTATGCCAGGCCTCAAGAGACATTAAACTTCTGCTTTCTCTATCATTGAGTGAATCTTTCATCATGTGGAGAAGTCAATTCTGGGCTCTCCAGGATGAGAGGCCATATAGAGGATAAAGAAAATGCTATAGCTAACATCCAGCACCAACTGCCTGACATGTAATTGAGACCAACTTGAAATATCCACAGCAGTTAAGCTTCAGATGACTCAAACCACATATTAGTGATCCCACGCAAGATCAGCATATGAACTGCCTGACTACGCCCAAACTTAATTAAGCAAATATCTGTTTTAAGCCACTAAATTTTGGAGTGATCTGTTATGCAGAAATTTGTAACTGACACAAAAATCAGAACCTACAAAACGAGTGCTGCCATAACAAAAACCTAAAAGCTTGGCATTGGCTTTGGGACTGCGTGGTGGGTGGAGGCTGTGAGACAGTGAAGAAACTGTTACATACTAAAATGAAAAACTGAGAAACAGCTCTTTGTGTCTGGAAAGATGGGAATCAGTGATTAAAAACTATTGGCAAAACTTAAGCCTTCAAAACTGGGAAGATGGATAGTGTACTCAATGTACAAATAGATCTGGCCAAGGAGATATCAGGCAGAATGTTGAAACTGACAATTGGCTTTCTGTGTCTGTCTATGATAAATATAGGATGAGAGAGATGAGCTAAAGAGAGAACGATTCAGTTGGCAAGCAGAATTCAGAGTAAATATAAAGACATGCTGGATTACAAAATAAAATATTTTATATTCCTAGATTTTCCAGCTATGGTATCTGAGTAAAGATCAAATCAAGTGTGTGGCAATAAGACCTTTAGCTAAGAGCACAGACAAATTTATAAGAGTGCCCAGTTAATCCTTACAGATAGACAAAGGGGATTGTCTCACAACAACTTTACATATGGCCCAAAGTAGAGATCTAGTTCTAAAAAAATTATGGATATGGTTTTAAGAGCATGGAGGAAATCTCTATTAGATTCATAAACAATCCAAAATATTTTCAAGGGAGTTATAACAGGCTCAAGTATAGGGAGTAGAGAAAGTTCAAAATAAAAAAGAAGCCTCTGGGATCCCAATATTCTATGGTCAGAAAACAGACTGAGAATGTCTTTCAGAGAATATTTGGGCCCTTACTAGGGTTCTTTCCTTACCCTGAAAAAAGAGGCTCTGACAACCTACATGTGGCTGGACTTCAGAAAGGCTAAAATCCAGTGTCTGCTATATTCATCCCATTTCTCTTTTTGAATAGTTGTGTCTATTGTACATAGTCTACCCCTGCCTTACTATTATATGTTGAGTGTGTAAGGTGGATAACTTGTCCTTTCACTTCACAAGTCTGTAGATTAAGAGTACCTGTACTTGAAAAGCTGCATATTAGGAATCTCATCTGTCACCTAACCTGTTATAATGCAGATTACAGAGTGCGCCCAACTCTGTCGGTGAACCAGGGCCGGGTTTGGAGCGAGCTCGGAGTCTGCAGCAGGGACTCCGCCATCGAGAGTCTGGAGGCTCCAGATCAGCTTCTGGTCCTAGAATCCTTCCTTTCCAGTCACCATTAGCTTTGAACCTGAGTGAACCCTTTGCGTGTTGCCGAGATTGTGCATCAAATTCACCAGGGGAAGGATTTGGTTGCGCCAGATACGGAGCAGGCCCTCAGCGATGGTCCCCGAAGAGTACCGGCTACTGTTGAGTCCAGAGCGACCCCGAAGCACTAGTCACTGTTTATTTTAGGCTGCAGGTGCCGCCACACAACGCAGCCTGCCTCCCATCTGTCTTTGAGGACCCCCGAATTACCATCCCTCTGCTGGAGCCCAAGGTGACGTCATAGGAATGGCGGCAGCAGGGCGCACTATCTGAGTTCTCCTCCAGATCTTGTTGCAAACGGGAACTATAACCCATCGAGGAAATTTTCGCTCACCACACAATATTGTGGAGAGATTCGTGGATTGCTTGAAGCTAAGAAATTCTTGGGGATAAGCTAACTGGACGGAGCAAGGAGAGGAGGAGGAGAAGCGGCGTGGGAGCGCCCGGCCGGCAGCGGCGGGAGAGCCCAGCCCCCAGCGGAGCCTCAGCTGGCGGGGGCGAGGACCGAAAACCACGGAGCCGGGCAGGCGCGGGATCCCAGGCGGAGCGGAGAGCGCAGAGACCGGGGGTAGGCCCTTTCCCTGCGTCCCGCGGCTGATTTCTCCCGCCGGGAAGGCGGCGCGCCCTGCGGCGGACGGGGGGCGCAGTCTCCATATCTGGGCCCCTCCCCCCGCCCTGCCCTCCCAATCCTACCCCGCCCTTCCAGAGACTGGGACTGGAAACCGCGGTGCAGCCCCGCTGTGCCGGGCGCGCAGAGCGCAGAGACCGGGAGGCGGGCGCTTTCCCTGCGTCCCGCGGCTGATTTCTCCCGCCGGGAAGGCGGCGCGCCCTGCGGCGGACGGGGGCGCAGTCTCCATACCTGGGCCCCTCCCCCCCGCCCTGCCCTCCCAATCTTACCCCGCCCTTCCAGAGACTTAAACCGGCCCCTGAACTGAGAAGTGGTATCTAACGCTCACGCTTTGGGAAGCCTGACGGGCAGCCCTGACCCAGGCAGACTGGGCAGTGTGCGTGATTTTGGCTGCGCTAGGAGAGAAGAGACGCCTCCACCCCCAGCCACCACCTTTTCTGGCCTGCGGGAAGAGGGCGACGCACGGCTGGGCTGGGAGAGTGAAGACCCCTCCATCTCCAGCCCCCACCCTTCCTGGCTTGCCTAGGGTGGGGTGGGTGCAGCGGCCGAGACACACCCGGAGATCAGCAGTGAGGCAGGCGCAGCTCTGGGCTTTCAGCAGATCAGAAATCTTCTGCCCGCACTCACACACACACACTGAAGAGGTGCCTTAAGACTCAAGAGTTTTGGTCACATATCTGGTGGTGCCACTCTCAGTGTGCATTTGTGCAGGCAAGGGCAGAAACTGCACTGATATTGTAAAAACTATCATCCAGACCCCTCAGGCCCACGCTTTTAAGTCTGCAGTCCCAAAGTCTCTCTGGGCACCAGGTGACCGGCTCTGCCTGCGCAATAAGCAGGGGGCTCCTTGGTACAGCAGAGAACAACCTGGACATTGCTTGGTGGGCTTAGGCCGAGACTGTCGCTGCTTTTTGTATTGCTTTGTTTTGTCTTGTTTTGCTTTGTCTTTATATCTTTGATATCTTTGCCTCTGTCGAGTGGGGTTATCAGGTGGTTTTTGCATGTGAACGTATTTGATATTTTTCTTTGTTGTTGTTGTTGTTGTTGTGCTTGGTGATTTGCTTTGTTCTGAAACTGCCCTGCCAGGGCCCAGCTTGTGAGGCACGGTCAGCAGATCAGAAATCTCCCGCCCGCACCCATACACACACACTGAAGGAGTGCCCTAGGACTCACGAGCTCTGGACAAAGGACTGGTGGTGCTCCTCTCGGTGTGCATACGTGCGGACAAGGGCAGAAGCTGCACTGACTTTGTGGAGACTATCATCCAGACCCCTCAGGCCCACGCTTTTAAGTCTGCAGTCCCAAAGTCTCTCTGAGCACCAGGTGAACGGCTCTGCCTGCGCAATAAGCAGGGGGCTCTTTGGTACAGCAGAGGACAACCTGGTCATTGCTTGATGGGCTCAGGCCGAGACGGTCGCTGCTTTTTGTTTTGCTTTGTTTTGCTTTGCTTGGTTTTGTTTTGCTTTATCTTGTATCTTTGATATCTTTGCCTGTGTTGAGCGGGGGTTATCGGCTGTTTTTTTTTTTTTTTTTTTTTTTTTTTTCTTTTCTTCTTCTTTGCTGTTGTCGTTGCTGCTGTGCTTGGTGATTTGCCTTGTTCTGGGACTTCCCTGCCGGGGCCCAGCTTGGGTGGCACGGGACTCGGCATATCTGGGGGCCAAATCCAGACCAAATCGGAGTGCAGCCGGGGTTGACCTACAGGTCACATACCTAGAGGGGGTTCTCGGCAGGCTCTGGAGCCCATAGAGGCCAAACCACATTGGGGTGGTCAACCCTCACGCAGCAGAGTGCCCTGCGGGGGGCAGAGCCAAGTCTCACGGCAGGTCAGCCCAGGAGTTGACCCCACCTGCTCATTAGCGGGAAGCAATTAAAGATCTTCTTGAACGGGACAGTGTACACAACACAAGACTCACCTTTGGAGCACACGCAGAGGAGGACGACGTGGTGCGAGTCAAATATAAAGGACACATACTACACAAGATAACCTAGCAAGAACTAAGAACTCTAGGGGATCTACCTAATATATCAAAATAAACACAGTCAGCCAGAATGGGGAAACAAAGATACACGTCCCAAATAAAAGAACAGAAGAAGCTTCCACAACTGGAACCAAATGAAGCAGACGTAACCAACCTCTCAGAGACTGAGTTCAGAACACTGGTGATAAGAATGTTTAAGGAGCTTAGAGAAGACATAAAGAAGGATGTAGAAATCATAACAAACGAGCTTAGAGAAAACATAAAGAAGGATGTAGAAATCATAACGAAAAACCAGTTGGAACTAAAGAACACAATTACCGAAATTAAGAACTCACTTGAAGGAATTACCAGCAGGCTAGATGAAGCAGAGGATCGAATCAGCGACTTAGAAGACAAGGTAGCAGAGATCACCCAAACGGAACAACAAAAAGAAAAAAGAATAAAAAACAATGAAGATGGCCTAAGAGACCTCTGGGATAACATCAAGCGCAACAACATGCGCATCATAGGAATACCAGAAGGTGAAGAGAGCAAGCAAGGGATTGAGAACATATTTGAAGTAATAATGTCTGAAAACTTCCCCAACCTGATGAAGGAAACCAACATACAAGTCCAGGAAGTGCAGAGAGTTCCAACCAGGATTAACCCAAACAGGTCCACACCAAGACACATTATAGTTAAAATGGCAAAGCTTAAAGACAAAGAGAGAATCCTAAAAGCAGCAAGAGAAAGACGGAGGGTTACATACAAGGGAACTCCCATAAGACTATCAAATGATTTTTCTACAGAAACATTGAAGGCCAGGAGGGAGTGGCAGGAGATACTTAAAGTGATGGAAAACAAAGGCCTACAACCTAGATTGCTTTATCCAGCAAGGCTATCATTTAAAGTTGACGGAGAGATAAAGAGCTTTCCAGAAAAAAATAAGCTAAAGGAATTTATTACCACCAAGCCAGCATTGCAAGAAATACTAAAAGGTCTTCTGTAAATAGAAGAAAGATCAAAACAACCTAACTACAAATTTAAAAATGGCAATATCTATGTACCTATCAATAATCACTTTAAATGTAAATGGATTAAATGCTCCAATCAAAAGACATAGGGTGGCTGACTGGATAAGACAGCAAGACCCTTGTATATGCTGTATACAAGAGACTCACCTCAGAACAAAAGACACACACAGGCTGAAAGTGAAGGGTTGGAGTAAGATATTTCATGCAAGTGGAAACGAGAAAAAAGCTGGAGTTGCAATACTTATTTCTGACAAAATAGACTTTAAAATGAAGAACATACTAAAAGATAAAGATGGGCACTATATAATAATAAAGAGATCGATCCGACAAGAGGACATAACCCTAGTAAACATCTATGCACCCAACATAGGAGCACCTAAATATATAAAACAGGTACTGACTGACATAAAGGCAGAGATCAACAGTAACACTATTATAGTCGGGGACTTCAACACACCTCTGACCACAAGGGACAGGTCTTCCAGACAGAAAATCAATATGGAAACAACAGCCTTAAATGATACATTGGACCACTTGGATTTAATCGATATTTTCAGAACATTTCACCCCAATGCTGCAAAATACACCTTCTTCTCAAGCGCACATGGAACATTTTCCAAGATAGATCATATGTTAGGCCACAAAACAAGTCTTGATAAATTTAAGAAAATTGAAATCATACCAATTGTCTTCTCTGATCACAATGCTATGAAATTAGAAATGAACTACAGGAAAAAAACGGGAAGACACACCAATTCATGGAGGCTGAATAACTTATTACTAAATAATGAATGGGTCAAGCAGGAGATCAAGGAAGAAATCAAAAGATATTTCGAGATAAATGAAAATGAAAACACGACGACCCAAAATCTTTGGGATGCCGCGAAAGCAGTCCTAAGAGGGAAATTCATAGCTTTGCAGGCCTACCTAAAGAAACAAGAAACATCACTAATCAACAGTTTATCTTCACATTTAAGGGATCTGGAAAAAGAACAGCAAAATAAGCCCAAAGGGAACACAAGGAAGGAGATAATAAAGATCAGAGCAGAATTAAATGAAATAGAAACCAGAAAAACAATACAAAAGATCAATGAATCCAAGAGTTGGTTCTTAGAGAAGATAAACAAAATCGACAAACCATTAGCCAGACTCATTAAAAAAAAGAGAGAGAGGACCCAAATTAATAAAATCAGAAACGAAAGAGGAGAAGTGACAACGGACACTGCAGAAATACAAAGAGTTTTAAGAAGTTACTATGAGCAACTATATGCCAACAAATTTGACAATTTGGAAGAAATGGACAATTTTCTAGAGGCGTACAACCTTCCAAGGCTAACTCAAGAAGAAACAGAAAACCTGAATAGACTGATTACCACCACGGAAATTGAATCAGTAATCAACAGTCTCCCAACAAACAAAAGCCCTGGACCAGATGGCTTTACAGGTGAATTTTACAAAGCGTTCAAAAAAGAATTATCACCAATTCTCCTCAAGCTCTTCCAAAAAATCCAGAAGGAGGGAAGACTCCCAAACACTTTTTACGAAGCCACTATCACCCTGATCCCAAAATTAGACAAAGACACCACAAAAAAAGAAAACTACAGGCCGATATCTTTAATGAACATAGATGCAAAAATCCTCAACAAAATATTAGCAAACAGAATTCAGCAATACATTAAAAAGATCATTCACCACGATCAAGTGGGATTCATTCCTGGTATGCAGGGGTGGTTCAACATCCGCAAATCTATTAATGTGATACACCACATTAACAAAATGAAAAATAAAAATCACATGATCATATCAATAGATGCAGAAAAAGCATTTGATAAAATTCAACAGCCATTTATGATAAAAACCCTTAAGAAAGTGGGAATAGAGGGATCTTATCTCAACATAATAAAGGCCATATATGACAAACCCACAGCTAACATCATACTCAATGGGGAAAAGCTAAAACCATTCCCCCTAAGATCAGGAACAAGGCAAGGATGCCCATTATCTCCGCTTCTATTCAACATAGTTCTGGAAGTTCTTGCCACAGCAATCAGACAAGAAAAAGAAATAAAAGGCATCCAGATTGGTAAGGAGGAAGTAAAGTTATCATTGTATGCAGATGATATGATACTATATATAGAGAACCCTAAAGACTCCACCAAGAAGCTATTAGAGCTGATAGATGAATTTAGTAAAGTGGCAGGATACAAAATTAATATTCAGAAATCAGTTGCATTTGTATATACCAATAATAAAACATCAGAAGGAGAAATTAAAAAAACAATCCCATTTACAATCGCTCCAAAGACTATAAAATACCTGGGAATAAATTTAACCAAAGAAGTAAAAGATCTATACTCAGAAAATTATAAGACACTGATGAAAGGAATGAAGGAAGATATAAATAGATGGAAACACATATCATGTTCATGGATAGGAAGAATTAATATAATTAAAATGTCCATACTGCCTAAGGCAATATACATATTCAATGCAATTCCTATCAAACTGCCAACGTCGTTTTTCACAGAAATAGAACATATAATCCTAAAATTTATATGGGACCATAAAAGACCCCGAATAGCAAAGGCAATCTTGAGAAATAAGAACAAAGTGGGAGGTATAACAATACCTGACTTCAAATTATACTACAAGGCTACAGTAATCAAAACAGCATGGTACTGGCATAAAAACAGACACATAGATCAATGGAACAGAATAGAGAGTCCAGAAATAAATCCACGCCTATATGGCCATTTAATCTACGACAATGGAAGCAAGAATGTACGATGGAGTAATGACAGTCTATTCAATAAATGGTGCTGGGAAACCTGGACAGACACATGCAAAAAAATGAAGTTGGACCACCTCCTTACACCATATACAAAAATAAATTCAAAATGGCTTAAAGACTTAAATGTAAGGTCTGAAACCATAAAATACCTAGAAGAAAATATAGGAAGAAACTTCTCAGACATTACCCGGAGTAAGATTTTTACTGATATACACCCTCGCGCGAGGGAACTAAGAGAAAGAATAAACATGTGGGATTATATCAAACTAAAAAGTTTTTTCACAGCAAAGGAAACCATCAATAAAACAAGAAGGGATCCTACTGAATGGGAAAAGATATTTGCCAGTGATATATCTGATAAGGGATTAATATCACAAATCTATGGAAAACTTACTCAACCCAACTCCAAAAAAACAAACGATCCAATTAAAAAATGGGCAGAGGACTTGAAGAGACATTTTTCTGAAAAGGACATTCAGATGGCAAACAGACATATGAAGAAATGCTCAACCTCACTAACCATCAGAGAAATGCAAATAAAAACCACAATGAGATACCACCTCACCCCAGTCAGAATGGCTATCATCAATAAATCAACAAACAACAAGTGCTGGCGCGGATGTGGAGAAAAGGGAACGCTTGTGCACTGTTGGTGGGATTGCAGACTGGTGCAGCCGCTATGGAAAACAGTATGGAGGTATCTCAAAATTCTGAAAATGGAACTACCTTATGATCCAGTAATTCCACTCCTAGGTATCTATCCGGAGAAATCCAGAACTTCAATTCAAAAATCTCTATGCACTCCTATGTTTATTGCAGCACTATACACAATAGCTAAGACATGGAAACAACCAAAATGCCCATCGGTAGATGATTGGATTAAGAAACTGTGGTACATTTATACAATGGAGTATTATGCAGCCATAAGGAAGAAAGAAATCTTACCATTTGCAACAACATGGATGGATCTAGAGAACATTATGTTAAGTGAAATAAGTCAGACAGAGAAAGATAAGTTCCATATGATCTCACTTATTTGCGGATTCTAAAGAAAAGAATAAGTGAATGAACTAATCAGAAACTGGGAGACAATGAGGAAAAACTGAGGGTTGCTAGATGGGCGGGGGGAGTGGGGGGTGGGGGGGAGGGTGAGGGGATTGGAGGGCAGTCGGTGACCACAGGATGGCCACGGGGTTTGAAAATTAATCTGGGGAACGTAATTTGGTGGTTACCAGAGCGTAAGGGGGTTGGGGGGTGGGGGATGAGGGTGAGGGGGATCAAATGTACGGTGATGGAAGGGGAGCTGTCTCTGGGTGGTGAACACACAGTGTGATTTATGGATGATGTGATTCAGAATTGCACAACTGAAATCTATGTAATTCTACTAACAATTGTCACCCCAATAAATTAAAAAAAAAAAAAAAAAAAAAAAAAAAAAAAAAAAATAATGCAGATTACAATGCCATGATCAGATAAAATTGTGGGACTATAGGAAGGAACTCAGTACATTTCTCATGTAGGGAAAACATGAGCAATGTGGTCTAGATGGTGGGTAACAGATTGTTTCAATAATGACCCCTCCCCCAAAGCACACTTCTCTCTGCCCATAACCCTTTTGAAATAGGTCTTTGAAGCTTCTACCATTAACAGGTAGAATCTAATTCTCTATCACCTTCATTCTGGCCTGGCCTTATTCTTGCTTTAGCCAATAAACAGCGGGGAACATTATGTTTTGCAATTGATGTCTAGGCTTTAAGAGACCTAGAAAATTCTGCTTTCAACTTCTTGGAATGTTTCCTTTATCATATGAACAAGCCAAAAATAACCTATGAGAGGATGATGACAGGCTACATAGATGAGGAACAAGACACCTCAATCAACAGTCAGCACCCAACTGCCAGACTAGTAAGGCCATCTTGAAACATAGTTCCCAGCTGAACTGACCGTATCTGCATTTTTGAGTCCAGGAAAGATCAGTAAAAGAATCACCCAAAGAAGCCCAGGCCAAATTGAAGAATTGTGAAGAAATAAAGGGTAGTTTTAATCATAAAATTTGTTTTGGGGAGAAGGGAAGTAATTATTGAGTAATAGATAACTGATACCCAAAACTATTAGATAAACTAAAATCCAGTCAATATTCAAAGAGAATTAGTGAATTAGAATATATTATAGGAACATTCATTCACTCAAAGGAAAACACAAAGGGATAAATAATTTTTTTAAGTATGAAAAAGGAGTGACACAGGAAAATCAGATTTGAGAGAGGCTTTTTTAACTATGACTAATATGAGTTCCAGAAGAAGATAATGAAGGGAATGACAGAGCAGAAATATACAAAGGAATAACTTGACAACTAAGTTATGAGATTGTACTCTGTGTTCTAGGGAGATAAATAAATAAACCCAAACCTAGAGCACATGAAAGTGAGACTACAGCACATAGGTAAAAAAAAAAAAAAAGAATGCATTTAAAAGCATCAGAAAGAAAAGACACATTACCTACAAAAGACAGCAAACCAACCACAGACTCTTTTCACTGATACAAAAGATATCAAGATATAATGATGTTATGTCTTCAAAGTGTAGAAGCAAAATAATTCAGCCTAGGATTTTATATCCAACTAAACTATCTTTCAAGAGTTTAAGAAAATCAAGAAATTTTTCAGACACATAAATGTTAAGAGTTTACTGCTCACAGAATATCAACAAATTAACAAGTAAAGCATACGTTTAGTTTTTATATAGTTAATCTAGAGGAAAGGCATAGAATATAACATCAGTGTGCACAGAAATAGATAAAACACATCAATGAATCTAACTGATAACTAACAAAATAACTAAATCTTGCCATTTTCATGAGAATGTAAGTTCCATGATGACTTTGTTTATCTCTGAATTGTAGGATAGTACCTGGAACATAGTTAGGTTATATAAATACTTATTAAATAATTTAGGTCATTGAATTTGTGAAGAGGATGAAATTATTGAAAATCTCAATGAGACAGAAAAAAAGTTACCTATGCATTTAAATAATTTAAAATTCTACTAAAAATAGAAATAGGACCTTAGAGTCCAACAGAAGCCAAAAAAAAAAGAAGGAAAATATGAAAAAAAAACAACACGATGCTAAACAAAAATATTAAATGGAAATGGTAGAAACGAATTAAAATGGATCAATTATCACAATGTAAATATTTTAAACTCACTATGTGGTAGAGATGATAAAATTGAAGGAAATGAACAGCAGCAAGTATTACAAGAGACACAAACATGTAGAAAAGTTGAAATGAAAAGACGTGTAACATCATAACATCAATAAGTAACCAAAACAAAAATCAATAAAGTAGCATTCAAGGTAAGAAACCATTAGTATTGATAAAGCAGTACATCATTGTAGCAGCTGTTCATTTCTCAACCTCTGCACACTTTGTTGAAAATGACTCACACCCGCCCTCTTCAGCAACTTGCCTTTGGGCACTGGAGCAAATTAACTCTTACCTAGAAACAGAAGTGCTCAGTGGTCTATGTTCTACCCCAGGGATGACGCAGCTAGTGCTCAATTATTATTGGATTACAAAAACTCAGCTCCTTTGCCTCAATTCAGATACACTCTGAAGTATGATTCATGCTCTAGAGTTCACTGAATGATCAAGCCATCTGAGATTTCACCGAAATTGTATCTTTTCTGGGCTTCTTCCCTTTCCTTTCCTGTTTTCCCCATATTCCCACTTGCTTTTTCTGAGAATACTTACATTTGAATCTTTGGCTCATTATTTTCATCTGTAAGAACCTATCCTAAGACAACTCTGCATACAATGTTAATTGAAGAATTAACTGGGAGTTTCACTTATGCCTAGGATATAGAACGTTGGAAAAAGCATTGCTCCCACATTAATGAAAGAAAATGCCAGATAAACTATAAAATCATAACTTTTCTTGAACCTATCAGCAAACTGAGGTCTCAGGGCAGCCAGTTTGTTTGGAATCCAAAGACAGACAGGAGTCTCCATGCGGAAAAGACACACATACTGGAACACAATAGCAGAGCATGGGAAGTGCCATACAAGTGGTTAAAAAGAGTGTATCTATTTAAACAAATTTATAAAGTCCAAGTATGGGCTAGCATAAGAGTATAGAATCCCTGGGAGTCATTCATATTCCTTGTAGCTCTTCTCCACAGACCTCTGCTGGGACTCAGAGAAGGAAAGGGGGCATGTTGGGATATAAGAGCAATCTTCTCATGGCTGTGCAGGATGGGATAAAGGGAGTGTCACCATTACAGAAATGGCATAAACCCTGTTCAAAGCCTTCTCCTCCATGGAACAAAAGTCTTAACCAGCTGGGAAGTTGCAGCTCAAACCACCACTCCAGGGCACACTAGAAGTGTGGGAAAGGAAATAATAATAATAATAATAATAATAATAATAATAATAATAACCTCTCTCCCTGGAGTAGGAATAGGAAAGTGTCCTGGGACCAGACCATTATCGGTCTTCTACCACTAAGGGAGACTCTCCCACACAAGACCTACTAAAGATCCACAGCAGAGTTTGGCTTCCACAGGTAGTGAAGCAGGTTCACTAAGAAAATTCCAACCTTGAGAAAAAGCTTGCCAACTGGACCAAAATAAGGAAAAAACCCCCTGTAGCTTAAAGCCAGCATCACAAACACCAGTGACTAGGTACTAGCAGGCTACTGCTAGAGAGAACAAGGGCATGTGAAGACGCTCTGTCATGTGCAAGAGCAACAGGGAAGGCTAAAAGCTGAGAGTGGATAAGGAAGATTATGAAAAACACACTGGCAACCCAGTATCTACCATAAAGTATTGCTAAAAGAATTGGAAGCTGGTGATGGACTGATGGTAACCATAGCAACAATAAAATCTCAAACTAGCTAAGCTAATGACTAGACTGAATCCAGTATCTATATTAATGGCCTACTAGAATAGACACACACATTTCTATGCCAAAGTGCTATCCACCTCAGTCTGTATTGTGCTATCCTTGATGTCCACCAGAATTCAATTAAACAAAAAAAATTACAAGACACAAAAAATAAGAAGAACCTACTGAGATATAGCAATCAAATGAGTCTGACTCAGAAAATATCCCAACGTTGGAGTTTTCAGGTAATAAATTTAAAATAACTACTATGATCAATAGTTTAAAAGTCTAAGTGCAGTTTCCTCATCTGTAGAATGGACATTTTAAAAAGTATCTGATTCATACAGTTTTTGTGCAGATTCAATGAGATAATGGTATTAAGTGCACATTTAACAAAATTCCCGTCGCAGAGTAGGGCTTCAGCAAATGGTAAGAGTTGTGGTCACTATTACTTTGGACACTTAGTAAAAACTAGTAAAAGGTTCACTCGTTTTATTCCAGAGGTTCCTGGGCACAACTCTAAGGCTTACTTTGCCCATGCTACGTGGATCACCACCACCTCCTTGCTTCTTTAGCTTCAGCTCTGAGTTTTTCATCAGGAAGAAGACATGCAATAGTAGCTGCACTTTTTTCTCCACTGTGTAGTAACTTGGCTATTGGTAACTCCCCAGTTCTCTATTCAAGAACCTTGGAAGGCTTTTACTCACAAAACAGTCAGTGACCCCATTGTAATCTGTATCTGTGTTGTTATCACAATTCAAAATTCAATTTTCCACTCCTTATCTTATTTCTGTTTGTCCCTATCATAAAACCAACTAGGCTAGATAGCACACATATCAATTTAAAATATTTTTTGTAATATACTTTTAAATTATTCCTCTTTGCCTTGAAATCTGTACTCCTTTCACAAGTAAAATTCTATTAAAAGTCTGTATTCATACAATAATCAGAGATACCCAACAGAATTGATTATCATTCAAGATTATCATTCAAGAGGCAGAACCTGAATTACAGAATCAACTTTCTTCCACCGATCTTTTCAGAGTTTATAGCTCCCTTTTGTTTTTATACTGCTTGAGTTATTCCTCTTGATAGATTCTACGCTTTGAAATAGTCTTCGATTAATAAAATCTATAGGATTCAGGCAACAGAATGTATCCATATGTTCTAACCTTAGATTCTCCTTAATTGTTGTAACCACACTGTATTTATGGTGTGAATATCATCGGCCAGCTACTTGTACCAGCAGAGATACTGAGTATGCCTAACATATGGCACCTTCATGGTCGCTGTAGTTCTTTCAAAAGTGATTTATCAAAATTAAAGTTAGTGACAAGTACAACATAAAGGTAGGGCTCTGAGGTATACCTTTGCATTATTCAGCTGTCCTGTGTGGGACACCTACTATTGGAATCTTGACAACAAACTGTACTATCACCAAGGATGTATGCACGTGTACTCCCTGGCTCCTTTGCTCTAACTCCCTCATTAAATTAGGATAACTTTTTAAAAGAAAAATTATTTCCATCAGGCTAAACCCAGAACTTACAGTGGGGTGATCACTTGCATGAAAATACCAAGTGAGCACACAGCTGCTCAAATCCTTTGTGGAAGAAAACATATTAATAATTCAATGACATGAATTATGATAGCTAGCATTTACTGGGCACCCACTGAGAACTGTTCTAAATATGAATTTATTAATTCTAATGGTCAGAGTAACCATATGGCATAGGTACTATTATGATCCCCATTTTACAGATTAGGAAACAGAGGAACAGGAAAGTAGCTTATGTATGTTTATAGAGCTGAGATAGAAGAACCAATAATGCCTGGGCACATCCCAGTTTATCAAGGTTTCCACTCTTCCCACATTCCAGAATAGTAGAATACTACTGAGTAATATAAATAAAGAATATTATAGAAAAAATATATACAATAGTTATTAAAATGTAGTCTCCTCACTTGGTGGTAACAAACTATGAATAGGAAGTTCTGTTGAAAGTGATCAAGTTCAAAAAGGAACTGAACCTAGTTCCTTCCTCAAGCTCAGTGAAAGACTGAGGTTGCTAGCAGCACTGGTATTTCCCCTGGTATGAGAGAGCTGAGGGTTTTGAACACAACAAAGATAAGGAGGTGGGTGTGTAATCTCCAAACAGTGAGACATTTTATGCAAGTATTAGTCAGTCTTACCAAGACTGGCTGGGATCTTCACAATGATCACTGACTCATTATGCCTTTAACATGTAGTTAAGAGTTCCCACCATCCTTGCTACCCAACCACTTCTCAATTCTCCTGCCTCTAGAATAAATAGCTAAATGTTCTGCGAGTGAGGAGGAAACTCCTAAGAGAGCATCTAGAATCCAGAAAATAATGTTCTAGATCAACAACTTACACATGATTGCAAACTACAGTGACTCTGAGCGTGAATGGACTTATCCAACAACCCAGGCTATGCCTACCCTCATGGGGCACGTGTTCTTTAAAGTTCAGAAGAATGGTCATGGATACGTAGTCAGCTTCTTTCCACTCAAGAGTCAGATACGTATATAGAGGACTGAAGAGAATTTTGGCCTCTAGCTCCATGATGTTTGCCCTGATACATTTTCTGTGACAGTGGCAATGGGAGAAATGGGGTCTTGGCAAGAACTTCAGAGGGAAACAGTGAGATGAAAACATGCAAAGATAGACAGACTGTGATATTCTGCCAGTAAGCAGGCCTTGGGAAGCCCTTTTTATAGTAAGACCAGAAATATGTATGCTTGAGTAAGCAGACCCATCTGCTTATCACAGGTGATAGAAAAAGGAATTTCTCCAGCTGGTGGAAGAAATGAGGTAAGAGCGCAGAGGATGCTGTGTAGAAAGCAGACCCTTAAACTACTACCAGGACCCACCCCACAGTTGTTGCATGGAAAATAGAAAGCGGAGCCCATGACACTGTCTTTTCAGGACACTGGCTCAACAAATATCTCTTGCTAGCTCATAAAACGCTAGGCATTGCTGATATACTGGTCAACTAAAAAGACAGTCCCATAAAGCTCATAGAGTAGAGAGGAATAATTGCACGATTAATTATAATTGTGGTGAGCATACGAAAAAGTATAGATGTTATGGGAGCCCATCATAGAAAACCTAACCTTCCTTAGTCAAACAAAACATTTCACCAAGTCCTCAAGGATAGGTGGGCTTTAACTTTTCTGTGTGGTTGGGGAGAAGCTGATGTAGAGAATTTCAGGCAAAGTGATGTCTCACTCACAAGATTGAATTTATGCTTTAAACTGTTAATCTGTCTTCTGTCCAGAACCAGGTAAGGATTGAGGAAGGCAGAATGACGACATTAGTTAATATGTATCATATGGTTTTTATGTGCCTCCAAAATACTACAATCTTTATATTTGATACCTTATTCAATCCATGCAGCAGCTCTATAAGAAAAGTGCTTTGTTCTTTCCATTTTACACATGAAGAAACTGAAGAGCAAAGAGTTTATACTGCATATAAATAATAAAGCCAGGAATTCAAACACAGGTCTCCTTGGCACACATCCTCAACTCTTTCCATAACACCTTTCCACTTCTGTTAGAGGAAAACAAAAACAAAAAAGCAGTACTTATTAAAAGCAGAATAAATTATCCTGAGGGAGAGAAACAAGTGGAGGAATGCTCCTATTTACAATCTGTTTCCATCCTCAAAAAAAAAAAAAATATTGCCAAAGAAGTGGATCTGCCTGTTTAGAGGAAAAAGTTGTGGGGATTCGTAGAGAACCAATACCAGGAGGCACCACTGTGCAGCCCATTACAGATGACCAATATTTGCTTCAGAGTCTGACTCTTCTGTTCTCTAGTAAGGTGTCTGTCAACTCAACACCCAATGGTACTTCATTTCCAGTGGGAAGGCCATTTACCCAAGGCAAAATGAAAGGTGATCGTTCTCAAAATACAAATTACTTCACATAGGAAATGTCTAGCTTTTTCCTGAGTCATGTTGTATCATTGCCTCAACAGCCATATCATGCAAGACAATTCCCTTAAGGCCCAAAGTTGTTTACATATTTGGGGGAAAAAGAATATTATAGGGTTAAAAGTTTCACAAAGATCAAAATGACTCAAACACAACACAAGAACATACCAAGAAATCTCAGTGAAAAGAAAGCATCAAACTTCACTCAAAAACATCATCAGAGAATCATACTGTTAGACTTAATTTCTCTCCTACCACCCAATGAGACAGGACTTTCAGAATGTGCTATTCAAAGAAAAGAAGCCCAGAAACCCATTCATCTTAAGAGCTGTCAACTTTCTGTTTCAAAACTTATTTCAATCACACAAGAATAAGGCAATTTCTGCATTGTATAGTGAGTCAAAAGAAAGAGAAAACAGATCAATATGTGTTTTTCAAACCAAAAATGTATGGTTTCATCACTGAGAGAAGTCAAAATAAATTGTTTTAACAGAAATAGTGGCATTAAACTATAACATTTCTCTTTTTCATTTATTGGTGATCTTTTTTTTTTTTTCTCACATAGCATGTAAAATGTTTATAGGTTTTCCTCCCCCTTTTTCTAAGACTTCATAATAATTTCCCTAGGACTGAGTTCCAACCTCTTTGGAAACTACTAATACGCTAACTGGCTTTTTAAATTCTCTTAAAAATATAAATTTCACTTAATTGACACATATGGCCTTTCTTTTAAATATTAATGACTCTTCAACAAGCAATATCTATAAATAAAACCAGATTTCATACGTGCTCTGTAATAGGGGAATAAAAATCTGGAAGATTTTACTTACCTGACACAAATAAACAATCAGTACAGAGTTGAGGAAATGTCATGTTGTTTTGGAGACTGTGGATAAACAAAACATCAAGTGCATGTGTGCCTTAGTGGTCACTGCTAAGAAACAGTGCAAAGAGGAGGAGAAACAAAGTCAGACAACCTTGTCCCTAGTTCAGAAACTGGGAAAAGAACAAGAGTTGTAGTCAGAACAGGAGGCTGTTCTAAGAGTTAAGGAAGAAAAGAGTACAAGAGTTAGGCCAGTCCTCTCACTTGACAGATGCAGAAACAGAAGAAACGGAAGGCCACCTTTACACAACTAGCCAAATCAACATAAAACATCTAGCTCTTTTCTCACAGCGTTTTTATGTCTTATTCCATGGGTAGCATTCTCCCAAATTTATAGACAAAACTAAAACAAGGACATCAAATGACTTCACTGAGATCTAACAAGCAAATGAGCAGCATAACTAATACTAAAACTTGGGACCAGTGTTCCATATATCAAGCCTCCTGGACAAGGTCTTCAATTGTACAACACACATTTATGGCACACTATTTAGAATCCGGTGCTAGGCTTTAGGTAGGGAAAGCCACAGAATGTAATGTGTTCCTTCGGGGTATTTGCATAATAAAGAGGCTTTTGATCTTCAATTAGCCATGTGGCCAAAGTTATTTACATGGAGTCAGTGAGTCATTGATTATTCAATATCCAAATAAGGGAAAAAGCCACAATCTAAATCCCCTGAATACAACATTTTCTGAAAACAAACTGAAAACAATTTTTTTTTTTTTTTACCTAGCAAGAGAAATTGAATAAAAGGAGATACATGAGTTTTAAAAAACCAAAACAACTTTAACCAAAAATGAATATGAGAATGATTAATCTATTAAGTGTACTGCTTTTTTATAATATAGTAAGACAAATTCTATTCTCCTGGACAAGCAAGCTTCAAGATAGTCAACTTTAGTATCATCTGCTCTATTTTGGCCAAATGTGGCTCCACCATTAATTTCATGATCTCTTACCTCCTAGCTAACCATGATACCATGTCCGGCTACCACACATCTCATGTTCATTTATGCCCATCACAAAAATCTCAATAAACATGAGTGTTCCTTTTCTCTGCCATATCTTCCACTTAACAGATTTCTGTATCTTTCAACTCCATCAGTTCTATGTAAAGCCATAAATTTGGCAGAAAATGTTTAACTTTTTCTTGCCTTCCTCTTTCTCCCATACATTATTACTTTTGTTACTCTGCAACTTAAATCATAGATTGAGGATGGGCAAAATATGTACAGAAAAAACTATACAAAGAGTTTTGTATTGATCCTCAAGAAAACAAAGACTCTAATTCTGGAGTTATGAGTACATCTTATTGTAACTTTCAGCTAAAATAACCAAAATAAAGATTTGGAAAAGAAAGCTTACAAAATTTTTACAAATATTGACAGTTTTTAAAAATAATACAGACCAAATATTCTGGGGTTTGTGCAAACAAAACTTAAAAGAACTAGAAATTAAATTTCTCATTTAATGAAAAAGATTTAATGCAGGTTAATCAATTTCCTCTCTTTCTCCTATGCTCTCCTTCTCATGTTTTGATTCCCAGTTATATATATATATATATATATATATATATATATATATACACACACACACATATACATATATATATACATATATATATGTGTATATATATATATGTGTGTATATATATATTACATTACATATATATTACATATATATTTATAATTTATAAATGTAAATATACTTTGCTGAACACCATGTCCCTTTGTCCTCCTTCGCCTACTCTTTCACGCCCCATTCAACAAAACTTTTTGAAATAGGCATCCATATTCACTAGCTCTTCTCTCTCACCTCTCATGCACTCGACCCCTTTTAATCAGGCTTTTATCTCCACCTTTCCACAGAAATAAGTGACACTCATGTTGTCAAAATCAATGGCTACCTCTCTACCTCCTTTTAAGTTTTGTTTTGTTTTGTTTTTTAATTAAGACTTTATACTTTTTTAGACAGTGTTAGGTTCAGAGCAAAATTGAGAGGAACATGTAGAGATTCCCCATATATACCCTGTCCCCACACATTTATAACCTCCCCTGTTATCACCACTTCCCACCAGAATGGTGTATTTGTTATGGTTGATGAACCTACCTGACACATCATAATCACCAAAAGGCCACAGTTTACATTACAGTTCACTCTTGGTGTTGTACACTCTATCAGTGTGGACACATGTATAACAGCATGCATCCACCATTATGGTAGCATACAGAATAGTTTCACTGCCCTAAAAATCGTTTGTGCTCCACTTATTCATCCCTCTCTTCCCTCACCTCTGGTAAGATCTCTGTACTGTCTCCATAGTTTTGCCTTTTCCAGAATATAGCTGAAATTGTGCAGTATGTAACTTTTCAAATAGACTTCTTTCACTTAGGAATATTCATATAACTTTCTTCTATGTCTTTTCATGGCTTGATAGTTCATTTCTTTCTGGCACTGAATAATATCCTACTGTCTAGATATACCAGTGTTTATTTATCCATTCACCTACTAAAGGATATCTTGGTTGCTGCCAAGTTTTGGCAATTATGAATAAAACTACTACAAACATCTGTGTGTAGGATTTTGTGTGGACATGAGTTTTCAACTCCTTTGGGTAAATACTAACGGGCTGGATTTCTGGATCATATGTTAAGAGTATGTGTAGTTTTGTAAGAAACTGCCAAACTGTCTTTCAAAGTGGCTGTACCATTTTGTATCCCATCAGCCATTGCTCTATACCCTCACCAGCATTTGGTGTTGGCAGTGTTCCAGATTTTGGCCATTCTAATAGGTGTATAGTGGTATTTCATTGTTTTAATTTGCATTTCCCTCATGACATATGATATAGAGCATCTTTTCATGAGCTTATTTTCTATTTATATTTTCTTTGGTGAGGTGTCTGTTAAGGTCTTTGGCCCATTTTTTAATTGGGCTGTTTGTTTTATTATTGTTGAGCTTTAACAGTTCTTTGTGTACTTTGGATAACAGTCCTTTATCAGATGTGGCTTTTGTAAATATTATCTCCCAATCTGTAGCTTCTCTTTTCATTCTCTTGACAGTGTCTCACAGAGCAAATATTTTAAATTTTAATTAAATCCAGCTTATCAATTCTTTCATTCGTGGTTCTTGCCTTTGGTGTTTTATCTAAAAAGTCATCACCATCCCCAGGTTATCTAAGTCTACCTTCTTCTTATTCCATCTCTTAACAGCTTGTAACACAATTGGCTGGTTGCTCATGCCCTCTTTCCTGAACACTCCCTTTTCTTTGCTTCTTTGACAAAGTATCTGTCACACTCACTACTCTTCCCCCATCGCATTGCTCACAGAGATCATATTTACTTCATTTTGCAAATGGGCATATGGACACATATATACTCGTGTGTGTGTATGTGTGTGTGTATGATAGTCAATTCTTTAATGAAGTCTTATTTCTGAAGTGCTCATTTAACGTTGCACTACTATGCTTTTTAAAAATGTAGCTATGTCCACTAAAATGGCATGTGTTCTTGTACAATATCCAGGAACTATAATCTAAAGCTAAATTACTTATTCACAAGATAGTTCTGTAGTCCAGGCTAAATTAGAATAAGGTATATCTTTATTTCTAAAACACTATATTGCTTTTATTATTCTCTGCTCATCAACCCACAGTAGCATCTATTGCCAGTCTGCCTTTGTCAATTAGCATATGCTACCTGCTACTCCTATTTATCGATGTGCTGTCCGTTTATGTTCTGTCTTCAAAATGGACTGTAGACTTTGGTATGCTGTACTTTAAAAGTAAGTGCCATCAAAAATAGTTATTTAATAGATATTTGTAAAAGATTATGATGACAACATTTATAACTCTCCAAATCTGACTCTATCCTATCGTTAGTCCCAAACACAGGTGAAAATTAAACTAAAAGCACCAAAAAAGTTAATTTTGGTGGTGCAATATTTTTCAACAACTGGAATAATTCCGAACTATAAACAAATGTTTTTACATGTCTTCTTTATACATCACTTCTTTTTTCCTATCTAGAATGTATAATGAAAAAATTCTTGCCGTTCTTTACATATCCTGGAACATGCTATATAGAATTGATCATCTCAGAAACAACTCAATGAATATAAGCACCTGGAAATCCCAGTATCTACCCTGGAGACTTATTAATAATCATGGTGAAACAGGTACTCTGTGGGAACTGCAAAATTTTGAAAATAAAGGGTATAGTTCTAGGGTAGCTGTATCACAGGGATAAATATAGAGTATGCTTCACTGCCCTCACTTGAGAATGTTGAGCAAGTGACATCAGGCACCTATCCCTAGAAGCAGCAGTTCCAGATGTCAACCTACTGCATGGTTTGTACATGCTGTGATGGGAAAGACAGACATGACCCACACACGCGCGGGATGGAACACCACTTTAGAGAAGAGACAGTGCGAGATCAAGTTCAATAGTGAGTCCTGGACCCCACGGCCAGCAGGTTTCAATCCACAGCTGACACAGGGAGAAAGTCTGCACACACCTTTCTTGTGCTGCAGGCTAATGCCCCTCTTCCCTCCGGGCCAGAAAGGGACAGCAGTGTCCGTTGTTTAAGCCACTCGGTCTGTGGTGTTTTGCTATACAGCCCAAGCAGAATAAGACAGTCATGTAAAGAATGTGATGGCATGACTAGCATATATCTGAATATCAAATGTTACCATTGCTTAAAGATGGAAAACTTTAGAAAATACCATAAACCAACTATTTGAACTAGATAATAATAATAGTGGGATTATCCTACACAAGGCATTGTTAGAATAATAATCATGATAATGATAATAAAAGTAAAAGTAATAACACTTGCAGTTACACAGCAGTTATCAAATGCCAGGCACCATTCTGATCACTTTATATATATAAAAGCATTTAATCTCATAACACTATAAAATGGCATTATGGTTATTATCTTCATTTCTTGGAAGAGGAAATGAATAGAATATTTCTAAGTGTTTCACAAAAATTAGGCATTTAACTTTGCTAACAATACTAAAAGACAGGTAGCATTACTGTCATCATTTTACAAATGAAAAAAGTGAGGAAGGGTTAAGAAAATTCCCCCAGGTTTTCCAGCGAATAAATGGTGGAGTTGTGATTTGAACTCAAGCCACCTGGTTCAAACCTTTGTGTCTAATTCTTAGGCTATATTATCAAGGGGTTAATGGTTTGTTCAGGTCTTTTATAAACAAATAAGAGGACCTTAATACTCCTATGGAAAATGGGCAATAAACCTGAACAAATAATTCATAAGTACACATTTCTCTTCTCTTCTTTGAAATGCTCATTATATCTATGGCTGATTGCCTGATTAGCTTTTTGTGCAAACGGTAAACCATTAAATACAGCAATTTTAGTAAAAATAATCTCTAAAGTGGGTAAAAGTATTAATGGGAGTGTTATAATCTCAAATTATCAAACTAAATAGGAACTTCAATATATTAGAAACACAAAGCATTTATATTTGTTCTTATTCTTTTAAAATTATTAGGTTCGTTGCAAAAGTAATTGCAGTTTTTGCAATAATTTTTAGCCTTTCGAATCGCAATTACTTTTGCACCAACCTAATATTATTGTACAGTCAAACTCATTTCAATCATTTGAAAATGACTGTGCAGGTCACTATGTAGGTCACTGGTTGAAACTGACTGAAATAAGAGAAATTGAAATCTATCATTTCCACCATTTTATCCAGATCATTAATTTCCATTACACTGGAATGATAAATGATTATTGTATTTGACACAATGAAATCATCATATAGTTTGCATAAATTAAAAGATAAAGTTCAAATGTTATCTATTTAATATCAATCCTTTGGGTTTTTATTTTGTAATTACTAAGATGGACATTCACTTCCAGTATCATTAAATATAATAAATTATAAACTTATGTTTCTTCTTCCATTACTTTCAAAGTTATCATTTCTGGATGGGAAGACTTATCAAACTTATAATCCATATAAAGATACTTTAAAATATAATAAAATTTTACCTACACAGTAAGTTGGAAACTTAGGGAGAAAACCAGGGAGAATATTTTAATCCCTATTTAAATATTATCTAATGTGTAGTCAATATAGAGGAAGAAAATGAGGTAGTTATTGTATAAATTACATAACATGAGTATCTCAAAACAAAACAAAACCCAAAGCCTACTATCAGGTAACAATTAGCTGATTTGAATTGGAAATACCTTAGTTTGCTGTTTAAAAGTAGAAATAAATCAAGAATTTAATATGTAAAGTATCATTAAAATAATTTGTTCATCATTGTATACTTACATATTTATTGAAAAGAAAATTATTTTGCAATGTATTTCTGGCATTATTTGACAACATCTTATTGCAAGGTACAAATATACAGATAGATTGAAAGTAGTTTGTTCAGACGTAAAATGCATGAATAAGTAAAATCTTCAAAAGATGCCCAATCTTTATTTAAATTAAAAGATTTTCTTAATCCCCACCTAGGTATACCTAAAATTCAGGTTAGGGTTTTATGCAAAATCAAATAATTTCGTTTGCAAAGCCATTTGTCTCTCCTTTTTGCTAACAATGAAAAAGAAAAGACAAATATTGAGAAAAAGAACATGGAAATAGATTATATGGACAATCAGCTTCTGAAAAGTTGATTCTAATTGACATCTTTAGGTCCTAGTAGTTCACAGCTAAAAATACAGCATTAAAACACCTCAAAATATCCCCATCTTTTCATCTTGGTATATATTCAACAGTGTAAGAAAATAATATTTATCTACTTAGTATTTTAATCACAAAGATACCTTTAGCTTGTTAAATCATTGAATTATTTCTCTATGACTCTAAAAAGATGGAATTTTTAAATCTTGTTTACTTGCCCAACATGTAAAATTCCGTCTTTAAATTCTCTACTCCTCTGATAACCAGATAACCAGACTTCTGGTTTTGTTTTGTTTTACACAGCAGTACCTATCTTCTACAATTCATACCATAACTATTTCATTTCTTCTCTATATTTGGTTATAAATTAAAATAACATTTAAACCAAGTCATAAATGCCCCTCCCCTGATTTCCTAATATTCCTTACTTTTACATTAGATTTTTGTATTGTTTTTCGATGACTAAGATTTTTTTAAAAAGTCACTAACTACTAAACTGAATTCTTTAATATAACGATATAGTGAGCAATATTTCAGTGTATTATTCACTTACCTAAGGTATATAGACATTTATTAAGACACTATTTCCAAAGTGAAACAGAATTAAATTGGTATTGAGACATTCACATAGAGTTAACCCATTTGGGAACCCCAAAAAAATTCTATAAAGAGAATCATTTGAATATGTGTAGAATCTACTTACAGTGAATAGCTAGTTCTTAATACCAGTGATTGACTAATAACCCATTATGCTAATATTCACTTTCTTCTCAAAATCAACACAAAAAGAATGCCTATTTTACAAAATTGATACTTTTGTAATTAACTATTAATGAAAAAGTTCATTTTTTTCTATAGAGTCTACAAAGTTCTATAAGGTATAATAAAAACCTCAAGGAAATGATTACCTTTCTCCTTTTCCATTGACTAATTCCTTTTTTTTTTTTTAATTTTATTGGGGAATACTGGGGAACAGTGTGCTTCTCCATGGCCCATCAGCTACAAGTCATTGTCCTTCAATCTAGTTGTGGAGGGCACAGCTCATTGGCCCATGTGGGAACCGAACCGGCAATCCTGTTGTTCAGAGCTCGGGCTCTAACCAACTGAGTCATCTGGCCACCTCAACTAATTCCTTTTTTAAAAATGAAGACCTATTATTTACTGAACTACAAGTCACCATATTTTCAGCTCATTTCTCTTCACAATTAGAGAAAAGCTAGTATTTTATATCCAAAAAGTTACATTGTTTGTTCTTACTTTAAAATATATTTATTTTCTTCTTGGCCAAGAAAATTTCATATAGCTGCCTTACTTTAAAAGTATTTATTATAAAGATTGTCATCTCATTCAAGAGTTATATTATATGCTTTCTTTATTCAAGAAACTATTTCTAAAATGTGTTTTTAACTCTTTCAACTGTATTTCTTTGTTCAAATGCAATAAGAACCCAATGCCAAACACCTGATAACACTATATGTTGCTATAAATTCACTTAGTATCTTACCTATGCTTATCTGCTTCAACTGCCATCTTCTCAGCCTTTAATTCCATAACATACACCAATCCTTCCTTCGAAGGCTGTCTACAAGCTACCAAATATATCTATGAATTGCACAAACTGTCTGACTCTATTGGCTGTATAGTGCCACAAATCTGGGTATTTGGAAATTATTTATTTTGTCAATTAAAGTACATTACCTGATGTTTAGTGTAATACAGCTAGCAAGAATTGGCACTGCCAGAAATGAAATTTGACCATTCTAGGAATTATTTAATAAATCTTGTTGGCCATCTATTGGAAGCCTATATATTTTGGAATTGGATATCTATTGTTATGTGTGACAGCTATAAAAAGCCCTTGTTAGATGATCCCATGTGCACCTTGAATACACTTTAAGTATAGAATCAAGTATAGGCAGAGAAGTGACTCTCAAATACCTCCATTTACTTGTTTAACAGAAGGATACTAAATAGTCAGCAAGAATTAGTGGGAACAAAAATAATAATAATAATAATAATAATAATAATAATAATAACAACAAAATTAGAACCACAAAGTCTAGGAACTTCTTTGACTTTAAAAAGTGGATTAATCTTGGGCAAGTCACATGGTTCTCTGATATTTTCTTTATTTTCTCCTCTGTGCAACAGGGAGAATAAACGGTAAAGTCTCTGGGGCCCCTTTACATTTAAATTGTCCTTAATTATACACTGTTACATTATTTTAACAAGGCGGCCATTAGACTGATAGGACTCTAATGCCCTGGTGGCCTATGTAAGCAGAAAAATCTAAGTCTACAAATGCCTCAAGGTTGTGAAATCAAAATGCTAAGGACGACCAATTACAAACAGCTAACTAGGCTTTAGGCTATAGTCAATCAATATGTCTTTACTTCACATCCATCTTTCTCTATAAAAGTCTCCCCGCAGAGATACTGTGGGGGGAGCGCTCCTAACCACTTCCAGTTCAGCACTGCCCGATTTAAATCAATTTCTGCTCAAATAACTTGAAAATGTTTAATATGCCTCGGTTTATCTTTTAATAGTTTAACATCTCACAAAATTAAATGGTACTTTTTGGTTTTTTTCAGAGCTGTGCACATAAAGAAGGTGGACCTATCTTAGAACTACAAATAGGGTTCTATTTGCCAGGATGAGACGACTAAAGAACAGACCCTCCAAAATAATTCTGTCTGAGTGGGCTACAGCTGAGGGATGAGCTTCTCTCCAAAGATCCGAGTATGGAGAAAACATAGAAGTCTGTATTTTTGTTACATGGTAAGAGAAATGGCTTAAGAGACTTCAAATTTTAGTTAGCACAATAACATACACAATTCATAGAGAAGCATTATTTACATGGTGGCTTAGGAACATTTCCATTCTTGAAAGGACAAAACCAAAAAAGTTTGCCTCACATCCAGATCGCTAAAGGCTCCCAAATAAAAGTTTTAGTTAGAGAAAAATGGTTGTTTGAATAAACGGAATCCATTTATTTCGGTTCTAGTGTAATAAGAAAATCTAATCATTAATTTTTTTAGGCATACACTGTGTCTGTTTAAACAAAAGCCATCAGTTTGATGCTTGTTTTCTCAGGTCAGGAAAAAAAGCTTAGGAGTGTCTGAGGAATTCATGTAGTTTTTAAATATTTGCTTTTGGAGACAAATTATCGCAATTACATAAAACGCTGTGCATTTTATTGAATGAGCAATGTAACAACATTTAGGATTTAGACTCAAAGGGTAAATCTCTCCACTTGCAAAACAATTTAACTATTTTATAATACATCGTTAGTGAAAGTCTTGATTATTTGTGAGGTACTGTCACCAATTTATATTCAAGTTAATTAATTGAGCATATTTTCTTAACTAATCAAATTGTTAACAGCTGTTATGCCTGCTATATCTCTAATAAAGAAAAACGGCAGGTAGAATAATGAAGTTCTAAGTATAGCATCAAATATCACTTAGCTTCATGGGGTGTAACGCTATTGGATATTAATGGGTGTGAGTGTGTGTGTGTATGTGTGTGTGTGTGTGTGTGTCTTCCTTCTAGTGGAAAGATCATGAGCTTTCTTTTAAGACATCTTTGGGTCTGAATATAAGAATAACCTTTCTTGGCTCTACGGAATTAGGTTATTTATCAGGTTCCTGAAACCTCAATTTTTTATCTTTAAAGGGGAAATGCAGTCCATCTTAGTTCATAAATCCAAAGATCAAGTGACTAATCTCCTTCCTAACTTCCCTCTCTTCTTGACGTCTTCTAGTCAGCTCTCAACATGTTTTCCTCCTCACTGCTCTTCCACACTCACCTTTACTATTGCATGTCATTTCTCTCTTTCATGCCACAGAGCCTGAAAGATCTTTCACCACAAGGCAAAACACTTTCCCTTTTACTACTGAGCACACAGCTTAACTACACTTCTCAGCCTCCTGGAAGTTTGACTGAGTTCTAGCCCAAGGAAAGTAAGCAGAGTGAAAAAAACGATTTGCAGGCCTGGCCCTTAGAAGCCTTAATGTCATCCTCTGCTCTCTTTCTCGAACCCTCACTGGCTACATGCACAAGACTCAGAAGACGAGGAGATGGGTGGATTCAAAGCCATAAGGTCAAAGGCACCTGAGTCACCGAACACCTTGGGAATACTTGTATTGAACTGTTATGTAACCAGAAATAAAGTTCTTTTCTATAAAGTCACTGAGACTCAGGGATTATTTTTATGTAAGCTCGCATTACTTTAACTCATGCAGAAATTGTCACCTTGTAATGGGATGTGGTTACATTGACAGTGATCAGGTGGCTGGTGGCAAGAAAACTGCTATGAAAGCAGAAAACCTGGAGAGCCACACTATACTCTCGTTAAAACAAATGGCAAAAATGTCACCGGCATTAACATAGTGGGGAAATCCTTTGCCTGTAACTCTAAGGGAAGAGGCTGGAAAACAAACATCAGTTTTTAGTGATGATTTTTACTGGCTATGCTTAGCAGTGCAGAAGGAAAAGATAACCTCAGTGAGCAATCTGCAAGGTAAAAAAAAAAAAGAAAAAGAAAGAATCCAGAAATCTGAGATCTTGCAGAGTTGAAAAACCAACTCTGTTTTTTAAACCACAGAGAGTATAAAATAAGACTAAGAAAGATTTTGAGCAACAAAATCACAGTAAAACTACCTTGTAGCAAAATTCAGTCTAACGCTTCTCTACCTAAACACATCGTTATCAGATAGCCTGAGGTAGCCATCATTAATGTGAGAGAGAAAAACATATGAGAAACAAGGCTCAAACAGAAAAAGTAATCTGCCTTAAGAATGATGCTGAGAAAAGACTTTGGGGTGTCGTTACTGGCACAATAGCATATGGCACAGCTTAAAAGCCTGTAAGTCGAATTTTTAATCAGTCTATATAAGGAATTTTTGAAGCAATTTTATTGCCTAAGAAACCACCAGGCTGGATAAAACAAACAAACGAGCAACATTTGGCAATTTTGACATTAAAACAACATTCCGGCCCCCAAAATGGCATGAACAGGAAGTGGGCTGTTAAAACTGTAAAACTATGAAATAAACTGATCATCACTCACCTTAGACTTGGCCAAGGAGAATGCACGAGAATTCTCCTCTCAGAACGCTGCATAAGGGAGGCGTGCCTCGCAGAAGCAGGATGGGGTCTACTCAGCGCTGATTAGAAAGGACTGTGGACGCAGATGCACGTAGAGCCACAAGTTATTGTCAGTTTGAGTCTTGAACTCTTGAAGGCCACCTGCTGAATATCTTCAATAAACAGTTCCATGGATAAGAAATAAAAGCGGTACTCAAGTTTAGTGCTGTCAGCCCCCTGCCACCCTCCTCCCAGGAGATTAATCTGTTTATTAAAACACAGATTGATGTGCCCCACCCCATGAGTTCTGATTCAGGCTTTGGTGAGGGAGGCAATAATCTGCAGGTCTAACAAGTCCTAGGTGCTGCTGATGCCTCTGGCCTGGAGACATTTTGATGTAGGTTTCTCAGAGAAACCTCAAATTTCATACTTGTCAGTCATCATAGTGAGTCTTGGTGTAACCAGTACACAACATACACTTAGTGCTCCTTTAAATCAACCACATTTCCCTCCTATTTTTGCCTCTATTACTTTTTACCCACTCTCTGTCCCTTTATTTCTTTCTCTATCCATTCTCAATTTTTTTTTCTACTCTCTTGTCTCCTTGATCTAGCCTCCTGTCTTAGAAAGATTCTCAGTGGACTGAATTAAAATTTGTGTCTCAAAGCAAAAATTTCCCAGAAACTGAAAGAGTCTTTATTTTAAATAGCCTCCTTAAAAGAAAGGTATTATCACCACCTACTTCAGCAGTTGTGTACTCTTTTAATGTTCTGTGTACAGCTATATTCAGAGATTAGTCATTCATAAATCATCTATTGTTTATTAATCAAACTCCAAGAACTTTCAGTTTTCTTGGAGGAAGCTAGGATGAACTATCAAATCAAATGGAAAATGAACATTAAATCATTTTGCCTGGAAAATTATAGTGGCCCTTGTACTATTCACTCTTCAAAATAATAGGCCTATAAAAGGCATTTTAACTACATATTAGAACACTTACATTACTTTCAAAAAACTTCCCCTTTGAGGGTCCAAGTAAACATGTTTAACAATCTCTAACATGTGCAAGGTTTTTGTTATGTTCTCCCCAAATCCCTCCTGTTTCACATTTCTTTTTAGTTTAGTTTCAGTGAGGAGGTAGATCAGGAAGCTATCCTCTTTAGATAGCTTTCAACTAATATAGACACCACTTGTGAAGAATATTTAAAATTCTCTTATGCTCAAAATATAAAAATCTAACAAAGTTCTAGATTGTAATAATTTTTGAAGCTTTTAAAGAACTACTAAAGGCCAAAATTATTCATCCCAGCACAAGTATTTAACTTGTCCTTAAAATTTTAAGGACTAAAGTTACAGGCTCTGAAATGCACTGTCATTGTTGGAGACTGTTGGAGATGTTTTAATGGGGTATTTTCAAATTTTCACTATAACTTCAACCTTCTCATTTTATATTTGTATAACCCAGATGGTTTTTTCAAATGCTCATTATATATCATATGTAAACATCATTATATTGTTGTAGTATGTCAATCTATTAGCATAATCCATTTTCTACTTGATCAAAGTCTAATGATGAAGGTCTTCATTTCTCCAAACCCCTTTCCATGACTCAGATCCCATTTACAATCCTTAGACCTCATTCTTGCACTTACTCTTCAGAATATGTTTACTCTAGCCAAGCTACTCAGTCATTTTTATCTCAAATGAGTCTTTCGGTATTCCCTTGCATGCGATGTATTCTTTTCAAAGGTCAGCCCAATTTCTAAGAGATTCATGGAAATCTTTTTTCAAGAACAAATTCCAGCCTTCTCTAATTAACTCTACCTATTACTTGTAAGGCAGACCTGGGTTAAAATTTGGGGTTCTTCAACGTGTTATCTAAAAAGGTGGTAACAAATGTGGCAGTTCAGTAAGACTTATGGAAAAAGGAAGTAAAAGGAACTAATCCACTAAACTGAGCTCTTAGTTGATAGGAATTTTATCATGTTCACCTTGATTTCCCCAATGCCTCATATAGGGCAAGTGCTTAATAAACTTTAAAATCTTTTTTTTCCTTAATTTGGCACAAAAACATTTACTCTATACCATAAAGTGTTTTTTTATATATTTCAATTTGACAAATAATTGTTATATATTTGCTATGTGTTAGATACTAGCCAGTTGGCATAAAAGGAGAAAAATATACAGTCACTGGATTCAGCGAGTTTGAGTTTCCACAGGAATCTGAACCAATAAGTTGGCAATAACAATACAGTTCCATAAGGATTATGATAAAGGAGGTACAGGTTTTTATGAGCACATTTAAGAGAGATGACCTGAGTTCTTAGATTGGGACCATGGAAGACGAGGAGGAATTTACAAGCGAAATGAAAGGGATAGCACTTTTAGGGAAGAATCAGCATGTACAAAACCCTACAGGAAAGAGAGGGTAAGAGGTGTGGATAACACAACAGTTTAAAATGGGAGCCTTCAGCACATGAGGAGAGTAAGGATTAGAGATAGACCCAAAGAACAAGTCCACACCACATCAAAAACTTCAAGAGCCATGTAAGAGAGTTTGGACTTTTAAGAATATTGAGGGCGCATCTGAAACTAAAAAAAAAAAAAAAAAAAAAAACAACAACAACAACAAAAAGATATTGAAGGCATATTGAAAGTCTTTAAGCTGAGAATGGAGGTGACATCATCAGATTTCAACCCTGGACATATCAGTCTTTTCAGAAGGGCATAGAGTAAGTATATCACATAAGAACGTAGAGAAAGGAGGCAGCATATTGTATTGACTGCTTGAGATGAGTTATGTACGTATGAAATGAATCATCACTTTAGGTGTGTTTTATTTTATAATTTATTAACTAATGTACTTATCAATAAATTTTACTATATGTCTTCCAAAGTAAGGGGAAGAGTGGAGGGAGTCTCTCTCAGTGAGAGAGAAGATCAGAGCCATCAGAACAAGTGAGAATACTGTTGGAATGATTATGAACTGTAGGTGGCTGTAGGATGAGAAATTAGAATATAAGAGACTTCATGATTAATTGGATTTTGGAGTGAGGAAAAGGAATGAGTCAAAGCTTATTTTACAACTTAGGCGTGGTAAATGGTTACTTCTTAGAGTGTATTTTATCTTTACTAATTAAAGTGTCAGATCCGTGAGGACAGAGATTATTTCCTTCCCACTGACTGTCTCCAGTACAGAACTCTCCTAGAGCAGGCTGTAGTGAATGGCTGGCCATCTCAAGTTTAAGAGCAAGGTCGCATTTGAAATTCTACGTATGTTACTTTCTTCCCTCAGAATTTGCAGTTCACTGAGACTATCCTGAAGCAAAACTTTTAAAAATGACTATGAACAGAAAATAGGATGGGAGAACGAGAATAAAATATAGCACATCAGAAATGAATACCAAAAGTTTTCTTTTCAAACTAAAAAGCATCTGCACAGTAAAAGAAACCATCAAGAAATAAAAAGGCAATTTATGAAATGGGAGAAAATATTTGCAAACCACATATTCAGTAGGGGTTAATATCCAAAATACACAAGAAACTCGTACAACTCAATAACAAAAAACAAATAACCCAATTAAAAAAAATTGATCAAAGGACATACAAATGACCAAAAGGTGCTCAACATCACTAATCATCAGGGAAATACAAATGAAAACAAAATGAAATATCACCTCACACCTGTTAGAATGGCTATTATCAGAAAGATAAGAAATAACAAGTGTTGGTGAGGAAGTAGACTTTTGTTCATCGTTGGTGGGAATGTAAATTGGTACAACCACTATGGAAAACAGTATGGAGGTTTCTCAAAAAATTGAGAATAGAACTAAATGTGTATATATATATATATATATGTATATATATATATGTGTGTATATATATACACACACACACAAACACACATATGTGTATATATATTTACATATATATTATTGTGTATATATGTATTATTGTGTATATATGTGTATATAATATATACACACCCATATATACATATATACACAATATAGATACATTAAATATATATATGCACATATATAAAATAAATACTTATAACTCCCAAATTTGTCTCACCAGCCCAATTGCTCCCTGAAACATCTAATTTATATATCAAATTGACCACAGGACAGGGAAGGAATCTTAAATTGTATGTGTCCAAACCAGAATGCCTGACACTACTTCTTGTTCCTTTTACAGCTTTCTCCATTTCAACTAATGGCAGCTCCTTGTTTCCAATTATTTAGGTCACTGGCCTTTGTCACACTTGCTTCTCTTTTTCTCCCACGTGATGTGTATTTTAATGAATTCCATAGGTTCCATATTCAGAATATTTCCAGAACCAGCACTCTCACTGCTGCATTGTTGCTCCTGTGAAAAAAATGAGTTTGATCAGTCTTCATAGTGATCAGAACCCTTCAGTGGTTTGTCATCTAACCCTCAAAAAATGTCAGTCATTATAAGGACCTGCCACACGCTCTCCCATGACTCCCCATTCGTCATGACTTTATCTCCAACTTGTTTCCCTCCCCGCTCTCCGATCCTAGCCCAATTGGAATCTCCTAGGAGGCACACTCCCACCCGGAGTCTTCAAGCTGCCCTTGGCTCTGCCTGAGGCTCTTCTCCTAAACTGCTGCGTGTTACAGTTCAGGTCTTTTATGACAGGGCTCTTTTGAACACATAAAATTGCAGTCTTCCTACTTCCTATTTCTCTCTTTTTCTACATTCTTCTCTTTAGCATTTATCATTATCTAACATACAATGTTAACTTATTTATTCAGTTTACAAGGATTTCTAACTGTTTCAGCCACTGATATATCCCTGGCATGGAGTGTATGGCACATTGTACATATACAATAAATATGTGTGGAATAAAATGCCAGATTAGAAGTACTGATGAAAAGCTAGGAGACGTTTTAATGTTGGGATTATTGCTTGAAAATATTAGGAAAAGCTTCAAATGACATTTGAACTGAGATTAGATGACAAGTTAGATTTGGGTGTGTGGACATGGGGGTAATGCTTTGCAGGTAGAGGTGACTGTACACAATTCCAAAGATCCTGGGAAATAAAGGATGTAACAAGAATATTGTTATTTAATTGGGCTGGGGCATAGAAAGCACGAAAAGGAGAGGAGTAAGATAACTTAGGGCCTCTAAGATAAATAAAGCCTATTTGGGTATTCAAAGTGACTAATATACCTCTTCCCTTCCTTGAGCTAATGGGCAGAACTTTGACATGGTGCATTTAGTTGTGAAACCTGCACTAGGAAATTAGGTGGAGTCACTGTAATATCTCCCTTTTCCAGAATTCTGCAGATGACAGTCTTTCTGCTTATCAAGCTGGCTGAGGGAAAACTGAATCAACAAACCTCATTTCTTATTGAGGTGGACCAAATATTTTTATGCATATTGAAGGGATTTAAATTTCAGTTCCAGAATTTTCAAACTATACACTATTCTAAATAAGCCAGAAAATAATTATAAGCATACACAAATAAAGTGTTTTACTCCAAAGGGGTTTTACATATAAATATGTCACTAGAATTGCTCTTCTATACTTAGGACTTGCATTTGAGTTTAAGAACAAGCAATCAGTCAATTTATGAAATGGGATCTAAGACGAAACAGTCAAGCAAGAAATTCTTCTCCTGGGCAACAATCTCTCCACTTCCCAATCTACACCTCTTTATTTCTGTCTGGCTCAAACTAACAAAATTCTAGCCTTAATTCTCCAGGACACCTGAAAAGCATCTCTTCTAACGAGGTTATTTTTCCTTTGTATTTAATCTTTCTTAACTGTGATGAAATCAGGAACCCTATCTTCCATTGCTTCCTGGATTTGACCTCTCTCACCAATTTTTTTCAAAATCTTAGAGATAAACAGTGAATCATAAAACCATAAGTTAAGTCAAAAGCAAACGTGGTAACATGATCAAATAAAATGAGAATATCAAATGGCAGGTGCTTCAAAATAGTACTTTGGGCTCATATACATAATTAGCTGAGGCTCTTTGATTTGAGAATAATTTGTTCATCAATAAGTAACTTAGCTGGCATGTTTCAATGTGTTGTTCTGTAGATCATGATTCAAGATACTAATAATTATTTAAAAATAATTACATATTTACTGAGTACTTACTACATGCCAGACACTTTATATGAATGTCTGATGGAATCCTCAGAACAGCCCTCTGAGGTACAATATATTATAACCCCCAACTGATAGATGAAGGTAGTAAGGCAAAGCAATGTTAAGTTACTAACTCAAGATCACAAAGCAAGTGAGGTGGCAGACCCAGAATTCAAACAAAGGCCATCTGAGCAATGGAAAGTACACACTTTTAACCATCCCACAATTCTGCCTACTTTCCATAATATACAGTTTCTCCAGTTATTAAGGTGTAAAAGGGAGCTAGCATTATCTTTAATAATTATTTAATGTAATGATCTTTCAATGCCTAGAATGAGTAGTACCATTCTCTTAGCTTAGATAACTCAGAATAATGTCTAGATAATTCCAGTGACTTTCTCATGGGAAAAAAAAAAGTTTCACCGATGAGATAACAGATTTGCAAAACATTACCCATGCGATTGCCTGATGAGGGTGTAAGATAAGCCCTTGCTCTATCTCTATCTTACTCTGGAATTATCTGTGCAATGACTGTAAGATAGCAATTAGATTAGCCTATTCTAAAGACCCTTGTATGACTAAAGAGTATATAACAGGAAGAGAGTAGATGATGAGATCACAACTTTAGAGCTAGGTTAAGGAGTGTGGAATTTATTCCAATTATAACAGGAAGTAAGGGAAGAGTTTTCAGCAGTCATATTTATGTTTTAAAAGGATTTCAGCCTTACAAAAAGAAGAAATCCTTCAATTTGGAAAACATGGGTGAACCCAGAAGACACTACGCTAAGTGAAATAAGCCAGACACAGAAAGACAAATACTGTATCACCTCACTTATATGTGGAATCCGCCAAATTCATAGAAGCAGAGAGTAGAACAGTGGTTACTAGAGAGAGCGGGAAATGAGGAGCATCAAAGTGTACAAAGTTTCAGTTATGCAACATGAGTAAGTTCTGGAGATCTAATGTACAGCACGATGACTAGAGTTAACAATTGTCAATGAAAGGTCAGTGCGAATTCAACACCAACAGGAATTCCAATTTGGCACATGGTGAAGAAGGAAACTTTATTCAGTGCAAACCGCTCAATTGTAATACAGCACGACTGTGAGAACAGCATGGATGTGGAAGAGTTCAATAGTATTACAGCTCAATTATGAAGCAGCATGGCTGTGGAACAGCACTGCTGTGAGGCAGCCCTGGGGCAAGGAGGCCCTCTGCCAGGCCCCTCTCTGGCTACACAGTTCTGCTCTGCTCTGCCCTGCTGTACTTCTTCTCTGTTCTGGCCCGGTAAAACATCTCCACTGATTTGTCTTCCAGGTTTCAGCTCCAGCAGAAAAAACACAGTTTTCAGTCTTTGGTGGAAAGGGAAAGTACACTCCCTGAGTGGGAGGAAAGCTGACTTATATAGACAGAAGTCCCTGCCCCTGGTCCCTGATTGGTCCATCCTCATGCAAATGAAGACTCCAAATCATCTCAGTTTGATTGGTCCAAAACGCACTGTTCTGATTGTCAGAATAGAGCTACTCTGATTGGTCCGTGAAGATGCTAAGGTATATAGCTGCACAGCTCTGATTAGATAGGGAAGTCTCAGTTTTATTGGTTGAAATACAGTTCCAGGAACTCCTTTATAAGGTCTGGCTCAAATGGCAGAACACAGTATAGGCAGGCAGTTCAGGCTTCTCCCTGAAGCACAGTTTGCATGAGAGGCCCTTGTGTAGAAATGGTGCTAGGCTCTGGTTTTTAAATTGAGCCCAGTTCGCCACCAGGAGCCCCTTTTGGTAGCTATCCTCTTTCTCAGGATCCACACAATACTGCATTATATACCTGAAATTTGCTAAGAGGGTAGATCTTTGACCACCAGAAAGTATTTTGACCACAAAAAAGAAGAAGAGAGAGAGAGAGAGAGAGAGAGGAGAGGGAGGGAAGCAAATAGCAACTAAGTGAGATGATAGGTATGTTAATTGGCTTGATGATGGTGATCATTTCACAATGTACACGATATATCAAATCATCAAGTTGTACACCTTAAATATATGCAATTTCTGTCTGTCAATTATACCTCAATAAAACTGAAAAAAGAAAAACTCCACTACCATAACTAAAAGGATGTAGGTTTCCTGAAGAATTAAATATGGAAAAAAGAGAGTGGTGGGAGAGGGCAGGGAGCTGTTGCGAGTCCTGACGGTTGATGATGTTACCTTCAGACTTGCCAATACAGTGGCTAAGTGTGAGTGAAACATGAGATTCAAATCCAGGTTTATCTTACTCTAAAATGTACCACATTTCTACACCTCCATAGTCTCCCTTCATAGCTTATTTATTAACTTAAAAGAAAACAAACGACAACATGAAACTTTTAAGCCTAATGTTTCTTCTGGCATCCTCTTGCTTTATGATTTACCATTCTTAGCTCCCTAAAATCTAAATGCAATTTTAGAGAGTGTGATTATTCATTTAAAAAAAATAAGATAATGCATGGATGCATGAAAATTAATAGGTACTCTAAGAGATCATCTATTCTCAAATTTGAACTTGGCAATGAAAGTAGGTATACACAGTAGATGAGCCAATTACTTTAAACAAGAAAGAAAGCATGTGAGCTGTTGTTGTTTTTTTCCTTTGTATAAATAACTTGCAGCATTCTAGACCTCTCTCTCATTGCAAATTTAATAAAACCACAAAAGGATTTTGAATATCATTTCAAGGAACATTTGTTTGCCAACATGCTTTTCAAAAAAAAATTATAATAAAGATAATAGCTAGAATAAATGCCTCAAGATACACATTTATCTTTGGGAAAGTGTGCAAACTTTAACAATTTATAGATGAGGCAATATGAACTTCGTTCCTGCAAGTTGTGAAGGGCAAAGCTACAGAAATCAGACTTACCAGTAGAGAAGTATAAAGTCCATTAATAATGGGAATTTATTACAAGGAATGTGATATTAAAAAAAAAAAAATACTAGTACCTGGGCCCCATTTCCAGAGATTCTGATTCAGTTGGTTTAAGGAATCTCATGCATTGGTATTTAAATTACTTTTCGTGGGATAATTTTAATGTATTAATACAAACAGGGTTGAGAACAGGGCCTGAGGGCAGAAATATAATATTATTTTTTATTTTTCTATAATATCTTAGACCAGAAACCCATCCATTTGCTAAGTTAAAAGAGCTCTCTAACTCTGGCAAAGTCAAGAAAGAAGTGCCATACATGGAAAATACAAAGCTGTCATCATGTACAGGCAAACACACACACACACACACACACACACACACACACACATACACACCTGCACACACGGAGTAATGGGTTAAAAGAGGATTTTTAGAATTCTACAACCAGGGGAGCACACATCTAACAGAAGCATAATCTCTGTCATAAGTCAGGGGGAAAGAATGCAATTTAGAGTCAGCACAAGTCTTTGTGAAGCAATACCAAACGGGTTAGAAAGATGAAGGTTGTAAAAATAGTGATCATGTGCTAAGATTTCCTTAAATATCTATTTTAGTCCCACATTACATTTTTAAATATTTACTAAAGATGGAGTTTTTAGTCACATTAAGATATCCTCCCCATTAGTCCTTCACCAGCTCTTACTGGTTTTGCCCCAGCACTTGCTGCCTTATTAGCTAATGACTGAAACTCATTAATGAATTGAATTCAATTTACCAGGAATTAGTGAAGCTCTACCTGACAAAATGAAGTCAATATAAATCACATGGAGGCAGTTTCCCCCAAACATGATGGCCAGCTTCATGAATAGTGAACTGGTAGTAAGTGCTCTATCAATGCCTGGTCCAAAGGGAATGCAGCTCTTGGGAAAGTAGAATTTTTGAATGGGTATATATTGGGTGCAAAAGAGAGCCCTCTTAGAAGTCCCTAGAGACCAGTTTCTTCTGCTTTCTAATAGAGGCAAAGTAAATGATTTTGTATATGATGCAGAAACCCCTTTCAGGAGAGACTTCCTGGGAGAGCACCACGTCCCAACAACATGGAAATTCTAAAACCAAAAATTAAATCAGGCCCTATAAGGCAAAGCAGAATGCAAATAAGAAATTAACTTTTGTTAACAGAAACAGGATGAGTCTTAGTTAAGAAATTTTATTTTTATAGTGAAAATCTTAAGACTGAGTTTCTCAGGGAATGAAATGAATTTGTCATCATTTACTAATTCATTCATCCTACAATTATTATTGCGCACCAACTAGCCTCAGGAAGTAGTAGTTTATGAATTCAGAGAACAATAATCAGAATAGACACAAATTCCTGCTTTCTTGCAGCTTTAAGAAGAAACAAACAAACAAAACCAGCCAAGTAAGTTAGTATGCTATGTAGTTAGAAGATGATAAAGGCTATGAGAAAAACATAAATACAGGATAAGTGTAATGGAGAATGGGGGTGAGTCACAAACAGGGTAATGAAGAAAAGCCTCCTTGAGAAGGTGACATTCCACCAAAGATTTGAAGCTGGTGAGGGAATTAGGTTCTGCAGACATTTAAGGAAATGGGCACAAGGTTGGGTAAATTTTTGAGATGGGAGAAATAATAGTACATTTATGCTCATGGGGAAAATCAAGCAGAGAAAGAAAAACATAATAATGAAGAAGATAGGAGAGAATTGCTGCAACATTGAGCAGTGTGACAGAGAAAGTGACCCAGTGAACATATGGAGGAATATTTTATTTATGTATTTATTTATTTTTACCTGCCAAATATTTTTACAGTCTTGACATGGCTTCTTCTTTACTGCCTCAGTCATAGACCTCTGTTCAGCTAGATATCAGATGGTTCTCCAGGTTGATTGATCTATAATTTAGTTGTAATTTTAATGTGGTCACAGGAGGAGGCAAGCTCAGTGTTGATCTACTCTGCCATCTTGGATCCCCCTCTGGAGGGGGATCCCCAGCAGAGAAGCATGGACTCTGCTTGTACAACAGATGGAAAAGCAGAGAGCCATAGCATTTTTGTTCCAGATGGGAATTTCACACAGTGGAAAGCCCCTTACTCAGAGTATGTCCAACAGTAGTATTAAATAATTTTCATCTTCTACATTTGTATTCTGTAAAGAAAAATGGACAGTTTAGTTTATGACCTATTGTGGCCACCGATTATTTTGGTGGAGAGTGAGAAAACATTGAATATTAGTAAAACTTGGGCTCAATGCAGAAAGCACATCAAGAATAGAGTGAATATCCTAACATCATTCATCTCTGTATCACAAGCTTTCAAGTTTCTTACCAACTGGAAACAAACTGTAACCCACACTAGAAGGGCTGTTTGTTGGAGCAAGAGAATGTGTACACTACTCTATAGAGGTGATACTCCTATGATCTGCTTTGCTGCTGAGAGGAAGATGATCAGAGTCTCTGGTTGAACCAGTAAAGTCAATGAACTGGTTTATGGGATATCCAGTTTCTGACAAGTCTGAATAAAGGTGCATCACAAAGACCCTTCCTGCACACTGCCCCTGCTCCCCCTTAATATACTGACCAGCCCAAGCCTTCTCCATATTTGTTTCTCCCATCAAATTGTGCCTTAGGCACAATGAATCTGTGAAACAAATTCACATGCATTTATCAGAGAATCTTAATATACTAACCTTCTCAACATTTGCTTTATCAACAAAGTTCAATTATTAATTAAAAGGAGCAATTAGTGGGAAGTACTGGGGGCACCTCTGAGGGAGAGACAGTCTTGAATAGCTCTCAGGTCTGGGTATATCTAGCATTTGATTTTCTATGCTTACTGCATTTTTCCCCCTTACAACCTATTTAAGTTATATATAAATAATCTTAACCAATTCATCAGATCAGCAAGCAGTTATTGACCAGGTGTCAAGAATTCTGCTTAGTTTTTAAGCACAAGCTACTGAGATGACATACTGTCCTTTGTCACAGTTGAATTGTGACAACGTCACAAACGACTGTTCTTCCTACAATAGGATGAAACCGATGGCAGACACATGCCCCTGATGATACTGACACACAGAATAAAATACTTAACAGAGTCTGTAGGTTCAGGGAATGCTAGAGATTCTCAAGAGTTCAAGGGTGAGCAAGAGTGAGCCAGGCCAACAAGGGTAGGAGTGGCACTCCTGGTAAATCATCAGAAGGTCAAAAGAAGATAGATAGATGACAGACTGATAGATAGATAGATAGATAGATAGATAGATAGATAGATAGATAGATAATAGCAACTCTGGTTTCTGTATTCTCGTTTGGATGATCTGCAATTTAACATGCAATAATACCTAGTTGAATGGAACCAACCCTTCCAAGCTAGATGAATACTACCTTACATGATAACATTTCTACAAGACTGTTCTATTCCCAGGATACTGTCCTTGAAGAAATAAGTCTGGGCTTTCGAGGAGAAAAAGTTATAACTGAAATACACTATTTTCCAGCCCAATTTGTTTTTAACAGAGGCAGAGAGTTATGGCAAAAGCCATTCTCTACAAAAATAAATTGAAAATTTCTACAGAGTTCAAGTGTTGACTGCATAGTGAACTGACTATTGAATTTTCAGATGTGTTTTTGCTTTGAAGATATATTGACATCAAAGTCCCTTGAAAAAATATAATCATTCTTTTGAAATCATTTTTAATATACCCTATGTGATACAGATTGTGTCATTTGTCCAAGACTTTTCATTTCTCTGTGAACTTTCCACTGAAAGTCGATTGTAGCAAGAACCTGTGTCAAGTTGTAAAAATAAATATTTCTGACAGCCTTGAGGATGTTTGAATTTGGGGAAAAAAAAACCTGTAATAATTAGATAATTCTACTTTATAAAAAGCATAATATGCATTTTAGAATCTCCAAATGTTCACTCCAATAGCAGTAACTATGCTTCATTATCAAATGAACGGACTACACAAAAGAACAGATTTGCCACTCAGAATTTAATATTTCAATATCATTACGAAACTCTTTTGAAAAATAATATCCCTTTTTTATCTGAAGGTAAAATTCTACTGCTATCATAAATGCAGAAGTTAAAAGTAGTTTCAATAATGCAGTTATAAATATGAAATCTCTGAATCTATTTTTGTACCGTGTTAGTTGTATAGCACTGATGTCTAATTGTCTCTGTCCATGCACCCTGCCAAGACACTCAAGCAAAGAAACAATAAGGAAATAAGAGAACAAAAATCACACTCCTACTACTAACATGTTGAACCACATGAAGATAGTGGCCGATGCTTAGATCTACGTAAGGTTATTGCCAGTATCCATACTCTTCACACAATGACAGAATGAGCTCTGAGGTTTTCTGTACAGAGCATATTTTTGGGGTTTTATGTTTTAAGAGGATGACACTACTTTGTATTCATTTACTATGATGTGAACAACTGAGTTTTTCTTGGCCATCTCTCCCTGTACATGATCTTACCTGTCTGGTGTTAACAAGTAGCTCTTTGACTATTAGGTAGATGATTAATAATGCATTGTTGTAGAATAATAACAGAAAGACTTAGCTATGACATGTATCTGTGATGCATACTTCCCAAACCCTTATGTGATTCTCCCATTTCAGTGAAAAGACCCTAAAGCATATGAAGAAAAGACACTTCTCTCCAGTCTACAGATGAGACCCTTGAGAGATTCTGGACATTTGTGATCATCTTGTGTTTCACTTTCAAGTGTCAAAATTTGCCCTCTCAGTATACAGTCCTTTTACTAGTTCTCAGAACTATGATTTATGTCTAATAAATATCTTATATATGATTCATATAAGCAATAACATACTGTGTCAGTTTCCAGATATTTAACATCATATACTGAAAAAAAATCACTAGACTGGAGGAGAGAATACCTCCATTCAAGCTCCAGTTACTAATCTTGCCTTTTTTCTCTGTCTTGGTAAATGGCACTTCTGCCTGACCCAATGACTGAAGCCAGACCTGAGTGGCACCTCAGATATCCCCCTTCCCTCAACTTTCTCACAAATTAATTATGTCTTACCCATTCTACCTCTTGAATTTCTCTCAAATACATCTACATCTCTTGATAACCCCACCATCATTTTGATAGTCATTAATTATCTCTCATCTAAATATTATAAATGTTTCCAAGCTGTGGCAGCACAAGACTGACTGTGATTTTGTTTGTTTGTTTTGTTTTGTTTTGTTTTGTGGAGGTACTTTCTTTCCTCATTGTATTAGCTGTTTATTGTTGTGTAATAAATTATCACACACTTCACAGCTTAAAACAACATACATTTGCTATCTCACAGTGTCTATGAGTCATAATTAGGTATTGAGTCCTTGGCTTCAGGGACTCTCACAATACCAAAATAAAAATGTTTCATCAGAAAGCTCAACTGGGGAAGGATCCGCTTCTACACTCATGTAGTTGTTGGCAGGATTTATTCTGGGCTGTTAGACTGAGAACCTTAGGTCTTTGATGTCTCCCAGTTAGCAGCTACTCTCTGTACCTGGCACGCGGTCCTCTCCATAAAGCAGCATACAACATGGCAGCTTGTTTCCTCAGAACCAAGAAGGGCTAGCTGGAGTCCAAGAGCAAGACTGAAGCCAGAACCAATGCAATTGATTCACAAAAGTGACATCCCATCACCTTTAACATATTCTGTTAGCTAAAAGCAAGTCATAGGTCTTGCCTTGAAATGGCTGCCTTTCAACAGAAGTCCTCACTTCTGGGCTCTGATTACTAACTTCTTGCTTTATCACTATAGCAGTAGGAGTTGTATCAGCTTCCTGATGTTGCTAATCTCTGGGTTGTCTTATTGTCCCCTGTTTGATGTCCCTAAACCCAGCCCCCATGTATAACGAATTCCCAGTATTAGTTTTCCATTTGCAATATCTAGAGTGATCTCCTGCCTAGACCCCAGCTGTTCCTACTGGCAATGTATATCAGCAGAGTATGAGGCACCATTCAACAAATTGTGTCGGGAAAATATTTGGGGAAAAAATACTATTAGTCCATCTCACTTCTTACAACAAAACAAAATCCCTAAGAGTCAACAATTTACATTTGAAAACATTCTGTAAATGTGCTACAAGAAATCACAAGAGAATAAAAACCTTCCTAAGTGTGACACAAAACTCAGACGTGAAAGAAAAGATCAATGAGACTACAAAAAAATAAAAAATAAAAAGAAATCACAAAAGTGGTGAAAACAGAATCAAACTATAAAAATACACATTGACAACTTATATTACAAACAATGGGCTAATTTTCTTTATATAAAACCTGCTGCAAATCTCCAAAAGCAATAAACACTATTTTTAAAATGAGCAAAGAAAGGCATGACTGAACAGCTCACGAAAGGAAAAATATAAATAGATCTGGAATACCTTAAATACATAAAAAGATGTTAAAACTCACTCATAATAAAAGAAAAGCAAGTTTAAACTATAATGATATACCTATCTGGTGAGGAATTTATGATGCTTTGTAGAAAAGGGGTACTTCATACATTGCTAGCAGAACGAACAGATTTCTTCAGAAAGCAATTTGGAGATAACTATCAAATATAAAAATGTACATTTGAGTCCTAGTAATTCTAATTCAAGAAATGTCATCTTCCACTACAGTTGCTTTGCAATTGGAAATATTTATTAGGATGCTTATTGTGGCATTGTTAATACTACTAGTAAAAGATTAAAAATAATCTCAATGTCTAATAGAAAATTATAGTATGGGTATGCAATGAAATATTATGTATCATTAAAAACAGCAGCAGCTCTCTAAGGTATATTATAAATACTAACAAGCAAAATACAGTACAGTGTATATGGGATATTACCTTTGATTTAAAAATGTGTACAGAGATAGATCCATATGATATCTGCATAAAATATCTTTGAAAAGGTAGTCAAAACTATTAGTGGGGAAAAAGAGTGACTATGACATAGGGATGGAGTTGTTTAACTGTAAACCTTTTGAATCCCTTGAATCTTTCAGTGATGTGCTTGTGTAACTTTGAGAATTTAAAAATATAGCATTTCAAGTTGAATCTATTTTAGTGTAACTCTCAGTTAAGAAAGCATATAAGGGTAAAAGAGCTGAAAATAATTTAGATTTTTACAAATGGAGATATTTCTTTGAGCTCTAATATGATTTTTTAAAAGAATTTTTTTTTCATGTTTTGTTAAAAAAGAAACAGTATTTTCTCTTAAGTATTCATCTGAACACATATGAAATTTCTCTGTTTTGCCTTACTTTATCTTAATAATCTATAAAAGATTATAAGAGGTCTATTCAGATGTGTCTGGCTGAGGCACACAAAGCCATTTCTAACATCACCTCTAACACCTCAGATACTAAACACAGCAGCAGGGCAGCAGCCCAGCAGAGTTCCTGGCACGGGTCCCTTAGTATGTGCTCAGTTAAAATGAAGGATATGCTCCCATTGAGAGAGCACCTAATATGAAGTATGTGCCAGAAACTTTACCTTTTTTGGTTCTAACCCTTAGAATTACTCTAAAATTTTCTGCATTTTACTTATGAAAAGAACGGGCACTCAGAGAAATCAAAGTGTGTCCAATGCCACTCAGACAAGGTTGATGCAGAATGCAAACCAGATCTGACTAATGGAAGTCAAGCTCTTCCCACCACTCACTCTAGGTCTCCATTATTAGATTTCAACACACATCATTTTACTTCTAGAATCCCCCATTCATTCTTACTAAGTAAACAGTTCCTCCCAGAACATTATTTTCCTATGCCAACCTAAGCCCTCATACACATTCTAGAGAACAGGCACTTTTCTCTGGGTTGATATAAACAAACAAACCAAAAACATTAAACCCAAATAAAAGTCTCCTCGATTAGCTCCTCTCTTCTCATCTCCATTAACATGAAACACACCACACACACACACACACACACACACACACACACACACCCACACACGAATTACTAATCATTCCATTTTATGCTATTAATATAAAGCCAAACCACAGGGCTGACTCTAGATTACACTGTCAGAGTTCTCTAACCTTTTTCGTATTGTCTGTGCTCATACTCCCACCAATCCAAATCCCTTCCCTTTGCTCAAGTGACTATTCCCCTTTCTCTCATCAAAACTCACTCTCATATCTTTTATTCAAAATCAAGTAAAAATAATTCATAGTAACATATATTTGAGGGTTTTTTGTTTTGTTTTGTTTTGTTTTGTTTTGTTACTTCCATTTCATTTCAATAGATATTATGGTGGGATAAGTGGTTTGGTTAGTGATGGGCTGAACAAAATGTAATGCTTTTACTGCAGGATTTATTGCTCTTTTAACTTACTAACATGCATTGCAAAGAGTAGCCTATACCAAGCAATAGTTACCAAGCTTAATAGATTATATATTCCAAAAATAACCATTTGAGAAAGAATTACAATTAAGTACTCTAAACGCTTGTTCTTCAAAGTGAGATGCTAAGAACACACAGCCTGACATCAGAATATACTTTAGAAATTATTTGCCTATAGTATTTTCTGTTTGGGTATATTTACAAATGGAAATAACTTAAGACAAATGAGAAACTTGATGTATTAGTCTAAAATACTGGTTAGGAAATCATTTGAGGGAAACTATGTTTTCCCCGTGACCTTGAAATTAGCCGAGTAAGCAGGCCTACTTGTAAGATTGGCAAACTTTTTCTCTTTTGGTTTAAGTTTTCCCCAACCCACCCTATGTTTACTCAGTACAATTACCTTATGCTTACTACTCCCAAACAAAAATAAACACTAAACTCTTTTAAAAAAGTTGAAACTATATTAAAATACACTCAAACTATGTTCCAAATGTAAGCGATTCAAACTACAGGTTAAGTAATTATGAGAAAAATAAATTTCACCAAAATATTCTAACACATTTCTAAACATTGAGTTAGAACCCTAAATATCGTAAACAATTAAACTGGTAAGGTAGAGACAATTCTGACATAAATTAAGACCAGAGAAAAGCTTTACTCATGTTAGGGCAGTGCTTTTCAAATCTACATAGGCATCAGTACAAGGGAAATCTTGGAAACTGTTGCTTCAGTAGGTCTGAGGTTGGGCCTGAAATGTTGCGTTTCCTGTATGCTCCCAGGTGATTAGCTAACGTGCTAATCTACAGAGAATAGCGAGGGTTTAGAGTACACGATATAGTCTAACTCTTGCTCAGAATGGTTATCTCATGAAAGCTTAGTGATATGGATACATTGTCTACTAACTATGAATAGGCTGTGCTAAACAACAAAACAAAATACACACCACACCAAGAATTGATGCAGGAGTCTTTTGCCAAATAAATAGACCTGGCAAATTAGTAGACTTAGGAAAATAAGCCACAAAAGCAGCATTTTTGCTTTACACACTGAACTCATTTTGGTATTTTTACTCGACAAGATAGTGAGAGACTGAATGTCCTCAGAGGGTTTCTGCTAATCAAGATTGTGGACCATTGAGTGACATCCCCTTCCCTCTTAGGCCACTAGCCAAGAATTGAAAAGTTAGAGGAAAGATGCCAAGCAGTGAGAAACAACTTAAGGTAGTGCCAGATTTGACGATCTGAATATACTTCCTGTTGGTTATCAAAGACACTTTCTATTCTTATAGCAAATAAATTCAATTTCACCCTCTCAGTTGGAGTTTCTTTTCCTCTGCCTCACTTCTAAATTACCACTAGCGGAGGCTGACCATAGTAATTTTTCAAGTAGATTGCATAATGTTTTCATGTTGCTAACTTGCTCCCTTGTCTCCTATTTGAATCTATTTTTTATTCTCTTGATAAATACACTTGATTTTAGAATTGTGTAGCCCTAAAGCTACTTATACAGGTCTTGAAAAATGCTCGCTCAAGACTATTTGACATCTGAAATTGTTGGGCTACAGCCGACACCATACATTTCTAACGCCATTGTGATTTCAGTGACTTACAATGTCATGTTATCAAAACTTTTAATTCCTATTTGCAGAATTTGTACCTGAATGACACTGATTAAGCAGCTGGGCCATTGAGCTATTCTGAATGAAGGCAGCCACTTCCTCTCTTGCTGCCAAGGAAATGGGAGCCTCCATCTCTCACTTGACTATTTCGCTGTTGCTTTTCCACTGTTTCCTTTTAAATTCTGCAGCTAGACGTAACTCAATCCCATTACCAAAAACTCCAACAGATTTTGTTCCTTTATTGCTGTGGACGGACTACAAGTTCCCTTCCCTTGTAGTGGTGCTGTTAGAATAAGAATGCCATCGGCTGGCTCCAATGAGTTTTGGTTATTCCAATGTTTTTGTTGCAATGGGATTTGCACTACAAAATTTAACCTGGAGGGACCCAGGACTGTGGTTCCAGTGTCCATAAGAGCCTTGATGAATAATATCAGCTGTATAGTCCTTGCTCTGTAATCCTGCTGGTTTCACTAAGTAAATTTGCTGAAAAGCTAACCTTTAATCTTTAAAAGGAAGAATGTTTACTTCCCAGAACCATTTTACTAGATTTAGAGAAATGGACCAATTACTACTGCCTTTAGAGCATGAACAATTTGACAGTATTAACTCAAATTTTGCTGTACCCGCTTTACACCCTAGACTACCAAGTTAAAAACAACAACAACGAAAACAAACTAAGAAAACACCTCAGGATTCTGAATGTCACTACATAAGGAATTTGTAATTTCCTAAGTGGAGGGAATTCTACACATGAAGGAGTGCAATGAAAAGACACTTTTAGCTTTCTTAACTGTCTTAAATTGTTGTCTTTCCATGTACTGTTATCTTTTTGGTAATTTTATTTATTATTTTTATTAAACTTACTGGGTAACACTGGTTAATAACACTATTTAAATTTCAGGTATACAACTTTATAATACGACATCTGTATTCTGCATTGTATGCTCACCACCCGAAGTCTAGTCTCCTTCCTTCTCCATATATTTGACCTTCTTTACCCTCTTAGTCTTCCCCCATACCCCTTGCTTTTTGATAACGACCATTTTGTTTTCTGTATCTAAGAGTTTGTTTGTTATGGTTCTTGAGAGTATCATGATAACTGAAAATTAGACAGAAAATGACAAGAAGTGTATGATTTTACTCATATGTGGGATATAAAACAAAAAGCAACAAATGAACAAACAAAACACAATATAATGTCATTTTTAAGCATTTTTTTTTCATTTTTTATTTCAAAATAGTTCTTTTCACTATCAGGACCAGTATAATATTTTTCTTACAATCAAGAAATGATATTGAGAAGCAATAACATTTCATTCTCTTAAGACTTGGTAAATAATGAGAACAAGTACAAAGAACAGATGTGTGAATCGATATATTAATTCCTACATTGTATGTCCCATACTTTGATTTGTCCCTCTTTTTTATGCTAGAACACTTCTCTGGGACAACAAGTAGTAGCATTAAAGTAATAAAACTTTATAATCATAGTAAGTGTTTATTCAGTGCTTACTACATGCTAGGCATTTTACATGCCTGATATAATGCAATATTTACATTATCTCTATAAGCTATATGCTGATATTATTGTTGTTTTCAAAATGAGAAAACTAAAGCATAAAGAGATTAGTTATTTTTAAAGGACACTGACACGGTCAGGCTTTGGACTCAGTCTGTCAACGCTAGGCTCTTACCCACGACACTTCCTGCCCATCGAATGTTGTCTGAAGTTAGAGAGATAGAGAGACAGCCAGTTTGCATGTGTTCAGTTAATTTGGGTGCTTTCCTGGTTCTGACTTCTTGGGTTTGACTATTTAGCGAGTAACAGACACTTCTTGCTGTTTCCTGACTAATGTAAGAGCATACCTTCATTGTCTGGGCCCAGTCCGAATTGAGATGTTATACCAGATTCAAACTTCAATCTTCTGAATCATTAGGGAGCTGTAGGAGATCACAGAAGAGCTCAAAAAGGCTCAGGATGCTTGATAGAACATTCATGCTGTTCATAATTTAAACTATGGTCATTGTTTATAGAAAATTGATTCTAAGTCAACACATTACTGGTTAATTTATCAAAACATGTTTGTAAATCTGTAACATTTACTCTGGTTTGTTTGCTGGAATATGTGGTTTCATTTTGGCTACATGTCCTCCTCTCACTGGTCCTGACTTCTTTTCCCACCCTTGCCCGCTAAAACTCCAGTGAAATGCTCCTTCTAGAATGGAAGTCTGTGGAATACTGAAGATGGATGCCTATTCCACACAGAACAAGAGTCATCCACTCGCAGGGAGAGGGGAAGGTGAGCTGCTCCAAACAGGGTGGCAGGTCCCTCAGATGCTATAGGGAAAGGATAAGGAGACCAAACTCCTCCTCTCTTTGTCACAGGGCTTGGGTTCTCTCCCACTGGGATGAAACAAGCAGTCACTCATCCTCATGCTTAAAATTAGGAGTATGAGTTTCAAGAGGCTTTCTGAGTGACTGCCAGAGCTCTGATAATAGTGGGCTTCTCTTACTGTCTTTTTCCTCATCTCACACAGTACACTCAATCCTCCAATCCCCTCCTCTGACTATTTTTTTCACCATCTGTTGACCTATTATGTTGGCTCTCTTCTGTTTCTTCCATATATGTGTACAGCTATCGGTGGCAAGCAAACTTACAGAATTTATAAGGAACTAAATAATATACATTATAGTTAAATTGTTTTGCAAATACATAAATTTAAAAAGTAAATGTTGGCCAAAATGCACACAGTTAGAATATACCTGAGGATGATGACCACGCATTTCTAAAACTGGCAGCAAGAGAGCATTGATACATGACAGGGAAACTAATGAAGGCATTCAACACTTACTAAGTGACCACCTACACGGAGGTGTTTTGTGAGCACTGTGGGATATGAGATGACGATAGATTTGCCAGAACAGTTCCAAGTCACGCCTTTGTCCAAGCATAATTATTAATTTTCCTTTTTACTTTCAGAACTGACAAAGATCAGGTAATAAATTATATGACTATCTTAATTTTAGTGCATGCCATTGTATTGCCTTTTTTTGTTTGTTTATGTAACTATTTCTCCACTAAAATGCAATTTCCTTGAAGGAAGACACCATATTTCTTTTTCTTTCTATTTTTTTTTTTATCCTTTACCTTTAGCACACGCCTGACATGTAGTAGGCAAATAATTTAAAATAGTGAAACAACTACTAATTCTCTATTTAGGGAAGGGGCAAATTTACATTTATTTAAAGAAAAGAGGGAATTTGAATGGAAAAGGTGGCACCTAAAATAGAATTTGAAGGAAGGGCAAGATATACTCCAGAAGAGATGTGCAGAAGCACTGTAGGTGGAGGAAATGCCGGTGAAGTCAGGGCAAAGGGTAGGCATTTAGACAGTGAGAGCAAATATTCAACTACCACTAAGAAACCTAAAAATCCAGTGTTGCTTCCAGTCTCGTGAAGGAGAAATAAGGCCTATCCTGCACTGAGATAAAATCTGAATAGTCTGGTATTGCCATCAGCATCCTAGAAATTTCCATGGTACTCATTACTTACTAAAATAAAGATACATATTTGTAATCTGAGCCCCAGTTTTTAATCTTTAAAATTGTTGCTGGAGTAATGCAAAGAGTATAGCAGTACAGAGTATTAGTGAAGAGTTGATATTCTTCTATACAAGCCTAGTTTCAAGACCTAACTTTGACACTTACTGTGCGTGACCTAAGCAAGTGATTCCACCTATCTCATCCCCAGTTTTATCATCTGTAATAAAGGGAAAACCACACATTTTCCCCCCTCTGAATACAGAAAGCAGAGGCTGACACAAAGTAACCAATCAATATAGCTATTATCATCAGCTTAGCAATGAACAAACAAAATTTGTCTTCAACCTGCATACATCATGATTAAAGAGCTAATCCCAGGTCATTTCTGCAGCAGAAAAAATAGAGTGGATAAATGTGCTTATTGTGTTTCAATATATACCTGTATTCCAAATGGGAATTGTTTTCTAGACTTGCTTCACTGATACTAGCCATTTAAAATTTTAAATATAAAAACTATGTTTGAATTCTTCAAGTTCTAAATCTCACAGCAACAGTCAGCCAGGCTCATAACACCTTTCTTTCAGAGATCTGGAATACATATTGCATAACATCAATATCTGAGACTGAGTTTCTGAAATTCCCCATAGTGTTTTTCAGAGAAAACACGATGTAGGTAAGTGTCAAAAATAGAAAACAGAAGGAGAAAGAGGAGGAGAAGGGGAAGGAGGAAGAGGAAGAGGCAGAAAAAGAAGAAAGGAGAGTTGCCAAATAAGTAAATATGTTTCAGGGGGAAAATACTTAACACTTTTTTTCTAAGTCTTAATATTCTATAATCTACATAATTTTCCAAACGTATTTTATTTTCCTTGTAGTGGAGCATACTCCATTGACTACTCTGTGGAAAATGAATTACTGATCAAGTTCAATCTCTGTCAGTAGGCAATTAAGGAAACTGAAGCAACAGAGATTAATTGAGTCACCCAAGTTCCTACTTTTGGTTTTTCACAGAACCAAACTTGCAATCCTATATTCCTTATAAAGTCACAGCTAAAACTGGAAAATCATATACAACTTGTTAAAACCTATTCCTTGTTGATACTAAGAAGCATTTGTCTACCACATTAATATGAATCTATACATTAATAACATGGCCTTATCCTAACATGATTATTTCCCCTACTTGCTTGTTTGCATCAACATACATTGAATGTGTCATGTGGCTTTGGTGTCTGGGTCATCATGCTTCTGCTGTGTGTAGACCAGGCTGGTCTCATCTTTGCAACTGTCTTCCAACATCCAATATTCAGCTCTTGATGGATCTGTTGTAGTTTTCTTCTCAATTAAATATGTCATCATTGATTGGATACTCTTGTGTCCCATGGGTGCATGGCTACAGATTGAATAATTTTGAAGTTTCTTTAAATGATGGCTCAGAGGTGTAAGCTCTTAACTTTCTTCATGGATATTCAATTAACTCCAAACAACAATACCCAACAGACAACTTCAATTTGATTTATATTGAACTCTTGAGGCAAGAAAAACACCAATAGATGAAGCCATTTATTGATTCTTAAACTATTAGAACTGGAATGGACTTTGGGGTTATTTTGTTGAGTGTCTGAATGAAGGAAGGAATCTAGTGTATCCTATCAGCCTGATAAACCACCCACCATTAAATGCAAATATCCAATGATAGGGACTCATATAAAGGAGTTCATCCCACTTTCAGAAAGTTGTATTAGAATTTTCATCCTCATGTTGAGCTAAAATGTACATTTTATTCTTCTCTTATCTGGAGGGAAAAAAAGAAAAAAAAATCTATCCCTAATTATTTCACTTGACATGTATTGAGCTTGAAAAATTTACATATAAAAGCCCTAGTGACACACAATGCAATACAGGTAATCCCTGTATAACAGTTGTTAGGTTCCTTAAAAATGCCATGTTATGCAAATCCGTGTTATACGAAACAAAGAACTGGTACAAAAAAGGGGGTTAGGTTCCAACAATTAAAAAAACATACTATTATATTTTTATAATTAAGAGAAATATATTTATTAAAGCAATTTTCCCCAAAAGTACAACATATTAATATGTATTAAATAATGTTTTCTTCGTCATCACTACTAAGTTCTTATTATGTTCCGTGTTGTTCGGGGACTTCCCTAATTTTGAATGAGATATTTTTTGCTCTTAAAACCTCTTATGTTCCGCTGCATGTTGTACGAGGGTTTTCCCCAATTCTCCAACCGTGTTAGAGCGAAGCTGTGTTCTAAAAGTGCCGTGTTATACGGGGATTACCTGTATATAGATGATGTATTATAAAAATGTACACTAACCAATATCACCCCAAAAAATTTAATAAAGATAAAGAAAACCCTAGTGAAGCATCAGGTGGATGCTTTTTAATCCCAAATGCTACATCTGGTGGGTTTTTATAGTAAAAAATACAAAGCAAGCATAAAGGGGAGAGTTTTGAGTAATGAAGGAAGTGCTCTTAAAAAAGCAGGAAGTTTCTTTAAAAGTCTTTAACATGGGACGCAAGGCCTTCCATGATTTATAACCCTCTGATTCAGGTCAGTGCAAACATTTGTGACATACAGTTATTATTATTATTAGTTGTCTGTGCTCCTTTTAATATTTGCCTTTAGTAATCGAATATCCTATAAGAAAATTAGCTCCTTCCTCTCTCCTTCCACATCCAATGGTCTTGAACTGCAGAAGAATTTGAAGAGACACATACAACAGGAAGCATATGATGGTGGCACGACTCTGGTTCTGGATGGCTCAAAGGGTAATTCCAGAAGATTCAGAGGATGGCTCTGAACCATCTCAGTAACCATCTAAGTAACCATCTAAGTAACCATCTCAGTAACCATCTAAGGAATGCGATGCCTGTGTCTCTGAGCTATGTGGTCAGTTGGAGGCAGCCTCATATTTTACTTAACTTTTTCTCAAGCCATTTATCCTGCTTTGGGTAAGAGATTGGTATATGCTGTGTGGAGTCCTAGGTTGTGCTTTGAAATCCATCCATATGTCTAAATCAGTCAGCGGACTAGATCCTGAATTTTGCATGATATTCATTATTCAGCTTATGTAGTTTCCAGTCCTCTTGCTGATATTTTCCTTCTTTTGTGTGTTTCCATGGGTATTTGAAAGGACATCCGGAAGAATCTGCTTGTCTATCTGGCATCACACTAACCCAAACATTCTCCATCACCTACCCATATGCCTTTTAAGTGCACACACACACAAACACAAGCTCCATCTGCTTAAAAAGTCATCAAAATTCTTTCCAGGAATTTACATAAACTTTAGAAACACAAAAACCCACAATGTCAGTCCTGGAAGAAACTCTAGAAATCATTTAGTGTAATTACTTCATTTCATAGTTGATGCCAAGAGCGTTTAAACAACTTACACAATGTCATTTTCTTAAACTCGCTTTTTTTTTTTTTTAACTCGCTTTTTTTATTGTTTTCAAGTATCGGGTCAACAATAATCTGTTTCTCACCTTTTAAATTCTCCATGATTTTTCAAAACATACTAATACTAGCACCACAACTGTATCTCAAAATTCTTTTAAAGTCCCAGGATTTAAACATATTCTATATTCTCTAAAAATTGCCCACTTTTCTTGGGTTTTCCGTTCCCCCTTAATGTTTGTTCTACTTGAGCCATTTTGAAGATTGCCCCTTACTATAATAGCAGAGGTGATAAAATAATGAGTATTGCTGTCATTTATTAATATTCCCTCCCCTCCCCAAGAATAAGACCTATCCTTCCCTTGTTTTTATTCCTGTTCTACTAATGCTGTTACAGTGAGTGATGTTGTTACATATGTAGATGCTGTGACCATCCTAACACCATTCTTAGAAGTTCACGTTACTCTTGTATGATTATACCAGGGCAGCATTTCCCAAAGTGGGCCTCTGATCTATAAAAATGATCTGATAAGATTTCCAATGTCAAATAAATATGAGGATTCCTGGATAGTATATAATTCTCTTGAAAATTATGGTGCATATTAGCATATAAAAAGACCCATTACGTCCTGTCCTAATATACCCCAAGTACGAAAAGACATACTCTTCCAAATTTCATAAAAACTACTATGGAAAATGCTATAGGAGATATTCTGTTCACATTTTGCTTATATTTCTTTTATGTCTGAATTTATTTTAAAAATTCATTTTATAAGCTTCCTTGTTTCCTCTAATACCTAAACTTTCTAGGTTTTGGATAGCTAGTTTACCAAAGTTTAATTTTGAATCCCTATTCTTATTTAGCTATATTATCCTTTTAAAATATCTAACACTATAATTACATACACATCTTTTTCTCTCAATTTTATGAAATATACTTCATGATATCCCAGGAATTATGCCTGTAATCTATAATCTATACAAAATAGATTTTTTCCACTAATCAATATTAACTTTTAAAAAGGTTTAAATACCATGGAGCCCCCTCTGCACACTGAATTTGAGCAGAACAATTTAACTCAAGTTTTTAAATAGAAATAAGAGTATGTGTTGTTATATTTTTTAAAAAACACCCAACTAGTAAGTTAATATAAACTTTTAGATGGCAGAAGAATACATGTGATCCCAAACAAAATCAATACAATTATTTATTGACTGCTGTTACGGCAAAGGATTGTATGATAAGATACAAGAACTACAAAAACATTTAAAAGTTATATCCCCTGTTCTTCACATCCTCTTTGTCTATTTGAAACGATGCCGACTAAACATATATTAAATGGGAATAAAGGATTTAACAACTCCATAAAAATAAATGGAAAGGATGCCACAGGTCACACTGTGATTGTGAAATGAATTAAACAATGGAATAATTTATATGGAAATTAATATAAAATTGCTTTTAAATATTTAATAAAAATGACACAGCATATGGTATATGTTTAATTTTGAATACACATGATAAAGTCACTGGAAAGCCTTCAATCTCTTAGCAGTACCCATAGCCAGAGAATTGTCGCTAGTATTGTAATATTCGTCAAGGTAAGTCTATTCAATTTAATAGGAATTTCCAGTCAACCGCAGGAATCTCTTCAGAAGAATTTTTTTCCAGTGGTGTCTTTTAGAATGGTTTAATTAAAATACTGGCACTAACTTAATGGAAACATTATTGTTTTAATTTTTTCCTGAAAATATTTTAAGAAAATAAATGAATTAGAAACTAAGTCAAATTTAGAATGTGAAATAAAGAAAAAGCATAGAACTATGACAATGGCAACTTTAAGTTGTACAAAATGATGACTTTGGATTTTTATTTATCGATTCATTTCTTTATACAAATTGCTATTCTGGCAACCTTCTTTGAAGTTGAAGGAATTCAGGGGCTGAACTATGATAGAAAAATCACGAAACCTCTTTAATCTACAGTTTTCTTATCTACAAAATGAATATAATAACAGTACCTAATTTCTAATGATGTGATGACAATCCAATGAGATAATTTAAGTGAAGTGCTCAGCAAGCCCCTTATCAAGGGGTAACTATTATGATTGTTTCAATATAACAAAGGAACTGCTGTGGACATAACAGCTCTGTTTCAGCAATGCATTTCATAAACTCTCTTACGGCTCTCGTGTTCAAAGTGAAATGTGAGCTGGATAACTGAACAACTATGTGGATCATGCTGGTTGAGCAACTGTAGCCTGAAAGTAGTACTGATTAATGGATCTTTACCACCGTGAAGGAGGTAAACTGCAGGCTTCTGCCCGTGGCCCTTTCCTGTTCACGTTTCATCAATGAAATTGGAGAAAAGCATAGGTGCATTTACCTAATGTATACATTACCCAAAGTTGAAAAAAAAAAATAACACATGAAATAGAATATGAGATCTCAAGGACAAATGGTAAATAAATGTTAAATATGATGAGGAAAGTGATTGAAACGAATGAGATTATTTGCATTTTAAATGCATAATATATACACACAGCATGGGGAAGAAACTGATAGGGAAAAAGCTCTTAATAGAGACCTATAATTTTTTGTTGTTGTTTGCAATTTATATTATTTAGTGTTAGGTTAATTATTGTAACAAATAACAAAGTGAACAAAAAACGTGTAATGATTCAAAACATTCTAAAATAGGTATATTGATCAGTAGATGACTCTATTATAAATCTGAATTTATTATAAATCTAAAACAGTCTAAAACAATTAGTACAATTTTATAGATTGTCTTGTCCACTGACATATGTTAATAAGATATAATACTAAATCTAAAGTCAAAATCATATTAATACGTCAAATCAATGGTTCCTAAACTTGGCAACACATTGGAATCACATCAGGAAGAGCTAAGAAAATGCTTCCTTAGAGCAATGAGGATAATAATATCACCAAATATTAGAGGCTGGTTGGCAATGCTTACACATCACAAGTATGGCAGACGCAGTTATTATAAGGAGCAGCAAGACTGCTGCCCAAGCAGGGTGCCAGACCCATCGGCAGCTATGACGATACTACACAGAGCACAGTGCACCAAAGGTAAAACAGATGAACAACCAACTAGAGAATTCTTAAGGTATGTAAAACAGATGAACAACCAACTAGAGAATTCTTAAGGTATGTAATGGATGGAAATGAAGAATAAACAGTTGGAAGTCTGAGAGCAGCTGCGCCAATAAGATGTTTCAATACCTGCCCAGTTTCTGGACTTAGGCTACTTTTTAGATCTGGAAACCACTGACTGGAGGAAAAGTCCAAGTCCTCAGGAGAAAGGATCATGCAACACCACAAGTTTACGGGATAATGTTTCTCCCAGTCCTTCCACAAGGGTGAACATACAGGAGCCCCCTTAATCCACAGGGGATTTGTTCCAAGACCCCCAGTGGATGTCTGAAACCACGGATAGTACCCAACCCTATATATACTGTTTTTTCCTACACATGCATACCCATGATGAAATTTAATTTATAAACAAGGCACAATAAGAGATTAACAGAAATAAGTAATAATAAAATAGGACAACTGTAAGAATTTATTGTAATAAAAGCTATGTGAATGGCTTTAAGGTCATTATTAAGTAAAATGAGGGTTACTTGGACACAAGTACTGCGATACCCCTATAGTCGGTCTGATACCCAAGTCGGCTACTAAGAGACTAACAGGAGGGAAGCATATACAACATGCATCTCTGCACAAAGGGATGATACACATGCCAGATCAGACAGAGCAGGATGGTGCAGATTCCGTCCTGCTATTCAGAATGGCACACAATTTAAAACTTATGAATTGTTTATTTATGCGATCCATTTAATATTTTCGGACCACAGTTAACTGTGGGTAACTAAAAACCATTAAAGTGAATCCACAGATAAGGGGAGACTACTACACACTATTGGAAGGGAGACTATTCAGACATTTCAACGACTATTGGAGATATGGTCCAAGGGGACGTAAGCATCTGAAATGTCATCATGGACCTCCTGTTAGAACAGTGACAGAGGGGAGGGGAAAGGGTTGGTATGGGAAACATATGAAGTCCTGGCAGTGATCCAGCTCACAGTAGATCCATTAGGTTCACATACCTACTTGGTGGATATTTTCCTGGTCTCCAAATATATGCTTGGAATGGAAATACTTAACGGTTGGCCAAATCCCCATATTGGGTTCTTACTCTGAAAGGTAAGAGTTTATTATAGCAGGAAAGTCAAGTGTAAAACTCTGAAACCCCACCCCTTGGCCAAGATACTAAATCAAAAACAACATTGCATCTCAGAAGAAATGAATGCCGCTCTTAAACACCTAAGAGAAACAAGGATCGTGCTCCCCAGTGAAATCCCATTTAATTCCCCAGTCTTTCCCTCTACAGTGACCCAGATGAATCCTGGAGGGTGACAGTAGACTACTGAAAACTCAAACAAACTGTATCTTCAATTGCAACTGTTGTGCAGATGTGACATCTTTGCTGGAGCAGATTAACATAGCCTTAAGAACATAATATGAGGCCTTTGTTTTTCTATATGCTTCATTTTCCAAATTTATGGGGAAAGAAAACCAGAGTTCACATTCAATGGAAGAAACGACAGTATTATTTAAATAAAGCCTTGTCCAAAGCTGTTATCATTCCTGTTGTCTGTCATAAAATAGTCCAAAGTTACCTGGACCATCTATCTGGACCTTCTGCAGGACATCACACTGGTTCACTTTATAGATGACATCATTTTAATCAGAAAAAAAATAATAAATGAGAAGTATCTTGGAGGCCTTGGTAAAATAAATGCATTCCACAGGGTAAAAGATAAATTTTACAAAGATTCAGATTTTGCATCAGTGAATATTTAATGGTCCCTTATTCAGGGGCATACCATAACCTCCCCTCTCAAAGTAAAACTCAAATTATCACATTTGGCTTCTTTCACCTCTAGAAGACCTGGTAGGTCTCTTCACATACTGGAGGCAAAATCACCCACATTTGGGAATATAGTTCCAACACATTTACCAAGTGACATGGAAGGCTGCCAGCTTTTTATGGGGCACGAAGAAGAGAGATACTCTGCATAGATCTAGGCTGTAATGCCAGCAGCCCTTTCAGATGGGCCATGTGAATCAAAAGACCCTATGATCAGAGGTACTGGTGGTGGAAACTTTTGTTGCATAGATTTTATAGCAAGTCCCAATAGGAAAATCACAACTAAGGTTCCTAGGGTTCTGGGGCAAAAATCATGCCATCTTCAGTAAATTATACACTCGTGAATAAACCATTACTATTATACTATTGGGTCCAAGAGATCAAGTAAACATGCAGCCAGAACGGTATTAGTTGGATATTTTTTCAGGCCCACCAATTCATAGGGTTGGGCAGGCCAAGTAGTAATCCACCATAAAATGGAAATGGTGTATCCAGAATTGGGCATGATACGCCCAGAAGACAACAGTAAACTACATAGACCCCTACATCATCCACTGTATCACTAGCTTTTCTCCCTCAGTTCACAACTGATGGAGGTAGAAAAGGGGCAAGTTTGGTTCACACGTGATTTAGCTCTGATGTTGCTATATACCAAAAATTAAGTCCTGCTACATGATGGTCCCACTCAGCGGTGTCCCTAAGAGCCAGCAATAGGAGCAACTCTCCCAAGGGGCAGTGCTCGGGGCTGTGTATTTGGTCACCAACTTTGTGTACAGAAGTGGCCTGAAGTAAGGATATATATGGATTTATGGACAGTAGAGAATGGCTTGGCTTGTTGATCAGGGACCTGGAAGGAAAAACACTGCAAGAGGAATGTGGGGACAAGAGGAATGTGGATAACCTACAGGAGTAGAGAAAATGTGAAGATATTTGTGTAATACATAATTCCCTTCCAGAGAGCACTCACCACCAGAAAAAGCACTAAATAACCAAGTAGACATAAGGAGTCAACCCCTTGACGTTAGCCAGTTTCTGCCACCATCCACTTTTAGTGCTCACACAATGGAAACAAACAATCATGCGGGCATTTATTCATGGACCCAAAAACATGAGCTTCCACTCATCTGGCTGCTGCCATTCCTAAAGGTCCGACCTTCCAGCTTGAGAGCCCAGTACAGTTCCCATCTCGTAGCCATCTACCATCCCTCTGGTAGGACAACAGCCCCTCCATGTCATTACATGGAGCTCTTTCCACTTTGGAAGGGGCAGCGATTCACTGGCACACCTTCTCTTCTGTTTGTAGTGACTGACCCAGCTCTGCTGCCTCAGGGCTTAGAGAGAGTTTGTTTTACTGACATTGCATCCCACCCAACCTTGCATTGGACCAAGTAACCCACTTTAGAACAGAGGGCAAACAGCAGGCACATAAACATGCGATCTACCGGTCCTAAAACGTACCACACCATCGGCCAGGGCAGTGGATTGGCCTCCTAAGGACAGTTGAAGGGCCAACTTGAAGGTGATACTACGCACAGTCAGGCAATAATGTCCTCCAAGATGAAGTATCTGTCCTAAATCAACAAATTTGCTGTTGTTGTTATTATTGTTGTTTGTTTTTTACAAAGGTCCAGGATCCAAGGGGCAGAAGTTAGACAGGCCCTGCTAAGCCTCACTCTCAATGGCTTACCCACCACTCTATGCTCTGCAGGTGTGAAGGTCCTGATACCCCAGAGAACATTTCTACCCTAGACACAGAAAAATTCTAGCAGCCCAGAAAGCAGCATACAAGGAATGGTGACATCCTGGCAGAGAAAACTGACCCCAGTCATAAGGAGGCTGGAGGGCTGTTATTACACAATGGTGACAGGGAGGAGGAATATGTTTGCAAGTGAGATGATTCATTGGGTATCTGTTGGTATCCCTTTCCTAATTTTAATGGTATATTGACAATTGCACAAAAAATTCATTGCAAAATTATTTTTTGGTTAACGACACAGTTATATCAGTATGGATTTTGCTCCCTTCTCGAATAATTTTATAAACTAAACTCTGCCCCTTCCTTGGGCGCAGACTATAGCTGATCCCATTGGTGATCTCACTCATGCTACTGGCTACCCCGGTGTTTGTGCTTTTGATAAACAGAGAAAGTCATCTTTGTACTACATAATTCTGGTAGGGTAAGGGCTCCAGAGTGAAAATGAAGCATAGGATTCTCCTCCCATTGCATAGCTCCTTCCCTTTTAAATACAGAGCAGCAAACTGCCTCCAAATGCAGCAAAGTTTGGTAACACACCACAGGAGGGAAGGACATGCCAATGAGAATTCTAGAAGGCAAGAATAATTTTTTCATAAAATAATCTTTGTTTTCCTGATGTTTAAAGTGCTTTAAAGAAAATTACCTCCTCCTGGGATGAAGAAAGTCCTTCCACAGAAACCTACTGCTCCCTACCCATCATTACCCATCCTCTGCTCACCTCACCACTAGGACTAATCTCATTGTGCCCTTTGATCCTGTTTATGTTGTGACAAAAGATCCGCATACTCTCGTCACCCTCATCTCTCCTTGTCTACACAAAAAAAAGGCTGCACCATCTCTCCCTTTCTCCACTTTTTCCTCAAATCCTGAAATACTTCCATTGTGCCTACTGAAATTCAGAGTCTATTATCAGAAAAATCTATTTTCTTAATCTCTCTTAACCTGCCTTTTCCCTAAGGAACTTACTTCCCCTCACATGAAGGCAGTTTCTTTCTCCTGATTTTGTAACCCTGGGCCTAATTACTTGTATTTATATAGTAGCTCTCATGGATAATGGTACCTAGAATTGCCATTGTCTCTTTCCATCATAATTGTTTACTTGTATGTCTCTCGCAGTAGAATGTAAGCCCCTTGAAGTAAGAGGCAGTATCATGTTCAGAGATGTATTCCTAGAATTGAGCATAGTATCTTGTACATGAAAAAAGCCTCAAAAACATCTGTTGAAACAATAAATAAATATAGTAATAAAGGTATTTCAAATCCGTAGTGTTATGAAATGTGTATCAGTGATATTTAGAAATGTTTGTACCCTTAAATCAAGTTATCCCACTTCAAAATTTTATGCTAGAGAAACTCTAAGAAAATACATTCAGACACATTTAACAAGATTTATGTAAAAAATCCTTTATCACAGCAAAGTGGAATGTAGAAAAAAGCTAAATTTACAACAAAGAAGTGACTAGTTTGGTAAATTATTGTACATTTATACAAGGGAACATTATGAAACCATTAAAGCCATGCTTATGAAAAATAATAAGAAATGTTCATTATGAACTCAATTAAAAAGTAGATTACTGTTAAATAACATGGGCTATTTCCCAATTTTAAAAAAAAACAACCCAAGATGCTAATGGAGGATAGCTCTATGTGGTGGAATTATGAATGATTTTCCCATTAAAATACATTTTCCAAAATTTCTACAATGGGCAAGTCTCTCTACTATTCTGAAACTCAAGTTCCTTACCATATAACTAAGAAAAACTCCCCCCATGATATTTTTCACCACACAATGATACATAGCTCCACATTTTCAATGTGGAGGTAATTAATACTCCCTGCTCACAGTTATTATACCTTGTTGTGTAGCAGGAAGGATGAAGCCAAGGTTAGAGTAAAGAAATATCACTAAATCAGAATGCCAGCATGACGCATACTACACTATCATACTGTATTTAACTCGCTTCATATAGCCTAAAATTACATTAATAATGCATTTCCTAAGAGAAAAATGAACAAAGATTTAGGAAACAACCAGCAGGGCTAGACCCACTTACAGATGTCCGATGATTGCTGAAGCAGAGAAGATAGATGTCTCTCTCTCTCAGGAAGCAAGCATTTCACAAGGCAGATTCCCTACCAAACAGTTCTCATTCAACTGAGACTTGAGCCCTTCACAGTTAAAAGTGAAGTAAAATGAATGGCTACCCTTACGCAATATGAGAAAATTATATTCTCTTCTCCAGTGTTTGGATTCAGGATATGACTTTATAGCATTTATTTCTCATCATACCAGTCAATGCCATTATAGCAGAAACCTTTGTACAACAAAAATATTTTTACAGCCTGAGATCCCTAAATATTTAATCATTTCTATAAAAACCCCAATTACTATGCCAATAATATGTGAAATCCTTTAGAGAAGGCTAGGGTAGACAGTGAACATTTTATAATGGTATTATACATTCATTCACAGTATGTGTACTATCTTTAAAAGAAATATTGGTTACACATTTTCTAGTTATTCACATTTATATGCAGCCATTTTCAGTAGCACCATCTATGGATATGAAATGCAACATCATATTTTTCGACATACAGTTGATCTATTGTTTATATCCATTTTAATAATACTTTTTTTCTGCAGTAAGGAAATTGCTAAATAGCACTCCCATTTGGGGGGCTGAGAACACATCTGCAGATACATTCCACCCTATCACGTGGGGAAAACATCCTCAGGGTGATTTGATTCTTGTCTTTGCTGGTGCCTTGGCTCCACAGCCTCTTAATCTCCATCACTGTCATTTAAAGAACATTGTGGTTAGTCACCTCAGGGATAGTAATTCATCTTTCAAGTCTTCATACCTCAGGTCTTGTCATCACTGTGGCTACCTGGAAAGGCATTGTTTTGGAAGACATTCTTTCTTCAGTAACCAATGAGTTCTTTTTGTCAGTGAAGAAAGCACACGTTAGGAGCCTGCACTTGGGTGCTGTTTTGGACTGTGTGAGGGCTGTATCCTCCGAGAGGTTTCATGCCTGAAAGCTCTGGTCTTTTCCTTCTGCCAGCGCAGTGTTTGTTCAAAGTCTGTTTGGCCTTGGCCTTGCATTCACACTGCGGTTAGTGCCCTCCTCAATATTTTAATTCTTGTTTTTCTACCTCTGGTTCACTCCTAATAAATCTCACACATACTTATGATGATTCAAAAGAGGAGATAAACCCCACAGATGTGAGAGACAAATATAAAATGTAGGTATGTAACCCAGATGTTAATAGAGCACACCCTTTCTTTTCCTTACCCACTGTTGGTTAACACTCAAACCTCTGCCACAAATGAGTGTTGCACAGTTTCATCCTCCTGTTTTCATCTTGCTTTTAAAACTCTTGGTAAGTACTGGTAATTGAAGAAAATCCAAAATCCACTGCGATAAAATTGGTTAATGTTATTTACAGCATTAACCAATTAATCAATTTCTATTTTTGTGGGGCACACACCCTTTGAAGAGTTCTAAGAAAGTGCAGTGATGAATACAAAGCAAAACAGAATAATAAATAGTCACTATCCACATGGAAATCATCACCTACGAAAGGGGACAGTCATGATGAACTAAAAGAACACTGTTTGGGGAACATGGAGAGCGATTCCAAGTTCCAACTCATAAGAGGGACTCTGGAAAAGTCAGTTAATTTCTAGAGTATCTTTCCTGCCCATCTGTCCAGATGCTGTATGGATCAAATAAATATAAACCGTTTTAGCTACCAAATGGAAGGTACTGCTGACAGAAGAAGACATAATTTCAGTGGTGGCTTAAAGAACAAAAAGTAATAGTTACCAAGATTTATTACATACTTAATATATAATAGGAATTCTGTTAAATGCTTTACTTGTATTTCCTTATTTCATCACTAGAGCAACCTGTTGAGGTAGGCTTCATAATTATCCTATTTCACAGATGAGAATATAAGGCTTAGAGGGGTTCAGTACATTGCCCAAGATCACGCTGCTACTAAATGTTTGAGCTGGGATTTATACCCAAGTCTCACTGACACCAGAACGTGTGCAGAAATGTGAAGTTGGTGCTCATTCTGGCTCTATAACCTCTTCTCCCCTCCCCTTTGCTCTGTTTCTCCAACATCCCTTCCATCTTTCATTCCTTTTACATTCTTCTTCTTTCCTGTACTCACTTTTCCTACAATATAAACATCTATTAAGGAACATTTAAGACAGCCAAAAACGGGACAGAGACTAATAAACAGACACACACTCACCATACCCCTTAGGTAATAAAACATTACCAGTAGAACCGAAGCCCCCTGAATGTCGCTCCCTAATGACATTCTTTTCCCTTCCTATGACTATGTTTATTCATTTTGCTGTTTGCAATTTCATTACATATTTATTTAATATGGATATATTTTTAAACAGTAATGTAGTATTGTTTTGCCTATTTTTAAACTTTCTATAACTTGAATCACAATTTAAAGATGTATTTACATTTGTATTATGTTGGAAAGATTTATTAGTATTGACATGTTTAGTTCTTGTTCATTCATTCTTTCATGCTACATGATATTCAATTATATAAATATCACAAAAGTTGTTTATTCTCCAGTTCATGAACATTTAACATTTAGATTGTTTCTAATTTGTTGCTATTACAAAAAATGCTAACATAAGCACTCTATACGTGTACCTGGTATTATAGAATTTCTAAATTATGGGGTACACACATTTCCAAATTCCTGGGAATAGCCAGATGATTCTCCAAAGCAACAGAAATAATTTATACTAACCCAGAACTGTATAAGAATTCTAATTACTTCTCCATTTTTGGGGAGTACATAACTATCATTCTACATAATTATCAATTATTAATGTGAGGGGCATAAAATGGTATTTCAATGTGGCTACAATTTATAGTTCCCTAATTAGTGATATTCAATTCTCGTTATATTTTTGTCCATTTTTGTTTCCTTTTCTATGAATTTCCCATTTTTCTATTTGACTGTTGGTGTTCCCTTATTGCCTTATAGAAATTAAAGATATTTTCAAGATTCTAATTTTGATTTCAAATATTTAAACTATAAACTAATTTGTGGAAAACTGTTGTCTTTGCTACAGTGAGTATTTCTATTCATGAATAAAGTATAACTTTATTTACATCTTTTTATAATAAAATTTTGCATTTTCTCCATAAACGTGCAAACTTTTGATAAATATGTTCCTATGTACCCTTTATTTAATTGATATTTTAAATACTTTCTTTAAACTACATTTTCTAAAAGTTTACTGCCGGATTACTAAATGTAATTGCTGTGTGCACACATGTGTGTGTTGATTTTACATAAGCAAATTTCTTGCATTTTTTTTCAAACCCAAAAATTGTACTGGAGATTCTCTGCGGGTTACTATGTAATACTCATATTGTCTTTGAATAAGGGCAGGTTTGTTTACTCCTTTCCTACTTTTGATTTTTTTTTCCTCTTGTCTAACCTGCTGGCTAGGACAAGTGTGATGGTGAGGGGGAAAAATGATGTATTTTACTTTTTTCAAATATTAAAGACAAGTATTATACCATGATTTTTCTTTATATGTCATATAAATTACCTGGAATTTCATGTTAGATCATTCTTGTACCACTGAAGTAAATCATTTTACAATAATCTGTATGTTATTAATATTTTTTTAGGATCTACAGGACTGAGATTACTAACATTTTATAAAAGATACTTTATTTTCTTAAATGAAATTTAGCTATCATTTTCAATTTTTGTATGTTCGTGTATGATTTGGGGAGGTTATAACTAGGATCACAAAATGAGTTGAGAAGTGTTTCGCTTTACTTATCTCTGGAATAGTTTATATACAATTAGAATCAGCTAGAGTGAGTGGACTTTGTCAGTGGACTTTAATCACTAATTCAATATCTGTAATTATTACAGAATTGCACAATTTTGCATTTTTCTTGATTTAGTGATGATAAATTTTATTTGTCTGAGAACATGCCAATTTTATTTGCTTTTGAATTTGCTGACATAAAGTTATTCATAGTATTTTCTTATAAAATACTATGTTTGCTGACATAAAATTATTAATATCTGCTGTATCTCTTGTTATGATCACTTTTGTAATAACAATATTTATGTCTTTGTTACTTTTTTATGATCAATTTTGTCTAAAGTTTGTCATTTTGTTAAACTTTTCTAACATTTTGTTTGTTGGTTCTTTTTATTCTATATTTATATATTATGAAATGCTGATATTATCTTTATTATTTTCTTTCTTGTTTATTCAAATCAGTATTCTCTTTTTGGATGCTTGGCTCCTTATTTTTATCTGTTTGAAATTTATTATACATGCATTAAGGGCTTTAATAGATGCATGCTACAATTTTGGTATTTTGTGATCATTTGGTGCTAAGTATTTCATAGTTTACATCATAATTTCTTTTATTAGTCATCATTTATTTATAAATGTGTTTATAATTTTCTCCTAGTATCTTTTTGTTTTTGATTTATAACTGAGATGCTTTCTAATCAATGATAATTGTTAGAAATTCATTTCTTGAAATCCATTGAAACTTGCTTTATGGAGTGTTCATGATCAGTTTTCTTAAATGATTTGTATATAGTTGAGCAAAATGTTTTTTCTCTAATTTTCGAATGCATTAATATTGTTCATGCACAAATCCTGAATAAAATATTAGCAAAACGAACTCAACAATACATTAAAAGATCATACATCATAATCAAGTGAGATTTTCTCCAGTGATGCAAATATGGTTCAAGATCCACAAATCAATCAATGTGATTCACCACATTAACAAAATGAAGGACAAAAATCGTATGATTATCTCAATAGATGTAGAAAAAGCATTTGACAAAATTCAACCCCCATTTATGATAACTTTCTCAACAAAGTGGGTATAGAAGTAACATACCTCAACATAATAAAGGTCATATATGACAAGCCCACAGTTAACATTGTACTGAATGGTATATCTTAGTGGAAAAGCTTTTTCCTCTACGATCAGGAACAAGACGAAAATGCCTAGTCTCCCCACTTTTATTCAGCATAATATTGGAAGTCCTAGTGAGAGCAATTAGGCAAGAAAAAGAAATAAAAGGCATCCAAATCAGAAAGGAAGAAGTAAAACTGTCGCTCTTTGCATATGACATGATATTATGTATATAAAATTCTAAAGACTCCACAAAAAACTTAGATCTAATAAATGAATTAAGTAAAGTTGTAGGATGCAAAATCCTTATAGAAAAACCTATTGTTTTTCTATACACTAATAAAAAACTATCAGAAAGAGAAATTAAGAAAACAGTCCCATTAGGAACTCTATCAAAAAATAAATAAATAAAACACCTAAAATAAATAAAACACCTAAATAAATTTAACCAGAAGTAAACTGATGAAGGAAACATTGATGAAGGAAATTGAAGAAGACACAAATAAATGGAAAGATATTCCATGCTCATGGACTGGAAGTATTAATATTGTTAAAATGTCCATATTACTCAAAACAATCCATAGATTCAATGCAATCCTTACCAAAATTCCAATGGCATTTTTCACAGAAATAGAACAAACAATCCTAAGATTTTTGTGGACCCTCAAAAGACCCGAAATAGTCAAAGCAGTCTTGAAAAAGAACAAAGTTGGAGGTATCACACTCCTTAATTTCAAACTATACTACAATGCTATAGTAATCAAAACAGTATGGTATTGGCATAAAAACAGACACATACATTAATGACACAGAATGGAGAGCCCAAAAATAAATCCATGCTGTACATACATGGTCATTAATTTACAACAAAGGAGCAAAGAATATACAATGGGGAAAGGACAGTCTCTTCAATAAATAGTGCTGGGAAAACTGGACAGCCATATGTAAAACAATGAAACTAGACCACTACTGTATTTCTCTGAAAATGAGACCAAGCTGGACAATCAGCTCTAAAGAGACTTTTGGAGGAAAAATTAATATAAGACCCAGTCTTACTTTACTATAATATAAGACCAGATCTAATATAAATAACTTAATATAATATAATGTAATATAATATAATACCGGGTCTTATATTATTTTTTGCTCCAAAAGACATATTAGAGCTGATTGTCCGGCTAGGTCTTATTTTCTGGGAAATGGTGTCTTACACCATACACAATAATTCAAAGTGTATTAAAGAGTTGAATCTAAGACCTTAAACCATAAACTCCTAGAAAAAACCATCAGCAGTAAACACTTGACATTGGTCTTAGAGATGAGTTTTTGGATTTGACTCCAAAAGTGAAGGCAACATAAGCAAAAATAAACAAATTGGACTATATTAAACTAAAAAGCTTCTGCACAGTAAAGAAACCGTCAACAAAATGAAAAGGCTACCTACTGAAAATATTTCTAAATCATACGTCTGATAAACACATCAAATGTCATATATATCCAAAATAAATTTAAAAATTTTACATTGATTTGCAAATCATATCGTATCATATATACTCATCTATATCAAATATATATCCATATATATACAAAACATATAAAGGACTCATACAACTCAATAGCAAAAATCAAACAATGAGATTTAAAAAATGGACGGAGGATGTGAAAGGGCATTTTTTGAAAGATATACAGATGGTTAACAGGTACATGAAAAGATGCTCAACATCACTAATCATCAGAAAAAAGCAAATCAAACCCACAATGAGCTATCACGTCACACCTATTAAAATGACAATTATCAAACATACAAGAAATAACAAGTGTTCCTGGGAATGTGGAGACAAGGGAACTCTTTGCACTGTTGGCAGAATGTCAATTGTTGTAGTAACTATGGAAAATAATTATGAAGATTCCTCAAAAAAATAAAAATAGAACTATTATACAATCCAGGCATTTCATGTTTGAGTATCTATCCAAAGAAAACAAGAACGTTATCTCAAAAAGATGTATACATCCCCATTGTTCACTGCAGCATTACTTACAATAGCCAAAATATGGAAACAACCTAAGTGCCCATCAATGGAAGAATGGATAAAGAAGATGTGATAAACACACACACAGACACACACACACACACACACACACACACACACACACAGACACACAGGAATACTACTGACCCATAAAAAAAATGAAACCTTGCCATTTGTGACAACATGAATGGAACTTGAGGGCATTATGCTAAGTTCAATAAGTCAGATAGAGAAAGACATCTCACTTAGATTTGAAATCTTAAAAAATAACAGTAAATAAGTAAACCAAGCTCATAGATAAGAGAACAGATTTGTGGTTGCCAGAGCTGGGGCATGAGAGGTGGGTGAAATGGGTGGAGGGGGTCAAAAGATACAAACTTCCAGTTATAAATGAATAAGTCACAGGGATGTAATATACAACATGGTAACTATAGTTAATAATACTGTATTGTATTTGAAAGTTGCTAAGAGAGTAGATTTTTTTTTTTAAATCTGGTGGCTGTTTATTTGGGTTTCATACTCATAATTACTTAAAAGTCCTCATCACAAGAAAAAAATTATAACTATGTATGGTGACAGATATTAACTAGACTTATGTGGTAAACACTTGCAATATATACAAATATCAAATCATAATGTTGTACACCTGAAATTAATGTCAATTATACCTTAATTTAAAAATATAAAAAATAAGTAAAAATAAAAAATATACTTAATGGTTTTCACATTCTCTCCAAACTTAAATCAAAGTCTACTTTGCTGAAGAAACTATATTTACTTTCTTTTCTAAACGATTTGAAAATTCTGCTATGGTATAAATAATTAAAGCTACATGCACCAAATACTTTTACCAAATTAATTTGTCATATTGCACAGTTTTTCTGAAATAAAGGTGGTGTGTAGCACTTAGCATAATTGGGTCAGCTGGGAAATTGGTGAGTAAATGTGGAATTGATCATATTATCTGGCCACTTCACTTTTTACCAGTGTCAAAATGCATACTCTTGCCCAATTTAAAAGAAAAAGCAACATCTATTAAAAATTTTTCTAAACCATAACAAATTTTAGGTTAATTTTAACTGAAATTGTATATATTTGTTCAAAAATATTTCATTGTGCATTTGCTTTGCATTAAGCATTGTACTAGGCAAAAAGCAGTCAACAAAATGGAAATAGTACCATTTTCACAGACACAAGAGTTTCAAGCATGGGGAGTATGATATCTCCCTCTAGATACTATACTGTCTTTCTACTCCCTTGTAAAGTAAACGTTCTTGAAAAAGTTGTTCATACTACCCCTAAAATATCCATTCCCACCTCCTGTTTAACCTACTCCAATTCCCACCTGCTACTTCTAGTGTTAAGACCTCCAATGACTTCAACACTGCTAGATGCAATGGACAATTTCTAGACAACACATTACCTCACCTATTAGAATTTCACACAGGTAGTCCTTCCCATCCTCTTCAAACACTCATTTATTTGGCTTCTGATCTCCACACTTGTATTGATTTTAATCCCTGGCTGGCGCTTCCTCATCTTTTCAACCTTTAAATGCTGGAATTAACCATAGCTGAGCCATCAAACTTCACGTCTTTTCATCCTTCAGATGCTTTAAATACCATCTATATGTTGATAACTCTTCTATTTATATCTCCATTCTGGACTTTTTCTTGAGTTCTAGAATTTTGCATACAGCTGCCAACACAAACTCGTCATTTGAATGTCTACAATAGATATATCAACATGTCCAAAATGTATATTCCTCCTACACTAACTCACCCCCCCACTCCCCATGCTCCTCTATAATATCCTCAGTCTCAGGAAAAGTGAACTTTCACCTTTTCAGATGCTCAGGCCAGACACTTGATCGACTACTTTCTCTCACGCACTATAGTCAACCTTTCATCAAATCCTGCTGGCTAAGTCTTCCAAATGTATCTCCTGAATGTGACCACTTGTCACTATCTTTCCTGCTACTACTTGGATCCCAACCACCATCATCTCTGATCTGGATTCTTTTAATTACTTTCTAACTAATCTCCCTGTCCACCTTTTATCCTCTATGGTCAACACAGCAGAGAGCCTGTTAAAATCTCTACTGTGGCTTTAGTATCTTAGAGTAAAAGCCAAAGTTCTTTCAATAGCAAGCCTCACCTCGGCCTCATCTGGTCCCTGGGGGCAGTGGCCTACCTCGCATTCTCCGCTGGGCTCCACGGAAATGTTCACCTTCCGGGATGCAGCAGCATATGTCCTTCAGCAGCCGTAGTCGCAATTTCAAGCGCCAGATTACCCAGAGCTCTTAAGTGGTGGCCTGACTTGGGACCTTCCCTGGCACAACGGCCCCGGTAGCACAAAAAGTTGCTGAATGCTGACCTTGTGCGTAGTTGGCAGGGCTGAAGCCCAGTCCCTAGGCTGAGACCTCCGAAATGCACCTCGAACAGATGGGCACCACCAAGGCCAGGCCCCAGACCCTAGGGCTGGGATCCCTGGCCTGGAGCGAAACCCCTCGGGGTTTGAGGAAGGAGGTTGCTGGGCCCACCAGCCCTTGCAGGGCTGGTTCTGCAGTCCCCAGGAATCCCTGAGACTCTGAAGCTCCCAGTGCTGAATCGTACTTCTGTGAACGGCCTGTGCAGCGTCGCGCCACCTCCTGGCTGTTCCTGAGGCCGCACGGGGCATTCCTAGGATCTTCTGGCCAGAACCCACCCCTGCCCCTTCCCCCTTTGCCCTGCCCATCCCAATGGTAACTGTAAAAACTAAAATGACATCACTTGTCAAAGAAAAAGTCTTTCTTTGACTTCATCTTTCATGACCCATTCCCTTGTTCACTCTGCTCCAGTCACACTGGGCTCATTGTTTCTGCAACAGTTGTAGAGCATTATTGCCTCAAGGCATTTACACTTGCTGCTTCCTCTGATTGAACCACTTTTCCCCAGTTAACCTCAGGACCAAAGCCTCATTTACTTACAGATTCTCTTTGAAATCAACAAATGTGTGAGGACTTCGGTGGTGCTCTACATAAAAGAATCAGCCCTAATATTTCCTTGGCTTTCTGGTCTCCTTAATCCTGCTTCATGTTCTTCACGCTATTTATAGTTATATGAAGCACTATGTATTTACTTCTTGTTTGCTCACCACCCCACCCCACTAGAATATAAACTTCACAAAAGTTGAGATTATGTCTGCTGTGTTCACTACTGCATCCCCAGAGCCTAGAACAAGGATTGGAATATATGAGGCAATCAGTATTTGTTGAGTGAATGATTAAACGAATTTACAAATGGGCATTATAAGGTTCTACAGAAGCATAAGACAGAGGACTCTCACCTAGGCTGAGAAAACAACAAAAAAAATTTCTTGAGGAGTCTGAAACCCGAATTCTAAAAAGACAAGTAGGAGTCAGCCAGGAAAAGGGAAAAAGAAGGGAAGAACTTACCCACAAAGAGAACAACATTGTCAAGACCCTGAGTTCATTCAACAAATATTTATTAAACACCTACAATGTATCAGGTTGTGTTCTAAGCACTTGGGATATAAAGGGTAAATCCGACAGGCCACATATGAATAAATGCTCATTTCATTAAAATGCTATAAAAACAAATTAAGCTGGGGTAGAGAATAAACAATGATGAGAATAGGTAAAGAAGACTGTTTAGATATGGTGGATAACAACTTCTGAGAAGGTACAATTTGGGTAAAGACTGAAGGAAGTTCAGGATAAGTTATCTAAGGAAAAAAAACAAAAAAAATTAAATCTATGATAGCCTTATTTATCATTCTTATTAATCTATCAATCACTAAGAAATGTGTTTTAAAATCTCTTACTCTTAGTGGATTCATCAGCTCCCCATAGTGGTTCTGCCAATATTTGCTTTCTGTGTTTTGAGGCCATATAAAGTACATCTGAGTTTATAAATGGTTTATATTCTTGCTGAATTGAATACTTAATCCTTAAAATTAATTTTAAGTTAAAGTATATTTTGTCTGATATTAATCTGCTACATTTATTTTTTTAATGATTCCCAAGTACATTTGTTCCACTGTTATATATTCTGCCTTTCTCTGCCCTTGACATTTTATACGTTTTATAATTGTTGTCTTGAAATAGCATACAGTTAGACTTTAAAATATCCAATCTGAGATTATTTTCATAGATGGAATACTTTATCGCAATTTTTCTTTCTATTTATGCTTAATTGATTTTGGGTTATTTAATTCTTTTACCACCACCCTTTTTTACTTCTACAAAAAAATGCTATATGGTATTTCTTTTTTCAGTAATGTCTTGACTTTTAATATGTATATATTTCACTAAAAGTCCAAAGTTAATGAAAATCTCAATTTTCTTCTTGGCAAAGAAGGTTTTCAAAGGCTTTAATTCCAATTTTATCTTCCTAGTAAATAATTTAGTTCTCTCTAGTTTTTATATCCCAGATTTTATAACTTTATTATTTTGATACAAAAATATTTATTTAGCAATAACAACACTTACCTTTTCGTTTGTTTCTTTATCACTCCTTCTTGATTTCAGTGTTCCTTTTGGATTCATTTGTTTCACCTGAAGTACAACCTTTAAAGTTCTTTCATCAAGCGTCTAGTAGAAACAAACTTTCTTCACATTTTTATGAAAATATATTTATTTCATCCTTATTATCCTGAAAGATACTTATTATTTAGTTTTAATATTAGGTGTTAACATTAACTAATTTAATTAGCATTAAGTATATTGTTAAGTGAAGATAAATACTGAGAATGATATCATGGAAATCTATTCTTTCCCAGTGTAAAATAGAGGAAAGATTAGGCTTCCTGTGCTTGCTACTGAATTCTGCTCTTCACTTTCAGCTCTTGGCATAGAGGATAAAAAACGAAGTAATTATATAATTAAATTATTTTACAACAAACTTACATAATTCATGTATCGCATGTATATCAATCAATAGAACTAGGACACAAATATTGTGAATTTTTAACATATTTGATTTTAAAAATAAGTAAAGCAAACTAATGTAAATTAACACTTATGTTATTCCTGTTTTAGATTTTAAAAATCTAGTATCCAAAAGAAAATCAGCAGAATGTCTCCATGGGGATTCTCTCCTCAATGCAAAATTCATAAACATTTAAAAAAGTATTTTCTTTGTTATTTCAACTAAGACACCTTAAGACAAAAGATGGCAAGTATTTTTCACCTGTTCACAGGGACAAAGATAATTCCTTATCATTTTCCCTCAAGAGAAAGGAAGTGTTTCCGTCAAACAAACTTTGTTACCTTCAATAACAGTGACAGATGAACACTGTTGACAGCCATTGATTGACATTATGAGTCTCAGAGATATGACAAGGATTTGCTACTCTAAATGACTGTTGATGTACACCTTCGTGTAAGATCATTTCTCTTCTTCAGCAGATGTGGACTCTTATTTCATTACCTAATAGAAATAAGCAGAAATCACCCTAACCATCTTGACACTCTTCTGTTTGCATTAATGACAACAACAAATAGCATAGTGAAATAGAAATGTAATAGACTTAGACTCTTAAATCCTGGCTCTGCTATTCATTACTTGGGTTACCTGGAGAAGCACTGAACCTCTTCCTCTATTATAAAATAATTTTTAAGAATTATAATACCTAACTGATAGAACTGTGATCAGAGTTAAGTAGATAAAGCACCTGGAACATAGGTTTCTTATTAATTAGCTTTCTCTATAAAGAGTGCTTATGAAGGGGAAAATATAACCACACACAAACACATGCACACACATACATGTGTATATATGTGTAGATTTATGTGTCACATATGTATGTATATATGTTTGTGGATGTGTGTGTCTGTATGTATCCTCCTAGATGGCATTTCAAAAAGAAATGTTCTGTGACTTCATGATATAATTAGGGAACAAAAAACTGGAATAATTTGTTATCCCCTGAATAAATCATTCCTTGGGAGAGGGATGCTAACTCTGTTGAGAGAGGTAGGATAGTCATTAGGGTTGGGGACCAATGGTTTCAGTTCTGATAATAAATAGAAAACATATGGTGACAATCAGCTCAGGGCAGAAGCTGGACTCCAAAACAGAATGGGCGAAAGGAAGGAGAAAAGAAGAATTGCAGGCATTATCTGCAGCATAATAAAGCCTATACAAAATCATAGTTGAGATGGCATTTAGTGATTGAGGATTATTTGAAGGTATTTCAACAGCCATTATCATTGAGTTCTACCCAACCCATGTAGATATAGATATAGATATCGATCTCTCTCTCTCTCTCTCTCTCTCTCTCTCTCTCTCTCTATATATATATATATATATATATATATATATATATATATATATATATATATCTCCAATGTCTGAAGGGGGTTTTAACAGGACACTGTAAAATAGCAGAAGCAAGTATTCAAAATACCTACATAATAAGAACTATACACTGTTTATTATTCATATGATGATCTAAGCATAATTATATATAGCAACTACAAAGTATATTAGTGGTTCTTTGATATAAGAATCTTGTTTCTCCTTTCTAGAAACATATAAAATTACATCTTGTGTCACAAGTTCAAATGCACACAGGGGCCATGCAGGTAACATAAGTGTATAAGAGGGATAAATATATGACAATAGAAAGTGACATAATAAACATAAAATCATGCACATTCAAGTTTTTTAAAACCTGTGCTGGCCAAACAAAGCACATATGTGGTAGGATTTAGCAGAGGATCACCAGTTGTTAGCCTGCTTTATCCAAACAAAGCTAGGTTCTCCTATCCAACTGATCCTCCTACATCCCACCCTTTTCTTGCCACAAGATGTCGTCTTTTGAAGTGGTTGCTCCTTTTATTCAAGGCATTTGTAACTAAGCGCAAAGCAGTCTGCCTGTATTTGCATCTGACAGAAGTTTACTATTAAACTTCTAATCTTTCCTCCATATCTGCAGTTATTCATTAATTGTGCACAATTTCTGTCTCTTTAGGCAGTCTTTTTCTTTGTTTGCTGTCTATATGTGTCCTTTCTGACTTCAGCAACACCAGAGCCATTCTATTTATGAGAAACAAAGAACAACTCAACTCCATACCAACCCCTTCACATCCACCCTTTGCACAGAACTAACTGTTCATCATGTAAGGCTTTCGTTTAACATTACACATTCTTGCTGACCATAGTCAATCAAAGTATCAATAACTGATATAAGCCTAGGTCTTCCAGGTAAGCTTCTGGCTATCAGAGTGCGCTAACTATAAACAATTAGAATAGTTTCTAAGAGAAGGCACCAGATCTGGTATATTTTTATAAACGTTTTGGACTCCTAAGGGAAAAGAGCAGTCTTTAGCCAAATCAAGCAATAGATTTCCCAGGATTCCCCTGTTAATATTTAGAGTCCTACCTGGAAGCAAAATATTTTCCCAGACAGATGAGAAAAACATAATTTGGTTTGACAATGGGGAACCAGGTATTAAAGTATCTCAAGAGTGTGTATGTAAGTGATTGAAAAATATTGTTGTGGGGTATCGTTGGATTTGAAAACCTATCATTCTGGTTGAGAGCAGCCACTATTTATGGATTTTATTTTTATTTTAATAAAACACCCTTGGGATGCTTTGCATCTACGTAAAAGGTCTGACAATTGAGTTTGAGAACTTGTTGCAACAATGCTACTAACATTTTTTGGTATCAGAGGAATTACCATGTTTCCCCGAAAACAAGACCTAGCCTGACAATCAGCTTTAATGTATCATTTGGAGCAAAAATTAATATAAGACCCGGTCTTATTTTACTATAAGACTGGGTCTTTATAATATAATATAATATGATATAATATAATGTAATGTAATGTAATATAATACAATACCAGGTTTTACATTTTTGCTCCAAAAAACTCACTAGAGCTGATTGTCTGGCTAGGTCTTATTTTCGGGGAAACATGGTATTTATTATGAATTTGTACCAACTGGACAAAACAGTTAACCAATTTTACTATTTGGAAGTGCTGAAAAAGCTGCATGAAAAACTTAGACAACCTGAACTTTTCGCCAACAATTCATGGCTCTTTCATCACGACAATGTACCAGGTCAAACGACACTGTCTGTGAGGGAGTTTTTAGCCAGTAAACAAATAACTGTATTGGAACACCCTCCCTACTCACCAGATCTGGCCCCCAATGACTTCTTTCTTTACCCAAAGATAAAGGAAATATTGAAAGGAAGACATTTTGATGACATTCAGGATATCAAGGGTAATACGATGACAACTCTGAAGGCCATTCCAGAAAAAGAGTTCCAAAATTGCTAAAGGGTGGACTAGCCACTGGCGTTGATGCATAGCGTCCTAAGGGGAGTACGTCAAAGGTGACCATAGTTATATTCAGCAATGAGGTATGTAGCACTTTTTCTAGGATGAGTTTGAGAACTTAATTGTCTGACCTCGTATTTCAAGATATGGAATTTTCAGTCCACTGGGATATCAAGAGGTAACATTTCTCTTCTCACTCTCTGAGTTGGGGAGAAGAACATTAAGCTGAGGAATGACTATGACACAACAAAGTGACCAGGGCTCTTTGTCTGTGCCATGAGTATATCTAATGATAGTTTGTCCACAAGATATGTCTTGGGACTTATTTCACTCATCTTTAAAAAGTTCTCTTTTTTTAATATGATAAGGCAAAAACAACTCAAGGAATTGTCTCAAGAACTGTATATGCAGCTAGTAATAATACTACGCAGCTGGAAGAAATACTAACCCTGGGGACCGAAAGAACTCAAGGATGTCTTGTATAAATGCCAATTGGAGGTTTCCACATTGAACTAACATAAACAGACTAAATAAGAATCAAGGCTAACATTTCAAATGAAATCTCAGTATATTCTGACATATTCTGAAGATAATATCTATAAGACCATTTAAAGTATAGATTATTGTTAAGCACAGATTCATTAAAATTTGGAGCTGGGAGATCTAAAGGTTTATCTCATTTGCACTCATTATTTTATGTGAGTCTCAATTTTTCTTAGACTCCCTTGCACTTAGCTTGTAGCCTTGTGACTAGCTGCAGTCAATGGATTGTGAATGAAACATATATTACTTCTCAGCTGAGCTCTTAAAATCAGTGCCATCTCTCTTCTCTTCTGTAGTAACCTACCAAACCATGGCACCTCAAATAACCTGACTTGGAGAGTGACTTCTCCTGCCAACTTGCCTTGGAAAAGAAATGTGAGTAAGGAAAAGAAAAAAAAAAAAAAAAACTGTTGTTCTATTGAACCACTGAGATTCTGGGGTTTGTCTGCTATGGAAGTTAGCATTGTTTAATCCAACACACATAGTATGAAATATGCTTCAGGTATAATACAACCTAAAATATTTGACATTGATCTATGACCATAAGGCAAGGTAACTGATATAAGAAGCTGGAAAGATGGAGATACAATTATGCATAGGCCATATTTGTTAACACTGGTAAAGTAGGAGAAAGATGATGTACAACTAGACCTACAGTTGTTAGAGGAGGTCATCAAAAAGATGTGACCAAACACTGGTTGACCTGTGAGCCGGACCAGAGCAACTGGAAGCTACTCACCCCTCCCCGTCCTAGGAATATATTTTCTGCCCACCATTGCCACAGTGGGAGCCACTTTCAAGGATGCGGCCTTGAGAGAGCAATTGTTGTTGAGACCATCAGGACAGTATACGTGACTAAACTTTCTAAGGCCTCTATATAAACTCTTAAGATTCTGGGAGGCAAGTGTGGAAATCTACTTGCCTTGTAGCCACCCAAGACAAGCCTCATAAGTAACATCCCTTGCTTATTAAACCTCCCACCTACCAATCTGAAGTAGTCTACCTTATTCTTTGGTCTCTCCTTGCCCTTTGTATACAGGGCCAATTTGCAAACCAACAGTACTTCCAGCAAAAGAATGTATATTTTCACTATTAGCTGTGTTTGACATTTTATTACAATAAAGTTATCAGCACAGGAATTAGTCAGTTTGCAAGCAAAAATCGGGGACTTTCACGATTGGAAGAACTTACAGCTTTCAGATTCTGACAGTAAGAGAATGGATTAAAATTGGCTTTGAGAGCAAAGGCCAGTGTACATTTCCTACTGGATAAAATGAAATAGGGAAAGGAACAGATTACAAGTGTGGCTGACACACATGTTGCAGAGAAGTCCAAGCTAGCTTCCAATATATAAGGAGAGCTCCATGGAACAAGAAAAGTAAAACAGACTCTAGAATCGTGATTCATGGAACTAACCATAGGCAAATAAATCAGAAGCTAACCGCATTTTCAAAGAAATGTTTATCATTATCTTGGACTATAAAATACCTAGGATTGTTTCAGACTTAAACAAACCAATGAACAAATAAGAAAACACTGTGGGCCTTTCAATTTATGGGGAAAAAATGAGTTCAGAAAGCATTTTATTGGGCATAGTTCCCAATTCCTATTTCAAATAAGCCAAGAATATTAAAAAAGATGGAACATCCCAGAAGGCAGAGCCAAAAATTAGAGATAATAATAGATATAGGAAGTCTTCCAGAGAAGAATAAGAAACTTACTCAAGGAACCTCTGCCACCTCAGCATAAAAAGTCTTACAATGTCTGCCCAGTGGAATTCTGGAATTGCTTACAGACCAGTGACTGCTCTGTGCCACCTGGTCTTCCTTTTTCCCGGTGGGGTTGTTTATTACAGTTATCCTGTCCCTACTCCATTTTTATACACTGATATGGACAATAGTAGGTGACTTGTCTTTTTAGTTCATGCATCTCCAGCTCAAGGTGACTCGTAATGCACCTGTATGTCTCTTGGAGATCACAGATTTGAATTTGATTCAGTAACTTGTTGGAACATTGGGTGTCTCACTTGAAGAGGAGTTGTCTTTTTCTATATGTGCGAAAAAAGAAATTTTATTGGACTATGCCAGAGATAGCTAGTGCTTACTAAATACTCCATATATTTCCCTAAGAATTCTATTTTGGAGATGATGAAATAGCTAAACAGCAGACTAGTGTTCCTACCTAGAACAACTTGAAAGACAAAGTAAAATATAGCATTTATTTGCCTGACGGTAGCAAGAAGCTTCCGAGGCAAGAAAAATAGAAGGGCTAAGACTCTGGAGACAAGAATATTGAAAAAGAGAGCTAGCTTCTGCAGCTATTTTTATTTAGGATTTTTTTAAATGACTATTTGCACTGACAAGTGGCAGAAAATTTAGTGAAAACTCTGGTGGAGGGCTGCTAAGGTGGAAGAAGGCATTCAGAGAGCCTCAAGTACATGGCTAGTATAGCCAAAACTGGGGCACTATGGGTTAGCAGGCTAAAAACCTAAATGGAAAAGAATCTAAAAAGTAAACAATTCATGAGACAAAAATTAGAGTTTGGTTCTTACTCCACACAGAATACAAGTTCCTATTTGAAAACCCTGGACAGGTGTGAAGATGAAATAGATTAAATTGTTTGAGGGATGCAATTCAACAGTGACTTTGCACCTAATTGAAATAAGGTGCTTAGTTACCAATCTCTCTGTCCAGAAAAAGCAGAGAATTCTCTTCTATTTAATGCCTAGCATTAAATAAAAAATTATTTAGCAAGACAAAAGAAGAGAAAAAATAAACAATGGAAGCACACCCATTGGTGACCCAGATATTAGCACAACCTCTTAAGACATTTAAAATTATTATGATTGACATGTTCAAGAAAATAAAGGAGAAATGGATAAAATAAATCAAAATATGGAAAATTTAACTAGCAAGTTGAAATACGTGAAAAAGAATCAACTGGAAATAGAAAAAAAAAATGACACAAACCTAACAATAAAATCCCACTCAAGTCTAACAAAAAGAGTAGACACAACCAGCAGAAGACAGGATTGGTGAATTCAGATAATCAATAGAAAATAGTGTGTGTATCTGTATATTTCCTTTGTATTTAACTAGGGCCGTGTGTCTCAATGAAGTCAGACAGGTAAACGCTAGTGTGCCTCATGAATCCCTCTTCCCTTGTATGATAGCTTCTGAATCATGTGGTCCAAATGGTGCACCCACAAAAAGGTAGTTAGTCTCCCTCAACCTGGGCCTCTGAGTGATTCTGTCAATCAGATCTCCCCACAATACCCAGAGACCTAAGTGGGACATGAACTGTATGAAAGAAATAATCCACTTTTGTGTTGTCATTGAAATTTTGTTTGTTTTTCTACTGTGACAGTTATTAAAGCTTAGCTTAGTAAAATACCAATGTAGTACTAACTATAGAAAGTTAGTAGATGAAATCTGATGATTCTGCCTCAATTATTTTTCTGAAAAAAAATCACACTGCCTCTCAGTCCAGACCTATAAGCTAAACTAACCTACTTGCTCATAATATTCAATAACCAAACATCTGAAGGTCAGATTTGTTTTGTTGTTTGTTCTCATGTTTAATTTGAATATTAAATCACATTTTTGTTGACTGGGATTAGGAAAAAGCTTTTGTTTGTGCAGGATTTTTCAAAAATCTCTATTCTTGGGTGCCATAGCAATGTAGCAAAAGCTTGGTTTGGCACTTCATTCTGATAATAGCAACATTATTAAAATTCTACCCAAGCAAATTGCTATCTACATAAAAACTAATCTCTTTTGTGTGTGTATATATACATATGTATATGTATGTATATACATGTATATACATGTGTATGTATATACATGTATGTATATACATGTGTATGTATATACATACACACACAAAATGAGAAATTTACCCATGGTTAATTGGTCCATGAGAATTATTTTTTGTCATCCCCTAGATGTAATATTAATGAATATACATTTGGGAGAATATTAGCAGGTATTCTATTTAAAAGTCAAATTTTTCTCTTCAGAACATGCCAAAGGATGTGAAAGCCAATTGTATCTTCAGAATATAAGTCAGCATGTCTCAGAGATCCTTCCTGATTTCATTTCATTTAAAGGCCATCCATGTAAAATCAGGGTGTTAGACTTGAAATCTAAGGCAGGACAGCACAGTAAATATACATATTCATTGAGCATAGTTTTTTAAGTCTAATTGCCTTAGTTCAGATTCTGTCTCTGACAATAACTCATTCAATTTCTTAAACTTCTTTATTTTGATTTTCTTCATTTTCCTCCATTTCTTAGTATAGAGTTAATAGTACTAATTCATGGGATTGTAAGGATTAAATACAGTGGTACCTCGGTTTTCAAACCTCTCCATTGACGAACATTTTGGTTTATAAATGCCGTAAACCTGGAAGTAAATGCTTCAGTTTTTGAACAGGACTCAGAAGTTGAACATGTCACACGGCTTCCACTGAGTGCAAGATCCTGAGGCCTAACTGTCGGCTGTTTTTGAACGTTTCAAAACTCATGGATTACGTTCGAAAACCGAGGTACCACTGTGTATGGAACACGGTAAGTGCTCACTTGTTGGCTGTCAGGAGTAGTAGTTGCACCACAATACACTTGTATGTTAAAAAAAAAAGTCTGTATCTTACTACCATGTAGTCAAGTAAGGTAATTCAAGAAAGAAGCCTTCAGTGTTGCAGTAAGTGATAGGAGTTAGACCCACACAACTGATAGCTGAAAACAAAAAAAGACGGTCATACATTAGAAAGTAAGTTGTGCTGATGATATAGAGCTAGATTGCTACCTCTTCAAGACAGCTGTTTGTCTCCTCACAAACGTAGAAGTACTTTAAATACCTCTTACTGCCATCAAAGTCAAAGGTAATGGCATTCACAGATAACATGAACAAAGAGTAACAAAATACAAATCATTTGAAAATAATTTAGTATAATGAGCCCAATATATAAATCAACATTACTTATGTTTTTTTATATACGTCCTGTCTTTATATTTTATAATAAATATCTATTGAATGTCTACTATGTACCAGGAACCCTTCTAGTTATCTGAGATTAAAATTGGCAAACAAAGCAAAATTACTTACTTAAATCAGAAGTCGTAAACTATCCATTATTTTAATAATAACCTATTGGTTACACAGGACAGTTATGATTCAGTTTGGGTGGGGATCCACAAGGCATGACTACCAGAACATGAGGAATATTGGGGAAAATTTGGAGGGTGGCTATCTCAGTTTGCCCTCTGGACTAAAATCATCCACATTCCCTCATTTCCTCCCAAAGGCCCCCAAAAGTCTTATTCCCTTACAACATCTAAGCCCCAAATCTTACCATCTAAATCAAGTCCAGATGAAAATGACGCTTCTTGGTTCGGTTCTGAGCTCTCAATCTGAAGACCTGCAAACTAAACGAACAAGTTATCTGTGCACCATCCTCCCAATATTTGGGATAGGCAAAGGATAACATTTACATACTGTTCCACGAGGGAACGGGGGAAGCAGACAATGGCAAACATGTAGGAGTCACTGGTCCACAGCAATTCTGAATTCCCATAAGGCACATGTTGCCAGTTCTTCATTAGGACTAAAGGCTGGGTCAATTCTCCATGGTTCTTTGCTCTCTGCACTCTGGGCCCTTAATACCGCCCTCCCAGTCATTCATTTTTATGTCAGGAAATGTAGCCTGATTTGCAGCTGAGTAATTTTATCAGTTTGCTTCCGCTATGCAAAGTGATTGGGGATCCAAATTCCTGTTTTTATTCTGCACTGTCTCTGTCCCTTTCAGATCAAGTTGTCTGTATAATTCTCTTAAAATGTCTTCGATCCTTTATGAATCATATTGGGGATCATTTCATTAGACAAAAGCCACACACATAAGCATCTTAAAGATAGCATATTGTCTCCTAGCTGAGGCTAGGAGAACAAAGCCCTGTTGTTTAGCTGAATGGTTCTCTGAGATACTCCCTTATATCTTTCTGAGGTTAACAAATGATTTTATAATTACACTTATGGTTTTATTTTTAAGTCATAATTTCCTGCCTTAAAAAAATAAGCATTTCACATCTCTCACAGTTTCTTTGGGTCAAGTATTCAGGGTGACTCACTTGGATGATTCTGGTTAAGTGTTTCTCGTGAGGTTGGGGTGAAAATGGGGCCTAGAGATGTGGTGAAAATTTGGGGTAGGGATGACTGGAGTTGGAAAATCTGCTTTCAAGGTCGATCGCTCACATGGCTCGCAAGTTGTTTCTGGTTGTGGGCAGGAAGCCTGTTCATCTCCATCTATCCCTTTTCACAAGGCTGCTTCAGTATCTTCCTGATATGACAAATAGCTTTCCCCAGAGTAAATGATCCAAGAAAGAACAAGGGGATGAGGCAGAAACTGAAATATTTACTATTACCTGGTCTTGGGAGTTAAACAAAACCACTTCTACAGTATTCTATTTGTCATATAGGCCATCCATGATTCAAAGTGGGTGTGTACTACACCAAGACACAAATACCAGGAGAAGTAGAGCACAGGGGGCCATATGGGAAGCTAACACCCATACTGTTTTCTAGTGAAAGGAAATAGGTATTAAATAATAAATATCATTAATAAAGTACATGTGATGGTCAAATGGGTTAAATGCTATAAATAAGAATACAGAAAATGAAGACAAGCGTTAGCAGACAGGGAGAGCAGTTTGCAGTAATAAATAGAATAGTCAGAGTAGGCTTCATCAAAAACATGATAGCTTTCTAAAGAATTGAAGAAAGTAGTATTATAATACTGGTATTCTAATAATATACTGCTATATTTCATTTATTTCAAAGAGTATCATATCTTCAATCACAGAATCGATTCAATGTATTAAGAAAATATATTTCTTATTATATCTAAGGCTGTAAACAAAGCTCATAATAGCCTCTTTTCAAGGATTTGTTGCTCACAGGCAACAAATATATATAATATGTAAGGGGATTACAAGTTAGTTAGTGAAAGGATTTACAGTAATTCTTGATGATCTGTTATTTGTTTGTGAATTCTTAACCATTTAAAAAGTTATTGAGCTATTCTTCCTGCTTAAAAAACAGTATCTAACATTTGGTGCATATAAAAATGTATGTAAGATATATGTAACTAATGAAGTATAATAATAAAGTCAATTTGCTTATTTTTGAATTTATAAAAATAACATTTCATGTGGCCTCTGGTTTTTTGTTTTTCTTTCAAACAGCATTGTTTTCTGAGATTCACTTGTATTGTTGTATATATTTTTTTTCACTCGATTTTATTTATGTCCAATAATCCACTGGGTAGAGCACAATTTATTTATACTTTCTCTGGTAAATAAATACTTAGTTCCAGTCATTTCTGCAATTAAAAATAATGATGCTGAGAAAATTCTTGGGTAGGCTTTTCTATGGTTGGAGTAAAGTAGGTCAAGACACCATTTAGAATAATAACCATTAATAACCATAAAAATAGATACTGAGAAATAAATTTAACAAAAATTTTATAAGATCTTTCTATAGACAAATTTAAAACCTATTAAGACAAATAGGAAACAGTGATATGTATCATGTTCATCAACAGACATAAAATTTCAATTATCATTAATATATAGACTAATTGCAATTTATATAAAAATCTTTCATAGTTTCAAAGACACTTCAACAACTGATTTAAAATTAATATGAATGTACAAAAACCTAAGAACAACTAAGTAAGACACTCCTAACAAAGAAGACAAATAAGTTTTGGGAAGTTTCCTATCCAGATATAGTCAAGTTCAAAACCACCTTGTTTTCTTTTTTCCCTTCTTCCTTCCTTCCTTCCTTCCTTCCTTCCTTCCTTCCTTCCTTCCTTCCTTCCTTCCTTCCTTCCTTCCTCTTTCTTTCTTTCCTTCTTTCTTTCTTTCTTTCTTTCTTTCTTTCTTTCTTTCTTTCTTTCTTTCTTTCTTTCTTTCTTTCTTTCTTTCTTTCTTTCTATTTATTGGGGTGACATTGTCCAATAAAACTATATAGGTTTCAGTGTACAATTCTATTATACATCATGTGTACATTGTATTGTGTTCACCACCTCCCTCCCTCCTTACTCTGTGTTACTTGCTAAACTGTTCTCTGTGTCTATGAGATTTTGTTTGTCTGTTTGTTTGTTGTTTTCAGTTTTATATCCCACATATGAGTGAAGTCATATGGTTCTCAACTTGATCTTTCTGACTTATTTCACTTAGACTGATAATCTCAAGATCTATTCATGTTATCACAAATGACAGTATTTTGTCTTTTCTAATGGCTGAGTAGTATTCCATTGTGTATATACGCGTTCTGACCATTAGGTTTGTGAACTTGCCACGGTGCGCTTACGTTGGCAGCACTGTACAAACAGCTCAGTAAGGTTTCATAACCTTGGTATATCAATGTCTCACACCTGTGTTCACGTCGATGTGTAGTCTTGCTGAGTAGAATTGCTGAGTGTCTTGCTGAGTGGCATTCATTATTGTTGCTGCATGTTTTTGTGTGCCGTTGCAAGAACGTCTGAGTTTGAATTAGAGCAATGAACAAACATTAAACTTCTTGTTAAACTTGGCAAGAGTGGAAATGAAATCAGGGAGATGTTAGTCCAAGTTTATGGGGACAATGCCATGAAGAAAATGGCAGTGTACAACTGAATTAAGCATTTTTCTGAGGGGAGAGGATGCATCATGGATGAAGAGAGGTCAGGGTGGCCAGTAATGAGCAGAACTGACAGAAACATTGCAAAAATTCATCCAATTGTGCGTTAAAATTGTTGGCTGACTGTGAGAAGAATAGCAAACCAAGTAAACATTGATAGACAAACAGTTAGGAAAATCTTAACTGAAAATCTTGGCATGAGAAAGGTGTGTGCAAACACAGTCCTGAAGGAGCTCACCAATGAACAAAAGCAAAGGAGAGTCGAAGTTTGCAAAGACCGTTTGCAGAGGCATGTTTTGGGCTGTGTTATCACTGGTGATAAAACATGGGTGTACCAATATGACCTTGAAACAAAGCATCAAAGTGAACAATGGAAGTCAACCAATTCTCCACAACGAAAAAAGTTCCATCAGTCCAAATCAAGAGTCAAAACAGAGTTGCTAACTTTTTTTGATATGAGAAGAATTATTCATTATGAATTTGTACCAACTGGACAGTAAACCAAATTTACTATTTGGAAGTGCTGAAAAAGTTGAGTGAAAATTTAGACAAAAATGACCTGAACTTTTCAACAACGATTCAAGGCTTTTGCACCCCAACAATGCACCAGCTCACACGGCACTGTCTGTGAGGGCGTTTTTAGCCAGTAAACAAATAACTGTATTGGAACACCCTCCCCACTCACCTGATCTGGCCCCCAATGACTTCTTTCTTTACCCAAAGATAAAGAAAATATTGAAAGGAAGACATTTTGATGACATTCAGGACATCGAGGTAATACGACTACAGCTCTGATGGTCATTCCAGAAAAAGAGTTCCAAAATTGCTTTCAAGGGTGGATTAGGCACTGGCGTAGGTGCATAACTTCCCAAGGGGAGTACTTCGAAGGTGACTGTACTGATATTCAGCAATGAGGAACGTAGCACTTTTTCTAGGATGAGAGTAGATGGAATCACCCAAAGTTAATATGTAAAGTAATAATGAAAGAGAGAAAAGAGTAGGCCTTGTGTTATCTACCTCGCTGGATGGGCGAGGGCAAAGCCTGTAAAGAACCCCAGAAAGAATATCAAAATAGTAACTAGAAGTCATGAGAAATAGACCATTACTATCAAAAACTGCAAATGCCTCAGGTGAGAGAAGAGTTCAGTTAAATTTGTCAAATAAGACCAAAAAAAATTCTATCCTCTGTCTTCTTTGTCATGTTTGGATACTGGAGCCCCTACTCAGTTCCCTGCGTGGTCAGCTTTGACTGGACAGATTTCATGAGAAGCCTGGGATTAGTAGGTCTCTCAGGCTCTGCCGAGGGTCTCTGAGGACATGTAGAGCTGTGCTGTCTACACTCAGTCAGCGCCTTCCAGAACCTTCACGTTCTGTTCCTGCAGAACATCAAGTTCAGCCAGAGGTCAGACCTCAGGGCCCTCTGGGTCTTTCCTGGGCATCTGACAGCCCCGGGTATGCACACAACCCTGCATTTGGACATGACCACATGGCCTTCTAAATACTCAGGAATGTGACAGTTTCAAAGCCCTGTCCTGTGACACAGGCAGTGTCACCCCAAGCAGAGAGAGTGGCCCTGCCAAACTCGGACCCTGGAAACCACACTCAGCATTAAGCCGCCCTAACTTTGACCTGTGCCTGTGAGCATCTGTGCTTTATCTCCATCGATTCTGTGCATCCATCAGCAAGGTGTGTTCAAAGATCCTGCATTCAAGACAGAGACTAATACTGTGTGGATCTGAAATTCAGTGTTTGAAGCAAATAATTTGCTTTGAAAAGCAGCAGCTAGACCTCATGGTGTGGATTATGCACTCACACTGGGTGTACTGTAATGCTCTGTAATGCTCTGTGACAATGTCTCTGTGCTGATATGAATATTGTCCCTGGAGCTAACGGCCACTCCCTGTGCTAAGACTAAAAGCACACTGGAGATTTGTGACTGAAATGAGAAACAGACTTTTCACTGACAGAGTAACACCATTAGGCCATCAGAAGAAGTGTGGCTGGAAGGTAGCCTCCATCAGAAAAAACACAGTCCATCCAGCAGATGATCCCACTGAAGTTCCATTTGAGACTCCGTTAGAGGAACCATCTCAAGTCAAAAGATCTGCTTATCTTTCCCATCCTCACGTGAGAGAGAATTCTGAAAATTGTGGAGAGAATTCTGAAAAGTGGCCAAACTTCCTTTACATGGCATTCATTTGTGGCTACAGTTGCGAGGGCTATGGGTGTTATACTGAGGACCGTCTTCTGATTAAGGGGCAATGAACAGAGGGTCTTTTGTGGCTAACACTGGGCTGCGGTTGGCTTTATTCATATGATCTCAGAGTTCATCTATGAAATAGGAAATTGCTGGCTACCAGTGATTGTTCTGAGATAATCTGTGGAAGGCACTATTTTGTACTTGGTCATCATTGTGTTTTGATGTCTCTCATGGCCGTCCTGGGGAGTTCCCTGGGCACTAAACCCATTCCTGTTTTACATCTGTGTCACCTGAGCTCAGCCCCTCTGAACAGCACAGAGGAACAAATCAATTTAGATGCAGAAAAGACAGGAGGAAACCCATGGTGTTGAAGCAGAGAAGGTGGCCTGTGTCATACATTATAAAGGAGTGTCTGATGTGGCATGGAGTTGGCTACACTATGTCTACACAATACTGAACCTGGAACGGATACCTGATGGACTACGAGGTCTAAAACTGTTGCTCATGTTGGCCTATCTCATGAGTTCTCTGACCTCCATCTTCAATAGCACCAGCACCTCATCACCATGAACATGTGCTTCAACGTCTGTAAGTGGCATCACCGAGGACAGAGAGCTCCTTACAGCTGGGCAGGGAGAGAATCCTGACTTTTACCTGGAATTCCAGTGGACATATGCAGATGAGGTTCTTCCCCAGATGTGCAGATTGGAAATAGGATGCTCTTCTCCCTTAAACCTGGAATCTCCACACTCTCCTTGCCTTACTCATTGAGTGGGGTCACCTGGGCACCCAGATTGACACAAATACTTAATGTGAACAATGTCCAGTGTGATGAGGACCTGGAGGAACGCCTGCTCTCCAAATTTGTTGATGGTCCTGAGGAAGCTCCTGGACATCGTAGGATGACTTATGACTTATTCTGCAGTTTGCAGAAGGAGGATCAGAAGCTGACGCAGAAGGGGATGCAGCTCTTAAGATCCTCTGTGGGACCATCTGTGAAGCCCTTAAGGACACGGTGACCCCCAACCCACCCTCCTCCTCCTGAGGGACTTCTCCCAGGGCTCTCCTGCCTGGACGCTCATCTGACCACTGAGCACATTTACTAAGTGATGAATAACTCTTTTGAGTCTCACTTTCCCCCTTTATGTTGCAAAGATAAGACGATAGTTGACAATTAACCTGAGATGACTATACACCAGAAATTTTTCTCTTATTATTTCTCCATGTAAATAAAGAGTTCATGATTTTAAGAGGCAGTGAAGTGACACTATGTGTGTACATAAACTCACAGCATTAAGTCTAGTTTTTTCATCGTTAGCTCTTCAAGAAGATCATCTTTCCTTAAACTTGCTTTTGGCATTTTCAGGAGATTTCCATTTGAAAGGAATCCCTCTCTGAACTCTGCCTCATCTAACGACCTCCTGGCCTATAAAACAGTGATTGATTGATTGATTGATTGATTGATTGATATTGATTGCTTTTTAGTCACAATTTCTCCTTACAGATTTCAGGCCTTGGAATATAGAAAACTTTCTTAATTGTAATTGGAAGGGAGGGTAATGGAAATCCCTGTTTTAATAATTTTTACTGAATCTAATGAAAAATTTTAGCTTATGTTTTAAATAAAGCCACCAGTTACTTAAAAAAAAAATTGTCAAATAAGAAGAAACTGCTATAGAAGTTGGAAAAGCCATTCAGAGCAGGGCAGGAATCAGAGAATAGATTACCTATTCAAGTTTGAGGGGCAGGCATGGAAGACATAAATTGTTTTTTGATAAGAATGATGCTAAAAGAAAGGAGAGCTATAAGGGCAGTAGTTTGAGCCAAAGGTTAACAGAAGGCTTCTTTTTTTGCAACCTAAAAGAAAGAGCTAAAAGAATAGGTAAAATTGATGGTAGAGAAAATAATGGGATAAAATTCCTGTATAAGTGATGGGTCCTGAAATGTTGGTGTATTAGTTTCCTACTATTATTAGCTTGGTAGCGTGTAACAACAAAAATGTATTATCCTACAGTTCTGAAAGTCAGAAGTCTGAAATATGTTTTATGGGGATAAAAATCAAGATGTTAGTAGGGTGCCCTTCTTTCTAAAAGTTACAGGGGAGAATCCCTTTGCTTTTCTTTTGAAGATTCTAGAAGCTACCAGCATCCTTTTGTTTATGGCCTCATCATCCATCTTCATAGCCAGCTCACACCATCTTCAAATATCTCTCTCTCTCTTCCTCCCCCCGCCCCCTGCCCTTCTTCTATTGTCATATTTTCACCTTTCCTGACTCTGACCCTCCTACCTCCCTCTTATAAGGACCGCTGTGAGTAATTTGGGCCAATCCAGATAATCCAGGATAATTTCCTTATCTCAACATAATTTAATCACATCTGCAAAGTCTCCTTTGCCATGTAAGGTAAAATATTCACAAGTGCCAGAGATTAGGAGGTTAACATTACAGGGGGACCATTATTCTGTCTACCACACGGGGTAAGGGTGGAATAACTAAACTGGGAAAGGACAGTTAATTTTTTCAATGGAGGAGGAGGAGGCCAGAATGGGTGATGCCATATGTAAATACAAACGCAAAACCAGGAACTGGTCCTGTCTGATAACTACATTTTCTTCTTGGCACAACTGGGAGGGTGAGGTATGCCATTGACAAGAGGGACAAATTTTTGGAAAAGATACTAGTCTGTTGTAAAGAACATGACTAGAAACAGCTGAAGGGACTGTAAAAAGCGGCGGTGGCGGGTGGGGGGGTGGGGTGGCAGGGGGAGTTCCAATGGAGCTAGGAAAATAAGGTCTTTGTGAAGTTTGTTGGTTTAACATGGATATTTGTCCAGCAATACTTCATAGCTTGAGAACAGAATCAAAGAATATGAATAGCTAGATTCATCAAGTGATGGATGTTTGAAAGGTGACTATAGTTCAGAGGAATGTGAATAAAGATCCTGGTGGACATGCATATCATTGAAACCACTGATCCTAGCATTAGGCATGTTTGGGTTCAGTCTTCCCCAATTTTGAAATTCTGTAAAAATGTATTAAATGTGCATGGTGTGTGTGTGTGTGTGTGTGTGTGTGTGTGTGTGAGAGAGAGAGAGAGAGAGAGAGAGAGAGAGAGAGAGAGAGAGATCCCTAAATCTTGGAAATGTAAATTCTATGATATAATATTGACAGACCAATATCCTTATGTATTCAAATTACAAAATCATGTCGATAACCAAAGTAACTTCATGGAGGTTGAAACTTTTAAAAAGTAGAAGTAAGATGATTAATAAATCCATCCTCATTCTTCTAGCACATCATACTGATTTAAATTGTTTTGTGAAACGTTTTTAACAGGCTGATTAATTTTACAGAAAGTTTATTTAACAAAGTTTAAAGCTAATCAGCAAATAGAGAGAGTTTTCCCACCAGTAAAAATATAATTTACTACATAATTATTTGGTAATTACTTTGTCACCAGATATCTTTCATGAGAAATTTAACTCTATCTCCCAAGTAATCTGTTCCATTTAGCTTAACTCTAGATCTCATTATTCTCATTTTATCAGTTATAATTCATTAAAATATTATACCAATTTCATTAGCATGTCAAAACCTGTCAGTCAACATTCTAGAAGGCTACAATTATTTCATTATTGATCATTTTACTGCTACATTTCCCTAATTAGAAGTATGCTGGTAAACTCTTCGCCAAGTATGAAATGCTCATGTAATAATTTGGCTTTTTTCCTTAAAATATTACATTACATTTTGTTTATTTAAATACCCTACTATTTGCCTGTTTCTTTTCTTGGCTTCATTTGCACAGAAAACCAAGTGGATTTAGTGAATTTTAAATATTCTAAATCACTTAATAAATCAAATGCATATGGAAGTCACATAAAGAACTTTACAAAAATACAGATGGCGATGAGATTAGCAAATGTTTTAAAGAAAAGGCATGCTATACTTAGTACCCTAGATTAAGATTGCTCTGACAGCAATTGGCAATTAGCAAAGACTAGAGGCAGAGCCTCCAGAAAGGAGCACATTCCCATACTCAGTGTGCTAAGTAATGCAATCCTGAGCCAAGATGATGGCTATAAACATGGCAAGATTGTTAAGAGATGGAAGAGAAATACATAGCACAGGTGTAAAAGAAGCATGCCCTAACCGTTTCATAGAGTTGCTCTGGAAACCGTGTGAAATTTCAGAGGGAGAAATGGTTTGGAGAAGTCAGAATTTTCTACATGACCAGAGTCTTCATATGATTCATTATGTAACAGCCCATATCTCTTGGGGCTCAGTGCTTCACTTGGAAGATTTCGTGAGAGGAGAGTCCATGCTTGTCACCACATACTACTTTGGCAGTCAGTACTCACAGCCTGCTTTTGCACTGCACTATAGATGTAGATTTTTATCAGTTGCTTTCTTTAAGAAAACATGATCTACATATCATCTCTTTAAAATAAAGTGGTTTGAGAAACAATTTTTATCTCATTTAAATATTTACATGTGTAACACTCAATACTATGCTCTAAGTCATCGTCTGTTTTAGGAATAAAATAAGATGACAATACTCATAAATTTTGATAAGTGAGAAAAATGACATTTTTCTGCCATTCTATCCAAATGGATTAGTAATAAAATAAAGTTAATAAATTTTAAAAAATGTAGTACAGTATCGAAAGTATTCAATATTTAAATGTGACATACATACATTGTTGTCACTATTAAAGAATAAAGAAATTAAAATATACCAAAATTCTTTGTATCTGAAGTTCATTTTAGTATTTCATTAAGTTTTCATGCAATAGAATTTTCTATCGTATCCCTTGCTGCTAGTACTTACATCTGAGAGTAACTTATTAAGTAACTGTGACTTTGGTAGTTTACTATGACTTTAGTAGTTTGAAATTGAATGAGACAGTTAAAAAAAAAGCATTATAAATTTTGAACCATTAGTCAACATATAATTAGTTATATTGGCAAATAACGGCATTCACAAGGTATAATGCCAGAAATAGATGGCTGAAATAAGCATAACTCAGAGAATGTCATCTGTAGGGCACTCACTATCATTATAGGAAGCAAGAAAAATAAAATCTTTTCTCAGAGAAAAAAAACCTATTATATGTTTTGAACGTAAATATCTGATAGTGCCATTGCAGCATTAATGCATTAGTGTTTACTCACCAGTGTACACAGTAATGATAAAAAAATTCAAGAAATTATCATAATAAAACCATACGTTTCACTTTAAGTTAATTTATATGTAAAAGATAAACATAAACTTGATAAATTCAGAAAGCAATTTTCACATCTTAAATGAATTTAGTTTATTGAGGGATTACCATTGGTTTCCTTTGACTAGCTTCTCCATTAGTGTATTTGAAATCCGTATAGTAAAATTTGACATCTACTTCTAAAATGAGTTTATCTGTATTCTATTTCTTCAGTGCAACTGTATTAAAATGTGAAATGGAGACTAGGTTTTACTGAAATATTGTTTGCTGATTTACCTCAATTTACCTTTGTTAAGATTCTATTATACATCCAAGAGGCCTCGTATTTCAGCATATATCAAAATGGATACTATAAACAATATTAATAATCCTGCTGGAATTATTACAACTGTTTATATTTTCAAGATTATCTCATCACTGTGAGGTGCTCATAAACCTGCATAATATATGCCTCACATTTAAAAATTGGTGACTTAATGATAAACAACTTCCACTTTGCTAATTTTACTACCTAGTTCAGTGACAGCATTAACATTAAATATTTAACATAACTATCTCTATACAATACTTCAGTCTGAAACTAAAAAACCTAATTTACAATTCCAATTTCATCTTAGACTGGATGTGTGTGACCTTGAGTTATTTTAAAAACTTTTTCTTAAATCTTGATTGGTTTCATTGCAAATACCAAAGGAACAGAAGTTCAATTCCTTATATTTCTTCTTCCCTCATTCTCTTTAGATACAAATCTCTCTTTCTCTCCTGAGATAATCCTACAAATGATATATAGATGAGATAATAATAGAGTTTTCCTTCTATTCCCACAGGTAGTTATATTCTGACCCCAGAGAAATAGGAGAGTTTTCACAGTAATTCGGAGTTTTTCCCAAATTTCTTTTAAACTCCAAAAAGAATGACCAATAATAAACTCAGTGACTATAGACGCAGTGTCTATGGCAGCCAACCTTATTTACCTAATTTTCAATAATCAACTTGGCAAATGGTATTTTCAATATATTTGATGGTATAATTATGTACCTTATTTTCTTTTATTTTGCATTTACAAGTCAGTGCATTCAGTGAGTATTTGCATTTTTCCTTTCCTTTTTTTTAAAATTGTTTAACATTTTATTTAAGTGTGTTTTTCCAAGACCTATCAGCTCCAAGTCAAACAGTTGTTTCAATCTAGTTGTGGAGGGTGCAGCTCACGGTCACCCATGTGGGGTTCAAACTAGCAACCTTATTGTTAAGAACATTGCGCTCTAACCAACTGAGCTAACCGGCCACCCCCATATTTTTTCTTTCAAGATGAGTAGTTACTCTACAGGAAAAAGAAAGGCCTAATTAGTGTATGAACTTCCTTTGAAGTTTTTAATCTCTTTTATCATTACTCCTCTTAGTTATACCTCCAAGTATGAAATTATCTACTCATCAGTATCAATATATCAACCTAACTGGTATATTGAGAGTAATTTATACTTGTGCTGGATTAAATAATTGAAACTTTTTGAATATGAATAATAGTCAATTATCTTGCTATAAAAGGGCACAAAACATACTTTCCATTATAAACATAATAAAAGAATGTAGCTTTAGAGCTAGATAGGTGACTTTGGGAAGTTTATTTGATTTTTATGACCATGAGTATATTCATCTTTAAATGGGGATAAAATGCCTACGTAATTCAGACTAGATAAAAATATACCCAGAGTCTGACACGTAATTACATTCAAAAAATGATAGTGGAGGTGGAGAGAAAGGAGATGATTATTATAATGTGGCAATTACTGTCAGAAGTCAAATGATCTCATCCCTTCCCTCAACTCTCTCTCATTCACTCCCCTATCACTAAACTTACCTCATTTCCTCAAGCTTAGCCCTACTCCACGTAATTATAGTGTTTCTCAAAACTAATGGAATCTCTAAATTTGTAGCTTTTTTAATTAGGCTGATAGCTAGTCAAGATTTGGCAGATTCTAAGATGTGCAAATGTTTTCATTTAGGAATGCAGGTCACAGTAAGAGAACCAAGCTAGCTTCACTTCCTCCCTACATCTGATTTAGGCCCAGTATTTGGGTTGTAATGATTGAAAATGACTAAATGTGAGCCAACTCCAGTACCCTAGGAGCGGCGATGACTTTATATATACAACACTTTATTTTCTCCATCTTCCCCTAAACTCAGAAAAATAGGAACACTTCATTTTCAGCAAAGAGTAAATTCCCTCTACAAAAGCATTTTGGTTACTGTACTTTAGACAGATATTATTTTTAGATGTTTAGACTATACATGTTTGCCTCAATAGACTCAAGTATAATAGATACGGACTCAGCTTTCCAAGGTCCATTCTGCTCCATGCTTGTGGACACCCTACAGGCCTAGATTCTTCTAGAAAATACTATGCCCTAAGTCAGATCCATCAGGAAACAGTCTGTGAAATACAGATTTCTGTGCAGAAAGTTTACTGAGTAGGGCCATTGGGACCAACACATGTGAGAAGAATGTGAAGCCAGACTGGGCGGAGGGAGAGGTTAATTATGATGAACTTGCAGTAATGCCTCAGCTGAACTCAAAGGGAGACTTAGAGCTACACTGACCCTTTAGAGTTGTCCATCACTGAGGGAGAGCTTAGCCTTTGTATCCCACATCACTAGTCACTGGATGTGGGCTGCTCCCTCTTGTTGAGGGCAATTGCTGAGGAAGAACTCAACTGTTAAGGCGTTGGTAGCCAATGGCCCTGGAAATTTGGAGAATGAGTGCTTCATCCTGAAGGGAAGTACGGGTGCACACTCGAAAATTTACTACCTACTGCTAACCAACCATCATTTACTTTTAGTGCTTCAGAATAAAATGTTTTCTAGAAATTGGAGGGAAAACACATGTGTATGAAGATGACACACTCTTGGTCACAGTCACATTTCGGTAACTTTACTGGATAAAATGATACCAATCCCATAAAAGAAATTTGTTCCTTTATCTACACCACAAACTGTTTGAGGTTTTCGGGATCAACCTTCAACTATAACAACTGGTGTTCACAAGCCTTGCTATTCTTCAGGATTAAGTATGGCAGAGAGACTTCTGACCACATAAAGGCAGTAAAAAGCCTAAGCATGGTGGATCCTACTGAGTGAAAGACTTGGGAAGTGAGTCAGGCCCAGAGAACCTGAGAAATTATAGTCACTCTCCATTTCAGAAACCAATCAACCTAAAGACCGGAGTATGAACTAAGTCATAGCTTGGTACTCAGGTTGGTATCTGCAATCCTTGTGCACTGACAACTGTTCCTACACCAACATTTCCCAGTGGACTCCTCCTGCACCTTAGTCCCATAGGATGCTCACTGAAAGAAAGTTTTAGGTCAAATGTAAGTGAGAAACTTTTCATTCCAAAATTCCACCTGAACGTTGCAGTGTTTGTTAGGATACTAAAGTCTTAAGAAATCAAGCTACTAATTTTTTTTTTACTACATCATTCCCAAATTTATATATTACACATTTTTTTTCATACAAAATTTATTAACATTCTGAAGAAATGTCCTAGAGAATTCAAGCTGGAACATCCTTCTCCATGCAATGCTAAAAGTGTCTTGTGAGAAAAATTAATAGTTCAATTAACAAACAGGCTGCTTTGTCAACATAGAATTACAATATAATATAGTCTTGTGGATATCTTCTACTGAAATTCCTCTGGGAAAGATAGACAAAAAGCAATTGGTACTTAAACATGAAGCGAACCAAAACTTTGCAATCCTGAAGCTGCTTTTTGGGATATTGCCTTTAAGTTATTTATTAAGAAACAAGACTCAGAAAGAACCTTTAAGCCTCCCTCCCACCCCCTCTCACTACCTCTCCTCCTCTCCCCTGCTCTCCTACCCAAGAGATACAGACAGAGAAACCTCCTTTTTAGGAAGGGAGCCTGGGCTTAATCACCCTAAGAATTTTCACCCTAGCATTACTCAAGAAGCCTCAAGGCCTGTTAGCTAGTTACCCTCTGTGCCCCATTGTTTCTGAGTTGCCCAGCAAGAATTTCCCTGCCATGTATTTTCCTTCCTTCTTCAACTACCTATAAGTCACGCATTCTCACTTCTGAAATCTAATATCCTGTCCCCCATCCCATTTCTCCTTTGTCCAAAATGTCAACCCTATGTTGCCACACTGTCATTGGAATTTTCATGCTTATGTGAAATTTTTATTTTCTCCCATTAATCTCTCTCTGTTAATTTGATTATTACACAAGCAAGAAGAACTTAGAAGGTCAGAGGAAAAGTATTAATTATTTTAGCCCCCGACGATCCACAAAATCGTTTCTCTGTCAGGGAATCACATGTATCCACATTCTCATTTACTTACCTCTTCAAAAATAATCCATTAAACTAACATTATTTACTTTTTCATATGTACCACCATTTGAATTTCCAGAATATCTGTGTGTATTTCACCGTAGTATAAGCCAGAAAAGTTAGAGAGTCCTTTCTGAGTTAGGAGAGGAAGCCAGCCATAATGAACCCACAAACCATTTCTACATAGCATGGCATAGCCAGAGAAAATACGCCATGTGGTGAAAGCAGGGCTTTGCAGTGACATGAAAAAGATCCAATTCCAGCTTCATTCCCTAGTTGGGTAACCTTGCCCAACTGTTTCATTCCTCTGACCTCAGGGTGCACATTTGGAATATGAAAATGACATTACCTATCTGGAATGTTGTCTGGGAGATTAAATGAAATAACATTTGTAAAGGGAAATAACCTTAATGGCACCTTGCTCAACAAATAGTACTGCTCCTGACCTAGCTCCTTTCTTATTCCTTATAGATGATTCAGGGGAAATGAGGTGTAGACTTTCCAATAGTTATTTTCTTAAAAATCTGCCTTTTCTTCAAATTTTCTAATCTTGTGATCTTACCTATAGGAGGCAAGAATTAGGAAAGATACTAAGGTAAAATAGCTTGAATCCGAAACACAATAGTGAGAAGGTTAGAGACTAGAAAAGACAAAAGCATGAAGACTTTTCTATATCCAAGGTTGATCCTTACCTTCTGTCTCTTAAAGCTTTTTGTAAAAGGAAAATATCCTTTAAATACATTATAATTTTTGACATTTTTCCTAACACAATTTGGCCATTTTATCAGTACTAGGTAGTTAATCACAGCAAACTACTTCTACCTGGCAACTGACAATTAACCCATTGCACAGTTTGAATGTCTGCACTGACAGCATGGGTGTTTATAATATAAGATGCAAATTAAAAGTTAAAAAGTCACTACTCTTCACTTATCACATTGGCAAAAATCAAAAAGTTTGATAACATGTTGTGTTTGCAAAGGCTGATGTGAGCAAAAATTGGCACAACATAGGGAAGATAATTTGGTAACAGCTAGCAAAATTTGAAATGTATCCTTTTCGACCCAGCAATACCATGTCTAGACGTTTAGCTTAAAGAAATACCCTCTTGAGGGCAAAACAAAGCATGTTGCATTGTGCAGCACTGTTGGTTACAGCAAAAGTCTCAAAACAGCCTAAATTTCTATTAATTGAAAACTATTGAAATAGTTTGGTACATCTATAAAATAGGAGACTATAATTCACTATACCATTTACTATAATAGTGGTCTTCAGTATATATTGTAAAGTGAAAAAAGCAAGTTACAGAATATTTGTATATTTAAAAATGTATAATGCATCTACATTCAATAGGCATAGATCATCTCTGGAAGGAGACCTCTAAGAACCTGACAGCAGTTGTCTCTAGGGAGGGTCTATGGTGACTTAGATGGCTTTATCCTTCCCTTCAGCTTGACTACACCTTAGACAGTTTACTTCCTGACATTCTCTTTCTTCTAGCATTTTAGAAAACTTGTAAATTCTTTCTCTGTCCCTTTGAGATGTAAATCTTTTAAAAAGCCTATTGCCAGTTATATAACCCAGAATTATCTTTCTAAGACCTGGGAGCCAACTCTTTGAAATATAACCATCAAGGAAGACTGCCCCTATCTCCCCTAGCCTAAAACATAGGGAGGTGGCTTACTCCAATTTATAAAACTACCTCTTGTCAGGAAGATAAGAGGAAGTCTAATTTTCCCCTGGGTAAGGCCAATTAGCAAACACAGGTAGCCTAAGATTTTCCCAGCCCCGATTTTAAAAACTATTACCTTTTTCTTTTTCTTTTTCTTTTTTTTTTTTAATGGAGTTGAACTCTGACTGAGTTTTGGTGTCTCTCTCTGTTGCAATGGCCTTGAATAAAGTTTTTGTTGCGTGTTTAATTTTGTCTAATGCAATGTTTGCTTTGACACTGGGATAAAGGGTATCCTGATCAAAAGGGGGACTTTTTACTTAATATTTTTTTGTACATTTTGACATTTTTATCATGTGCATGGATTACTTATTCAAAAGAGAAACAAGCTCATAAATACAGAGAACATTTTGATGGTTGCCAGATGGGAGGGGTACTGCAGGTTGGTGAAAAAAGAGAAGGGATTAAGAAGTACAAATGATTGTTACAAAGGAGTCATAGGGATGTAGCATATTGCATAAGGATTATGGTCAATACTATTATAATAACTATATATGCTGTCAATGGGTACTAGATTTATCAGGGTGATAGAAGTACAAATAGCTAGTTACAAAATAATCATGGGGGTGTAAAGTAAAGCATAGGGAATATAGTCAAATAAAAATCGCCAATACCTTGATCGTACACTTCCAGTCTTTAGAACTGCGAGAATATAAATTTCTGTTGTTTAAGCTACCCAGTTTATGGTATTTTGTCAGAGCAGCCCTAGAAAACTAATACAATTAGCATTAATTCATATTTTAATCTAAGTAAATAAGATGTAGATGGAAATTTTACCTGACATGAATTTTGGAAAATTCTTTCCCTTTGCAAAACTGGTAACAAGGAGACCATTGGGAGTTATTGCAATAATAGTAATGGTGGCATGGACTAGGATGGAGTCTAGGTATATTTAGAAGGCAGAGCAGAAAGAGTTTACTGGGGTGTCAGAAAAAGAAAGAAGTCAAAGATGACTCTAAGGTTTCTGGCCAGAGCAACTGGTAGATATAAATTGTCATTTGGTGATATTGGAAGAGTATAGAAAGAGCTGGGGTGTATGGAGGGATGGAGCTGGGACGGGATGGAATCAGAGGTATTATTTTTCAAATTAAGTTTGAGGAGATGCTTTTAATGGTCACATAGAAATGACAAATAGGCAGTGGCTGAGCCTGACTGATAGTCAAGGAAAAGATCAAGATTAGAGATAAAGGTATTGGAGTCATCACGATATCGTTGGCGTTTAAAGCACTGTAACATTAAGAGCTCAGGTAGATGAGAATAAGTACCACAGTGGTGGGAGACAAATTAGGAGAGTGTGTGCCCTGGTATTCAAGTGAAGCAAAAGTTTCAAAGAGGAGGATTTGATCAACTGAGTCAAATGCTGCTGATAGGTAATCTAAGATAAGTACTGAGAATAAATTACCGAATTTGGTAACTTGAAGGTCATTGATAAACTGGACAAGAGCAGTTTCAGTGGAATGGTTGAGATGAAATCCTTAGTGGAGTAGGTGCAAAAGAGAATAAGATGGGAGAAAGTGGCGGTGATAAGTATAGGCAATTATTCAGTGGTTTCAATTTAAATGGAATCTGAGAAATGAGACAAGGACATGGGGTGAAACATGAGATCAAAGAAGATATGTAGTTTTTTTAGATGATTGCCAGCATGATTTGTAAATATGTCGCTGGGAAAGATCTGGTAAATTCGGGAAAATTAAAAATGAAGAATAAGGGGAACTATAGGAGCAACACAGGTGAGAGTATATGGGCACCAGTGCACACAGAAAGCGTAAGCTTTAGATGGAACGTAGCTCATTCATACTAAAAAAACAAGGCAGAGTTTGTGAGTATAAATGTATGTAAAGGCTTGTAGTTTTAGTGGTACAAAATGGAACTTCTTCTTTCCTGGTTTTGTTTTCTCAGTAAAGTAACAAAGTTATTAACTGAAAGTGAGGAGGTAGAAGCGGAGTTGGAGATTTGAGGAGAGAGGAAGTGTGAACTCATTGTCTAGAAAAGAGCACTGGTTAGGGAAAATTGGTAGGATTATTGGGCAGTACTAATGACCTCTCCATATTTAGTCATGAATTTTGGAGAAACTATCTGCATGGACTAGGTGTTTTTCCCAATCGTGTTGAGCTTTTTGTGTGAAGACACAGAGCACAGCACATGGAGACAGAGGCAGAGATTGTAGTGATGCATCTACAAACCAAGAAACACCAAAGATTGCTAGCCTTCACAAAAGCTAAGAGAGAGACATGTAACGGATTCTCCTTCAGAGTCCTCAGAAAGAACCAATTCTGCTAAGACCTTAAATCTCAGACTCCAGCTTTCAGAACCGTGATAAAATTAATTTCTGTTCATTTAAGCCACCAGTTTGTGGTACTTTGCTACGGCAGCTTTGGGAAACTAACACAGGTGGTAAGCACAGCTGTCAGTGAATCCCTCATGAGTTTAATTTGGATTATTCTCTGAACACGTGAATTTTCACTCGCTGGCATAAAATTATGTCCATCAAGCACTTACCCTACATGCAGCCTGAAGTATGCCCCAATCATCCTAAAAGCTATTTTTAAATTTAAGTTTTCATTGTGTGCTTTCCTGTTTTCTTTTTTATAACAATGTATTATAAAGCAGGTTTCCCATCCCTGAAGTGTCTCACTGAAAACACTATTTAATTCTTCTTACACTAACTGTTTGTTTCCTGTCTTTAAGTCTGTTTTCTCTTGACCAAGCATTTCTTTACATGACTTCTAAGAAACCAGAATTATTCAATTAATAAAAACTATGAGCACTCATTTACACAAGAGCATTAAACATATGTATGACATTACCAATATAATGTATACGTTATTAAAATAAACTTACTGAGGCTAATAATCTAAGAGAGATGGAAAATGTGTATTAAAACTTTGTATTAATTCAATGTGATACTCTTTAATCCAGAGTGCAAATTCCAGTTAGCTTCCTGTGATTCTGCTATAAAATCATTGGCTGATAAAATTCAGATATCACCTCATCTTGCTAACAATTCATGCAATAAGTTCTCAGAAGCAAGATGTGTAAAGTCAGGCTCCTATATCATCCATTTTTCTGGAAAATGGATGTAACACAAAATCAACACAAGTGAAAGTCTTACTTAGCTGATATATAACAATTTTCATGTTGCAAATACTCACTGAAGAGGTATGAATATGGCCTTGCATCTAAAACTTGACTCTAATGATTTTGTTCCACATGTAATAATAATCAAATTAAATTGAAGGCAAATTACTATTCAACACAATGGAAAAAAACACAATTTCTGATAAGTTCTGGCTATATTCTAAAAAGTACTATTTTGACTTTATAAATACTAAGATCTCTCTTTTTTATGCAGGACTTTTTAGACTTCTTATTTTCTTAGAAACTAATACTATTTTCTAATAATACTTTCCAAAAATTTTGAATTAGTCAATGAACTGTAACTTAATCATCTGGTTTTACCAGAGGATGAGAAAATTATCTTTAATTTCCATTATAACTAATCACGTTATAACAATAATAAGAAAATCTCTCTACATTAACAAAATCTCTCTACGTAAAGTGAATATTAGACAACTTAATATGGTAATTAGCATTCATGACAAGACATTCCTATCCAGCTTCTATTGCAAAGGACTATATGAGAATTGGGGGTAGGGCAGTAGAATTAATTTTGAAGATTGACTATTTCACTAAATAGCAGCCCTTGAGCAACCCAAACTAATGACCAGTTACTCCTCTAGGTATATTAGGCAAATGGGTATAACTGAAAACTAAATTTGCCACTTCTTTTTATCAAGTTCTTCCTCAATCATGTGTCTTAAACACAGTTCTCTGCATATAATTAATAAAAGGGGCACTATTCTGAAAAATTTTCAACACATTCTATATTGTAATCCTGCAAAAGATACAGCAGGAGGTTGGATAGGAACACTGCATTAATAGCATGAGCTTTTGGAAGAGAGAGAATTTACTCTCCAGGGGACAGTTTAAAACACTGCATGTTCTTCTGATAAAATGGAGAGTGAACGTCTAAAGGATTCTGGAGGACTTTTGAAGATTTTTTTCAACTTTATAATTGACCAATAACTTTTACCTGTAGTCTCATATAAAAAACAGAGAAAAATATCATTTAATAGCTCCTAACTACAATTTCAGAACTTAAGCTTACATATATGGGAAGAATGCTTATCTTCCCAAAAAATGCAATTAATCAAGCCCATTATTTAGGGAAATAATTCTTTCTCTCCAAGTATTTGCAGCTTCCCTTGACCTTTTCTTTTTTCACCAATTTTTTTGAAATATAATTGGTATACAAAAAAACACACAGAGTAAATGTGTACAATTTGGAGGGTTTGGATATATATGGGTACACACACACACAGGGTGCCAAAAAAAATGTATATACATTTTAAGAAAGGAAAAAACTGTATGTATTGTAATCCTCAATATACTGTATATAATGATAACAAAAGATGAATACAAGTCACGTTTGCCTTCTGCAAGTACAAGAGGTGTTCAAAGTGGTTACCATCAGTGTCTAGACACTTCTGATTACAGCGAACTATTGCTTGAGCATACATAACAGCTCTTAAAATGTGTATACATTTTCTGGCAACCCCCGGTGTGTGTGTGTGTGTGTGTGTGTGTGTGTGTGTGTGTGTGTGTGTACAGACATTTTGGTCAACGTTGCTCAAGCAGTAGTTCGCCGTAATCAGAAACTTTTGGACACTGATGGTAACCACTTTGAGCACCTCTTGTAATAGCAGAAGTCAAATGTGACTTGTATTCATCTTTTGTTATCGGTATATATTGAGCATAATAATTTTAATAGTTCTTTCCTTCCTTAAAATGTGTATACATTTTTTGGCACTATGTATATATAGACACACACACACACACACACTCACACACACACACGTGTTACCACAATCAAGGTAATAAACATATCCTTCACCTCCAAGTTTCCTTGTGTCATTTTGTTTGTTTCGTTTGGTAAGAACACTTAACATTGGATCTATCTTCTGAAATTTTAAGTGCATTATACCTTATTTTTAATGATAGGCACTATGTTGTACAGCAGGTCTCAGTAATTTGCTCGTCTTGTCTACTGTAATTTATACCCATTGAACAATAATTCCTCTATCCCTCTCCCCCACCCCCGTAACCATCATTGTGTTGTCTACTTCTATTAGTTTGACTATTGTAGATGGCTTTACGCAAAAGGAATTATGCAGTATTTGCTTTTCTGTGACTTATTTAATTCACTTAGCATAATGTTTTCCAGGTCTCTTTATGTTATTGTAAATGGTAGGATTTACTTCTTTTTTAAGGTTGAATAAATTCCATCGTATGTATACACCACATTTTCTTTATCCACGCACGTGTCGGTGGACATCTGTGTTGTTTCCATACCTTGGCTATTGTAAACAGTGCTGTTGTGAACATGGGAGGGAGTACAGAAATCTCTTCAAGATGCTCATTTCAATTCTTTGGGGGTATATACCCAGAAGTGGGATTGCTGGATCATATGGTGCTCTATTTTTAATTTTTTAAAGAACCTCCACACTGTTCTCCATAGTAGCAGCACCATTTTATATTCTCACCATCACTGCACAAGGGTTCCAATTTCTTCATATCCTAATCATTTTTTTTTTCATTTTTTGATTATAGCCATCCTAACAGGTGTGAAGTAGTACTTCATTGTGGTTTTGATTTACATTTCCCTGATGTTTAGTGATGGTGAGAATGTTTTCAAATACTTGTTGGCTATTTGTATGCCTTGTTGGAGAAATGTCTATTTGAGTCCTTTTTCCATTTTTCATTTGTTTTTGTTTTTGCCACTGAGTTTTAGGTGTTCCTTACATATTTTGGGAATTAACCCCTTATGTTTAAATTTGTAATCCATTTTGCATGTATTTCCCTTTGACCCTTACCTGGATCCTTCAGCTGGGAAATCAAATATAATTTCTCCTATTGCCAGGGAAAACAATTGGCATTTGCTACAACACTGCAGAGCAAGTAGATAGAAACTTTTTTCTTCATTCCCTAACTGCTATATTAACTAGTAAATATGCAGTATTAGAAGATATATAACACGAAATTAAGTCCTATGCTTAAAAATAGTAAAATAAGGTCTTTGTCTTCAAGGAAGAATTGGATTACTACCATGAGACAGGCCAAATAAATTTTCAAGCTATCAAGTCATAACGCCCAGTTTTCTCGGTGACAGAAATCAATTTTCTAATTGTGTTGGTCTCCGAACTGATCTAAAAACATAGCATGTGTACAAAACATCAAAAATATTCCACAATTTTCTGTGACAATGTAACCGATCTTCAATTAACAAGGACATAAATATTCTAAATTTAGATTTTCTTGTGTTCATTTCCATTAACTGAGAAATTATATTTGTATATTCAATTAATCCCTGTACAAATTATGTTAAAAGTTGATTACAGAAATGTCATACGGAAATAGACAGAAATTATAAATTTAATAAAGTGTACTTGTAATACATCTTGGAAGGAGTTTACGAGTTCAGCATGCTTTACTGAACCATATCATCATTAAAATTTGATAGAATGCAGGTTTACATTTTGAATTAGGTTTATATTTTAAGCCAATAGGATACGTTTTTGTAAATATTTCTCTCATTCTAGCTGTTGAATTATTTTCATATTCTAGACACAACTTTGCTTTTTTTTTCAGATAAAACCATGCTTTCAAAGCTAATCACAGAAATTCAGTTGTAGTTGTCATTTTCTCACAACTCTTATAATAGTTCTTATTGTTTGGGAGATGAGGATTTATTTGTTGATGGGGTAGAGCTCGAGAGGACTACATTTGAAAGCTCCAGCCTTTATATTATTTATGGGGAAAGCTAGAAACAAAATTGGCCATCAAAAATCTCACCCATTGAATACATCATAACTGATGCTTCTCTTTATACTGGATGATTGTGAAGGAACCAAAATGGAGAAAGCCTGAATGAATGTCTCAGGAAAAGCATGCTAATAGGGAGAACAAAGAAGAAAATTAGCTGAAAAGAAAGTGATGGCTGAATACAAATTCTGACCATTGTTTTGTAGTTATAGCAGAAAAGTTTTAATTCTAGCTACTATAATCAGTATAAGGATGAACAGAGAAAAATATTGTTTACAAACCTAAAAGTATTTTTTTATATAAAAAAAAGAAGGGAGGAAAGGAGGAATTGAAAGAAAACTGAAGTTTTAGGGAGTAGCTAATTATAAAAGCCAAGGAACATATCGGGGGAAGGACTAGCAATCAGAAAGAGTTCCTCACGTCCTTCTCTGTGTACAAGTCCCAGGACCCGAGTAGGAGAGTTAAAGAACAAGTGGAATTAGAGATATTACATGGAGGTTTGAAGGCAGGAATAGATCACTTGACTTAGGGAAATAACCATCTCCACTGACCCACAATCAATATCAAAATGAGAGGAAGCTCTATAAGATAGAATCCTTTTAGTCGCAGTTCTGACAACTCTTTTTTCTTTGCCCAAGGATAACTAAACAATATAAAAAGGTGACAAACTAAATTATAATTTGAACAAACATGTAGCAGAAGTGGAAAATGAGGTCCACTGAGAAAGTTTTACAAGAAGATAAAGTCTATAGGCTTTGAAAGAAGACTTAGAGTTGCCAGGGAGATGATGGATTTACGACAAACCACACAAACATTCTCTGCCTTTTAAGTAAAAGTGAAACCCTGAGTGATACTGTCAGGGTCATTTAAAAAGAAGTCTCCAATAACATGCTTTCTAGCTAAAAACCATGGACAACTCCATCTGTTTTGCATTTGTTTTCACCTTTGGGACCAAATTCTGGACTGTTGACTCTAATTTCAACTAGAGTTTTGGGTTTTTTGTTTTACAATCTCTCCTGTTGGCTTTTTGTATCATCACTTTCCTGTACAAGTTTAGCTCTAGTTTCTTCATTTCTCACCTCATTGGTTGCCTTGGCTGAGAACTATCAATTCTCAGGCCTAAGAAACCCCAGCTTTAGTGGACTTGACCCTCTGCCCCTGACGAAGGAAAGAAACAGATCAGAGATTTTAAAACAGCACGTTTGAGAGAAAGCAACATGAAGGACACGTACATCAGGGAAGAAGAGAACTCAGCAAGAGATCCCAGACGCACCTACTCAGCTAACGACAGGGTGAGCCTACATCTTATCAGCCCAGCTGGGACACTTCTGAGACTAAAAGAGGCACTAACTACACAGGATGCCAGGCAGGATGTATAAATAGAAACTTGTAGGACAAACTGGCAATGTATGGTCACTCTAGCTCTCAACGAATCTAATGCCACACTAATGTTTCCAGAAACCAAGGTGGGGGAAAGGAGTGCAGAAAGTAAACCACTGTCATTGTCAAGGAAGCCAGACATGGCTTAACATAGAGTTTAATATAATCTTGGGCATTAAAACTTCCTTGGTTGTCTGGTCTTCAAACACTTGCAAGGGTGAAGCACACAATTACCTACAGGTTAGGGCTGAGTGAAGAGAAATGTAATAAATTCCAAGAATGGAATCCAAGTCACTGAGACACAGATCTCCGACACGTGAATTCCACCATAGATTGTACACTAGTTTTATAGCAAGATAATCATATTCCCATGTAAATTCATTTTATTTTGTACAATAAAACATAAATGCAAATTTGCTTGAGAAGTTAGGAGAGCCATTACTCAAAGTAAAAATATCTTGTGATATTTCAAAATTTCTCTTTCACTAGTTTTAAATTACTGATGGGCTGTGTCTACTGGCAAGACAGGCAAATTAAAATGTTTCCTGTAAGCCAGATGTTGAAGTAATATAGAAAAATGGACATGTCAGTGATAATTCCTAAAGCTGCAATAATGAGAAGAACTGGCTTCTTATGATTGAAGCTTCCTGCCATTGTGGCCAATTTTATCACATCAGTAAGCTGGTTTCAGTTTTCTTCTGACACTTAGCTTATCTAAAAACTAGGTTATAACACTCCTAAGAGAAAGGCATTTCCAATTTATTAAAATGACTTTGTTTTTAAATTTTCCCCCTAAAATAAAGCTTACCTTTAGTGAAACTTAATTTTCATCAAGATAAGCCACGTGATATTATTAAAGATATATGGAAGGCGGTGCTTCCTTTTATTCCTTGTCCCCATGAATGTAATGTTGGTGTCATGTCTAAATTAGAAAATTTTCCTCCCACCTGACTAAGGCTCATTTTACTTCTTACATTAAGAATTCATTTGGTGCCCTGATTTTCGTTCCCCATAGAATAACTAGAGCAAGAATTCAATGTCATTTAAGCAAACCTAAATAACTCACAATCAGAGTTCATATTAAGCAGATGTTCGTGTTCAATATGGAGCTCCTACAGTCCTCGTTTCAGCCTCTCTGATATTCTCCTAGTAGTTCAAGATTGAAGACTTAGAATCATCTTTAACCATTCTCTCTTTTATTTTATATCTCATGAACCTCCAGATATCTTTGAAATGTGTTTTCTTTCTGCCATTTCTTCTCTTCTATTACTAATATCCTCCTTGTTCTAAATCACATGACAGAAAGGTCTTGTAAATGTAGACATCCTGTTCTCATTCTTGATAAAGAACCAAATATCCTAAGATAGGCACTTGCCTAAATAGGGACTCCATTTGGGTTCCTGACTTATGAACAGGCTTATTGTTACAAACAATGGAAGGAGTATATTTCTTTGACTCACCTCTGATTTGAGAAAAAAAAAAAAAAGAGGAAGAAGAAAAGAGGGCAAGGTAGAGTGGGAGGGAGGAGGGAATTAAGAATAGCCTTACACATGCCATAACATTTTTGCCGCATTTCCAGAGGTCACAGTCAAGAGTACTCCTTGCTTTTTTATAATCTAAGACAAAGGGCCAGGAGAACAGAATAGCACTGGAAATAATTCACTGAGCCATTACAATGGTGTAGGAGATAGTTTGTTTTGAGTTTTTTTTTTCTCTACACTTTCCAAGTGATTATATTTTGTCATTTGTAAAAGGAATTTAATAACAATTCTAACGGGGCATTATTTATGCAAGACGGTGGAAACGTTTCACATATGTATGATTCTTCTCCTGAATACTGTTAACTGTCTCATCTTACATTCATCAGTCAATGAATACTAGTTAATCACCTACTTTGGGTGGTACAATATGTTTGACACTAGGTAAGCAGCGATGAATTATAAAAACATGAATCTTAAATTGAGTGAGGAAAAGAGATAACATAAATAATTATGTGAGTACAAACTAAGAAGAATGCTGAATATTAAATCATTAAGGGAGAATGGACAGAACTACTTTGAGGATATAGCATTTAAAACTAGATTGAAGTGAGGAGATGTCATGTGAGCATTTGCAGAGAGAACATTTCCAGCAAAAAGAGCAGCTTTTTGTGCTGCTCCTAAGATAGGAAAATGCATGCATGATGAACTGAAATGGAGCTATTTAAGCTTGTGCACAGTGAGCAAGGTGGAAAAGGGAGATTATGTTGGAGAGCTTGTCAGGGAGCTATTATTCAGGGTCTTGAAGTCACCGGAGGTGGTATGGATATTACTTTGAATACAAGGGGAAGTCATGGAAGACTTTTAAGCAGAAGGTAACATGATCTGATTTAGTTTTCAAAAGAGCACTTAGACTGCTATTTGGGATATATATTGGAGAGAGAGAAAAGTGGGAAACCAATTGGGAAGCTATTTGAATGTTCCTTATGAGAGGAGATGGTTACCTAGTCTTGTGTGGTGGCAGTGAAGATTAAAAAAAAAAAATTGCTAATGCTGAGGTGAAATCAAGGAAGAATCTCTGGTTTCTAGCTTGAACAACACAGTGAGTGACCGTGCTTGTTTCTAGGATGTGTCGTACTGGAGTAGATGTCAGGGGAGGGGTGGAGAGATCAGAGTTCAACCTTAGGTACTGACAGATGAGGTGTCTTTGACATCAAGAGAAACTGTCAAGTGCTAAATTAACCTCATAAATAGAAATTTGTGCAAAAGATGAGCATTTAGGACACATTAGCATGTAAGTATCACTTAGAAGAAATGGGGATGGACAAGACTGACCAGGGAGAGTATATATGGAATAAATAAATAGAAGCTCAAAAAATTGCATACCATGGAACTGATCAACAAAAAACATCAACACTTATATATCAGATGAGGGAAGATAAGCTAGTAAAGGAGATAGAAAAAGAGTTGTTGGAGAGACAAAAAGAAAGTCAAAAGAAAAAGTATATGCTTCAAGGAGAATGGAGTGGTAAAATTCAAATGTGTGTGTCAAATACTGCTAAACAGTTAAGAAAGAGAAGGACATAAAGGTGTTCTCTGGATTTGCCAACAGGGAGTTTTTTGTAACCATGACTTTCACAGAAATGATGGCTGAGATATTTCTTTAAGATGGTAGGTATTGATCATATTTGTATAATGAAAATAATCCAGTAGGGAAAATATGATAATACAAATGTGAGAGGAAATACAGTATATGAAAGAGAAAAGTCTTTTTGAATGCAAGAAAGTATCAGATTGACCCAGGGTGCAGGTGGAAAGACTGGTCTTGAGTAAGGAGAAGACTTCCCTGTAATTAGTAGGGGAGAAAGAGATTAGAGGCATCATTACATTTGTGGATTTGTTGATAAAACACATTTTGGAGCTCCATTGGAAGGCTTCTACTTTCTAAAAGACAATGAAATAAAGTCACTTACTGAGGTTGGGGAGAAGAAGGGGGAGTATGAGGAGCAAAGAAGGATGTAAAATCACCATGAAAACCAGTGAAGATTAATGTTGCAAAAAGAACAAAACAACCCAAGAATCCAATAAATTATTTTCTTCCCTATTGCTGTTGTTTGAGAAGAAAATAGTTTCAAATAGTACCTATGGATAATCCACAACGAAGGAAATTATGTTTGTTCAAAATCAATTAAGGAGTATAGGACTTATTTCTATAAGTCTATGTGTAAGAATCAGGGTTCCCATAGTCTGTAGTTCCTTAAAAGACCATAATGAGAATGGAAGTGTGCTGCTGCCCTGTCTTTTTCATTTGAAAAGAAAATCTAATGACACTAACTGTTTTCAACCTGTCTTTAAATTGCATCATATATTGTCACTGGTACTTGAGTTTAAGAATTTTATATATTATTAAACTTATAGAAGAATTCATAGCTATTATAACATTTCAACAAACACAGAGGTTCAGTAATAAAAAAGATAAAGATTTTTTACCTCACCCTACTGCTGTTTTCCTGGGAAGCCAATGTTACCAGTTTGTTATGAAACTCACTATCTCTTATGTTTATCTATCATACACAGATTTTGTTGGTTAGTTTTTATTATTGTTCTCCTAGTAATGTAATACAATTACACTAATCATTGTTTCTACAACATTTTTGACAATTAACATGTGATTTCCCCAAGTCAATTATTTATAAACTTAAAATTATTTTAATGACTGAATAATTGCCTATAGTTTATGCTTTCCATGTTTTATTTAACCATTGCTCCTTTAATGGCAAATTACCTTATTAATTAAAACAACGCTGCAAAAAATATTCTTAAACCTGTATCGTTGTATACAGGTCCACCCCTAACATTTGCTGGCCAGAGGAAAGATTACAAATGGAGGGTCACATATCATGTCTATATACTTAAAGGTATTAATCAAGCTAACAAGTTGTTAAATAAAATAAATTATATCTTCCTACTTTGACAAATATATACTCATAATGATCTGGAAGACCAACTCGAAATTTCCTATTCTCGGATGTCTTGGTGCCTGGCCATTTTCCCTCTACCTGTCCCAGTTCTCAGTCTACACTGGGGACAATCCTATAACAAAATTTGCCTTGTGTTTTACATGTAGACACTTCAATCCTAACATTCACTCCACCTGCACTCTTCTTATAGACTCTCCTCTTGCAAATAGGCTCCAGTTGGCCACTCCTTTAGCCTGGAGATGCTGAGAGAACAAACTGGGGGAAAGACCTGTTCGAAACATGAAAGGTGACTTACAGCATTTGGCAGAGAATTCTGAATCCTGAGTTGAGTATATGGAATGGGATCCCGGGTGGAAGCAGGGGATAACAGACTCCAAGTGGCATGACTGCTTGACCCCAATGACAATCTACTCCATAGGGAAAGAAAGGCAGGACTGAGCCCTCTTAAGGACAGGGCACCCTGTGGCCCAAATTTAAGGGAGGTACTGATTGCACAATCATGCATTCATTTCTGTAAGATGGATCCCTAGAAGTAGAATTGGTGGATAAAAGAATATGACTATTTTTTTATTTGGAAAAACCCTTCCAATACTTGATGTACCAAGTATTGCTAGCTATTTATATTCAACTGACAATGTAAAAGATAACCTTTTCCTTTCAACCTCATCAAAAAATTATATATATATGTATATTTATACATATATATATATTTTTTTCTAATATATTTGCTGAACTAATGGATGAAAAAAAAACACCTCACTGTTTGTATGCATATTTTCCTGAGTAGTGGTGAGCTTTACATTTACATTTATAATATACTATTTTATTAATCACCTACTTATTCTTTCTCTTTCTTTGGAGAATTATTTTTATAGCTTAATCAAAAACTTTTAGTCTTTCACTTTATATTCCACTAATTTCAGAATTTGTATTTACTAAGTCTGTTCTCCAAAATTATTTTAGTTGTATTACTTTTGGTATGTTTCTAGTTACTTAAGGTTTTCACTGATTTGTTTCAATCTTTGTTCTTTAATTAAAGCTTTTAAAAATCATATATTTCAGTCCAAGTATAAGCTTTAGCTATGCAACATTGATATGCATACAAATTATTCATATTTTCATTAATTTATATATAATTTGAGTTTTTTAAATTTTCTGTTCATTTTTTTAATCCAGGAATTTGAAGGGGTTCATTTTTTCTGACTCATTCATTTTTGTATTAACTGAATTATAATCGGAGAGCATGGCTTGTAAAAATCCTACTTTTTGGAATTTATCATGATGTTTTTTGTGACACCTGATCAAATTTACTAAATACACTACTGGCAAAAGAGACAGTGTAGACTATAAATAGGAATGGGTGTGTTTGTGCATGAAATACTAAATGTGTATATGGCAGAAAAGTGAGTGTAGAAGGCTATTATTCCAAGGAGAGGCCACTGAGGATACAAAAATTAGGTCTGTGTAGAAAGATGAGCTTAAAAGTATAAAAAAAAGATAAGAATAAATAAGCAGAGATCAAAGCAGAGTCTAAGATTTTAGCATGTTAATCCAGTCAGGAAAGGGGCCGATAATCCATAAAAACAAACAAGCAGAGTTCTGGCATTAAGAGTTTAGGGATCAAAGATTCTCCCAATGGAAAAATTAGATTTCAGAGACAGGAAACCCACCTACCAAAATATAGAGTATAAGTCAGCACAGCTCCAAGTAGGAAGCCAGACTTGATTCCGATTAGTAGCTGGAAGCTTCTTACACGGTCCCCATTTACAGCACAACTGTTCCCAGAAAAGGTAGCATAAATAACATAATCTTATTCTCACCTCCTTTTTTGAAACTGTTTTAACATTTTTACCTTTAAAAAGTATATTGTTGTGTTTACTTCTATTGCAATACTTTTAGTATGCTCTCTCCCTCTTATGTTTAGCCTAAGATTTGGTAGTAAACCTGTTTAACAGAACAACTGTTAATCTTGAATTGTACTTTTAAACTATAAGAGAAGAAAATAAGGACTAGGGAAATTGTTCAATGACCATACGCAGGGAGTACCCTTAAATGGAAACACCTAAAGAACAAACAGACTATAGCAATCAAAAGTTCTAAAGTACATAGTCTGGGCTTCAGACAGATCTAGATTTCAATATTATTCTGCCACTTTAGGTACTTTTCTCAATCCAGAAGTATCCTGTGAATATGTGGCTAGTGAGAGGAGACAATCTGCTGTGGCACAGATGATAAAAACATAATTCCTGCTCTTCCTTCATATATTATATTGAGAACTCATTAAATTCTGCTCCTATTGGATGATTTCTTAGTTCAATATACTAACCTGTTCTTAAAGCAGCGAAGCTCATATAAATAAGCAAACTTCAGTAGCTTGGTGGTCTTCGATCTGCTCAAATGCTGAAGAACCTAGAGCTGGATTGTTCAATCTCAGCACTAACGGCATATTGGCTGGGACTGTCCTGTGCCTTGTGAAATAGTTGGCAGCATCCTTGGTCTCTACTCTGGTGTCTCAGTAGCACTTCACCTCTACTTGTGACAACCAAAAATGTCTTCAGACATTGTAAATTGTCCTCTGGGTGGTGCAAAATCACCTACTTGAGAAGCACTGGCCTAGAGAGGTAACAAAAACGGCAATTCAATTTTCCTCCATTGATGGAGAGGAATCAAGATATTTCACTATTGTGAAGTGGAGGTTTTTGAGATATGTGCATTGGTTATATGTGTAATAAGTCTAACTCAGAGAAGACATGTTCCCTTACTTTTCCATATATTTTTAATACAGGAGATGAAATACATCCTGAATTTGAGAAAGTATAATAGATAGCCAAAATAAGTTAATTCCCTCTAAAATAATCAAAGAACACCCAGACAAAGTAGTTTAATAAATTCAACTTACCCGAAACTTTACACTCATATGCTCATCTATTGAAGCTTATTGAAATTCATTCTAGTCTCAGAATTGGGGAGAAATATTTTGATGCTTCTTTAAAAAACTTGAGATACCCTTGGATGCCATGTCACCTCTTAGGAAATAGCTGCTTCTATCTTCTTACAATTCCTGTAAATGGAAATGATGGAGGATCCATTGTGGTTTCAAGAGAAGTCACCTTGAGGAAATTTAGGAGGAAAATATACCCAACCCAACCCGTTAATGATTCCAGCTAACTTTTCCCCAGTGCTGGACATTGCAGTTAATTTGGTTGCAAATGTCAATGAGAACAGACCAGTTGCAGTTCACCAATGTTGAAAATTCAGCTAAAGCTGATGGAATTTCAATCATAAACAGGCAAATTGTACCATAATTTGGTATTTCAGTAAGTAGTAAGTAAGCTAATAAAATTATTTTACTGTTTCTAATAAGTAACACAGGCCTTTAAATACTGGAATTGGCACCGACACTCCAAGAGGGGGTGCCTTTGTTAGATAGACAAAGATTAAGTTCATTACATTGGGCAATAGACCTGAGAGACTAAAAGAAGCATAACAATTGATGGTAGTGGGGCAGTGGTATTCAATATTACATTCTTGTGATTCTGTACGCAAAACTTTTTCTCTCAGGAGATGATTCAATCAAACCATCTTTCAGGCAAAATAAACTTTTCTCTGAAGTATTGAAGGTATTCAGACAGTCTTTTATAACGCATCTTAATCTTGAGATGAAATGTGTTCTTTCTCTCTCTCTCTCTCTCTCTCTCTCTCTCTATATATATATATATATATATATATATATATATATATATATATACAGGGTGTTATTACTTTTAATTCAGAAGCTTCAGTAAATGATCACAGCAAGTCCATCATTTCTCACAATGACAATGTCACGTCTGCTGTGAGAATGGATTAATAACAAGCTGAAGAAAGGATATGTCAGAAGAAGTCGTTGCTAACTTAAGACTTACTTTCTGGATTTATCACAATCTGACAATCAATGGGTAGCTTTGACAGGTGTTTTGTTGATAGTTGAATGATAACAGTAAATTAACTATATCTGCATTGTTTTAGTACCCCTTGAAAGAACACACCATATGCTTGAATATAAACTTTTAATCAAAATGAAATTTTCTAATGTATTTCTTTATAATACATTTCTCTTTCTAAAGATCACAATTTCTTGAGATAATGCAAAGATCTCAGATGCATGACAAAATGACATTTGAAGGATTGTCGATATATTTCAGGAAACAAAGTAGAGGGAGAAAATGTCAAAAAATATATATATATATCAGGACAAAGAAAAATGTACCAGCATTAAATGTAAGCGAAATGGGAGAATTAAATAGGATGATATGGAAGCCCAACTGGGCTTTTTCTACCAATAGATAAGAATGCATCTGTGACTTTTATTATGCACAGTGGTAGTTCAGAATATAACATCTATACAACTATCTCAACCGTGGTATTTCATAGATATAATGTATATCCTAAGATCAGGAGAGTAAACTGATACCATGGAAATTGAGAGATTTAGAAGACATAAATGGAAACAAAATAAAACTGGATAAATTAAAAGTCTGCTAAAACAGGATGTCAAAATACTCTGTTAAACTTGTTTTATTCTATTAAAAAATAGAACTTGAGCAGATAGTAGAGTGATATTTCTATAAACCCCAAAAAGGAAGGAAAAATGTAATTTCTGAATAAAACTTCAAGTCATCAACCATTTACAAAATATCTTAAAATATCAGAAACTTCATTTCCAGTAAAGACAAACTAGGTCATTCAAATTAACCCTACCAATGAAAACAGTAACAAAAGTAGATAAGACATTTTTATTTTTTAGATTACATCAATAGTACTAAAGAGCTGAAAAGTTAAGTAAACAATTTGAATTAATTGAAGAGGCTTTTATACTTTTAAGTATTTGAAGAGCTGTAAAGGTCAGTAAACTATTAAAAGTGACTGGAGTCAGCCGCAGCATGTTGTATACTGTATCCCCTGTAATCTACCAAATAAAAACAAAAATTTAATTGTAAATTATAACATTCATTCTTTGAAATAAGAGAACACTTTTGAAAATATTTTTTAAATAATTGAAAGGGAATTTCATATGGTTATATAAGAGCATATACATTAAATAATGCAAATAAAGCCACTTCAATGTAAGAGGTAAAAGTAAAGATGTAGTTCAATCCCTCAGTAAAATTTTTGGGAAATTTCCAATATATACTTAATATTGTCTTTTGTTAAAAATTAAAGTGCCAGATAACCTGCTAAAAAAAAAAAGTGACTGGAGCATATAGCAAGGTTACTGTATACAAAAGAAATATTAAAACCAAGTATATTTCTGCATAGCACTAACAAATAGACAAAATATTAAAAAGAGATATTTACAATTGCATCGAAAATTTTAAGTGGCTCTATTGATTACGAACCATAGGCTTCAACCTAGGGGTGTTAGGCAGCTTCCTGATCGCTGGGTAACAACGCCTTCTCACTTTTGCTTCTTTAGGGACCTCCTCTGTTTTCCTTTTGTTCCTTCAGTCCTTCCAACAGTTTTCTAATAGATTCTCTAAGTAAATGCTCTATTGAAGTGCCTGGACTGATTTCTATTTTCCAGAATGGACACTGATAATATTTTACAACTAAAATAAATATTAATTATAGGTGGATTAATTTCCTAAATGTGAAAGGCAAACCTATAAAACTTTTAGAATATAACATAACGTTTTTATTACCTCAGGGAGGGAAGAATTTTTAACAGAAAGAGCATTAAGCATAAAGGAAAAACTGATAAATTCTACTTCCATTAAATCAGAGCTCCTATTTATCAAAACACAGCAAAACGGAGCTAAAAAACGAAGTAAGAAATGGGATTTGCAACTCATAACTAAGAAAAAGCTAGCATGCAGAATATACAAAGAACTTCTATGCTTCTACAAATCAACCCAATAGAAAAATGGGCAAATGATTTGAATGGCATTTCACATTCATAAAAAGGAAATCCAAATGATAAATGAATATGAGTAGATATTCATTGGCAGTTTCTTTTTTAATTAAATTTATGGGGCAACATTAGTTAATATCATTATATAAGTTTCAGGTGTACAATTCTATAATACATCATCTGTATATTGCATTGTGTGCTCACCATTCAAAGTCTAGTCTCCTTCTGTCACCATATATTTGACCCCTTTTCTCTCTTCATCTTCCCCACAACCCTCTTCCCCTCTGGTAATCACCATACTGCTGCCAGTGTCTGTGAGTTTGTTTTGTTTGTTCATTTGTTGCTTTTTGTTTTATATCCCACATATAAGTGAAATCGTAGAGTTCTTGTCCATTTACGTCTGACTTATTTCACTTAACATGACATGCTCTCAAGATTCCTCCACACTGTCACAAATGACAATATTTCATCTTTATGGCTGAGTAATATTCTATTGTATACATGTGCCACGTCTTCTTTATCAATCATTCGTTACAGGAGACTTATGTTTCCATGTCTTGGCTATTGTGAATAATGCTGCAACGAACATAGAGGTACATATATCTTTATGAATAAGTGTTTTAAAATTTTTCAGGTAGATACTCAGAAGAAGGATTGCTGGGTCATATGGCATCTCTATTCTTAATTTTTTGAGGAACCTCCATACTGTTTTCCACAGATGCTGCACCAATTTGCTTTCCCTCCAGCAGTGTACGAGGGTTTGTTTTTTAAATTGTTCTCATAAGTTGAATTGCTTTGACATGAATTCTAATCATGTTGAGGACCACTATGAAATCACACCAAGTTTTGTTAAAACTATAAATACAGAAAAATGGCATTCCTTTGTTCCCTTGATTCATGCATTTATTCAACAGATATTTACTCAATAATTGTGACAGGGTTAGCTCCCTGATATGTTTTATACAATAAATTATAAGGAAAGAAAGACTTGAACTAAGGAAGAGTGAGAAACAAAGAATTGGGCAAACAGTAATGACTTAAATTTTCCAAGCCTTAGTTTCTTTCAATAATGTGAGAATAATTACAAGAATTCACAGGACCATTATGAGGTTTCAGTTTATTACACTAGTTCATTCTAGAAGATTCTCACATTTCTCCCTTATGCTTTCCCACATACTCTTCCATCTGTCTCAGATTGCCACTCCTTTCTTCCACTCTATTTCCTACATGCCAAACTTCTGTTTATTTTTAAAGGCTCAACTAAGAAATTATCTACTCAAGTGAGATTTCCTCAGTTTCTCTAAGCAGATTAAGGTGTTCTTTGGATTTCTCTAACTCTTTTTTCTTATCTTCCTCTCTTATAGGTCTTAACAGTTTGCATTTTCAGTATCTATCTATCTATCTATCTATCTATCTATCTATCTATCTCTGGAACTGTGTCTTATCTATTTTTTAACCATGTCTTTCATATTGCTTGGGAGGTTAGCAATAAATGTTACCTAAATAAATGAATAGCATTTCAGCACTGTGAAAATCACCCACATTCTTGATTAAATTATCGAGGCAGGAGAGAAAATATTAGAGCTAATAAAAAATTCAGTGAGTTCAAGACACTGGAAGAATTGAGATATATTATAAAAAGGACTGCTAATTAATAGTGGAAATGTTAAGATTCCACAGGTTATCTCATCCACATGAGTTCAGCTTTTTCCCAGAGATTTTCCAAGTGCTATAAATAATATCTTTTTGGAATAAGAAATCGTTTCAAGGGGACTTTGGCATGCATGTTTACCTGGGAGAGATTCTTCATTATATTAGCATGTAGTAATACATTTCCAGTCCATGAAAATCAGGGAATGAAACTGAAAGGATTGGCAAGCAAGATAAAAATTTTGAGAGTGCTAAAAGCAGTTAATACAATAAACACTGATTCTTAGTTTACAATTATTCCCTATTCAAAAATCATTTATTAAATTTTAAGAAAAACTTAGATGGACATATTTTGCTTAGGAAAACTATTTTAAATATCTGTATTCTTTTCACTTTCAAAGTAGCAGATAGAAACTGGGTACATTAAAAACCGTGTATCTTCCAGGTGACCACTATGTCATTATTTGGTTTGGAGACTTTCTGCCATCATTTTGAAAGTTTCCTTTATACCAAATTTTCCAAATTAATGATGTTGTACAGATCTATGTTGAAGCACCATTTTGTCCTCAAATTCAGATAGCGATAGGCAATGGGAAAACCAGAAATTTTGAGTAATTAAGCATATGTTTGCATTGCCGGAAAAGTTGGGAATTAATGTTTGTGTGGAGAGAAGCTGAGCCTCATTTTTTCTCTCTTTTTTTTTTTTTTTTTTTTTTAGTTCTAAGTAGAGCATGTGAATTTCAAAAGGGAGCCCCCTAAAAGTCAGGTCAAAATGAGGCCTGAGTGCAGTCTCATATGTGTGAGTGCAGTCTAGGGATACAAGCTAGAGCGCTAGAGTCCAATAGACATGGATTAATATTCTAGATCAATCCCCTTAATAATTATATACCCTATAAAATTTCCTTAACTTCTTAAAGTCTCAGTTTTCACATCTGCAAACTGCAACAGGAATATCCACCTAGTAAAGCTACCATAGGGATCCAGTGTACGCAAAGCTTGGCACAGGGCTTGACAAATAGGGTCAGGGAATAACACTGCTATTGCTATTGTTATTAATGATGACACAGAACCTCACTGTAGGTTCCATACTGGGTTCTAACTGCTAAAAATGACTGGTTCTCAACCTCAGTCCCCAAACTTTTGAGTCCAGATTTTATATGTTAAAAAGTGTTCATCTGCAACAAGTGAAACTTCTGTCTCAACTCAGATGAAATAACATAAAACATATTTTGCTGCATCATGATTAAGTTCAGATGTAGGAGTGACTTCAGGCTTGGTTAATAAAATGCTCAACTTTTTCATCAAGAGTTTAGGTTCTTTCCATCTCTTTACTCTACCATCACGAGATCAATTGCATCCTGTGGCTGGTTGTCTTTATAGTCTATGAATGGCTATAGTCTATGAATTTGCCCAGAAGCAATAGGGCAAAACGGTCCTTGGTCAAGTCAGGTAGGGAGAGAGTGAGAGAGAGTTATTGGTTAGTTTATTCCAGGAACCCCAAGCAATCTTCTCCCTTTGTGTCACTCTCAGTCATTCTTACTTTCTTTCCTTCCCTTCCTTCCTTCCTTCCTTCCTTCCTTCCTTCCTTCCTTCCTTCCTTCCTTCCTCTTTCTCTCCTTTCCTCCCTCCCTCCTTTCCTCCTTCTTTCCTCCCAATTTCTCTTTCTTTTTTTTCTCTCTTATTTCTCATTCTTTCTTTGCAATGATTAATCAAGTATTTACCATAGGCCTGTCACTCTGCTAAGTCATAGGGATACATCAGTGCACAAAACGGTCAAAAATCCTGCCCTCATGTAGCTTACATTCTAGTGGAGCCAAGTTGTTCCCACAACTAAACAAACCACTGGCCAGAAGAATGAGATGACAATGGTTAGAGACTAACTAGTTGGAGTGGAATGCATGTCGGGGAGTCTACTGCATTGGCCCAATACATCTCTCTCTCTCTCTCTTTCTCTCTCTCTCTCTCTCTCTCTCTCTCTCTCTCTCTATATATATATATATATATATATATATATATATATATATAATATATACATACATATATGTATACATATATGTATATATATACATATGTGTAATGTATATGTATACACACATATATATGTATATATATGTGTGTGTGTATACATATTATATATATATAATATATGTATATAAGTATATATACACATATACAAATATATTCATATATGTACATATATATGTTTGTTTTTTGTTTTCTTTTAAGGAGGGCGCAGCTCACAATGGCCCATGTGGGGATCGAACCGGCAACCTTGGTGTTATTAGCACCACACTCTAACCAAATGAACTAATCAGCCACCCCTCAAAATATACTCTTGAGGTCTCTTGTAGATATCAAATCTTCAAGCATCTCAGAGTCTATGGTAGGGGAAAATAATGCCCTATTTCTAAATAGCTACCTTTTTTTCTGCTTCTTTGACAAAAAAATAAAATTAGTTCTTCAATGGTATGCAATACATAGTCATTATCAGATATACTTGCTTATTTTATGTTATAATATGTTGTTAGTAAAATTCAAACTCACTTGCTATCTTTGGTTGTCATTTTAAAATCTCAGAGTTTGCATTTATTTTGGTTAATTATGTTAAAGTAATGTAATACTTTAATCATAAACTACATGATATACTATAATGGTAATCTTTAAATGCTCATTTCATTAAAATTTTATGTTGCATGCAAGACCTGTGAGTCTCTGCTGCTACAGCAAATCATTTCATAACTTTATCTAATAACAATGTCCAGAAGTGATTTTCAATTAAATTGAGTTGCTCATAATATATCAGAGTAAATGGATCTGAACCAAGTGTTGCTGACTGTACTTTTACTGTGGTTTCACAGTCATGCCAGAGCAAGGTTTCACTTAAATTCTCACCAAATCTTGACTGCCACCAGAGTAAAGTAACCTGTGAATAGTCCATAACTAAACTGTAATTGTTTTTTAAGGATACCATTATTTTGTATGTCTAGAACACTGAAAGAATGGTCTGTGCTAAATACTCATGGACAAAAATTGAATTCCAGTAAGGAATTCTTCATGCTGTGCTCAATCAATCACAATCATCTTTTGGGGACCTTCTGCTCAAGGCAGAGGGAGATAGACAGAATCCAAAGGTTTTACATAATAATCTAAGAAAAAATTATTAGTTTTACTTTGAAACGTTAGTGAGTTGTAAGCTGTACCATGTGTAACTTCTTTGCAGCCATTTTCTTTCTATCACTGTCATATCACATTAACAGTGACAGTGGAAGAGGGAAGAAGGTGACATAGTTAATGTCATTTTCTCTCTAAAATATCTACACCTATTCACCCTTATAGGTGTCAATAACTCCTTTAACCCTTACATAACCATTTCATAACTTTACCTTACAGAAACCCTAGGCAGTTGATATTATGAACTCCATCTTACAAATAAGGAGTCTCAGCTCACAGAAATCAACAAATTTGTCCAAAGTGCTACACTATTGACCAGTCTAGCATGCAGTGAAGAACATCAGAACCAAGCCCATATGCTGTTTATTTCAAGAATCTGTATGTCAATGTAAAGGACTGTTTACCTTATCAAGGAAAAAAGAAAATTTCCTTTGAGAAGAAAAATAATCACAATAATAATTCTACTTTTGTGTAACTGAAAGCTAAAAAAATAATAAAATTGACAATTAAGGAATTGATATAAAAGTCAATCATGTAATGAAGTCATTAAAATTTTGAGTCTGATATATTTTTGTAGGTTTTAAGTGTTTTTCAACTAAATTTCATTTACACACACTAGAAATTAAAAGAAAAAAAGATTTTGTGCAGAGCAGCAACCACCTTTCTTAAAGGTATTATGTGGAAAGGCAGAAGTTCATCTATTTTTAAAATAAGTGCATAGGGAGAGGTGGGATTTGCCCAGGATGGTTTCCATGGGCTCTTTCAGTTCTCTCTTTTCTCTAAGCAGCAGGATTCCAACATACCTGGGTAGTATAGGTGGTGGAATTGTATGATATCTAAATTTCTTCTAACAAAAAATCATATAATTGTGTAAAAGTTCTTAAAATGAGCATTACTACAATTAACAAAATTCAAAAGTCAATTCTAAAAAAGTAATTAGTCTATTTCAGAGGCAAGAAAAAAATCCTGAAAATGAAGAGATAACAGATGCAACCAGTAATGTGAGCCTGAGATTGTAGCACTTAGCTCAAGAAGAAGGAAGTTTAGCTAAGGAAGGAAGGAAGGAAGTTAGCTAAGGTTAGGAAGGAAGGAAGTTAGCTAAGAAGAAGTAGGCATTTCTTAAAGAAATACCTAATCTCAAATTTACCTTGATCGTAACTCTATTCCAACTGACTGATTCTAATGCCATACATAACCTCATTTAACATTAACTATTTCCTAAAGGCCCTGTCTCCAAATATAATCACATTGGGGATTAGGGCTTCAACATCTGAATCTGGGAGGGTGTGTGGGGGGGGGGGTGGACAAAAAACTTCAGACCACAGCAGGTCAACAGACTCTATCCTATCATCCCAACTGAAAAATCAGAGCCGGCATCCAAAAGTTTTGTGGGAACTATTGTATTAACTAGCTAAGTCCATGTAAAAGACTCTATATGAAATTCATAGTCAGAGTCTACCCAAGTAATTGATCTTGTGTGATGAAGTTCTTGATGGATGTAAGGGTAAGATGCCTATCTAGGTGATGAGAAATGTGGCTGGGTATCTACAGCATCTAGTAAAATAATAAGTAAAAATGAAAATTCACACTCCACTTCTGTAGATTATTATACCAGGCATAATAATCATCCAAAAATTGCATACAATAATTAGCCTTCTAGGGTGGATTTATAGACAAAAAAATAAATAGAAATATAATTTATTTTAAAGTATAAGAGACACTGGGATAGATTTATAATTTAGCAATAAATCTGGGGACTTAAAACAGACATGTTGGCTTTTTAAACAATCACCTAAAGATTGATACAGTAATTTATAATGGGAACATCTCATAACACAAATAAAATAAGCATCACTTTCTGTCAGAGTTGCCAAAGTACAGGAAGAAAAGCATAAATATAAAACTGCTCACCTTAGCAATTGAGTAATTTCTCATTGATTCATTGGGCACGGGGCCACTACCATATTTTCTAAACAATTTATAAAACATTCTTACATGTTCTCACTTAGTAAAGACATTTACCAAATGTATTACTAAAAACATTTACTAGACATTGAATTATATTGATATACTTTTATTATATGATATCGTATCACATTTTTCTCTTTTTGTTTTTATATCTATAGCCTTGATGACCTTAGAGGAGGAATGGCAATAATTTAAGATCATTTGTTTATTTTATTGTGTGGTTTTAGATTCTTGGAGATGACCTATGATTTGGGAACCAAGTTACTAATGATAACGGCCTACTAAAACTGTGGCTCCAATAACATGTACAAGGCAGGGAAGGTATGGACATTTACACCCACATTTTAATGGAATGTTAACAGCACTATGACTGTATGTGGTTTCTGCTTTTGACAAGAGTGGCTGGAAAAGCCCTGTAACACTTTAGGAAGTACCTGGATTTGACATGAGTATGGAATTGCATCACAGCAGGGCATATTCGTGTACCAGAATTGCTACTCTTATGAACAAACATAATAAATCTTTACTATTAAAAAAAATAAAATAAAATAGTTATGCACTTCTATCCCAAGGGCTCAACTTACAATTAGAGTCCAGAGTCATAGCCACTGTAGGAGGAAAGCTAGTGCTAACATTTTCCCACTGATTAGGACATTTCAATTTCAGCCACAAATTATTTTAATGAATGAATCAATAAGGCACATACTTTTAAAAGATAGTTTATATCATATTTTTTTAATCGTAAACAAAATCATAACAGGAAGTCTTATTCATGGAAAAAACAAAGGATGTTGCAAATTAGATAAAGTTCTTAAATGTAATTTCATGGACATGAAGAGAAAGTGTTTTGTAAGTATAGTAGAAGTTATTTCCATTTCAATAGCACACCTACCCTCCAGATAGCATGGAATGTCACAGCCTTCTGAACACAGACCTATACTGCCACATTGCCACCAAAGCCAGGACCCTGTCATTGACTCTGTAGGTAGTGGCCATGCGCCCATAAGGGTCTTATTCTCATGCACCTACATGCAGATTTCATACTATCTCTCAGGAATTTAGCTCTTAATAGTTGTGGTCCTAGTGCACAAATAATCCTCTCCTATCATCTCATCGTCACTCTTTCTCACTCTAATGCTCCTAGTCACCCATTTTTCTCCTACGACCACCAACCTATTACCACTTTTAACTCAGTCTGAATTTTCTCACTCACCACATTCTAACCTAGTCTTCCGCCCAGAGTTTCTCCCTCTCACCCCTACTAACTGCCTCCACTTCAGTGTTCTGGATAGTATCTCTTCACCTTTGTTTTTGGTAAATGCTTTTTTTTTTCTAAAGAGTTTTTATTTCTCTTTGTTTCTTTAAATTCACTGAACTTAGGACCTAATGATCCATGACCCAGTTCCCTCTCACCTGATAATTACTTTCTTCCATTGCCCTCCACTTAGTAGGCCAATATTGTCATCTTCTCTGTGACCCATACATACAAATAATCACATATCCTTAACTTTACCATTTTCCCTTAAAGACACGTCAATAATAATCTTTCCTAAACTTAATAAACTTATTCTGTGATCCTTTCTAACAAGTAACTACCTAGGTTTCCATGAGTTTTGCTACTTGTGTATGTACCTCAAATTCAATTTTTATTTAACTATTCAAATTTCTTGTTTCTCATTATATAATAGATTTTCAGGAAGGAAACTTAGAATTTTAACTATTACAAAAGAGTCTATTGGATCTTTGATTCTAAAATGAGGCAATTCTGAAAATGAAATATGAATTATGAACTGATAGAAAGTACATAGATAGCAATACATAAGTGTCTATAAATACCAAGAATTAAGAAGAGTGTATAAATGAACCAGGGGAAAAGAACTTTGAGAAGAAATAGTCACAAAATAGAGGCACAGAATATAGAAACATGATTTGGAAACTTCTCTTCATTCTAGTGTGCATCTTACAAACTGAGGCCAGGAAAACTCTCAAACCTGATAATGTAAAAAGAAATTCCTAAAAATTGCATCTATAATCTTTTAAAATATAAACAAAGAGTGTTATGTATAATATGGTGTATGTTAGAACAGAAATTGTAACACAGAGAGTTAAGAAAGAGGAATTTTAGTGCTAACCAGAGGAAAAGAGCACTTCTTAAAATCAAAAGCTAATTATTAAGTATCTGAATTTATTTATATGTGCAGTAATATAGCTTACTAAGATTTTTCAAGTTAATTAAAAAGGCAATTATCAGTGTTTTCACTTTAATTAGCTAATAATTTTAGTGAATTAGTAAACAATTCAGTAAATCAGCTAATAATTTATGTATTTTTTTATGTTAACCCCCAAAGAATATATCTTGTTGGAATATATCCAATTGTAACTCACTTTTGGTATAATTGTTGAGCCATGTCTCAGTAAAAGGGGGTGTGGGGAAGGACTTAAAAAATACCACTAAGCCATCTTATCTTGCCTGACTGCTTTTCTTACACTACCAAAGCTACTCATGAAACTGAGTATGTATCAGAATATTGCCAGATATAAAAGCAGACAGATCTTAAGAATTCATACCTCTTTCTAATATAAATTTTAAAACGAAACAAATGTAGCATATTATGACTTCCAGATAAAGCCTGCCATGCTGACCTTTATCCTTACCATGTGCTGAATAAACACATGTATTATTTTCAGTTCCTTGTAAAACTTTAGTAAAACTTCAGTGAAAAGTCTTTTAAGAGCTAAACCCATTAAAACAAAACAAATGAGAGAAGAAAACAGAGCAATTATTTTAGAAGCTGGAAGCTAGATGGAAACATGGTAACTGTAACTAGCTTATTAGCACATTGAGAAGGCTGAACCTTAAAACCGTATAACAAGTTCAAGAAGCAATCTTACTTAAATATAGATCCTTAAACACCTGAGGAATTGGCATATTAAGATAGTTTTGAAAATTGATTAAATTAGCATAAACCCATAAGAATTGGTTAAAACTTGCTTAAAAAGCATTAAGAACCAGATCTTCTTCTCTATTCCAAAGTCTCTAGGCTACTGTTTCTCTCCTACATTGGCAGAGAACTATAGGTATATTTTTTGACAACTTTATTGGGATATAATTCACAAATACAATTTACCCATTTAAAGTGTACACAGTTAACCTTTGAACAGTGCAGGGGTTAGGGGTACCCTCCTCCTTCATAGTCGAAAATCTGTGTGAAACTACAGTAACTCAATGGTTTAGCGTATATTCATAGAGTTGTGAAACTGTCATCACAATCAATTATAGAGCATTTTCATTACCCCCAAAAGAACCCCATATCCATTAACCATCACATTCCGATGTCCCCTTCCTCTCAGCTCTAAGAAACCATTTAATCAAATGAATTAAAATTCATTATATTTTAAATAATTAAATTTTAATTAATTAGCTAAAATTTCTGTCCCTACATATTTACCTAATCTGGACATTCAATATAAATTGATTAATTCACTATGTGCCCTTTTATGAAGCGTCTGTCACTTAGATTCATGCTTTTAAGGTTCATTCCTATTGTAGCATGTAGCAGTACTCTATTCCTGTATATTGCCAAATAGCATTCTATTGTATGTACATACCACATTTTGTTTACCTATTTTTCCACTGATGGACATTTGAGTTGTTTTCACTTTTTACATATTATGAATAAAACTGCTAGGAACATTTGTATGCATGTTTTTGTACAAATATATGTTTTTATTTCCCTTAGATATAGACATAGGAGTGGTATTTCTGTGGCATATAGTAATTTTATGTTGACTCTTTTAAGGAATTAACAGATCGTTTTCAAAAGCAGCTGCACCATTTTACATCCCCACCAGCAAGGCACGAGATTTCAATTTCATATCCTCATAAAATGTATCTGCTTTCTTCATTTAACCACCCTCATGTGTATGAAGTGGTACCTATTGTGATTTTTATTTGCATTTTAGAGGATTTATTTATTTATTTTGAGATAGTATCAAAAGTCTCATGCCCTGGGAAATTTCACACATAAAAAAATTTTATATATTAATATGGAAAGCCTCATTCTAATCTCTCACTCTGCTCCCAAAACTCTGGCAGCTACATACATATCATCCAGGCAAGTGAACGGAAAAAATCTGGGCATTCACTCTGAACAGCTCAGGAGAAAGAATCTAAGATACAGACATCAAACATTCACCAAAGAAATATCCCACAATGAAACTCAAAATTAATTAGCCTCACCCATACACTCAGAGCTTCCAATCATCTCTTTAGTACTCTAATTATAAATATAGGCTGTCAACTAGGACTTACCATACATTTTAAGAATAACTATGAAGTCAAAGACAGAAACCAACCAAAACAGGAAAGAAGCACTTTAGATTAAAAGAAAAACACACACACACACAAAAAAAAAACAGTGATGTAAGGAAAAGAAAAATTTAAAAATAATAAATCTTAATTATCATTAATACCTGAAAGAAATAAGTTATTGCATCCACGAACCAGCATTGTGTGCTACATAAAGGAACATTCAGAAAACAAAAAGTAACAGCTTTCATGGTTTACTGATAGAAGAGTAGACATGAAAAACTCAAGTGGACAGTGTGGAAGAAGGAATTGAAAAAATTTCCTAGAAAGTATGCCAAAAAGACAAGAAAATAGTAAATAGGAGAGTAAGGTAAAAAATAATAGGAAACCTTTGGTAGACTCAATAACCAATCAATAGATATTTCAGAAAGGCAGAACTGAGAAAATAGAGGGAAGAAATAAATTAAATTATTCAAAAGATTTTCAAGGTACAGAAAGACATGAGTGCGCAATTTGAGAGAGTCCAAAAAGCACCCAGTGGAAGCATAAAAATAGACTCATTCGAAGGCATACCATCATGAAATGTCATCACAGTGGAAACAAAGAGAAGATCCTTCAAGCTTCCAGAAAAAAATATGCAAAGACAGGCTTCTGGGCGCAATATGGAGGCAGTGAAAAGAGTGCAGCAAATTTTTATAATCTCCTTAAATCCCCTCCAAAAAATAGTAAAAGAACAATTAAAGAACTTGGAGAAAATACAAATAATAATATTGTTAATAAAACTAGATAATAAGAAACCCTTGGGAACATTCAGGTGGGGCAAAAATATCAATAACAAGCACAGGTGTTCTGGCACCAACAGCTATATAGTGCTAATGATGAAAATAAAAAATGCAGAGGATGTTCTAAGCTATAGAACACAGTAATCACCAATAAATACTATCCCCATGAAGAAAGCACAGAAACACTGAACGAACTCTATCCAAATAAATTTGAGAATAACCAATGAACTTTGAAGAAGACTTCCTAGGCTCCAAATAACAGGTTAGTGAACAAAATCTCCAGGACATCACTAAGCAAGACACAAGAAATTTAAATAATACAGAAAAGGCGAATCACTAGTGGAATGCAAAAATATTAACATTTCAAAAGGAAAAGTGTACTCTGAAGTAAAACCACAGAAGGAGAAATCACATTGGGAATCGGGAGAACACTAGGGATCCCAGGAAGAGATAAAGTTCAGATACTACATGGCAAAAGAAACCAATAGAGCATTGAGTAACAGCCAAGTAGAATGTTTAACAGTGATATTGCCATTTTGAAAAGCAAGGCTGGTAGAGCTCTGGACAGTATAGATAGAGAGGCAAGAAGTCAATCTGAATCAGATCAGGCTAAGCTCTGAGAGATGTGTAAGTGGCTAAAACAGATAGATAGATAGATAGATGATTGATAGATAGATAGATAGATAGATAGATAGATAGATAGATAGATAGATAGATAGATATAGATTAGATATATCTAATCTCAAGGAGCAGGCAATATTACATTCATTTTATAGATGAGAAACCTGAGGCTCAGAGAATTTATGCAACTGATCAAAATCACACATTATACACTGTCAAAGCCCAGAAACCCAATAAAGAAAGTTTCCTCTTTTTTTTTTTTTTTCATTTTGCCTTTGGCCAGCTCTGCAAAAATTGTCATTGCAAAAGAATAGAGGGAAAAAACTCATGTAAATAGTTGCTGCTTTTCAGTTGCTTTTTATAATATATTAAAAAAATCAGGATCTGAAAATCTTCAAGTTTTAACAGCCTTTGACTCATTCAGTGTTTGAGGGTCTAAAATGAAATCCATACAAAGGACGAGCTGTGCATGCCAACTTGTCTCATTTGTTTCCCTTTCCTTTCCCCAAATGTCTTGCAGCTTGCTTGATTCACTCCAGTTGGAAGAGTACAAATAATTCCCTGAGCTATTTGATGTGGATAATAACCAACCACCTTATGTAAGATATTCCGAGGTTGAAAAGTGAAAGGAATTACTGTAGAAGGGAGATGAGTCCAAGGACCACATCAGCAAAGTGTGAGAATGCGGAGACAGGAGTAATGTTGGGGACGCAAGCCAAAACCCACGCCTGAAAGCTGCCCTGGAAACAAGGACAATTATTGTCCCCCTGAGGAGCTGTACTGAAGAACACAGACTACTAGTCATACCTAAAACTATAAAACTATCTAAGTTATGTCAGTAGGACCACTTCCATAGGTATTTGGTTTCATGCCATTATAAATTTTTATTAAATGCTTAGGTCTCAAATTTATCCAAAAGAACTTTTATTTCCCCCAATATTTGCTCAGATGTTATCCATCCGAGATAGAAAGGCATTTCTATATTCTTTGTCTATGTTAAACAGTTAATGCCCTAACAGCCAACACTAGCCAAATGGTGAATTTAGGTAAAGATTTAAAGATTATCGGGATAGTTGTCAACTATTTTATTTTAAAAATTGCCTGCATTGTGGTTCTTCATTTCACTTTAACTCTGAGAGTGCTGACAGCCCTGCTTACTGTGCCAGCCCACACTGCCCGGTCTTAACTGGATAAACTTCCTTCAACAGTGAAAGGATAAAGAAACAAAAGGAAGGTGTTAGATATTGTTTGGTTCTGCTAGCACACATGACTCTGAATCATTCCCACACAAAAATAAATAAATAAATAAATAAAGTCCAGAACCTGTAGAGAATCATTAGTGAAACCGAAAAATAAACCATCAAGTTAGGGAATGAGTAGAAATAGCCTCATTGGTGGCTTAAGAATAAGACCCGTGGCTGGTCTAAGACTGTTAACACAACTTCCAGAGAGCTCTGGGTAACCAGCCCTGGTGTCTGTTCTGCAGCTTTAAGTTCAGGAGTTTATCTGGACTCAGCCAGCCTGGGTAGGACAAGGGTGATAAATGAAGGCTGTTCCTGCCTGAGTGTTCTGCTCTCTGTGTAACTTGCAGTCACATCGTATAGTGTATAATCCTGCGATCTGGGAGACAAATACTGCTCAGAAGAGGTGGTCCTGTTACATACATCCAGACTCCTTTAGGTATAGTCTGTAGACGTACCCTGGGCTCCTGTGTGTATGTATAATGCTGACGTGGGGAGTGGGGTTGGCAGTTGTGCTTTCTGAGGCTCTGATGGGCTCTTGCTGACTCAGACATTGCCATCCACAACAGTTTACCCTGCTGGCATCTGGTAGGAACCCCTCCAGAATTGTCCTGAGGATCTTTGCAGACTGCACAAACTTCCCTCTATATTATTTGGAAAAGGAATCTTATTCGATTGACCCAACAAGTATGTTTGTCTTTCTGTGAGTGCAATTCTGCTGGGACAATTGATAATTGTCAATACAAAGCTTGTGCTTGGAATTCAGCATTTTGCACTGGGGCTTCAGGTAACAGAAAAGAAAAAGCCCTGATTTAATATCTTCGTCTACACATACAAAAATACATGTTAAATAAAACAGATATTTATATATATAAATATGTATGTATATATTTATGTACCTATTATATATTATGCATGTATTTATGTATAGTCATGCATATATAATTATAATACATTCTAAGAGTTTTCCTAATTGCCTTCATAATGGGAATGGTACTACAGAAGGAAAGGATTATAAGCTTAAGTGGCTTATTAAGCAAAGATTTTTTTCAATTTAAATATGTATGATTTGAAGGGCTCTCACCTGAGCTCTATAATAAAAATTTTTTCCCCAAGCATTTTAATTATAGATCTTCATATTTGCAAACCATTCCAGGGAGGCAATGCAATACAAAAGTGTCACCGAATGCAGCAGGTGTAGGTGATGCCCCAACACTGTCTCTTCGAATTTTTATGTAAAATTAAGCTAGGAATTGAAAGCTCTGATTCCCCAAACCACTAATTTCAGTTCAAAACTTTCTTAACTTTGCTTCTCACAAAATATTCAAGCTAGCTTTCCAGAAAATCAGGAATCTAAGCATGAGGATGGAATTAAGAAAATTAAGACTTTTTAGAAAACATATTGAAGTTTTACATTAAGCACTAAGCTACACTAAGCTATTTAAGGTCACTGACTTCAACAATTAAACAAATGAGAATTCGAGCTATAAAAGATGATTTTTTTTGCATTCTTTTTTTAAATTAGTTTCAGGTGTACAAAACAATGTAATAGTTAGACGTTTATCATTTTAAAAGATGATTATTTAAAACGCAAGGAATATCCTCATCCACAAATGTGATCAAACAGCACTGATCTTGGCCCTTCATGCAGCTCTGGATCAAATGTCTCAGGATAAAGCTCCTTCAGCTTTGGTGCAGACTACAAGCCATGAAGAGAGAGCTAAAGCACCACAGGAACAGAGAGAAAGAGAAAGACAGAACAGCTTTCAAGTTTGTATTGCAATTATGCTCATTTGTGCACCTCGTGGCCATCGTCCCAACCAGAGCCGGACTTCAGTTGCTCCTTCCCCTGACTCCTATTTGAGATCAGAGGCTACCACAGAAAGCCACAGGCTACCTTCCTTAGGCTCCGGACATTCCTTCAGGCTCTACCCTCAACACTTTGCCTTCGTGAGGTCTCTCCCCTTTGTTTCTCATGGCTTCACATCTACAATCACTTCATCTGCATGGCCACATCACAAGACGTATCTGGCGAACACTGGATGGCTTTAGTTCCTTCTTCTTTAGAAGAGAGTCCCTCCACATCATGCCCTCGCTGTAGCCTGTAGGGAAGTGATGCACCATGTACACACCAACCAAGTCCTGGGATGCCCAGTGCCCTGGCCCCATCTGAGAAGCAGGATCTGATAAGTTATTGTGCTTGAAGACCTCCAATGCATAATTTTCCCTTTAAATACAACGTGTTCCTCAAAAGAAAATAAGAATAGAGAGAAGAGTGAGTGTTATGCTAAGAACACCTAATATTCTAACAGTGTATTTCAACCTAATAGTCTAACAGTGTATTTCAAGTATCAATGGCTGTTCTTATCCCCTACTATTTGTACCTTTCTGTTCATCTTCTTTTCCTTCTCTTTCACAGTAGGTATATGTTTGGGGGCGGGGGAGAGGGGAGATATGTACATTCCTGCTTTTTCCTATATTGTCATTCTGTGTTTCCCTTACTCTTTTACCCATGACCCACTGAGATTGATTCCAGGAATAGAGGGTTAATTCCAGGAGTAGAGGGTGCATTTTTCCATTCCTACAGGCAAAGATTATGATTCCTGCCATCCAGCACTACACCATCTCCTTGGGATGAGATAGAAACCATAGTGCTCCGGAATTAAATGAATCCTACACAGTCCAGCATCTTTGTCAAGGGAATCATTCTCCCTGGCAGAGGTAATCCGACAGATAACTATATATTCCTTTAACAGCAAATTAGAGTCATAGAAGTACAATTATTCTCAAACATTCCCGTTAAATTATCAAAAAAGAAACTAGTTATTTTGTGAAGTATATACAAAGTAGTACTTTTAGTCATTGAAAATTACTTATTAAAAGTATTATATCATTATTATTGTAGTATTTTAAAAGTCAACTAATTACCCCCAAAGGATGGCAAACCAATACAGCAACATGCTTTCTAAATAAAACAAAGACCACTAGTTTTGACACTCTTTCTACTAGAGTACTAATTAATGAAGTATTTGCGTAACTGTGAAGAAAAACTACCAAAAACAAGTTCCTATTTTTATATATGTAATAAAATTGTTATGGTTGACTATTTGTACGTTACTAATAAAAATAGTACTGCGAATAGCCTCTTCTTGGCTTGACTTATATTAGAAAGTGATAGACACGAATTCACTGACCTTCATTCCATGTAAATGTATACATGAACAAATATACATTTATATGTGTTTTTTTCTTTAAACCTTTATAAAGCTTTTTCTACTATGTGCCAAATACTTGGTCGTATACTAACCCTCATGAAATCCTATGAAGCAGGCTTATTATTTCCATTTTATGAGAATGATAAAACTTGGAACATGTAGATAACTTACTGAAGGTTTCACATCTAGCGAGTGGCAGAACTGGGATCAAAACTCAGGTCTTTTGAATCCAAATCCTAAGTTTGTTCCCAGATGCATTTTATCCAATCATACATGTGCGTGTATTTTATTTTGTAAAATGATGTAAGAGAAAGTGGCCTCTGGTAAAGCCAAACATTGAGGTAAGTTGAACTGAACGTGTCTTTCCTTTTTCTTTCTCTGTCCCAAACTCCCCTTTTCTGGCTCCATCATTTGACAATGCGTAATATTAACACTGCCCAGAAAAATTCAGGGAAACTGAAGGTGAGCAATGAGGATTCTTCTATACCGTTAAATACTTTCACAGTTACTCCATTTGACTGGCAGATATAAAACGGATTCTCTGTGAAATCCATCACATTGCCTAGGACTGCTCCAAGCTTAATCTCAGTGACAAATGTTTAAAGTTAATCATCCGTTTGCTTCCATCTCTCCTTTGAAGACATTGATCAAGCTATGTTGACAGAGTCGTGATGAAATATCAGGCTCTGGGAAATGCTGAGCTGGCTTGAAATCTACTACTATTTGAACACAAGGGAACAGATTGAGGGACATCTGTCATTTTCTTTGGCGTTGACTGTTGTCTTCAATTTAAGGCCAAATGTATTTTGGTCAGAATTGTAGATTCTAAAAATGTTACAAATGCTTATCATGAAGTTCATGACTGGCAATAGGCAAAATCAGGCTTGTATACTAATAATAATATCATTTAAATAACCAAAGGTCAAAGACCCTTAGCATTATAGGACTCAGGAGATAAAAACTCATTCATGTTCTGTTAACGGTACCTAAACAATGAAACAGCACTCCTTTAAACTTCCTTATGTGCCTTATATACCTGCCTTTGAAAAGAAAGCGTTGCAAAAATTATTTTCCATATAATTTAATGGTTCGAGTTTCAAATGCTATTTAAAGTCATATTTTTCTATACTCTTAAACTAACAATTATTTTCCCTCTCCTATACATATAAGGAAGTGCACGTAGTTTTACAGACTACATGGAGAACAGAGTCATGCCATTAAGTCAGAATATTTAGAATGTACAATAATTTACATTGGACTCATGGAGAAAAGAGAGCCTCTATAAATTATATACACTAAAAAGAGAAATGCCAGGAGTCAGGTGGGTGCTGCTAGCTCTGTGTAGACTCTCCTCAATACCTGAATGTATAACTTTCCAAGTTATTCAAGGAAATTCTTCAGAAAGTGAAAATTGTATTACAAATATTGCTCACAGCCTAAGAATAGATTGAAAAAGGCAGTTATCCATAAAGTAGCAGGGTTATAATACATACTCAGGAGAGTCCCAGATGCTAGCAGTTGAGGGCATGTAGTGTTAGGAAGAAAATAACAAAAAAAAGAGAAAGAATCTTGCCTTTTGTAGTCATGGTACAGAGCTATTCCCAATTAAAAAAAAAAAAAATGTTTTGTAGCAGTCACTTTGTATTTCTCCCAGTGCCCTTCTTCACATATCTCTTGAACCTCTTTCCAGTTTTCCAATGTCATCATGTTCCTCTCACATGAAACCAGCTCCGAAACTATTTAATGATGAAAGTAATTAAATAATGATCTGGAGCCCAATATACATTCAATTTTTTTTACCAGAAGAATTTGTGGTTGCTTATTAACAGAGAAAAATCTATCCCATTCTAACCACGGCACCAACGGTTATGTAGGCTATGTTTCTCTGAAGTGCAATGGGAAGACTCACTGCATACTAGTAGCTAGGAGTTCAGATAGTGGCTGGCATTTTTTCTGGGGAACTAGGAAATGCAAATATGTATTTATGTATGTATCTAAGTCAGGTTGAGAACAGTAGATGAAATAAGATGTTGACATGTAGTTCACTACTTAAAAATAGTTCTATAAATATTGTACATTATTATTTTTATCACTGTTGTGAATTTTAAAGGATACTCTTGAAGAGTCTTAAGCCAGAATGTGATGATATCCAACTATATTTTTTAAAATATTATATGAAGAATGGAACAATGGTGACTTAACAATGTGCTCTTGAAATTCATTTACAAGAAAATAATGTGCTAGCATATTCAAGAAAAAATGAGAAAAAAAGAATAATGAAAATACATTTGTCTTACATGGCATTAAAATTATGCAAAAATTTTTAAAAAGATACAGATACTCAAATATACAGTTCCTATTTTTGTTTTTGTTCTTAAATTATACTTGCTTATGTTATTCAATATTTCTTAGAGATTTTTCATTTCAGTATATAACTCTACTTCACTCTTTACATAGTATATAATTCAACTGATCAACTTTTACAATAAGTTTCATTAAAAGGTACTAAAAAGTAGCAAGCATGCAGAATTATTATGCTATTATGCTAAAAAGAAAAACTACAGCAGATTTCTGTCTTTGGTATGCTGATGTGACTAACCCCTGTCCAGACCAACCCTCTGGTTCACACTGATAACAATTATAAACTGTAGGCAAAATGCAAATGACAGCTACCTAAGGATTCTAAAGACTAATCAAAGCATTTTGGAAGGGAGTCAACTGGAGAAGTAATCAGAATTTCCCTCCTCCCTTTCTTATGGCTGTAGAGGCTGAAAATTTTTCCCTTCTTCCCTTCTAGGTTCTTTGGCTGGTCTAATGATTAAATTGACATAAGACAGGTTAACAAGAGAGAAAAAAACTTAATTTTGTATGTATGGAAGCCCCACAAAGACATCGGAGGCTTCCCAACATTCAGGTAATTGCAGATTATATATGAGAAGGAGGTACGGGGGTCTGGGTCTCAAAGGGGAGGGAGACAAATCACAGGAAGATGAGAAGAGTAGATGTTTGGTAAACAAATGTTTGCCATGCTATGCAGATAAGTCTTTCTGATATAAGAACATATCTTTAGTATTAGTTCTCTTCCTGGTATAGCTCCCCTCCCCGCCAACTAAATTCTTTTCAGCGGTTAAGGGAGAAACAAAAAGCTTTTCCTGAGTTTGTTGAGTCTTAATTGCCTTGGGCTCAAAACAATCCAAGTGCCAAAGTGGCACATTTTGGGGTTATTTACTCTGCTCCTCCTCATAGCTTTGCCCTGAAGGTTAAAATGAACAAAGCCAGAATCTAGTTCTTTGCAAAAATCAACAAAATTGGTCAACCTTTATATGTCCAGCCAAACTCTAATACCAAACCTGATGAAGACTTCACAAACACACACACAAAGGTATAGAGCAATATCTCTTCTGAACATAGATGCAAACATCCTTAAGTAAATATTAGCAAATCCAAACCATCAATATGTGCAAATATACGCAATGTAATCAAGTAGGCTTTATACCAGTAATGCAATGTTGCCTTAACATTAAAAGAAATTAATCAATGTAATTCATCATATTAACAGAATAAAGATAATATCACCAATTCAATAAATGAAAATTTGTAAAATTCAATACCTAATCATAATAAAAACCTCAACAAATTAAGAATAGCAGGAAACATCTTCATTCTAATAGAGAGCATAGGCAATATCTACAACTAACATAATCCTTAACAATGAAAGACAGTTTGTGTCCTGTGCCTCTTGTACAGGAAAAAGGTAAAGATGCTCACATCCACTATTTCTTGTAAAATTGTACATCAGGTCCTAGAAATGTCAATAAAGCCAAAAAAGAAAGAAAAGGCACAAGGAACAGAAGGACAAAATAATATTGTCCCTATGGTTGTATATGTACAAGAATACAAAAACAATTACTAAAATTAAGAAGTCAGTTTTGGAAGAATGCAAGATATAATGTTAATATAGAAAAAGTCCGTTGTTATTTTTATTCACTGGCAGTAAAAACGGCAATCAGCTTCATTTCCAATAACATCTAAATCCTAAAATTCCTAGGAATAAATGTAACAAAAGAATCACAAAACTTCTACAGTGAAAACTGCAAAACATTATTGAGAAAAATTAAGATCTCTCCAAATAAATGGAGAGATACACTATGTTCATGAGTTGAAAGGCTCAATATATGTCTTTCCAAATTGGTCTATTGAATCTATACATTCCCAAGAAATTATTCCAGCAGGCATTTTGCAGAAATTAGCAAGCTGATTTTAAAATTCATATGGAAACGGATAATTCCTAGCCAGAGAATGTTTTAAAAGAACAGCAAAGTTGGAGCACATACCCTACGTGATTTTAAGTCACAATCCTCAAACAGTGTGATATTGGTAAAAAGGTAGACATAAAGATTAAAGAAACATAATAGATAGTTGAGAAATAAGGTCATTTGATTTTCTATAAAACTGCCAAGGCAATTCAATGGTTAAAGGACAATGTTTTTAGTTTTCCTCAAAGGTCTGATGATCATTGGTTGGTGGTTCATACTTACAGTGAAGGTCTGTTGATTGGCATAGTTGTCTTCCGCACTTATAATGTTGTGGCTGTTCAACAGGCCTCCCTCTGAGTGAAGGGATGAAGGCTGTCTCTGTGTGTCTAAGTTAAGTATGCCTAGAGGAGGGCATGCAGGAAGCAGATACGTAGGTAAGCTACAGACCAACACCTGTGAGTCCTAAAATAAAGAGGTCTTTACTATAGGTGGGCATGGAGAGCAGTTTAACCTGTTTCCCTGATGAGAACACGTCCCTTTCTATTTCTCTCTCAGACCAAAGCATTCATTCTAAGCATTCACTCCAGACACATTAGTTCATTTATGGAGAACTCCAAGGGATATGAGTGCAAACACACAAGCAATCTTTGATGTTGATAACTCCTCCTCCAAACACAGCACTTCCCTTTGTGTGTGTTGACCTTAGGTTGAAATATTCCTGGAATTGCTCCTCCTTCTGAGATCCATTTCCTAATTGTTTTGGGTTGTGTTTTTCTCTTCTTTTGTTTCTCTGAGGTCCCAATGCCACCTGCTTACTTATTTTCAAGAATTGCTACCAACGTCTTGTCTGCAGATGGCCTCCTTTTTTTTTTTACATCAGTGCTGCTATAGGCTAAATTTTCTAAAAATAAATGTTCTGTAAGTTGAAGGATTTTAGGCAGAGGAATGTAAACATGTCATCTTAGTCCACTATACTGATACAATTATTTACTGAGTAATTTTCAAGATTTGTAAGATGTAGTGAAATGAGCACTTTCATTCAATATTGTTGGACATGAAAAAACGTGAATGTAAGTTTTGTAGAAATTGTTACCAAATAAAAGCATACAAGCATGTAATTTTGTAAATACATTTTAAACATTTATACTCTTTACGTGTAAGTATTAAAATAAATTTTAAACACTCCTTTATAGGAATCTATGCAAAAATAAATAAATAAATTAGAACCTTGAGCAAGGCTATTTACTCAAGCATTACTTATGAATGTCAAACAGATGAAAAGTTATATCCATGATATCTAGCCTAAGAACAATGGTTAAACAGTGTGGCACATCTGCATGTTAAAATGTATACAGAAATAAAAATTTGAAAATAATTTCAAAAATAATATTATATGAAATTTTTCATAAGGTAAATGACAATATTATGTCAGTATTTTTCACGTATTTAATTATGTGTACGCATTCTTAAAGGAGCTGAAGGAAATATATTAAAATGTAATAAGCACCTGGCTGTTGAATTACTTTAATCACTGGATATTATTTTTTCTTCTATGAAACTTGAATTTTTTTCCAACTTTCCAATGCAAGCACATATTTTAATAATCAGAAATAACACAAGCATAAAAAAGTGCTTTTTAAAAAGAAGGTGAGTTTATTTTTAAATTATTTTTAATAATTGGCCAGAAAAACTCATTCACTAAGCTTCCAGTTAATCAAGATCTGACCTCTATTTATTGTTTTGGTTGTGATGAAAGCTATTCAGTCTCTCACGGACAAAGCTTTATTTTCAAAGGAATTTCTGGTTAGCTCCGTTTTGTCATGACGATGCCTATTACTATCTCTGTATGGGGACTCCTTCGACATTCTCCTCGTGCTACAGAGAAGGATTAATACAAAGCAACTCCATAAAATACAGCCTAACAATAACTGACACCTCTGTATAAAATAATTTCCTGCACTTCAACTTCCTGCTTTACTAATGAGCTTTTGAAAACTTAAAACTGAAAAGCCTTAGAATTGTGGTCCTTTGTGGCTTCTCTTGTCTGTTGTGAATGATTAAGTGGCTTATTAAGACAATTAAGTTTGGACTTCTAACTAATCACTTTTACAGTGACACAATATCCTATTAGACATCCCTGAATCTTGTGGGGGCATTTTTATTCAAAGTTTCAGCTAAACTCTAATAATGAAAACCAAGAAACTGTGGTAATTAATTATCAAAGATCAATTCATTTAAAGCAGACTCTCTTTTCTTCCTTCTATCCTCCTCCTCCTTGCTGTTGGAATCTGAATATGGACAGAAAGTTGTAGTAAGAACTCAATTTTCTCTTTTTTTATTTAAGATGATTAAGTTAAATTGATGTGGTTTCTAAATAGAGACTCTCTCCTCAGCCTTTCCTGTGTCTGGCTTTTTTCCTCTCTCACCGGCCTCAACTTAAATGTCACTCCCACTCCTGAAGGAATGTCTCTCAAACCTCCAATCTCTTAACACAGTCACACTTACATAGTTATGTTTGATTATGTGCATAATGATTTGTAACATCATTGTAACATAATTCTTAACCCAAGTGAAACCAAAACTTTCACACGTTCAAATCTATGAACTTCTTTTTGTGGAAGGGAAGGGGGCGTTGGAGGTATTTATCAAATAGAAATTCCTAATAACTAGGTGTTTTATCGTTGAAATCAAGCATGCCTCTGAACCATTAATTCCACAACCTCTCAGCTTCTGATAACGGAATATAACATTTTGCCAGTCATCCAAATTGTCAGCCTCATGTATTAAGAAGTCGCACAGATAAAATTTCATAGTAGCTGCTGTTTGAGATCCTTCCTTTTTATTATTTTCAATTTAAATTCTTAAAAACTTTTGTTTCCTGTTTCTGTGCTATGGACACAAAATAAAGGAGATGTAGTCTTTACCTTCAAGGAGCTCAAAGTCTATGTGGAAACACAGAAGCTCATCTACTCAAATGTCTATGATATAAGAGTTGATGATGATGGTGGTGATGATGATAAATAGCATTGATTAAATACTTCCTTTGACCTAGAAGACACTTTAAGAGTTTTGCATTCAGTACCTACTCAATGAAGTAAATGTTAATAATCTTATTTTATTGATAAAGGAACTAAGAGAGAGATCAAGTGATTTGCCAGAGGCCACATAAGAAGTAAGTCTGATTCCTGAGCCTGCTTTCTTTTTCATCACTAAACTGAATACCTGTCTAATAGCAACATACCATAAAATTTGTAAACTAGATGCCATGGCATCTGGACAAGGTAGTGATATCATTGATAGAAATGAGGATGGGAAGACTTCATGGAAAAAGTGATAATCAAGCAAATCAAGCTGAGTCTGGAATAACGTGCAGTGGTATCTCACAGGGAAAGTCTAGGAATAATAGAATGAAAGGAAACTAAAGAGCATGTGCTCAGCCAAAGAAAAATGCAAGACATGTTAAAGACTAAATATGGAATATTGGTTAGGGAGTTTGAAAGGCGAGTCTAGGACAAGAGTGTAGTGGAACAAATGAGTCTGGAAAGGAAAGCCATAGAAAATGAGTGCAAGGTCCTAAATTTTCACTTTGTAAGTAGTGGGAAGCATTTAAGAGTAATGTTGATGACATGGTGGCATCTTGAGAATAGATAACGGCCAAAAATCAGAACAAATTACCAACTCTTGTAGCATGCTTACATCTTAAAGGGAGATGAAGAAAGAGAGGTTAGGGAGAAGAGAGTAATCAGAAATAGGAGCTAAGTCAACAGAATACAGCATCACATACATTAAGGGAAGATTTTCTAGAAGTATACAACAGAGAGGGTTTAATGCTGTAGAGAGAGTCCATATGAAAATGACGGAAAAGAAGGAAATTATGAGGAAATGTTCCTATGTCATAATGGAAACAATAGAAAAAGCATTGTTTTAGTAAGGTAGTAAGGATTGAAGTCAAACTAAAAAGTCAATGAGATGTGAGAAAACAATGAATTAACCACACTTGATCATTCCTTCTCACAGAAATAGTCTCAATGAGCAGCAGTCTATTAGTACATTCCGAGGTTTGTTTGTGTTCCTACTTGGTCTGGACCCAACGACCAGTCACTGTGACTAGTTGCAGTCACACTTGAGATTGTGACCCTCTCACACGGTACCCACAGCCCCCCACCAAACCCTGCCCTTGCTTTTCTGAAATCCTGGGAAGATTGTTTTCTCCACTTCAGCTTTTAGATTGTCTGAAGTAAATAGAGAAAACTATTTTACCATGCAAGTGGACCCTTTAAAAGTTTATGTTTTTGGCAAAAACTGTCTCATAAATACTATACAAAATCTGTTCACTTAGTCCTAACTGAATAAAAATAAATACATGGCTAGCTTCCTAACTTCAAATATTTCTAATCTTCAGTTTCCTCATCTAAACTGGGCATAATAACAGTTTTCTCATAGGCAACTGTGAAAATTATACTTACGATATATAAACTGCTTTGCCTGGTTCATAACACATACTAAGTACTCAATAAATAAAGGCTGTAATTAATGCTATGAATATTAGGTAGATCATTTACTAGTGAATGTTAATTTTTATTCTTCTAATGTACTCCTCCTTTATTCTCATATGAAGGTTTATTGACAATGTCCATTGATTTAAACATTTATTGAGCACCTACCATATGCCAGGCACATGCTAGGTATGCAGTATGTACAAGACAGTTTCCTAGTTGTGGAGCTTACAATCTGCAGGTGCTGGTGAATATTAAACAACTAAAGAAATACTCCGAATAAAACAATTTCAGGCAGTAGATGTTATGAAGAAAATAATCAGGTTGATAGAGTGAGAACTATGGTTGGGGAAGGGAAGGAGATTATTATGAATATATCGGTCATAAATATAAACTTCAGTTCCTCTATACTTCAAATTTTCTCTCAAAGTCCAACTGTTCTTTTATATCTTCCTCATGCTTTGTTTCTATTCTTTATTCAAAGCCAATCCTTACTGAATTCAGCTTCTATCTTTGTCATCACTGTCCCTTATAATCTCTTCTCACGTATTTACTTTCTTCTTCCAATAATTTATTTCACTAAGTCTACAATTATAATGGGTTGCAGAAATTATTGTGTTTATCTTTTAGTAAATCTTTAAAATTGAAATTTGGTATCTCTTTCTCTGTAATATAACAATTAGATTTCAAATAGTGCAATCTAAACCAATTCTAAAGTTGACCATTTGAAAAACATGTATTAGCGATGGAAATATGAGACTATCCGTGCTGATAACAAATATAATGAACAAAATAGGAAATTTTTTTAGAGAAAGCTTCTGAGACACACTGACCAAAGAATTTGAAAGGCAGAGACCTGAACCATCTGCAGTCAAAGATAAAAATTCTTGAGATAGTACATAACCAATGGGAGATTCAACATTTAAGTGACTCTCAGTCTCACGGCACATACAAACCCAATCTATGAAAGAAAAAGCACATGAATTTCCTCTAATAATATGGTCCTGTGCACACACACACACAGAATTTTCAACATTTGAAACTGTTAGCTCAGTTTTAACTTTGTGAATATTCATAACTGTCCTTTTTGGTATTTCTCATCTTTTCCTCTGCTACCAGTATGTTGTGCTTTCTTGTGCATTGCATACTAGACTCAGAAAAGTAAATACAAAAATTGCCAGTTCAGCCAGGTAGAAAGAGAAGAAAAATGAAGTGTAATTGAATAAATCTTATGAATAGAATAATATACACCAACAATATACACCAATATGCATCTCTTGAATAGCCTTTTCCCTGAACAAGGAAAAGTTTTTCAGAGCACTCCAAATAACTAGCTGTTAGCTCAGAAATATTTACATTAACCTCTCAAGCTTTGTTTCTTTAAGAAATGACATTCAGTGTGTGATTTGGCTGAAACATATACCATCTTGCAAGTGTAATTTCCTTGTAGTCTTAAGTGAAGGCAAACTTGAACTGAGTATTAAACATGGTGTACAGATCACAGAGGCCTGAACATACTTCCATTGTTAACCTTGAGAGAAAAAGGATAAAAAGATAAGGCAGAAAGAAGAAGATGGGATACCAGTACAGCTAAGGAAGGAAAAAATTACCAAGACTGCAGAATTCTTCCAGGCTACTCAGCTGATGCCAAGGGATCAGTCACAAATGTGGCTTTGCCCCTTCCGTGAGCTGTGGTAGTGCAGGCAAAGCCTGCCACAGGTATCACTGTCACTCAAATGTTTAATTTCTTAAGTGTATTTAAGGAACACATCACTAACAGTTAATTCTCATGCACTCAATTATATCAATAGAGACAGATAATACATATAACATTATCATAAGGAGAACAGTCACTCAGCCCCCAAACACTTAACTTTCAGTTTCTTGTGGTACCAACCAATTTTCACATTTCATTCTTTGCATCAATGCAGTGGTATAAAAATACAGTGAAATAGAATAAATGGTTTCATCTAACTGATGTTTCCCCATTGGAAAGCCAGATAAAGACATAATAACTGGCACAGTGTGCTAAAGAACTGACTTACTTTACCATTTCATTCACTATGAATTATAGAATAATGCATACATGTAAAAACAAATTAACTGTTGATTTGAGTGGCAATATATGATAAAATAATTATCTATTTCCTTCTAAAATTATTCCTTCTAACATTATATGCAGTGAAGTTATTTATTACAACTAATTTTCCTAAACTGGTTCTCAGTACATTTGTAATTACTTCGTACTCATGGTTCTAAAAAGATACTGCAGAAATTCTAACAAAAGCATGAAAGATCTTGATATTTCTGCTAGCTAAAACTTCAAACTTTCCCACTAAATTTTAATTCCATTCCTATCTGTACAGGAGAAAACATATTATTCTGATTTTCATTCTGGTTCCTGAAAGTCTCAATTTGCTTTCCTCATTTTCTTCATCAATTCTTGTGTTCTCCCCCTGCATTTCTCTCACTAGCCAAACTACTTTTGGGATCATCTCTTCACCACTCTGTCAATAACCATATGACTCATTGAAGATAAGATGCCAAAAGTTATTTTGGACAAAGGGAATTGCTATTGCATTAAGAGTTGTAAACACCTAGATAGTCCAGATTATGGAATTTAAAATTTGGTACCATTTGTAACAAAAAAAAAAAAAAAAAAAAAAAAGGCATGACTTCTCATTATTCTGAGGATTTCAATTACAAAAGCTGCTTTTCTGTAATTGTCTTCTATTCATACTTGCAATGTCTTCATTTTCGTTTTGGTTTTCTTTTTAAAAATTTATCACACCATATGTTGCTGTGTTTTATGTACAGAAGTCCAGAACATCTCAAGTTCAATTTCCCCTGAATTATTAATGGCTGGTCTCCTACTTGGGGTAAAGTCACCTGGTTTCCAGGGAGGAAGGGAGACCTGGGCTCTAACTGCACCTTATATGAATTTTCCTCCATTCCAAGAAAGCATTACTAACTTAATGAGTAACGGAACATCTTGAGAGTGAGTTTTGCAGACTGCACTGGTCTTCCCTGAGTTCTGCTACAAATAGCAAATTCACACACTGGAAATAAAAATCATAGTATTCATAAAGAGCTTTCATCATATCCATCTTGATTGTTTCTTGGTGTTTATGCATGTGTGTCACTCTTCCGTTGCTCACTAGGCTCCAGTTACATTCACCCTCCCTTCAGTTCTTCTAACACTCCAACCTCTTTCCTCTGCTTATTTTAGAATTAAGACAATAATTCTATATATAGACTGTATACAAGCAGATACAGACTAAATGAAGGAGCAACCATCAAAAATTCATGACCAAATATGCAGAACCCCATGGCTTAAGATTCTATAAAGTATCTATTCAAATACTATAAAGTAAATAGATTCTTTGTTGACTATTATACCCATCTACCATAGGAAATCATATACGTAAAATAGTATACTTATAAAGGTATGCTCCATAAAGGCGTGTTGATTGATTTTAGAAGATTTACCCATATAACTCCTTTAAATAATTATTCCACGCACTATAAAGGATTGGCTAAAACAATGTTTATAAACTCGGTCATAAAACTAAGAACATAAACTAAACCCGGAGTTTTATAAACCTGAGTTTTTATATGCCAATATTCCTGTAATAACAGTGAAGTGTTTCTGTGATTAAAATCTTTCTATGTTATAGTGTGCTTTTTTTTCTTTTTATTCAGAATGAAGTCACAGTCTGTAACATGGCTCAATAACTAAGCAACCAATATGCCATAAAGTAAGACACTCCGTGTACTGCTGCTGTGCTGCTCAGACAAAGGCCAGTTACCACATCCAAAGACTTGATGCCGTTCAGCCATTCTCCCAGACTCAGCAGCAGTGAGGGGCCTGGGGTCAGCTCCAGGGCAGCTGGTCACTAAACAGGAAAGCTGCAACCAGCTCTATCCAAAACATGGTATAATCACCCCAAACCACAAACCACAGTCTCTCTATTAATGTGCAGGGAGACCCATGGACCGGACTGTTATAAGGCCACAGCAGGAGTAATATGAATGCTTAAAGAACACTTTGAAAATAAATATTCTATACACAAACCTGTGAATTACTCGCGTAGTGCTTGCCAGTGCCTTTTCATTATTTAAAACAAAAAGATCACAAGCTCTGTCTTGTCCTGGTTCCATGACCACAGGCAAATTCAATTAACCACTCTGTCTTCCTTTCACATCCTTTTTCTGTAAAAATAGGGATAATCCCTTCCTCATAAAATTGATGAGAATATTTTAAAATAGGATACTTGTAAAGTGCTGAGAACCAAAACCATACAGTTCAAAGTCTGCATGAACATGATTTTACTCTTCCAAGAAACTCTTGTCCAAGATGGAAGTGCAAATCACTATTTTTTATTTAAGGAATTTCCACCAAATCCATATACCCAAACTTTCAACAAGCCGTACTTACCTCCCATCTCAGGACAACAGACCACTCATCTGGTCTTATCAAATGATTACTTATGCTTCTGCACTCCCTCAAAATCCTTGCTTCATTATGGCCACCAATTCTACACTATTATGTCCAGCGCTACGTTGAATCCCAGTCAGGTCACTGCATTCAAAACCTATCGTAAACCAGACTCCCAAAACCTCCTAAGTATCCTGGCCTTCAGAAATGTTACCAAAACTTCAACAAGATTATTGATCTCCCTTACTAGGTAACAGCTATATACGATGTCAGAGGAGTAGTAGACTTGGGGAAGAGCGGGGGGCGGTTATCACTTTATGAGGGGTGTAAATGTCTAATCATTATGTTGTTTTGTACACCTGAAACTATATAATATAGAAATATAAAAATTTTTTAAAAAGGTGAACTCTAAAACAAAAAAACAAAAAATAATAATAATAAATGCAGTTTTGTTTTATGTTGGTGCTCTTTGATGAGTCAGTAGTTGACATTATTATTATTATTATTTTATTATTTTTATTATTTCTTTAACCCCATGGTTTCTAAATGTCCCTACTGGGTTCTGGGACACTGCAGTGAACTCACATGGCACAGTGGGACATTTTAAATTCTTGAGGAAAACACAGCAATCCCTGACACTTGGCAGACTTTGCATGGACTATTTTAACATTAAATTGCTGTATTTCGTTTGAAACATCCTATCTTTGCGAAATCGAGTTCTCAGTGTTTGCCAGAATAAAAATCAAGTACTGTGAGGAAAGTTAGTGTGGAAAAGCAACGGAGAGTGACACTGAGACCAAAATCTGAGAAGTTATGCAGGCTTACTAGGCACACACACCCATTAGTAAGTAGGTGTGGCTATTTAAAAATGAAATTAAAATGTTGTATGTGCATGTGTGTGTTTTTTTAAATATTTGTATTATTTATTCAAATGGCTATGAAGTTGTTAGGACTTAAATATTTATTAAGTTGTTTAGCACTAACTACTTAATAAATGGAACTGTTTGTTTTTCCTTTTGGTCTAGGAGTCTCATAAAAAGAAATCACCAAGACACTACAGGCACTGTGAGCAAAGAAAATTTGGGACCCTCTGTTCTAACCTATTCTCTGTGCAAATTGTGACTTGCATAGAATTTAAGGAAAGACTCCCTAACTCCAGGGTAAAATTGCCTTAATGGCTATCTGCAACCTTCAACCTGACCAATCTTTCTATGAGTTTCTCCCTTCTTTTGAATGTCCTCATATGGATTTCTGTATGCTCAGAACAAACCCTATCTATGCCCCAAGGAATGCTTCCATTTTTATCATTAGGAAGGTTAAACTTATATACACTTACATAAACCTATATACACACAAAGATGAAGTTGCCTCTGTCAATTCAATTCATTCATTCAACAAATATTTAACAGATATGTGTTAAGCATTGTTCTAGGACTGGAGATACACTAGTTAGCAAATTTATTACACTAATTGTTCTAATGCCCTGGCAGCATATTTGTAATTGCCTAACCATTTCCAAGCATCCATTCACACTGGGATGATCACTATTTCTGAAGAGATACTGAATGCAAGTCAACAACAGAATTTTGAACAGAGAACCTAGAGACTTACCACCTATCATGCTCACATTAAATTTAGGCAGGACTGTAGTTGGTCATGACACCTTCCAACGTGTTTTTCCAGCTTTGAAAGAAGCAAACACATGAACGCCCAGCTCACAGAATCTGGATCACCCAGCTCTTCTCCCAGTACCAACTGACGGTCTGTGCCAAGTGCAGCTAATACTTTATTGCTTTAGCTCAAAATTTATTTTCCTAAGAACCTCCTGGATACAAGCTCAAATTACTTTTAATATTATAATGTTCTGAATTATCTTCTGAATATACTCTAAATTTTGCTTTTCAGACACACACACACAAAATCAGAAAAAATATATTTTTAAAGTTTGCAGACAACTGCATTTCACCAATTTATATAACAACAGTCTAGTAAAGATGCAAGTTATTTATATTCCTGCACAAAGCTTCTAACTGCCCTATTTCTACTTTCCTTGTAACAAATTCAGACAAGTGGAGAGGAGACTCCAAACTGATGCTTCATTTCCAAAAACAAAACAAAAAACCAACAACTCCGCTTTTGTATGAGGAGTTTCTGTTTTGACAATGGGTCAATACATGTAGTTTTTTCAAACCCAATAAGCAGTGATCCATTGTCAGATCCATGGGACAAATTGAAATACACTGAAGAACTACTATCATAATTTAAAAAGAAAAACAGAATAAGCGAAAATACCATTCCCCCTGAATTTCTGAACAAACTCTGCTCCCTTTTCAGTCTTCTTTGAATATTTCTTTCAGGTAAATAAAGTGTACCAAAAAAAAATTTGGGTTTTTTTATCTTTGTTGAAATCATTGGGGTGACATTGGTTAGTAAAATTATGTAAGTTTCAAGTGTACATTTCATCATTTGTATATTGCACTGTGTTCACATTTGGCTTTTCAAGCCATGCCAAACCAAGAACAAGATCAGTAACTTCTGGAATCCACCTTTCTTCCTCACACAAAATGTAGGATTTACAGTAAGAGAATGACATAGTGACAGGAAAGAGTGTCGCCAAACCAGTAACCATTTGTGACAATACATGATTCTCTCGTTTCCTCAGGGGAACCACGGAACACAGAGCTTCAGCAAATGGAGCAATTTTAAGACCCAAGGACCAGTGTCTTCTAATTTAGGGCAGGAAGAACTCGATACGAAATTTTGCCTGAATGAAGCCTCAGAACCTTTAGGGACAAATTTGTAAAACCAGACATTGAATCTGTGCTTCTGTCTCCTTGCCTAGCAAAATACTCTGCAAACAAGCACATAGACACACTGCAAGAGGAGGCTTGCATGAAAAAAGTCTGCTTTTCTCAGAATCTTTCCAACATGTTTAAGTCCTGAAGGCTTATCTTAAAAATCATTAATGTCAAATCAAAGAAAATTAATAATAATGTGCATCCTGGGTTAGCCCTAGACCATTTTAAGTCAGCTCTTTTTATTCCCAGCATGCTAAGTCTCCCCTTTCAGAGTGTTTCCAACCAGTTCTCCCCATGTGGACAGAGTGACTCCTGTCTCTTCCTCTCCCACTTCCCATGTCCTCCCTCATCCAAACCCAGTCATTTATATCTTCATATAAATTCAAATCACAGTGTTAAGGGTGTTTGAGTTTAAATTTATCTCCAAAAATGATGTAAATGGCGGTACCCCCAAACACCCTGAGGAGATAGCAGACATAACAGAAACAGATAAGAGTTACTAAAATTATCTTTCTGCAAACAAATATAAAAGCACAGGGTTAAAAATATTCTTTCTATTTTTATCTTCAGGGGACTCTATAATGAAGAACTTTTTTTGAAAAACTTCTTTACCTTCAATATTTCTTTCTGTATCTTAGTTTCACATAAATTTATAAATATTCAAAATATTATTTTTTAAAAAACTTGGACTTACCAAAGGATAAGTTCACTCCAGCCTTACTCTGGGCTGCCTTTACGCAGATTCTAAATGCCCAAAGAGGATGCTGATTAAATTGCTTCTGAGCTGGAGTATGCAACCCAGGTCCTGACTGTTAGATAGGATTCTGGCTAATTCCATCCATCTAACTATAGACCTGCCACAGAGCTGGGTGCTGATTACTACTATGTTAACACAATAAGATGATTGAGTTCGAAAAACAGATGCTTAGCCTCTACTATGCGCCCAACGCTTCACATGTAAAAACCTTAGGAAGGCTTCTGGAAAATGGTATGATCACAATAGCCATCACTATTGCACAGAAATGGATGCCTTGATTCAGAACATACTTATGTTTCAGATTCAGTTTTAATACCTCTCAGCCTCAGCGCTGTGTGCTCATGGAAGGCAATGTCAACGTCAACTTTAGATGCTGTTGACTATGGGGAGTCTTCAAGACAATGTGAATTACAGGCGTGCGATTTCATTCCCTCCAGGTTCTCACACTGAGGGGTCAGTCCCACAGCCCAGAACCCTTTATGTATTCCATGTGTGTGCTACTGAAGAAGTGCCAGGTATGTGTGTGACGTGTAACCACAGAATTGGCTCAAACTGGTCTTCTCTTGTTTTCTAACCAGATACTGATTTGTTTTTTCAGAAACAACAGAACAAAACCACAGGTCATGTAGCAGAAGCATGCACAGAGGAGAGAATTTTGACCTCAAATAATACCCAGAGCCAAAGTTTCAACCCCTGTTCCTCATGGAACCAAAAAGCTGGGATATGACCAGAACTCAATCACTGGACTACATTCAGAAATGAAGGGTCCAGTGTCCAGGAAGATCCAATGCTAAACCCCTCCAATTTCTCTCCATGAAACTTCTCCCGCTCTTGCTCCCTCGTACCAGCCCACCCTTGCCTAATCCCTTAAATTCCACCTCAAGTCCTCAATCAGAGAGACAGATTTGAGCCTTGCACCCTGTCTCCTTACCAGTCAACCTCGCAATGAAGCCTTTTCTTTTCTCAAAAGTCTGCATCATAGTATTGGCTTCATGTGCATAGGGCAGCGAGCCCTTGCTCAATAACAGAAGGACCTCTGATGACATGTACATCCTATAAATTGAGGGGGAAAATGACAAGCAGTTGTTCTCCTGAAGTTTGAGAAATCAAAAGTGTCATTTCCTTGAAATTCAAAGCATTTTCACTTCCCAGAATGAATGATTACATGATTTGACCCTCTTCTGAGCAATAGAAACAGTAATTGGAGCTCTTGATGGCATGGTGCACACATCTGGCATTTCATTCCTACACATTATCACAGTTTAAAACTTCTACGCATAGTATATCCAAAATAATTGAAAATAGGGATTCAAACAGATACATATGTGCCAATGTTCATAGTGGCATTAGTCACAATAGCCAAAAGGTAGAAATAATGCAAATGTCCATCAGGGGTGAGTGGACAAACAAAATGTGGTATATTCTTACAATGGAATATTATTCATGCATGAAAAGGAAAGAAGTTCTGAAACACGCCCCAACATGGATGAACCTCGAAAGCATTATGCTAAGGGAAATAAGGCAGTCACAAAGACAAATGGTGCATGAGTCCACTGATAGGAGGAATTTAGAATAAGCAAATTTATAGAGAGAAAGTAGAATAAAGGTTACCAGGGGTTGGGAGGAGAAGGAAATGAGGAGCTATTGTGTAATAGGTGCAGAATTTCAGTTTGGGGTGATGAAAAAGTTCTAGAGATAGATATTGATGATGGTTCTACAGTACTGTGAATGTATTTAATGCCACTGTATTTTACACTTAAAATAGTAAACTTCATTTTATGAATGTTTATCACAATAAAAAATAATTTAGAGCTGGATGGAGCTTGGCAGCCTGGGGTGTCCCCTAGACAATGGCTGGGACTATCCCTACATAGCCCATACCAGGGACAATATCGGGGTGCCTGAATGCCCAGTCAGGGCCCCATATGCATGCACAATTGGCTCTCATAGCACCTGACTTCAGGGGTCCAGGACTTCTAGGCCTGTGATTAGGAGCTACCCCATTGGAGCAAGCCATCCTCTTGGGAACAGTGGTTTCCCACACTGCACTCCTGATGTGGAGCAGAGAATTAAGATTCATAAACTGAATCTTCAAAAATAAATATTGGTATAATATAAAGAATCAAATCGAGACCTAGTATTAACATACAGCACTCTGATAATTCAGGTGAAGTGCTTTACCTATTACCCATACCCTAGTCTCTGCCTGGGGACCTTACAACAAAATAGACATAAATGGAAGAGTGCGTGTTTCTGGTTTGAAGACATTTATTTAATCTCAGCTCCCTGTGACCAACAGTGGGGGTGGAAAACCAAGTGCTCATGGCCAGTATATAAAATCTAACTAACTGAGGACTATAATACCCAGCGTGAGTACACCATAAAACTCGGCCATGGTCTATTTGGAATAAGGACAAAGGACGAGGCAATGTCCTGGAAAAGATAGTGACAAAATCTTCTCCTTCCGCTTATTTTCACTAAATGGATTTTCATGATGATAGGAAGGATCAGCCATTGGGTTAAACTGAGGAAGCATTCTGATGAAACCCTTATGAACATTTCTCTGTCTACATCAGACTTGAATCCAGACTTTGCTGACAGGTAGGGCATGTCGCGTGGAACATCCTGTGGCTATCATCTCCTTATAGAATCTGCCTTAAAACATCCTTTTACTTCTTTCATATTCTTTTAAGTTATCCCAGAGCCCCAAAGGGTCACAAGTGAAAAAAATGAGGAGAGAGTTCTTAACAAAGAGGAACCAGTCAAGGAGGTGAAGGGGTGAGGGTGTACCAGGCAGAGCAAGGAGAGAGAGCCGTGCAGTCACAGCCAGCCACACGCCGCCTACAGGTGCTGGCAGGGGGTGACGTGACTGGAAGTAGAAAGGGCAATGGAGGGTCGTTTATTCCACAGTAGGAAAACTGAAGCTGCAGACAATTGTATATGCTAAAGGCTGTAATAAAGATAATGAACATCAGGTCTGTGCTTCAAAAGTTTAGTCTATTAGCTGTTTAGAGAATGGAGTTGAAGGGAAATAAAAGACTGAATGCGCCGAGGCCACTCGGAAAGATGACAAGAGTTCAGACAAACTAGAACAGGGGTAATAGAGACAGAGAGGTGGGGACATATTCAGAAAATACATAAGGATGGATTGGATGTGGTTGATGAGAGAGAAAGCCGTCTCAAGCATCTCTCCTAAGCTTTTGGTTAAAAGAACTAGGTGGATGGTGTTATCATCAGTTGAAATAAAGACTGGAAAAGAAAGTATTTTATGAGGGGAAAGAAGGAGTTCTGTTTGGCCTGTGCTGAGTTTGAAGTGCATGTGAAACATACAGCTGAAGGTGGTAGCTGAAGAATCTAAACATAAGAAAGATTTGTCAGGAACAAGTATATGAGGTGTGATCAAAAACTACAGTGAATGTTTAAATTTAAAAAAATGGATTATAGTGAAAGACATATTGCTATTAATCCCCCTCAAAATACTCGCCCCCTCGCTTTGAATGCACTTATCCCATTGTTTTTGCCAATTTCTGAAGCAGCTGGGGAAGACCTCGTTAGTGAGTGTCTTTAGTTGCACTGTCGTGGTTGCCTTGATGTCTTGAATTGATTCAAAACGTTTACCTTTCATGGTCATTTTCACTTTGGGGAAGACTCAGAAGTCACATGGTGCCAGATCTGGTGAATAAGATGAATGAGGACACACCTGTAATGTTTTTATTTGACAGAAATTGACGTAACAGAAGCAATGTGTGACATGAAGCGTTGTCATGATAGAGGATGAAGTAAACAGCCATGAAAGAGGACTTCCAGAACTGCTTCAGAAAGTGGCAAGAATGATGGGATAAGAGCATTCGAAGAAAGGGAGAGTACTTTGAGGGGTATTAATGGCAATGGATCTTTTACTCTAATATTTTTTTTTTAATTTAAACATTCACCGTATCTTTTGATCACACCCCGTATGAGTACTACTTAAAACCATGAGGCCTGATGAGATCAGCCTAGCAAAGCACAACATTCCCCCGTATCTGTGAAGTATACATTCCAAGACCCCCAGTGGATGCCCAAACCCTATATATACTTTTTTTCCCTGTACATGCATATCTATGATAAAGTTTAAGTGCTTTTTCCATCTTATCTAAGTGTATATCTCGCACTGAAGCATTAACTCTTACAGTTGAAGGCACAATAGCAAAACTAGCATGAATTTGTTTCCCTTCTTCACAATTGCGTGGATAGAAGATTCACTCCTACCAGAGATTATAGCAACCTCAAGAGACGATCTTTTTTCTTTTCTTAATTCCTCAAGAACTTTCACATTTTCACTTAAAGGAAGCACTTTACAGCTTCTCTTTGGCATATCTGAATTTCCAGTATCACTACCCTTGTGCTTTGCAGCCATTATTAAGTAAAATAAGGGGTAGTTGAACACAAACACTGCGATACTGCTTTGAAGTGACTAATGAGCAGGCAGTGTATACAGCATGGATAAGCTGGACAAAGGAATGATTCATGTCCAGGGCAGGACAGAGCAGAAGGGCACAAGACTTCACCACGTTACTCAAAATGGTGCACAAAAGTATGAATTGTTTACTTCTGGAATTTTCCATTTAATATTTTCGGACTACCAGTTGACCACAGGTAACTGAGACCATGGAAAGCAAAACCAGGGATAAAGGGGACTGCTGTGCGTACATGAAGGGTAAACAATAACTGAGAATAGAAAATATTGGAGGACAGACACAAAAAGAATGAAGCGTCCAGAGGAGAAAGAAAGCACACAATAGTATCGCAGAATTGAAGTTTTGAAACTTACAGTTTGAAGAAAACAGAGATCAGCAGAATCAAATTCAACAGGGAGGCCCAATAGTGTATGTACTGAAAATGACTATTTGGCAATTGCTGACATTTTCAAGAAAAATTTCTGTAAAATAGTGGAGGCAGAAGCCAACTTGCAATGGAAATAGAATACGTGGAAAGTGAGGGAATGGAGAAAACTTTTCTTCTGCTGATATATGACATTGTTGGGCCTTGTTGCTTTGAGTTCAGCACCCCAATACACTAAGGTCTCCAATGCAGAGGCCGAGTTTTAAAGACATTTTGTCATGGTGGTGATGGTGATTATGGTTGTGGTTGGGGTCCCCCTGTTTCTACTTTTACTCCCCACACTTCCAGTTACCTGGACTGTAAGTTCTGTATATCCCACCTTCTGGGAGGCAGCAGATAATATAAGATCTTTTATCTGCCTACAGATAAAAGACATTTCTACAGCAAGAGCCTCTCAGATTTTTCTGGAGAAAACAGAACACGATCTCTTTCATAGTAACTCATCATCTCATCTTCCTTCTTACTTGTTTTTCATGTCACTCAGATACAGAGAGAAATAGAGAGAGAATGAGAGAGTGGAAGAGAGAGAAAAAGGGAGAGAGGGAGGGGGGATGAAAAGAGGGAGAGAGAAAGGGAAGGAGAGAGAGAAAGAGAGAGAGAGAGAGAGAACATTTCTGTCTCCTTGGTTCCTCTGCAGTCCTTCTGATACTTCCCATCTCTACAGACAATGAGCCCCGTGACGACAAATGTTGTGAATATGTTGCTCACCAACTAACTGAGAAGTGTTCAGTAATGAACAGATGAATGAATAATGCATTTCTAACGTCAAACCTTGTTACACATATTTTCATGTTTCTTTCCTTGTCTCGACTATAAAATTCTGAAGAGCAGGAGCTGCCTTATATTTTGTAGTGTGTGTTTGTGTGTGTGTGTGTGTGTGTGTGTGTGTGTGTGCGCGCACGCTCACTCGCCGTCTATAGCACCCAACTGAAACTAGGTAGTTACGGAACTTTTTTCTGTGATGAATGAATTCACACCATAGTATAGAAAACAGAAGAGGGTGTACTCGACACTATGAGACATACACCCTAAGAATAAAAATAGCTTCTGCTATTGAATAATTGGAAGAATTACACTTAAACTACTATAACATATATGAAAAAGTCTGGAGAAAAATGTTAACCCTGTCTGACTCTGGCCATAAAATTATTCATGGAGATTAGAGATCTGTGTGTTCTAGTACTGGCAGGAAAAGTTTAGTGGAAGAGGTAAAATTTTATTTAGCCCTTTGATAAAGGGTTGGCTTTAAATAAATGAAGAGAATATAAATTCAGTACCTGGGTTGGCAGTGACAAATTGCAAGACTATCCAGGATCAGCCCAATATAACATGGTGGAGAGGGCGGGGAAGAGATTGGCAGTATGAACAAGAAAGCAGGCTCTTCTCTTTGTTGAATAGGTAGGAAAAGATGAGATAGCCTCTATGAATGTATTTCAAGACCATATTGCATTCTGTTGAACACGGCATAGGGAAAACGCTTTGCACTGACCAGTCACTAGTTTGAAATGCAAGTTCTTCCTCAGGGTGTCATGGTAAAGCCAGGGCAGCCGACGTGGCAGGGGCTAGGGATGCGTTAGGCAAGCGTGCTGATGCTGCCGATGGTTCCGGGAGGCAGTCTGGGAGAAGCAAACAAGAACAGATTTATTTTTCAGTAACAATTATTTCTTCTTGGCTTATCAATATAGATATGACTGATAACACAAAAAGGACAGACAGAAAAACCTCTCTTCTCCCCAAAAAGAAGACGGGATGGAAGGAAGCTGAGTAAAAGGTTGTAAGTATTGAAAGTGAAAACTGTTACAATACTGCTAACTCGTTTTCTACAGCCAATAAAACACCACTTCTGAAATAGCTAACAGAAGTAATTGCACATAAATAAAGAAGTCACTAAAAGTCCGTGCTCTTCCCCAAGTGTTTTCAATTAAGAACAAAAGCTTATTCTGTAATAGTTTTCTTAAATCTTAATTACGCTATTTAGGGTGTCTATGTGTATCTGTTCTATTTTAAAGGTTCATCTATGAAGTCCATTTAGGCAGTTAGTGAAATTTTAAGAGATCATCACATGAAAATATTTTTCACAGGGTTTTACTTTGCCATGCTCATTGTAGCCAACAAAGAAAGTACTGTCACTCATTTTAACAGCACTAACAGTGGTTGGCATATAGTAGATGCTTCATAAATATTTGTTGAGATCAACTCTCAGGAGATTTATTTGCTTTGTAGGTAAAATGTAATATAAAATGACTCATTCCTAGGGAAACATCTTTTTGTTCCCGGAATATCAAATGCCAAAACTTAGGGTTTGTTTCCTTGTTTACCATAACAGCAATGAGATATAATCATAATAAATTATTCCCCTCTACTAGATTGTAAACTCTATGAGAGCAAGAATCTTGACTAGTTTTGTTGTTGTTGTTGCTCCTTGGTGTACAATAGGTTCTCAACAAATATTTGTCAAATTAACGAACAAACAAAATTGACCTTGGCATTCTTCTGTGAGTGAGTGTGTGTGTGTGTGTGTGTGTGTGTGTGTGTGTGTGTAGTTATCTTATTCAATTCTCCAAATAACTGCATTGCATGAATGGTGTACTTCCTGATTCTGCATACCGAGACTGTCATTTGGAAACAGTAATAATAGTAGCTTCCCCTTTACTGATCCTACATAACAATATGTCAAGGTCTGCCCTCAGAGCCTAATAAAAGGAAGAAATAAATGGAAGATGATGTTTTTATGAGTAGCTATGTTCTAACAAGCATACATTAAAGACTTAATAAAATTATTTTAAAAAATTTTTTTTTTAAATTACACTTCCAGTGAAACAACACTGATTAGGCTCATTAATCAAATTCTTGATAAGAAATGATTCCAGAGTTCAAGCCCCCTATATCCACTTTATGGAAATACTGTCACTCATTGGAATGCTACACATGTTTTAATTTGCTAACTCTGTAGTATCATTTAAATAGGGATTTTGAATTAAATTCCAATCATGGAGTTTAAACATAAAAATATTAGTTCAAGGAAAATGTTATTTTTAATGTGTGTACCATAAAACTTGAACATGATTTTAAATTTATCACTTTATTTAAAGATTTGTGAGTTTCTCCCCAACCATCAGGTAGCATTAAGCATCATATACTTCAAAAAGTGGTAGTAATTTTTTTATCTGAGTTTTAGCTACAGAAAAATGAACTTGTCATGAGGAAAAACAAAACAAAACAAAAAACTTTGCAGCTCTGTTTCCTGTTACGTCATAGTATCCAGAGAGGACTTCCTCCTCCACTGACCGCCCACTTCCTTTCTACTTTAGAGAAGGTGAAGAGAAAAAGGGCACAAGCATAGTTGTGTGTCTACACATGCCCAGAGAATGTGAACACACAGGGGACGTGAAAGTAAAGAAATGAAAAGTTTAAAACATAAGTTTCTCTCTACCTAGAGCCACTTATATTACAAACAAAAGAATCTAAAAATATTCTCCCATCAGTTTTTTTCTTTTGAAAAAAAGCACTGATTATCTTCAGTGAAAACATGTGAAGCTCTCCACCAAGTCAAAGTTACTATTGATTGGAAGTAACACAAACAATTGACTATCATAAAATACCCTTGTCAAAATGTCCTGTCACCAAATCACTGATGACAGATTTGGTCCCTCTCATAAATAACAAAGTAGAGCTCCAAAAGGGTGGAATAGATACACCTGAAAGAAAATACTGCAAGAATTCATGAAGTGAGGCCCTGCCCCACTGAACCTCTTGTGGGCTAGAAATAATCATAATATCGATTCTTTCATAGACCACGCCAAGTCTCATTGGGGTTTCTGATGAGTGTTATAGCTGCATGTTTCATTTGACTAATGATCAAATACCCCAACCAATGAAATTAGAAAAACCAGTCACTGAGCACTCTTAAATAATGAGAAATTCAAAACCAACTTCACATACCACATAGATTTGACTTTCCATTCACATGTTGCTATTCATTTGAAGGCAGTAAAATCCCTTTGAATTGTTTGTCCAAAAGTAATATGTTTTTACTTAAATTTATCATCAAAATGGTTGTTGGCATATAACATATGGCTCCAAACTCTCTCTCCTCACACACACACACACACACTTAATACCACTGTAACCACATTATGTGAAATAATTTATTCTGTTGATTACAAGAATAGCCAGTACAAAATGGGAAGCACCAACTTGAAGTGTCAGGTATGCAAAAGAGAACATGAAGGAAAGATCTAAGTGAAAAAAAAAAAAGCAAAGTCAAGGATTTTTGTTTTGTTTTTTCCTGTTATATCTTCAGCACCTAAGACAATACTTGACATGTACTAGGCACTCAGTAAAAACTTACTGAATGAATAACTCTCTAGTTCTTTCTCACTCACCCTTGTCACATAGTCCTAGATTTTGCCTTTGAAACCTCATGCGCCTTTTCTACGAGACACACCCAGGGAGGCATCAACCCTGCAAGATGGTCCCACAAAGCACCTGTCTACAGACCATCTCTAGCATCACCACAATATGAAATATCTGCTGACCCAAAAGAGACAGCACATTCAGTATACTATGCTGGCTTCCATAAAATTGTTTCTCATTTCAGTCCAGATACTACCTAAAAGTCACTTTTTTACGCCGATGTGAACAAATGAGACTTGATATGTAGCAGCCTTGGTTCAATCAGGAGATAGAAACCACAGAATGGGTTAAACAGAGGAAGATTAATATAAAGAACAAACTGTGATAAAAGAATGACTATAAAATATCAGGAAACTCTATATGGTACCATAGGGCTGAGAAAAAGTACCTAAAGAAGAACAAACTTGGAAGTGAGATCTCCTTACCAAGACTGAGGTTCAGACCTCATTAAAGTAGGTATATTTCAGCCCATAGGAGAGAAGAAAAGGTTACTGATTTGCCAGCCTGGAGCTAGTCTGCAATCTCACAGGCAAGCAGGAGGCAACCCTCCAGAATGGAGGCAAAGAACAGGTGATCGGCACGTGGTGTGGGCATGCAGAAGGCGTGGACCCCTCCAGGCTGCAGAGGAAATCTGGGAGCCAACACAGGTGGGAGGCCTTGGACACCAGTGCAGGCAGGAAGCCTTTGGGACACCAGTTCTCATTTCAAGAAGGACATGGAAGCATTATCATCAGGTGTAGGCTGCAAGGTGGCCAAGGATTCTGGGCCCAGAGCTCCAGCAGATATTTGTACTCTGACACCACTGAGATGGCCCATCCCCACCTCCACCTGCTGAAGCATGAAATAACAGGAGAGGCTGTCCCCTGCAGTGTCCCTCCAGTGCCTTCTACTGAGAAAAGTTAGCATCATGCTCACTGTGATGGAGAGATGCCTAAAGGAATCCCCTCTATTACCACAGGGCAAATATTGAAGGGTAAATTTGGAGCTAATAAGTTAACAATGGCACTGTTAATCTCAAAAAATAATACCGTGTACTTGTTTTTGTACATAGGACAGGTAATATGTACAAACATAGTCCCCAATTTGGACATAATGCAACCTCCAGAGAACTATTTCCCAGAGTAAGCATCTCCCCAGAGGTTGCCTCAAAGTGAATTCACAAAGTGAAGGCAGGTCTAAACTGACAGCCAAATCACGTTTAGGGACATATTTCTCCTGAAATATATCCAGATAGATCCCTAGAATAACCAACTGTCCAAAATACCAACAAGACCTTTCCCACAGTATAACGATTACCATTATAGAGAATCAATCCCTTCCCATTCACCTGATTCTGATATCTATACCCACCCTGAAATGGTCAAGACTTTTTATTTGCCTCATTATCTCATTATCTAAAATTGCACAAGATTTCAACAACTTAATTTTGTTCCTCACCAGTGAAAGTCTCATATATGTCACACCAAACTACTTGCTACCACCATTGCAGTGAAAAAACCACCCCTCATTGTTTTGAGCCTCAGGTCAAAGAATCCTTTGGCTCTTAGGCATGTAGAAAGTATACACACCTCCAACAACAAAAAGCATCACAATCCATCAAGCATTGGCAAACTCTCCAGTGAGTTTCCCTATATCTGAAATGATAATAAGGGAAAATTAATCTAAACATTTTCATTTCTAGAAATTCTATTCATCCCCAGATCTTAGAAACAGACTCTTCAGAAAGTCAGTTTAATATTTTACATACAGCCTTGGGCTTTCCTGAAAATGACAATTCCTGATAATTATAAGGCTACTCCATAACTTTAAGCATAAGAGAGGAAAAGAAAAGGAGTAAATGTTTACTTTTTAAGATAACTCAAATCTAGACTTTGTACATGTGTCCATCTTTCCACAAATAAGAATAAAACCCTTCAGGTTACTTTGTGACTCTGGGATATGAAAGAACTCAGACAGCCAGAGTCATAAAACCTTTTAAATATTCTTTTATGACATGACCTGAGGAAAGAACTCCAATAAAACTTATGAAAATATTAGAGTATGAAGTGAAGTGTTTCTCCCCTAAGAATGAACAGCATCCTGAAAGAAAATAATAGTTAATAAAAATCAGGCTTCCATATTGAGTTTTCTGAACTAATTATGATTTTCTGATTTTACCAAGTTTCCTCGAGTATCCCCTCAGAGCATTTCTAAACAGATTTGTTTTAAAACAATTTTCACTTAGATTAGCAGGGCATAGTTTGAGGAGGAAGACGTGAATTCCTCTTGAAAAGTAGTTTGATAAATTGCTTTTTACTGCCCAGAAAAAGTCTGGAAAAACTTGGTGAAAGTTAATAAATAAACCTGGTGAAGGTTAATAAATTATATTCTCAGTTTATACATTTTTGTATTTTCAACAGTTATTTTATTAAATAGTTGTCAGAACCTCCATTTGCTTGGAAACCCAGGAAGGCTCCCCCCTTGTGCAAATACCTGCAACAAATAACAATTAATGTAGCACTAGAGGCAAAGAACATATATTTTGGTTAGTTATGACATATTTGCAGGTCAGACGCCAACTAAAGCTGGGACAGGGTATGTTATTTAGAGACATAACTTACACGTGTGTTAATCTCTACTATGCAAGCTCCAGGCTCCTTTTTAATAATCTGACAAAAAGCAGCTGCCCTTATTGAATTCTTATTATCGGTCACATCATTTATGATCAGAACTAGTGAGCGTCCATTTCTTGAGCATCAGATAATGGTTATAACTGTGCAGTTCTGCTGGAGGATTGGGCCATATCCAAGTTAAAGAGTATTACTTGAAAAAAAATTTCCATCGAGCAACCACATACTATGTATCTATATGTGAGTGTGATAACATATTAAATTTGACTTTTCCTATTTCCTCAAGAGTTTCTGCAGAATAATAAGTGAAATATCACTTATGGAGGTCATGCTAAGATTCCAAGGGTTTCTGGAACTAGTTCTGAAACCCTTGGCTGTCACCCACTCTGAATCTCCTGCCTTCCAATTGCAGAGGGGAAGGAGCCACTTGCCACATCTAAAGCTAAAAAAGATGGTTTTGAGAACCACACAGAGGCTTGTGACTGTCACCTAGAAAATATTAAAGTCAGTAAATGGCTACAGTTTCCCTGAAGAGAGGAGGAGGAGAGAGAGCTGGGGGGAGGGGGGTATGGAAGTGAGCCACACTGCCGCCCCCAGCAAGGTGAATGGGCTTGTTTCCCATGGATCAGATACAGACCTGCCAGAAAGCACGCTGAAGAGCAAGGTATCCCCAAGGTGATTCCAACAGAGACTCTGATGGAATGGATCTCTAGAGAAGTTTCAAGCAATGGGGACATTGTCTACAACAGAGAGCTACAAATAGAACAACAATCTACAAGACAAAGTCAGCATTTGCACACCTGCCCCGCCCCAATTGAGAGTATTTTAACAGCCAAGAGAAACTTCAGATTTCCTTTTTGCCTCCTTACCTGTCTCATCCCATCTATACTCTCCTCAAGCCCAGAAGAGCTAGAAGCAGTGAACTGGGGATTAAGAAAAATACAAGGGGGAGCAATGAAAAAGATAAACTATACTCTTCATCTTACTGCAGATCTTGGAAACTGAGTCAAGCCTGATATGGAGGAGAAAAGTTGGATTGCATGAGATTGTGAAACTTTGAAATTAGACAGAACAAGATTCTTTAACTCCTGGGAAAAAATACTGACATAGTTCTATTTATCAATACCTGAACGTAAGTGGAAAACAGCCCAACAAAGACACAAGGCCGAAAGGGAACAAAAGGCCAGCTTTGTAGCAGCTTGATGAGGGCCATTAAACACCGCAAAGCAACGGTTTAATAAATGCTGGGTGGAGGTCACAACTTACACTGGACTTCCTAATTGAGGTTCCTTACTTCCTCCCCACCCCTCCACGAGTGTCTGGGTACATCACCCCCAAGTCTGAGGGTGAGACGTTACTGCTGCAAACTAAGGACAGTCCAACGTGAAGCATGCACACCAGTGTCAGAACAAAAGGAAGAAGAGAGATAATAGGAAAGGCCAGGTTTCCCCTCAGCGTCCAGTGCTGTGCAGCCAGTGCTGTCTGGTCCATGTCTGGGAAATAGCCCAGTACAAGCTGCCATATGGACGATGAGGAGGAGGAAGTCTTTCCTGTACGGGTCCTGGGATAAAGGGTAGGGAGCAAAGAGGCCTCAAGGACCTGGAGGAGGCTGGAGGTCCTGAGAAGCTGCGTCCAATCTGGCTCCTCGGGAGGTAGAAGGAGTGCCTGCTCCAGGGCACACTTCACCCTTTCCCATGGTGACACCTCATCATATTCCCTCCGTAGGAAAACACGGCCCTGGGAATGCCCACGTCTGACCAGTCTGAGCATATTTCTTCCTCCTGTAAGGGCAAGACTTGGAAAAGCGTGGAAGGTGAAGAGAAGTTTTCTCCTTTGAGGGGCAAAAAGAGCTTCCATGACCTTACATGATGGCTTTTCGGCAAACTGCTTTATAAGAACAGACATAACTCCTTTGAGGAAACTACACTGTGACTAGAGTGAATGATTTGTCTGAAGCCACCTGATTAACAGGTCTACTCCCCACTTCCCTTTCGCTGTGAACACCTAATGTTAAGCAATGATGGGATTCCATTACCCATTATAGCAGCAGTGGCCAACCTGGCAATCTAGACCACTTCATGTCTTCTTCTGACCTATTCTAAGAATACTCAAATAGTGAGACAGCTCTTCCCAAATACCCATTCCATAGGCAAAGCTCGTAGAAGAAAATAAATGTATTCCGATTTGTGGTGATACTAAACTAAATTGTATACTTGGCACAAGTGTGAAATGCACAATGTTATTCACTCTGGACCAAAATGACACAAAATGAAGTGAAAATTCTATAATTTTTCAGAATTTTCAGATAGATAGATAATCTCAATGATCACGACAATGACAGCACAACTTAGTTGAGTGCTTATCATGAACCAGGTACTGAGCTAGGTACTTTATATACTATATACTCTCTACATAATTTATGTACTCACAATCACCCTAGGATCTTTTCTTTTCTCATATCCAGAAGACAAAAAGGTTTAACAACTATAAATGACTTATCCAGGAACATACAGATAACAAATGGTGGAGAAAATATTCCAATCCAGGTCCTCAAGCTTTACACTAAAATACCTCTTATTAGAATGAAGGGTATCCTGAGTTTTGATTCTTAGATTGCTGCTGACAGTATCTTAAAGAAAAGATTGTTTATATCTGTGATATAAAAAGGTACACAGGCCTGATCAGTTGTTTCCTTACTGGCAGTTACTACCTAAATATGAGGGGCCATTTTGAGATACCTTTAAAGCAAGGAATCAATGACAATGGCTGTGTAAATAGCCCTGTATCAGTCTTCAGGGAACCGTTACCCTAGGCAGAAAAAACAGGGCCGCAGGGAGAGAGGGGGCAGGAAGAGAAAAAGGATGTGGAGGGAGACAAAAAAAAAAAAAAAAAGAGAGGAGATGAGATCATTTTTAAGAAAAGGTGCAGCTACAGCTAATAGTAATGGATTATAACACTATTAGCATTGCAGGGAAAATAATCTCCACCCAGGTATCACCATGACAGTTCTGATGAGGGCCAAGTAAGAACAAGGGAATCCCACCTACGGATGGGAAGGAGTGGTCAGCGGAGACCCACCTGGGAACACCTGAGACACCACCCCTCAAACTTGAATATTTCCTGCCCTCATTCGAATAAAATCCTACGCCGTTTTGTTCTTCGGCCCAGTTGCCCTCCTCGTGGCCCGCCCACTCCCACCGTTTGGGGCGTGCACTCTTTTTCTTTTAATAAACCCACTGCTGGCTTGACTTTGTTCCTGTGGCTTAATTCAGTATGACCTCGAATTCCTTCCTGTGACGTTTACCTAGAATCACTTTTTTTTTCCAGTAACAGAACCTTTGGTGAATAACATTATTTTTAAGCCAGTAGCTTAAAATGTTGATTTTATTTATTATACTGGATATGTACTTTCATGTGGACAACACTGTTTTACTGTTTTCTTGTTCTTTTTTTATATATATATATTTCTGACAGAAATTTTACTTTAATTAGAAAAATGGAGAAAGGATTTTAGGAGCTGATGTTTTTGTGTGTATGCTGCCTTGCTATACTTTACCTATTTCTTCAAATTTTGGTAACAGAATGTCTTTTGCCTCTTGTTGGGTATGTGTATATATCCTGTATTCCATGAAGATCCTCAGAACAACTTTTACTTGCATGGTGGCACACATGGAGAATCTCAGAGGGGGTTAAGTAAAGAATTGTTGATTGTTTCATCTCATTCATAGGCATTCAGAAGAGGAAGAATAAGTCCCAAAAAAAGTAAAATTAGGTTAGGAGTGACTAGAAATGTTTCAGTTGTCACCTCCTACAGCTAAAGTGCCCAGCGCCCAGCTGTCACTCTTGATTTCTTTAGAATCATGTGCTACGTAAAGACATGCACGAAAGCAATGGTACAAAGAGGAAGCAGCATTCCAGGTCATCATTTATATTTCAATAAATGAAGGCTGAAGCCTCCCTGCTACCAACGTTTTGCCTCAAACAGCTTTGGTAACACTGAGTATGTCCTAGGGACATCATCTGAAGACCTGTTTGGGCCACTGGCATTCTGTGACAGCTCTAGCAAGGGACAGCAGAACCTGAGGAACCCAAAGGATACCAAGGATGGATGGTAGGCCTGTGAGTTCACATGCTCCTTCCCTAGTCCTTCTTTTTCCTCTCAGGTTCTATTCAGCTTCAGGGAAGACAATGAAACTCAGAGATGCTGATCTCTACTGGACACATACAACTCCTGAGGACTTGTATCAGAACCAGTACATCCCTCAGTAGCACAGCCTGGAGCTCACGGTGGCTCTGGGGCCATCCTCAGATGACCGGTACCAATTCATTCCTCCACTCCCAAATTCTGAACAATCAGAGGATCCTGGAGGCAAAGTCAGAAATGTTTTCCTTAGAAGGACAGTCCAGGGTCCCTACAATGCATTTGTCTATCAATGTGGCAGTGAAACATCAGCAGGATTGGGTACCTTCCATCCTCACTGAGGAACTTAGCACAGATTTTCCTCTCTCTTACTTTTAAAGCACCTAAATGTGGTTCAGAAAGTACAAGACCTGAAGCGGTGAGCCAGACTTCATGGGTTTCCCCCAGGCGCTCTCCCTGTGCATTTCTAATGGGATGAGCTGAGCTGTCACATTTGTGTCAATTCCACAGCAGCTCAAGGCATCAGCCCATCTCCCAGAGCCCTGGAATCCTCCAGTCTCTGCCAGACTTTTTTCTGCTTTCTGGCACAGAGTGTGAAGCACATATTGGCATGTAAAGGCTGAGACTTCGAGAGGTAAGTAAATGTCAATTTACATTTGAAAGGTATTTTTATCTATTTCAGAAAGACCTATCATCTGCTCATTAACCGTCCACCTACAATTAGCTCTGATGCAGAATTGACCCTGATTCACCTCTCACAGATTTGCTGGAGAGCTTTAAACCCTCCTAATCTCAGTCTGGTTCTTATGTGGCTGCTAAAGTTTGTAGCTGAGTATTCACTGCAATCACCACTTCATTTGATCATTTAAATAGAGGAATGCATTTATTTTTCTCTTGACTCCTTTAAGTCTTTTTCTTATTAACAAAAAAGACCTTAGGTCAGGAGGTAGGCAGGGACATGAAGTAAATTACTGGTCTCTGGAAGAAGGCTCTGTACAAGAATAAGGCATCTGAGCGTCTGAACCTTCTAAGAGCTTCCTGCCCTTTACAAAATTCCCACCTTCTTTAGGGTTTTATGAATAATTGAAAACACCTATATTTGTGTCTGCTGAACTACTGACCACATTTTTTTTTTTTTTTTTTAGTATTGCAAGACAGCATAGTAGCGTAGAGACAGATGACCTAGGCTCATATTCAAGCTCTGGTAGTTCCTAGGTTTCTTAACCTTTCTGTGCCTCAGTTTGCTTACCTGTAAAATGGTCATATAATAGTGCTTCTCTACTAATATTGTTGTACAGAATTAGTTAATTATGCAAAACAAAACAATCACTGGCACAAGGTTTGGGATCTATGATGTTAGCTATGATTTCTCAAAATAATCTGTCTAAAATGATGTATTTAAAAAGATTCAAAATTAGGTTAAATTCTGAATTTTGCTCAAGTTATCCATCATCAGGATGTGTCTACCTCAGCAATAAGCTCAAAGTTTGTCCCTATAAGGAACTCTTTAATTTTTTCTTGAATTTTTATGTCCTAGTATGTAAAATGGAGTAATAGTGAGGCTTACCTCACAGGATTATTGTCTAGCAAACGAGATAAAGAATTGGGAACCTACAGCTGGAAGAATAACGCCTGGCGAGTGAGGCCAGGCAGTGTGGGGCAGACCGGGTTGCTCTTTGAGAGGCAACAGTATTAATGATGAGGAGAACAGGTCTAGCTTGGGATCTCAGGAAGACACAGGAAGGGTTGGGAAATGAAAGTCAATATAGGTCAGAGAGGAATAGAATACCGATGAAAAAATAAGAAATGTGTTGAAGCAAATAGGAGAATTTCTGCAATATTATTTTGTGCCCAAACCAACGTACCTCCAGCACACAATATGCCCTAATCTTTCTAATTATGTTAAACAAATGTGGGACAGGATGAACTACTGAATGCTATCTTAAGAAGAGTCAGCTTCTTTAGTGGAGGAAGAAAGGAGATTGAAATATTAGGGCTGCCCACAGGGGAGAGGACAAGGAGAGGTTTGGGCCACAGTGCAAGTTGTCTAGATGGACTGCCCGTTTGAATCCTCATCTACCTTCCTTATGAAGGACACTCATTCAGAACCTGGCCCAAGAGCCCTACTAAAATCGGGCACTAGACAGTAATTATTCAAACTGGTCTAATATCTATTAGTTAACTTCTGACAGAACACAGATGGGGCTCACTGCTGACTGGCATTATGCTTCCGAATTCAAAGGTCAAATTCAAAGCAGGTCAAGAGAGCTTCTAGCAGGAGTTTTCCAGTCCAGTGCATCTCAGTCATCACCTGAATCACGTGGGATCTTGTGAAAATACAGAATCCTGTTCAATAGATCTGGGGGAACCCGAGCTTTTGTACTTCAAGAAGTTCCCAGGTGATGCTATCGTCGCTGCTCGGAGGATCATACTTCATGGAGCAGGGGTCTCTCTCAGAGAGAAAGGGTTTTGACAACAATGACCACAAGCTGGGAGTTTCTATAAGAGGTACAAGCTCATTTATTATCTTGCTAGATCTCTTTGGAACTCGCTAAAGGATGAAAGGGTTTGCTCAGGTTTGGTCTTTAGGGAGTGGATGAATTATTCTCATTGTTTCAAGAAGTTGTGTGTTGGAAAATAAGATATTAGGGTTCCCTGTAGTTTTTTCTGAGTGCCCTGCCCACTGCAGACCCAAGAGTTCTTTAAGGTGTGTCTTCCACGGTGCTCCCTGTAGGATGCTGTCACTGTTTTTACAGGTCAGAGGTGTCAGACCAAGCCCTGGGCTGGAGCCAGAATACTCAGCTGTGACATTATGGATGTGACTGAATAATCTCTAGGGACTCGTTCTGCTCTAAAGTGACCTGATTCTAGGTTCTGGTTTCTTTCATCAAAGTATTGGGTATTTTTGTTTTAGTTACTGCTTATTTTAATCAGAGTTTATGCACTTTACTCAGCACAAAAGAGGGAAGTTAATACAACACGCTCATCCAGTTGTGAAGAAAATGGCACCTTTTTCTTACATCTGATTATGATAAGTAATTGAAATGAGGCATATAGTTAACCAAGGAGAAAATAACCCCCTGCAAAGTCTGCTTTTAAACATTCTGCACAAATAGTTACATGAATTTATCCAGTTTCTGTGGCTTAAACAAAATTAACTTTTCCTTTTTACCTTTAAAAACTAGTATATTAATCTTTTTTTTAAAAAAAGATATCTGTCTAAATATATCCAACAGCTCATGCTCACCTCCTTTGTCTTCAGTCTCCTTTTTCTTATTTTACTAGGAGCTAGCATTTGCTAATAGACTACACAATCCAGGCTATTTCTTATATTTACAGTTTATTGCCTATCACCATGCTAGAGTGGGCCTTGGCCCTTCAAGGGTAGGGATCTTTTCTTTCTTACTGAAAAACTTAATATAGTGTTAGGTATATAAAAAGCATTTTTTAATAAACCTCTAAATCACCTAAAATCTTCTAAATCCAAACCCCTGATTCTAGTCTCATGGGAAGAAAGAAAGATGGATAAGAAGAGGAAAGCAGAAACACATGTGTACATACATATTACCTTTTAACATTGTGCATTCTACCTGCTGCTGATTGAAAGGCTTCAGAATTTCAGAATAAGCTTTACTAAACAGAGTCATGCCAGTTAATGTGAAGTGTTTCATTGGAAAATATTTAGAATTCAAACAGAAGAATTAGCAATATTTGTAGTAAAGTGGTTTATTATAACTGATTTAGTGATAGAGGAACAAAGGCACACGAGGGCAAACCATTTATTTTTCCCTTCCATATTAACTGTAGAAGTCTGCCTTATTCTGTATTTGTCAGTATTTCTCCATCTCTGAAAACAACAGAATTTCTATAACCTTCCACATCCTGACAAAGCAAAGCCCAGCAGCATCAGGGGCTCTCAAATCCACAAAGAAGCCAATGTGGAGATAAAAGTGGACATGAGCTGTAAACAGCTGAAGAAGCTCATGTCACCTGCACTACAAGTAACTGAACAGACCATCGTTGTCTCTGCTGGCTTCTATAATTGATGAAACCTAAGCACACAGCCTCCCTGTCCCAGGCTTATTTCAATTCCCCACCACAGAGCCCTTCATTCGACCATCTTCCATGTATTAGTGCCTGAGGAAAGTTCTCTTTCATGCAGAATGCATCAGTTTAGGTAGCTGGAGAAATGTTCTTTTTATTACTGCATTCATCTCCCAGTAATCCATTTAATAACAATTATAATAACATCTTGAATTTAAAGAGTGCCTTTAGCACTGTTTATTTAAACAGTACTTTCTCACCAGTCAGTTGCTATTTCTTTGATAGTTTCCCTCTTAATGCTTACGTATAAAATGGAGTGATGTCCAAAAAAACAAACAACCCAATTAAAAAATGGGCGGAGGACATGAAGAAACATTTTTCTAAAAAGGACATACTGATGGCAAACAGATACATGAAGAAATGCTCAACCTCGTTAACCATCAGAGAAATGCAAATAAAAACCACAATGAGATACCACCTCACCCCAGTCAAAATGGCTATCATCAATAAATCAACAAACAACAAGTGCTGGTGAGCATGTGGAGAAAAGGGAACGCTTGTGCACTGTTGGTGGGACAGCAGATTGGTGCAGCCACTATGGAAAACAGTATGGAGGTATCTCAAAAATCTGAAAATGGAACTACCCTATGATCCAATAATTCCACTCCTAGGTATCTATCCGGAGAAATCCAAAACTCTAATTCAAAAAAATTTATGCCCCCCTATGTTTATTGCAGCACTATACACAATAGCCGAGACATGGAAACAAGCGAAATGCCCATCGGTAGATGACTGGATTAAGAAACTGTGGTACATTTATACAATGGAGTATTTTTTTTAATATTAAAAATCAGTTTTATTGAACGATCCAAAAATGAAATTAAGAAAAGCAATTCCGTTTACAATAGCACCAAGAAGAATAAAATACTTAAGAATAAATTTAACCAAAGAAGTGTAAGATTTGTACTCTAAAAACTATGAAACATTGTTGAAAGAAATTAAGACCAAACTAGATAGAAAGATATCCTGTGTTCATGGATTAGAATACTTAACACTCGTATTGTTAAGATGGTGATACTCCCCAAATTGATCTACAGATTCAATGCAATCCCTATCATAATTGCAAAGGCCCTTTTTTGTGCAGAAATTGACAAACTGATCCTAAAATTCATATGCAAATGCAAGGGACCCAGAATAGCCAAAACAATCTTGAAAAAGAAGAACAAAGTTGGAGGACTTAACACTTCCTGATTTGAAAACTTACTACAAAGCTATAGTAATCAAGACAGTGTGATACTAGCATAAAAATAGACATAAGATTGACAGAATAGAATTGAAAGTTCAGAAATTAACCTTTATATTTACAGTCGACTGATTTTTGATAAAGGTGATAGACCATTTTTTTTGGGGGGGGGTGTTAAGAATAGTCTTCAACAAATAGTGCATGGACAACTGGGTATCCATGCAAAAGAATGAATTTGAACCTCTACCTCACATCATATACAAAAGTTAACTCAAAACAGATCAAAAACCTAAATGTAAGAGGCAAAACTATAAAACTCTTAGAAGACAACATAGGAATAAATCTTTATGACCTTGGATTAGGTTTCATAAACATGTTAACAAAAAAGCACAAGTAATTGAAGAAAAATTGGACTCCTAAATTAGAATTTTTTTGTGCTTCAAAAGACACCATAAAGAAAGTGAAATGACATTCCACAATGTGGGTGAAAAAATTTTAAAATCATATTATACAATGGAGTATTACACAGCCATAAAGAAGAAAGAAATCTTACCATTTGCAATAACATGGATGGACCTAGAGAACATTATGTTAAGTGAAACAAGTCAGACAGAGAAAGACAAATACCATATGATCTCACTTATATGTGGAATCTAAAGAAAAGAATAAGTGAATGAACTAATCAGAAACAGTTTTGGAGACATAGAGGAAAAACTGAGGGTTGCTAGATGGGAGGGTGGGGCTGGGGATAAGGGGGAAGGTGAGGGGATTAGAAAACAGTCGGTAACCACAAGATTGCCACGGGGTTACGAAAGTTAATTTGGGGAATGTAATCAATAATGTAAAGATTTTGTAGGTTATCTGATGGACACTTGCCTCGTTTGGGAGATCACCTCAGGGAAGATGTAGATGCCTGATCACTGCACTGTACACCTGAAGCTGAAGCTGAACAATAATGAATGTCAACTACAAGTTTATATATATATATATATATATATATGTAAATGTATATACTTACAAGAAGCAGAGTACAGCATTAGGAATAGAGACAGTGGAAATGTAATGGCTGTGTGCGATGTCAGAGGGGTAGTGGATGGGGGAGGGGGGTTGACACAGTGTGAGGGATAGAAATGATAAACGTCTAAGTATTACTTTGTATTGTGCACCTGAAACTAATAAAATAAATAAATAAATAAATAAATAAATAAATAAATAAATAAAATATAAAAATAAAAAGGGGACACTAGGTCTCATGTGATAGGAACCAATGACTCAAAGTAAAGGCTTTGGGAATGGAGCCACTAGCCATTGGCCTTCCTCTATCTAGCTGGAAAAGAAAGGCAGTAAGTAAATATTTATCTAAGAGTTGCCATAATTTAAATGAAATCTTTACTTATTCTATATCTTATTATGAAGTTGAATTTCTAAGTCTGTTTACAAAAAGAAACGAAGAGCTTTCCCATATAATACAGAAAGTTTATAATAAAGTATTATTTCTAAGAAAAAAAAAATGGAGTGATGTCTGGGACAGAATCCTTGAATTAGAAATATTACTTTACGGCATCAGTTAGTGAAACATGGTGACGCCCAGAACAAATTACTGCAGACTACTTTGTGATTTATGGTTGTTGTGCCAAAATGCTCATAAAAGCCAGGCTCAGTAACAGCCAGAAGCCCTCTGAGAAGGGATCACCTGCTACAACCACAGACCATCAGGAAAATACAATGCATAGGTTCTCCACATGGGGGCATGGTGTAGAGAAAGGAGCATTAACTCGGCCGTCAGAAAGACCAACAGTGAAACTGAAACATACAGTGAACACTCAAGCAGTAGTTGGCATTTTTTACTATGCTCTATATCTCGAAGATATCAGCTTTACAGCTATAAATTTATGGAGCATTTAATATATTATAGGTTATTTTTCACAAAAATAGAATAGAATAGAAAGTATATGTTATTATCCCATCTTACAGATAAGGAGGCTGAGCAAACCACAACCTTTTAGTGTTCTGACTAAAAGCCTCCAGAAGTTTCCCACTGTACTTGGGATAAAATCCTGACAACGTGTCCTGGCTCACCAAGCTCTACCAGAGCAGGCCCATTCCCCTCTCTGTGACTTCATCTCCTACTACGGCATCTTACACTTCACCAGCACCCGCACCCCAGGTTTCCCAAACTCAATAAGCTTGCTCTCTCTGTGTAGAGTCCTTGCACAGAGGCCCGCCCACCCCCTCATTGGACCCCCATTTTTGCATGGCTATCTCTTTGTCATTCAGATCTCAGGATAAACGCCATTTCCAGAGAGGTCTTTCTCAACCAGCCAATCAGTAGTAGCCAATGGGTCATTCTCTATGACATTACTTGATGTTATTTTTCTGCATAGTTCTTATTACTCTCTGATTATTGTTCTTGTTTAGCTATGCATTTGTTTGTTGCACACACACACACACACACACACACACACACTCAAATGTCGGCCCAGGACCCTCAGGAACCTTGACAGCTGGATTCACTTCTGCATCCCAGTTCTTAGAACACTTTATGGCACACACTGGGTGCTTATAAATTTTGTTGACTGGCTGAGTGACTAAATGAACGAGTAACCGAATCACTTTGATGTTCAGAGGCTTTCCTTGTGTCTCGGCAAAACTTAAATTTGGTCACCTCCTCCGGTTTCTTGTCTATAGACACAGAGAACAAATAATGCAACTCATGTATCAAACATCCTTTATTTACTAAAACATTTTAATGAGCTCACCCTTTAGACTTTTGAATGCAAACACTGAAAGTGTCCCTGACAACACACATATTTATTCCCTTCATTCTCCTCCCCGTGACTAAATTAGTTGCAGTATATTGATTTCTGTTCCATCTAGCCTAGTCTTGCTTACACCAAGGGTGTTCTTCAATCCCCAGCCTCACCATGGACATCACTGCTGCTGCTGCCTGCATGCCCCACTCGGCCCCTCCGAGGTCTGCACTGGGAGGACTGACGCCTAGCTCTGACGGTGACCAAGATGCCACCCCAGTCCCTTCTTTGTGTTGTTTCTGAACTTCCAATTCTGGGGAGCAATGCTCATGACCACCTGGTAACATCTCCGTAATGTTTCCTCCTGAGATAGGAATATCTATTCTACTGAGTTATAATGGGAATTAAATTATGGAAGGTGCCTGTGGACCCTAAAAACTATGCCTAATTTTATATGTAAGTTTGCAAAGGTGGTAAATGTCAAGAAGAAGAAAAATATCAAAAACTTCTTCAAGTTCCAAAAAGGAAACAGTTCTCTGGTAGACACAGATGTTTTCCTGCCAAGGGTACTTTAATAAATAACCTTATAGCTATTTGCTTATAGGTAAGAGAGGAATCCTGTCAGATAGCAATAAATTATTGCTGTAATATAAGAATGCAACAGAACAAGGTTTGTATTGTTGAAATGTATATAGAGTTTTTTTTTTCAAAACAATCCAGATAACTTGACAAGAGACTGTCTTAAATAAATCTCCATATACCATGAGCCCTTGAGAACAACACACTGCTGAGTGCTGTCAAACTGCATAAACCCTAAAAGCAAATAGGGCAGTAAGGAGGGCAAGAGTAGGCCAATGGCATGTATGTGAGATGAGAGTCTCTACAAAAAGTAGCACAGTTGCCCAAAGTCAGAGAGCTTCTGTTTTAATTACAAATATTATCAGTTCAGAATAAATTAAAATTATCACAGAATATAGGACTGTTTTCAGTGTATAAAATTAAGAGCATCCAAGACACAGACGAATAGAAAAGTGATTTGGAAATAAGTCTCTGAATTTGTTTCTATGTGCTCTTGAGAGAGAAGTTTAATATAAACCAACACAGAGATTAGACAGTAGACAAAAACTACAGATAAATGGACATGCAAATAATAACTCTGAAAAATTACCCAATACATTTTCTTCATTCAGTTCAGTTAATGCTTATTTCGTCCCACCTGTATGGAATACCACGCCTGCTTCCCATTGTGTACCTTGTGATTCCCGAGACATCACTCAGCTTAAATTTGCACAAATTTTTCTAAGCTTTCAATTTGGCTTAATAGTTTTGCTCGATGATTTTGGATCTGAACTTCAATATTTAGATAAATAACAAAATTTGAAAGAAAACTCAGCCAACCTTGTGAAAAATAAAGTGCTCTCTTATCTTTTTCTCTTTCTAAAGTTGTAATTTGTTTCTGTTGGTTCAAAAATCCTATCATGTCCCCACAAAAATTATACTCTCACCACTATTATAATACATTCACACATAATAGTTTAAAAATTCATTCCAACTTATATAAAAAAATGAAAGAATAACAATGAAGATTTATTCACGTTGGACACCACTTTATTAAAGGATTCATTGGAGGGTTCCATTAAACATAGCGCTTTTCTCATGTAGTTACTATATTATTCAATTTACAAAAATTTGAATTTTTACATTTTTCTGGAATGTATTGCTCAAAGTGCAGTAAACCATAACCTGTGAAAATCACTGCATTTCATGACAGATCAAAGTAAGCCTCATAGATTTCTGTTAAAAACGAACACCAACTTAGTTAAGAGGGGTTTTGTTTGTTTTTAAGGAAATTCAAGAGTTTATAGCTCCATTTAAGCATCAGAATATGCTCTGGATATCATGAAAAGATCAGTGTAGGTAACGCTAACCCCTTAAGGAGACATGTGAGAGGAAGAAGGAGAATTAAATGAGGGAGGGCAAGAAAAGGAATCAACTCCTAGAATATGTCAGGATTCAATGCTCCATGAATATTTTTATGGTTCTGCGTGGTCAGGACTTTCTGAGCAAAGACTGCTAGCAACGTTGGTTAACAGATAATTGAAAAGCAACCCTACTAACAGAGGCCTCCTGAGCGATAGAAAGTCTTAACTCTCCTTGAAGCCCTTGATTTACCTTTCAGTGTGTGAAATAAGATTTCCCCTTCTCTCACGACAGAGGAATCGTTTCTGTTCCAGAGCAAAGGTCTCTCTACTTCTTCTGAAAGGAAGATGAACAAATGTGGCAGTCACTCTATATAAGCTCTATATAAGCTATATAAGCTCTATATAAGCTATATAATTTTGGGGTTACTCTCCCATGGTGCATGGGCAGGGACATCAGGCCTTCATTGCGTCACTCTATGGGGAAGTGGGGCCTGAGGAACCGGCACTAAGGTGCTCTGTGAAAACTAATCTGTCTATTTTCTGATCCTGAAAATGTGTGTCTCCTATCTGGATAAAATTGATGTAAAATATGAACAGATGAAAAGAGAATTTGTGGATAAAGAAAGGGAATTAAATTGATGGCAGAGGGGAAAACCCTCTTATGTAGACCAGAATTTCTCAATTTTGGCACTGTCGCTATTTTGAATAAATGATTCTTTATTGTGGGATACCATCCTGTGCACTGATATGTTTAGTTGTACCCCTGGCTTCTTCCCCAACAGATATCAATAGCACCCCCTCCAGTCAAGACAACAAAAAGTATTTCCAGACATTGGCAAATGTCTCCTGGATTGCAAAATTGTCCCTGGTTGAGAGTTGAGGACCACGAATATAGACAGATTAAATGTCACCATGGACTCAGATTCATAATAGACTTCAAATATGACCTCTGAAGTGGTCCCAGTACAACTATCTTTCTCCATTGGCTTTAGCAAACATTACCTCAATATTAGTTTCGGTCATTCAATTAAAGTCACCATAAACCAAAGCAATGCTTTATGGGATTATTCTACTTAAAATGATAGCTTCCTAGAATTATGTAATTCACTCAAGACAATAGTGCAATTAATTGGACAGTAGTAATCCAATTAAAAAAACAAAATGCTAATATATGAAGTTGTTCACCATCTACAGAATTTCAAGATTACAAGGGCTCTAACGCCTCATCACCTCTGATGACACTTTTAATGCTTTAATATTGTCCACAATATTCCTGGTGAGTGACAATCCACCCAGTGTTTGAACATCTCCCCCTATGGGAAGCTGACTCCCCTTGAAGAGGTCCATTGATTTCTAGATAATTCGGAACTTTAGAATTTTCTTCCTTAAATTGAGGAAGAAAATTGCCAACTTATATTCAACTTACTCTCAATTTCAACTAGAAAAAGTTCCCCTTCATATTCGTATGTCATGCTGCCAAATCCCTATCTCCTTTTAGCTTCCAACCATTGATCCAGTGGGTCATTCAAACAAATCAAAATCCCTTCCCACATGACAGAACATCACATGTTTGTAGTCAATATCATATTTCTCCAAAATCTACACTTTTCTGAATTAAATACCTATAATTCCTTCCACTATTTTTTATAGAGCCTGATTTTAAGTACTTCGATTCTCCTGGCCATTCTCCGAAATGTTTACAGTTTGTTCATGCAGCTTTTATAATCTGGTTTCCAAAAATTGAATGCCATGCTCCAAATGTGATCTGAACATTATGCTGTAAGAGCAGACAGCAGAGGGACTATCATGTCCCCATTCTAGGCATTACATTTCTTTTAATGGAGCCTAAGATGGCTGTGCTTAGCCATAAAGCAAACAGAGAAAGAATAGAAAAACTTCTTGAGGCCAATGGTATAATTCTGATGAATGATCAAGAAAATAGAAATTCTGTTATGCCTCTGTCTTCTCTAACAAAGAAAATTATTTTCTGAAAGAAAACTTTTAAAGAGAAAAAATGGCTTCCTATCTTTTTCAGACAAATCATATTGTTAACTTACATTCAACTCACTATCAATTTCAACTAGAAAAAGTTCCCCTTCATATGTGATGCTACCAAATCCCTCCTATCATAATTTGTGAAGTTAGTATTTGAATCCAAGTTTAGAATCTTACATTGACCTTCACCCCAGAGAATCTCTGTAACGATACTTCCTAGATTTGTATTTAAGTTTAATACTGAATTCCCGAATCTAGTTATGCATTCTGCATTTTCATGCTTTTAGAAAAATTTAAGTTTCCCTGTTCCTCTCATCTAGCACCTCCTAATGTTGTTTACATTTTCATATATATTCGGCCTCATTCGTGGCCACCTTCTATGTTTTCTACTAAGATGAATGAACCACTTCAAGGGGGTTAATCTTGCCATCAATGGACTTTTTCAAATGTAGGCTAGATATCAGTTACTATGAATTCTCTTTCAGAAAATAATTCACCTTGATACAAAAGACAGAAGCAAAATATTTATTTTCTTTATTATTAATCAAAATTATATTATTGACATCAAGCAACCCATCTTTCTGTTTGTTCTATTGCCAATATAAGAAATTGAAGTCACTTTTGACATTCTTCCTCTTTTATCTGAGCCTCAGCTTCTGAATTCCAGTCAAAGTCATGTACGATCCAAGATGTTTTAGAAGATTTGAATATGGATGAACCCTGAGCTTGGAACACTGCTCAAAATAAGGAAGAAGTTGTCTAAGAAACTAAACAGAAGGCAAACCTCCGGGATTACACAGATATACTGAATAACTAGCTTTACCTTCACCTACTCTAATATATAGAGTTTTGCACTACTTTACCAAAAATCCTTTAGAAGCCCTAGAGCACAGAATCAGAATTGTGAGCATTATCGATAAGAAAAAATTAACATATCATGGAAGCTTTGAAATCCCGGATAAGACAGGGCTTTCTCTGCCACTCCCATTCTCACGCCAATATCAGAAAACATCTATTACAAAAAAGCACAATGACTCTGAAATACAGTCACCATCTTCTTTCTATTTATCTCTTTCCTATACTTTCAAAGGCAACTGAAGGCCCATCAATAGTGTGAAAGTTTTCTTGAACAACCTTGTCATTCCTATAACGCCTTTCTTTAAGTGAATTGCTTAATGTTCTGTCATGTCTCTCAAATATCCTGTAAATTTATTAGAGACAGCACTGGCATCTGGTCTTCCATATGTACCCCCAAACAACTAAAAAGAATAGGTAAATTTGCTGAAGTGAGCCCTCCATCAAAAACTATACCTAGAATATATGTTTAAAAGATAAAGCCTTTTTATGTCAGTATTTTTGCTTTGTAGTAATAATCTGTCAACTTTAGCAAATAGCATTTTTTTCTAATTTGTTTCTGTTTCATTTGCTGTCCCTGATAGCCTTTTAATTAGTTTGCTTACTTGTCAAATGCCAGTTTACTATGCTTGTTTTCCTTCATGGATTCAAAACTAATCAGGGCAGGTGTTGTATATATTGTATAGGATGACATGCTGTCGTGATCAATTGCTAATTAATTCTTTCTGCTTCTGTGTGTGCACTCTCTCAAATGAAAAACAATAAACAATCATTAGACATTTTGTATTTGTTAAAGCACTTCATAATTAATAGTAGAGATGGGATTAATATTTAAGTAAGTGCTTTCATCCAAGTGTTAGCGAAGACGCTGCTATCTAGACACTATTGTTGATTTCATTTTTTTTACTCTAAGAAGCCAGTGATTATTTCTAGACAACACAGGAATATATGAGAAGGAAAAAACCCACATAGGCTACAACTCCCATATACTGTTAAAGGTGAAACATTTTAAAGGTGAAACATTCAAAAAAATAATGTTTTTTTAATAACAAAAATATTACCCAACAACTAGTAAGTTCTTTCTGTGTACCAGGTATTTAACGTGTATTATGCCATCTAATCTTTATACCAACTAGTGTTGGCACTACCACGAAATAGATGAGGAATCTATTGTGCCAGGTAGACAGACACTTATCGGGTACTAGGATTTGAGATGAGTTTACAAAACCATACAGCATAAGTGTATTGGAGAAAGGGAGAAATGTAAAGAGAGAGTCAGCAAACAGAAGGCATGGGTTCCCATCTGCTCTTTACCTCATAGTGAGACAAGCTGGGCAGAATACTCGGCTAAACTCTCAGAGTGATCCCATATTCTTTACTTTTAACAAGGTATGTAGGATATAGCAGTTGTGTGAGGAGAAAATAATCTGACTATGTTTTGGGTGCAGTTTGGTTTTGAGCACCAGCAGTTTACAAAATTTGTCTATAAAGCCAGCTTCCAGGCTTCCGAAACCTTGAGGCCCATGAGATACCCCAGCCTCTCCTATCATAGAAATAAATACAGTCCTAGGAGTAGCTGCTTCTACTGACAGAAGGGGAAAACTGGGTCTCAGCAAGCTCTTTGTCCAGAGTGAATAGCCCATGGTTACATTTGGTTTATTTTGTTCACTGAACCACAGAAATTAAGTCTTAGAAAAAAAATTACCTACTCGGGATGAGAAGATAACCGAATATCATGGGAATTTCAAGAGAAACAGTTGACCTAGAATTGTGAACTTATTCTATTTTTTTGGAATAATAAGATAGTAAAAAACTGAACGTTTACTACCAACAGATCTACAATAAAAATCTACCAAGATGTACTCCAGGTGGAAGGAAAATGACAGCAAAATGATGCAAGAGAAAATGAGGAGCAAAATAATTGTTAAACATGTAGCTCAATAAACACTGTCTAAATTAAGAAATAAAAGGAAAACAATACCTAATTTGTGGGATTAAAAAAGCACAGAACAAACAGTGAACGGTGATACTACATAAGTCAGGAGAAGATGATTGGAGTTTATATATTCTATAGCCCATGTGTCTTTGGGACAGAGATTTTGATAAAATATTCAGAATTAGATATGTAAGATAATATTTCAAGAATAACTATTTAAAAAGAAAAATATGTACAATTATGAAACAGAAGAGGGAAAACGGAATAAGAAAAAAAAAAGTAACCTATCAAAAGAGCTACAAAACAAGAAAGGATAAAAAAGAAACATAGAGAAGTAGGAAAAAATGGAAATCACAAAGTAAGATGATGGAAACATGTTTAAATATGTCAGTAATCAAACTAAATGGAAAAAAAAAAAACTTGCCAAGTAAAATATAGAGAATTTCAAACATTTTTAAAATTCAGTTATATGCAGTATACGAGAGGCACACTGTCTTAGTCAACTCAGGCTGCCCTAACAAAATACCACAGACTGATTTAAACGGCAGGCATTTATAGCTCACAGTTCTAGAGGCTAAGTCTAATTTCAAGATGCTGGCAGTTTGGTTCCTGGTGAAGGTTCTCTTCCTGGTTTTCAGTAGGTCACTTTTGCACTGTATCTTCCCATGGCTTGGGTGATGGAGGGAGGGAGAAAGAAAGACTAGAAAAGGAGGGAGGGAGGAAGGGAGGGGGAGAGAGAGAGAGAGAGGGAGAGAGAGAGCGCGCGCGAGCATGGGCATGCTAGTCTCTCTTCCTCTTCTTATAAAGACACTAATCCATCATAGGGGCCCTACCCTTATGACCTCATTTAAACCTAATTATCTCCCAAAGGCTCATCTCCAAATACCATCACATTGAGGGTTAGAGCTTCAACATATGAATTTGGGGGAACACAAACATTTAGTCCATAAACACATACACAATACAGAAGGATATAGAAAAGCTGCTTGTAAAAGATAGAATATTGTCTTTTATATACCCATCCAATGCTAGGTACAATAAAGCTGGCTTCGTTATTTAAATATCAGCTAAGCCAAATTTTAAGACATAAAGCATCATTAGGAATGATGCTAGGGACACAACATTATAAGAGGTTCGGAAGATATTATAGTTCTAAACTTCAATTGGCCCAATGAAATACCATATATAAAATAAAAATTGATAGACATACAGAAAGAAAAGCACAAAATCACCATGACAGTAAATGGTTTTATCACTGTTCTGACAATTTTAACAGGCACAGTCACTTGATCAGGTATTACCTATGGCTGCTCTGGGGCTTACAGTGGCAGAGTTGAGTGGTTGAAACAGAGGTGACGTGGTTCACAGAGCATAAAATATTTACTATTTGTGCCTTTTACAAAAAAGGTTAATCAACCTTTGCCCTGAGGAAGATCCTGAGACAGATATTTGAGTAAGTAGTTTATTTGCAAAGTGCGGAAAACACTGGTAGGGAAGTGAGGAAAGATGACAGGGAAAAGGAGGCCATCACCAAGGTGTGGGCCAGCGAGCTACAATGGTGCGTAGGCAGTGCTTAGTGCTACAGGGTAATTCTGAAAACCAGTGTGGAACCTATGCCTCACAGAAAGAGCCAGGTTTTAGATACCTACCAAGACAGAGCAGATATGACAGCCGGAGAGAATGCCAATGGTCCCAGCTGCAGCCCTAACAGAGCCAAAGCAGTGTACTGAGAAAGGAAGGAAAGTCAAAGAGCAAAATAAGGCAAGATGGCAAAAGAACAGAGGTTCGTCCTAATCCGACTCCCTCCAAGTGCACATTTCTGAGCCAAGTGCAGGTCTGAGCTGAGGAAATGTGGAGAATTTTTTAACTGAATAAGCAGTTGAAATTTAAGTTAAGATGTGACTGGACTTTTTGACAACTAAAAATGAGACTGCCCTATTATATAAGTGAGATGGAAAAAGCTATGAGATTTGTCTGAGGAATCGATCTGAGACAGAACAGGGAAGGCCTACAGTGTTTGACAACTTCGGAGGGAGAAAATGAATACTATTTCATAATGGCACCTCACCAAGTCCAGATCATTTAATTAAACATTAATAAAAGATAGTTCTCAAGATGTTAGAGTCTATAAAGATCCAAAAACAGCACAATGTGAGGGATCAACTCGGGTAGAGAGCAGGATTTGTTCAAGTGGAGGCTGAAGCTTTCTCTGAGGAAGCCTGGCGTGCACCAAGGACTGGGCTAGGTGCTGAAAACACAGGCATGAAAGACTAAGATTTCACAGGAAGAGAGCATTGTAAAAAGACCTACTGTCCCAGGAAGTAGTACCACAAGAACACAGGACTGACATCTAACAGCCGCATACACACACCACCAAAAAGGCAATCAATGGTCGTGAAAAAATATATTGTTAATAAGTGGCACAATCACATATCCCTGTTTTGGAAAATTTACTATTAACAATAAAGTGGAAGGTGGACTGGATGAGCAAGTGCCAGAAAAAAGGCAGTAACAATAGGAATACAAGGAAAGAGAATTCGTTAATGGACACAGGTCAACCCAGTCTGGTCCTTGTCTCAGGGTAGATATGTGATCTCTCATGACTGTCCCAGAAACGGGAGCACAGGAGGAAAAAACATGAACATATTTGGAGAGAAGTTTCCTGTAAAACATCCACTGAGGTATCCGGAAGAGCCATTACAGGAACCTTCACCTTTTACCTATTGTTAAAGGCTCATACCAGATGCTGTTCTTGGAGAACAAACTTTTCTTTCCTGCACTTATTGTCTGTATTATTCGCCTACTGTTGTTATGAAGTTCAAATTTATTTTGTCACTTTAATATGACCTTGGAAGGTTGGAATGAATTATTTTTACTTTTCACTGAGCTAAAGTAGAGATTAGACCATAATAGGTGCTCAACAGAAACTGAATAAAGGATGCCTTAATGCATGAACACTTGTCCCTCAACCTACATTTACCAGGACTGAAAACTATAATATGGTCAGTTAGTTCCCTGCTAAAGGAGCCGCTAAAAGTATCTCTCTCTTAGGCAAATTCAAAGGGAAAAGGAAATCTAATTGGCTGTTTGAGTTGAAGCAGTCTCTCTCTATGTCTCTGTCTCCTCCATTCCCCTACCAGGATTCAACATTGAAGTTCAGAGGGTAAAAGAGAATCAGTACTTTTCACAACAAGAGTTAGCATTTACTGAGCACTTTCCATTTGCCAATACAATACTATGTATATTATATGCATTATCTCATTTTGTTCATTCATTCATTCATTCATTCATTCATTCAACAAACACTAGTTACATGAATAGTCTAGGCACTGTTCTAAACATCAGGGTCACAACAGTAAACAAAACAGAAGTGTCCTCTCCTCGTGGAGGAAAGGGTTATAGAAAATATGGACAGTGAGCAAGGTAACCAGTAATAAATAAGCAAAATTCAGGTCATACAACTGTAATAAAGGAAATAAGTTGGGAGATATAATAGAAGAATGTGGAGGCAGCATAAAGAAAACAGATAAAAAGATATGTGTGGAAACAGATAAAGAAAAGTGGATGGATGATTAAAGATACAGTGTGGAGGTACAACACGCAAATCTTGCTGGTCAACTGTGTGGGGGAATGAAAAGCAAATAGATATCAAGAGTAAAACCTAGGTTTTTGGTTTGAACAACTGAAAGCATTATGGTGTCATTTATTAAAAGAGAATAGAGGGAAATAACTGGGGGGCAGGGCGTGGAGGGGAGGAATCAAGTCAATTATTTTCAGCAAGTAAAGCAAGATACACATCAAATTATGAACAAGTAAAGTGACATATATACGTCTAAGTATATATCAAATCAGCAGTTAGATTTATTAATCTGATGTCAAGCAGGAGATAAACATTTGGTGCATATTGGGAAATAGAAGGTATTTAAACAATGAAAATGATTTATATTACCAAAGGATGGCATATTAAAAAGAAGAGGAGAAAGGGTAATCGAGAGAAAAAAGGGGAGAGATAAGGAAGAAGAGAGAGAAGGAGAAGAACACAAAATTTAGCTTCAGCACACACTAACATTAGAATTTGAACAGAAATAGGCAGGGGCTGAATAAATTGAAAGAAAATCAAGAGTAACTTATAGTCAAAGTTAAGGAAAGAAAGAGTTTCAAGAAAAATGTAGTATACCAAATACTGTTGACTTGTTAAATAAGGTAGATAAAGAAAATCCACTATATATATATATATGGGATAGAACGGCAAACTTGGTGTTATTAGCACCACACTCTAACCAACTGAACTAACCGGCCACCCCCACAATAAATTTTCACAATAACCCTGAGGTAATCATCACTACTGTCTCTACTTTAAACTTTAGAAAACAAGAGTTTTAGAAAGATTATCACTTAGAAAGCAAGTTCTGGAAATCAGATTCTAATTGAGGATATCTAACAATAAAAAAGTTTATCATAAGGAAGTAGAGATTGAAAAAAAGCACGCAGCATGTATAATTTGTGAGAGAGACAATGCTAAAGAAGTGGTAAGAAATAAGGTTCTGAACACCAACTTATGATTTAGGAGAATGAAACATTGCTCACTTTATTTCAAATTGAATGGTTTATTCATTCACCAGATAATTTCTGAGTGTCCACTCTGCCTGCCGTACACTAGCCTAGGCTCTGGACATAGCAGTGGATACCAAGACACTGCCCTCAAGGTTCTTACATTCTGTGAGGGCAGCTAACCATAAGCAAGCAAACAAATAAATATTATAGTTTTAAGGAGTAATTAATGGTAGGAAGAAAAATAAATCAGGGGAAGGTATGATAGAGAAGCAAGGGCTATTATCAATGGGGTGGTCAGGGGGTAATATTGGAGCAAAGACTTAAATAAAGAGAAGGAATGAGCCGTGGGCAGGTCTGAAAGCAGGTCCATCAGCAAGTGTAAAGGGCCAGGAACTGACTGAAGTTTGGTCTGTTTGGCAGAAGCGCGAGAAGAGCCAGAGTGGCTGGAAAAGAGTGAATGAGGAGGAGCGGTAGGGAAAGAAGTCTGGACTATGGGAAGGAACTGAACTGTATGTAACCCAATAGGCTATGGTAAGGAGTCTTCATTATGTTCTAACTGCTATCTCTTGGAGGAATTTTGAGCAGGGAGGGCATCTGGTCTGATTTATATTTTCAAAGTCCATTCTATCTGAAACGTGGGAAATAGAATATGGGGATAAAACTGGATGCAAAAAGTTGCCTAGGTTTGAAATGATTTGATGTAGCTTTTCAGATATAACTCAAAGCTTTACATTCTCATAGGTGCTAACTATGCTGTGGGTCAAAACATTCCTGTTATGTGGTAGGCATGTGTTAATTAAGAAAAGAAGTTAAGATTAGAATGAGGTAAGCTTGCCGCCAGCAATACAAGTATTTGAATCATAATTAACAGTCTTGATTTTATGGGCATTTATCCAGACCCAATCCGTGAACTTCATTGCTCTACTTTTATGTTTTCATAAAATCTTAATAGGCTGTTTTATTTTGTTCTTGGACACTTTAATTGTAAAAATTTTTGTAAGTTACATGAATGCTAAGATATAGAATCATTTGCACGTATTAAAAAGAAAAGAGAAATATTGTGAACCATTTAAGCATTTCATATAACAATTGCATTTCAGTATTAAAGGAGAAAATAAGTATTATAACACGAAATATGCAAACAGAAGAAACCAATAAAAATCAAATGTATTTTTTAAACTAGAATCTCATTAGTTTCTTTTTATTAGCTTTCTAAGGAAGCATATCAGTCTTCAAGAACAGTAGAAAAAAACAATTAGATATAAACATGCTTTCTTATAGAAAATTAGAAAATGCTTGCGCATCTGTGTTTCTGGGACTAAGAGCTATTGAAACTCCAACTAACTTAACTCAAACTAATCTTATCTTACCTGAAATTCTATTTTATCCTTAGGGATTCTGAATTAGATTTTAGTAAAGAGGATTATTTATAAATAGAACTATAATGATATATTTTTATTGAAACAGTGATATTCTTCAAATCTGGACTACTATTCTCTGCCTTAGGCTGATTGAAAATAGTTTCAAAAAACTCAAATGTATTTAAGGAAATACCACAGATTATTTTCAATGTCCTTTCCATGGACAATGAGATGGAGAGAAATTAAATCTTTGTAGGCTTCACTGACAGTGAATCCACAGAATAAAAGTTTTTGACAAAAACCTGAGGAAACATCTGTCTGTTTACTGGGCAGTGTCGACTTCAGGCCACTTAATTAAGTAAAAACTGAATATATCTCAAAGGGCCTGGGACATATTACCTTATGCATTTTCCCAGACTTTACAATTATTTTATATTAGCTTGGGAGATGGAATTTGCATTTAATCTCCCCCCAAAAAAAATAAATAAATAAATAAATAACACTTGGCCTCCTTACATTCCAACAAGTGTTTTAACAGAACTTCCTACTCAGTTATGGGGCAGGGGGAAAGCTCACTAAATTAAACAAGGAGAGTATAGCCACTCTTAGTTAAGGTAAGTGGAATTCAAAGTATTTTCAAACAAACTAATCTTAATATTTCTGAATACAGCAAAGGTCTGAAACTAAGCTATTTTAAAATGTCTTGGATAACTTGATTGAATTAATAAAATATATGTGTTAGCATCACTCTATGAAAAAACTGTACTTAAAAATGCTCAAAAAACTGAAGAAGAGGACATCAGAAACATGGCAGCATACGGGGCCCCCTTCATCTCTCACTTTGAAGTTATAAGTTGAACAGATATAATTCAACAAAGGATTCCCTAAGAACACATAAAACGTTGGAGAGTTCCACACATCGAAACATCAGAAGGTGGGTGAATCAGGGTGAACAGGGGAGAAGGGAAGGAAGAGAGAAGTGCAGAGACTGGGTCCACCAACTCAGCCTGGAGCTCACTGCCGGTCCTGGACAGGGGAGGATTGAGACTGCAGATGCATTCTCTGTGGCCCTGATCACCCCGCCTGAGTGATCAGCATGTAATAGAGCTGAACCCAGGGATGCAGCAGAGATCTCAGGGCAAAGACCAGAAACAGAAGTGCTACAACTCTAATCTAATAGCCCTCCCTCACTGCCAGGCAGAAAACAAAGCCATGTAGCCTGGCATCGCCTGCCAACCCCCCAGAGCTCGCCTCCTCGACAACCTCCCAGTGTTAGCAGCAGACCCCAGAAAAACCTATAGCGGTGTCAGATTAACGAGCAGAATATCTACACCCCTGAGAATTGGACGATAGTTCCTGAGCAGCAGATGCAAACTGTGGCTAATTCCAGTGACAAGGGAGGAGATACAGGGGTGAGGCAGCTGTGGTCTGACAGTCACCATTACTTAGAGGAGAACAAAGCCACAAACACACCAGCTGCCTCTCCTGGGCCACCTCAACTCCACTTTTCATGCTGAGGCACACAGCTCTGCATCTGATTTCACCCACCACATCATCCCACAGGGGGTGGTGCCCTGAGATCAAGGTGACCTGGTCACAGAGGAGACGTCCACCTCCCCAGGAAATCTTCCGCTGCAAGAAGCCAGAACAGGGCAAGAAAAAATAAAACGATCCAGTGCTACCTACTGAAAAGACCTCTTCATATCAATGCGCTGCAGAATTCATCCGCACAGAGGCCAAGGAAGAAAAATAATTAATAAATTATCTTGAATAATCAAGGTAACAAGGCAGCTCAGAAAGAAAATGAAAAATTTCCAGAAAATAAACTCAAACACAATGGAAATATATGACTTAATGACAGAGAATTCAAGTCATTGCAGTTCTGAAAAAAATAAAAAAGATGCAAGATAACCCAGACGGGAGGCTTAATGAAATCAGAAATAAAATCAATGAACAAAATGAATACTTTACCAAAGGGAATGAAATTTAAAAATAAAAATGAAACAGAAATTCTGGAGCTGAAGAACTCAGTAAAAGAGACTAAGAATGAAATAGTGAGCTTAGGAAATAGAGCTGACCAGATGGAGGAAAGAATTAGAGATATCAGAGATAGAAGTCTGGAAACGATGCAGATGGAAGGAGAGAGAGACTTGAGAGTTAAAAGAAATGAAAGAACTCTACAAGAACTTTCTGACTCCATCAGAAAGAGCAATATAATAATAATGGGTATACCAAAAGGAGAAGAGAGGTAGAAGGGTACAGAGAGTCTATTCAAACAAACAGTTGATGAGAACTTCCCAAACCCATGGAAAGAACTGGATCCTCGAATCCAAGAAGCAAAGAGAACACCTAATTACCTCAATCCTAAGAGGCCTTCTCCAAGGCACATTATATTGAAGCTGTCAAAAATCAATGACAAAGAAAGAATTCTCAAGGAAGCCAGGGAAAAGATGACATATAAAGGAAAGCCCATTAGATAATCTTAAGACTTCTCAGCAGTAACTCTACAAGCCAGGAGGGAGTGTAATAAAATATGCAAAGTATTAAAAGAGAGAAATTATCAGCCAAGAATAATATATCCTGCAAAGTTATCCTTCAGATATGAAGGAGGAATAAAGACTTTTCCAGATATACAGAAGCTGAGGGAATTTTCCACCACAGGCCTACATTACAGGAAATACTGACGGAGGTTATTCTGCTCGAAACAAAAAGACAAAAGGGTACAAAACTATGAGTAAGATTACTAACAGACTTACAGAAGCAGGAAATGGCATCTCCAACACAGAATAGGGTACTACCATGCTTCCCCCAAAATAAGACCTAGTTGAACCATCAGCTCTAATGTGTCTTTTGGAGCAAAAATTAATTAAAATATGACCAGGTCTTTATAATATAATATAATGTAATGTAATATAATATAATATAATATAATACTGGATCTTATATTAATTTTTGCTCCAAAAGATGCATTAGAGCTGATTGCCTGGCTAGGTCTTATTTTCGGGGAAACACAGTATACACTTAAACATAACATAAAAGAAAAGGAGATTAAAAAAGAAAAAGAAAAAAGAAAAGAAGACAATTTGCTACCAGACTCAGAACTCAGAAATGCACTCACAAGATAAATAGGGATAATTTGTGGCTACAAAAACATAAAAGAGGAAGTAGTAAAGGTCTGAATTTGCAAAGGGGAATGGAGATAAGATGCATGCAGAAGAAAAATACTATTGTATATATGAAACTTTCTTTTACATAAATTTAATGGTAACCATTCCAAAAACAAAACAAAAAAACCCAGAACTGAAACACATAACATAAAAAAGGAAAAAGAGGGAAATAATCAGAATACCATCAAATTAAAACAACAGACAGAAACACAAACAGAAATAAACAATGGAGACACCAAACTACCAGAAACCAATAGATAAAATGGCTATGGGAAATCCTCAAATATCAATAATGGAATGAACCTACCAATAAAAAGGAACAGAGTATCGACTGGATCGAAAACCAAAACGCAAGCATATGCTGCCTCCAAGAGACATATCTCAGCTAGGCTAAAAGTGAAAGGGTGGAAAACAATACTTCAAACAAATGGCATCCAGAGAAAAGGAGAGTAGCCATACTTACATCTGAGGAAACAGACTTCAGGATAAAAAAGGTAACAAAAGACAAAGAACATTTCATAATGATACATCAAGAAAACATAACACGTATCAATAAATATGCTCCCAATCAGGAAGCACCAAAATAGACAAAGCAACTACTAACAGAACTAAAGAGAGAAACTGACAAAAACACAATTATAGTAGGGGACCTAAACATGCCATTGACGGCTCTGGACAAATCATCCAAACAGAAAATCAATAAGGAAATATCAGCCTTAAATGACACATTAGACCAAATGGACATAATTGACATTTACAGAGCCTTTCATCCTAGAGCACCAGACTATACATTCTTTTCTAGTGCAAATGGAATATTCTCAAGGATAGACCACATGTTGGGACACAACACCACCCTCAGCATATTTAAGAAGACTGAAATCATACCAAGCATATTCTCTGCCCACAATGTTTTAAAATTAGAGATCAAAAATAAGAGCTCTGCAAAGAGAAAACAGAAAAAAAACACAAATACGTGAAGATAAAAATCACATGCTACTAAAGAATGACTGGGTCAAAAAATAAATAAAAGGAGAGATCAAAAGATGTAGAGAAACAAATGAGAATGAAAATACATCCTATCAAAACTATTGGGATGCAGTGAAAGAAGTATTAAGAGGAAAATTTACATCATTAAAGGTCTATCTCAAGGAACAAGAAAAATCCCAAATAAACAACCAAACATTACATCTTAAAGAACCAGAAAAAGAACAAGTGAAATCCAAAGTCAGCAGAAGGAAGGAAATTATCAATATTAGAGCAGAATTAAATGCGAGAATAAAAAGAAAATAGAAAATAATAATGCAACAAAGAGCTGGTTCTTTGAAAAGATGAATAAAATTGACAAACCCCTGGCTAGACTCACTCAGGGAAAAAGGGAAAAAAGACACAAATAAACAAAATCATAAATGAAAGAGGAGAAGTTATGACAGACGCCACAGAAATACTAAGCATCAAAGGAGAATACTACGAAGGACTATAAGCCACCAAATTCAATAACCTAGAAGAAATGGACAAGTTCTTAGAAATATATAACCTTCTTAGAATGAATTACGAAGAATTGGGAAATCTAAATAGACCAAACAACAGTAAGGAAATTGAAACAATCATCAAAAAAATTCCAAAAGCTAAAGTCCAGGACCAGATGGCTTCACTAGTGAATTCTAACAAACATTCAAAGATGATTTAATACCTGTCCTCCTCAAACTCTTCCAAAAAACTGAAGAAGAGATAATACTTCCTGACTCATTTTATGATGCTAACATTACCCTGATACCAAAACCTGGTAAGGATAACACAAAAAAAATTACAGACCAATATATCCGATAAATCTTAAACAAAAATCTTAAACAGAATACTAGCAAATTGAAACAACAATATATTAAAAAGATTATACATCACTATCAAGTTGGTTTCATTCCATGGCCACAACGATGGTTCAACATGTGCAAATCGATTGATGTGATATACTACATAAACAAAATAAAGGATATAAATCATGATCATATCCATAGATGCCGAAAAAGTATTTGACAACATACAGCATCCATTTATGATTAAAACACTTTATCAAATGGGTATAGAAGGAAAGTACCTCAACCTAATAATGGCCACGTATGACACATCCTCAGCTTATCTCATAATTAATGGTGAAAAACTGAAGCCCTTTGCTCTACGTTCATAACACAATAGAGCTGTCCCCTATCACCTCTGCTTTTCAACATAGTGTTGGAAGTCCTCGCCAGAGCAATCAGGCAAGAGAAAGAAATAAAAGGCATCCAAATTGGGAATGAAGAAGATAAATCGTCACTTTTTGCAGATGACATGATTCTTTATATAGAAAATCCTAAAGACTCCATCAAAAAGTTATTAGAAATAATAAACAAATACAGTAAAGTTGCTGGCTATAAAATCAATGCACAAAAATCCATTGCATTCCTATACACTAACAATGAAATCTCAGACAAAGAAATGAAAAAAAATTCCTTTTACAATTGTGACAGAAAAAATAAAATACATAGGAATAAACTTAACCAAGGATGTGAAGGACCTATACACTGAAAACTATAACACATTTTTAAAAGAAATTGAAGAAGACACAAAGAAATGGAAAGACATTCTGTGTTCATGGATTGGAAGAATCAACATACTTAAAATGGCCATATTACGCAAAGCAATATACGGGTTTAATGCAATCCCCATCAAAATCCCAATGGCATTTTTCAAAGAAATAGAACCAAAAAATCATCAGATTTGTACGGAATAAAAAAAACACCCCAAATATCGAAAGCAATCCTAAATAAAAAGAATAAGGCTGGAGGTATCACACTCCCTGACTTCAGTTTGTACTACAAAGCGACAATAATCAAAGCAGTAGGTATTGGCAGAAAAGCAGACACACAGACCAATGGAATAGAATTGAAAACCCAGAAATAAATCCACATATATATATATGGGCAGCTAATTTTCAACAAAGGATCTAAAAACATACAATTGAGAAAAGAAAGCCTCTTCAAAAAATGGTGCTGGCAAAATTGCAAAGCCACGTGCAAAAGAATGAAATCAGACTGCTATCTGTCATCATGTACCAAGATTAACACAAAATGGATCAAAGACGTAAACATACAACCCGAAAGAGTAAACTTCATAGAAGAAAGCATAAGTACTAAACTTATGGACCTTGGGTTCAAAGAGGATTTTATGAATTTGACCTCAAAAGCAAGGGAAGTAAAAGCCAAAATAAATGAATGGGACTATATCACACTAAAAAGCTTCTGCACAGCAAAAGAAACCATCAACAAAACAAAGATGCAATCAACCAACTAGGAGAAGATATTTACAAAAAACACCTCAGATAAAGGACTAATATCCAAAATATATAAAGAACTCGTACAACTCAACAACAAAAAAATATACAATCCAATTAAAAACTGGGCAGAGTACCTGGACAGACACTTCTCCCAAAAAGACAAACAAACAGCCAACGGATATATGAAAAAATGTCAACTTCACTAGCTATTAGGGAAATGTAAATCAAAACCAAATGAGATATCACCTCACACCTGTTAGAATGGCTATCATCAACAAGACAAATAATAACAAGTGTTGGAGAAGCTGTGGAGAAAAAGGAACTCTCATACACTGTTGGTGGGAATGCAGATTGGTATACTGCTACAGAAACCAGTAAGGAGATTCCTCAAAAAATTAAGAACATAATTATCGTACTACCTAGCAATCCTTCTTCTGGGTATCTACCCAAAAAATCTGATAATATTTTTCTGTAAAGATATATGTACTCTAGTGTTCATTGCAGCATTATTCACGGTCGCCAAAACCTGTAAACAACAAAAGTGTGCTTTGATAGATGACTGAATAAAGAAGATGTGATACATATGTACAGTGGAATATTACTCAGCCATAAGAAAAGGTGAAACACTACCATTTGTGACAACATGGATGGACTGTGAGATTATCATGCTAAGCAAAATAAGTAGGACAGAAAAATTTGAGACCATATGGCTTCACTCATATGTGGCACATAAAACTGAAAGTAACAAACAAGACAAAGAGACAAAAAATCATAGACACAGACAATATTTAGTGATTACCAGAGGGTAAGGGGGGAGGGAAGGCTAAAGGGACTCAAATATATGGTGATGGAAGGAGAACTGACCCTGGGTGGTGAAGACACAATGTGATATATAGATGATATATTATAGAAATATACACAAGAAACCTATATAATTTTACTAACCAATATTATCCCAATAAATTTAATAAAGATAATAAATAAATAAATGGCATGATAGTTATGAGCTACAAAAAAACTGAATTGTTTATATATAAAGCAATTTAAATATACCTTGAACAATTTTTTTCTACACTATTAATTTAGAAAGTTAGCATTTGCTTGATTTATAGCGCAGAGAGGCAATATAATAAAGACAATGGATACCTGCCTTCACTATGTCTGTAAAGTATATGACCCTCAGGAAGTTATTTAACAGTCTGAGCCTCAGTGTTTACATCTCAAAAAAAAATGAAAAGATCAATGCTTAATTTATTATATTTTTTTGTGAAATATAAATGAAATAAGGTAAAACAGAGCATAACTTTTGGTATTATAGTAGAAAGTAAATGTGAGTTCCTTCCGTATCCTGTCCAATCACTTAAATAATATAAAGCCACAAGAACTATAATCTGAATTAATTTAAGCATTGTTATGTGTAAAATGTTATTGATGAAAACTGAGTTCAGGTTTGTATAAAAGTGACAAAAGTATGTCCTGCTTATGCTATAAACAAATGAAATAAATATACTGAGTTTATAGACTATGGAAAGGCAGGGAAAACAATTAATGGAAACAAAAATCTAAGGTATAAGAAAATTTAAAAACTGGAGGGGAGATGAATTCCAGATAGCATTAATAGAAATGGTTCCCACTGTAATTACCTACAGCCTTGAGGAAAGAGAAACAGGAGATACAACAAAGGAGTAACATTTTAAAATATAAAGAACTCTTATAGATCAACATAAAAACCAGTAAAGCTCTTATAGAAAATATGACAAAGACATGAAGAGACAGTTTAAAGGAAAAGAAACATGTGGGCATCAAACATATGTATAATTGTTCTGCCTTTATAGCAATAAAGTAATCTAAAGGTCATTTGTTGCCCACCAAAATGAAGAACCAGTTAAAACCCATGCTCTCACCAACTGCTGATTTGAATGTAAATGTGTATGCCCTTTATAGAAAACAATTCAGAAATATCTATGGAAAGATGTTAAAAAATAGTTTGTATTCTCGAAGTAATTCCACATCTAAGAAATTAATCAGATGCAAAAATTATATGTAAGGATGTTATTTTCAACACAATTTATAACACTGTAAATTATATAAATATCCCAACAGTAGATTAAATAGAAAAATGGCAACGAAGTCATGGTCATCTGTACAGTGGACACTTAGAGAACCAATAATTATATTCCTCTGAATCTTTCAGAAATAAGCATTGCTTTCCCTATCCATAAAAACACAAAGTATAATATACAAATATATCTCGGGAAATTATAGAATCTTGAACAGATACTATGCAGCCTTGTCATAATTTTGGTAAGAGACGTCTATATCTACTTAAGCCTAGATTACGAAGATAAGGATGAGGAAAGGAAAACAGAGATTTAGGAAGGTGGATCTCTGTGCCGTGAAAGAGAAATCCTGAGTTAGAGCTGCCATTCAAATATCTATATCCAAAAGAATAAACTAGTACAATAAAATGTAAAAAGTGCCATTAAATAATAATATGAAAATGGCTTTGTAGGCACAAAGCAAGAAAGGAATTACTGCCTTGTCATTGAATAAAACCTTCAAAGATTGAAGGCAAGGTTTGAACTAGAATACTCACGAGCAAAGACTTTTGCATTCCTCCTTGAAACAGAAAATATCATTTTCTCACTTAAAAAAAAAAAGTGTTAAAAGAGATAATCATTTTCTTTGGGAAGTGTAAAGAAAATAGCAATGGCATTTTGAATTGTACAGCATGTCCACAAATAAGAAAACATCTGACAGTCAGGGACTGTAAGCATCCCTAAACAAATTTTCATTCAAATTACCAATATATATATAAAAACATAAGTCACTAAAAAGGTATAAGAACATGTCCAGGTTTGACAAGCATCTGAAGTGCTACTGTTGCAATAGGGTCTTACACACAATTTCATCTGTATCATTCAGCAAGTTCTACTGCAATTATCTAGATAGAAAGACTTTTGGGGAGGGAAGCCGGGAGATATTTCAGCGTTCCATTCTGTTCTTGCAATTACTTTGCCATAAATAGGGCCCTAGTTTTCAGCGGGGGTGGTAGAAGGAGAAACGGTAAGAACTAGCTTAAAAGACATCAGAGAAGGATAACTTTTAACAAAGAACACTTTAAAGTCACAGGGAATGAACTGAAGTACCTTACTAAACTAAACTGTCCTTTGCAAGCTTAGAGACCTTGGGCTCAATCCTGGTGAGTTGAGATATCCAGGAATTCTGATGTGGAGGGTGGAACCCAGCAGCGAGATGGGGAGAAAAGGGACTGAAGAGGTGGGAAGTTAGCGCTGTTTTAAAGCAGGACTTCAGGTGGTATCCACAGTGGAAGTAGCTGTCATAGAGACAGGCTGTGAGCACAAGAATGGAGCTCTGCCTACAGAGAGAAACAGGTGGCCAAGGATGGCCAATTTCTTAGGCTCAAACCCATGGGATGCTGATTCGAGTAAGGAATCTTAGGCTTAGCCCACTCCTGGGAATTTCCAATTTTATTCACAACCGTTATGTAATGAGGGGTCTGCTGATCCCTCTTCCAGTGTAGAGTCCTCCGTAGGGAACTTCTCACTTCTGATCTCATTAGTTCTCTACCCTGCTTTGTGGTTATGGGTATACTGGAGTATACCCATCTATATACTGGTACCTGGGAGAGTAGGAGAGATAAATGTGCTTGTCAGGATTGTACAAAAGGTAAAGGTGGGCCAGAGCATATGTGTATGAGGGACAATAAGGAAGTTGAGGCTGGGAAGGAAGACTGGGCCGTGGTTAGAAAGGGTCTGGGAGGTCACCCCCAAGTTTTGACTTTAATTATTCTGCAAGCAATGGTGAGCTGCTGGAAGTATGTATGCAAGGGAGTGATATATTTCAGCCAGGCATGTTTAAAAGTATAACTACGGAGAGTATTTTGAAAAAAACAATCATTTGAGACAGGGAGAACAGTTAGGAGACAATAATAACAGCTAAAGAAAGAAAGAACATTGTTGAGCCAAGACAGGGCAGCAGTAATAGGAGGGAGAAAAACAAGGGAGAGAAAAGTTTGGGAGAGAGATGTGAGAGAGAGACAGGAACAGGGGCAAAGTGACAATGACTAATATTTTTAATCTAGGCAAATGTGATGCCGTCCATACAAGACGCGGGAAGAATGTTGGGGGAGAAAAGGTAAGGAATTTGGTTTGAGGCGTGCTGAGTATGGAACAGCAATATAACCACTACTGTAAACCAAAAACTAGAACTTATGTTTTAAGGCCAGTTTTTATTCCTATCAAGTGGGACTAAAGGAAATCTTAATGTTTTGAAACACTAAAACTTAGTGGTGATTTCTTACAGTACAAAAAGATTATTTTCTCTGCAGAAAGTAGTTCCACCAGTTCTTTCAAGTCATGATTTTGCCCTATGCATCAAAACCATGGTTGATTTTTAATAGTGAGGTCTAGAGATAAATAAGAAGGGATTACTTTGTGATAGCATAATATAAATGCAAACAAAAATTATCTAGAGTAGAGAAAAAGTGAGGCGACAAAGAGAAACCAAAGGAAAAGAGAAAGCAAAAGTGAGAAAAAAGGCAGAGAAAGTCTCACAAGGAAAAGAAGACCATAACACTAAGGACCAAAGTAGCCAGCACAGAAAGAGCAAGATGGTGAAGCACCTAAGCTTTGTAATAGGGTGGAGAATTAGACTTAAGGACAAAAAAGAAATGCTCTGATGTAAACGATCAAGCAGAGTATCTCTTTCTCAAGTTCAATGCTCACTTTGCCCATTTTGCCCAGTGTGCTCTTGCAGGTTACAGGAAAGGTCCTCCTTAAAGACGGAACTTTTTGAAATAGTCTTACAATCTCTAAAGCCCAAAATTTTCCCTCGTTAGCACTGTGACCTTAGGCAAGTGTTTTGACCTCAGTCTCAATGTCTATATATGTGAAATACAGGTAACACTTAAATGATTGATGTGAAAATTAAATGAGATAATACAGTATGGTTCCTGGTACAGAGAAAGCATTCAATACAGGGTAGTTATTATTATGAACAAGTGAAAATGATCACATGGACTCCAAATAACTTAATATTCCACCATTTGGTATTAACGCATGGCCCTTTACAGCTGTCTTTTATTAAATGAAAGTCCACCATGGAAAGAGTAAACTATTCCAGTCACTAACACTACAGTGTGGACTCCTGATCCCATCTTCCAAGCAGCAGGAGGGATTTAGAGGAGCATGGTCACAAAATAGCATATGGAATACTAAAAAAAAAGAAAAAAAAAAAGAAGGAGAAGAAGAAGGAGAAAAGAAAGAAAGGAAAGAAAAGCTACAGGAGAAAACACCATTTTTGAATTTAGCATGGTCTTCTTCCCCAACATCAAATGAGAGAGAAAGAGTTGATATGATCCTGCCTTTCTCTTAATAAAGTCATTGTGAAGGAGAGACACAAAATTTCAATCAGTGTTAAAATGAGGAAGCACAGAGTAAAAAGAGAGGATTCAAAATTTAGCAAAAAGCAGCAAAGAGAAAGTAGAACATGTGAGTTCAAAATGAAAATTTGACATGGCTTTCAGGGTTCTCACTGGCAAGCAAATATGTTGGAAGTGAGTTAGGGTGAAACTTCCCAGAAACTGAAGAAAAGAGCTGGGTCTACACACCATGAGGCAAAAGAAGCAAAGGATTCAAGATTTGAGAGAAGGTAGAGTTTAATGAAGAGGCCATTAAAGAGGGATCCTTACTGGATTTACCATCTGTTACTGCATTGCTTTGTTTACGTTTCTTATACAGCAAACTTGTCTCTCAATATTGAGTAATGAGATTCTGTAAATTATTTTTAATAATGCTACCACTTTAATAATTCTTCCTCAGATCCCACCGTAGTGAAAATTGATATTATATTACTTTTTAAAAATTCAACCGTTAAAGATGAAAGAAAATGAATTATTATAAAAATAAAATCTTACGTTTATCATGCAAGACATGCCCATTTCTCATCTTCAAGATGATTCATGAGTTTGTAGAATAAAGGAAACGATCATGTACTATGTATGTCCTTTCTATTGTTAGTCTCATACTTCTCTTCACCAAGATATACATCTCAAATGTATTTTTAATTTATGTTTTCTCATATACATCCACTGTGGTACTGTGGTACACTGGTGGTACTGATGGCCCCAGTTATTTCGCTCTCATTATGGGTGGGATGTTGCACTCCAGCTCTTGATGCTGAGCTTGGTCATGTGATTTGCTTTGGCCAATGGACTATTAGCACATATGATAATAGATAAAGGCTTGGAAAACCCAAGAGCATTTACCCTTGCTTGTCCTAGCATCTCCATCTTGCGCCTCCATTCTCATAACTTTGAGAACATATCTGGGCTACTCTTTCAGAGGGTGAGACATGTGGTAAAGAGCTACATCTTCCTTCAGCCTTTGTGAAGTATTCCCTGCCCCAGCCCTGCAATTCACTCACAGCTGACCGCACATAAGTGAGTGAATCCAGCCACAATACGCAGAACCTGCCAGAGAGTCTATAGAGTTGCGTATAGTGAGTGCATATTGCTTTTAGCCCCTAGTTTTGGTGTGGTTTATTACATAGTGTTACCTGCCAATAGCTCATCGATTTACACACAGACACACACACACACACAACCACACATACATTTGGTGACCTTAACAGAACTATAATCTCATACTTCCTAGTTTCCACCTTAGCAGTATATACTCTGCACATAGTTAATAGGTTCTTTTTTAAAAAAGTTATTGATAGATGAATTACAGAGCAACTATGTTAATCAAAATTTTTAATGCACTTAGTTTTCTAACAGTGATTTATTTTTGTCTCAGGACTCTTTCACTTTCAAATATTATTAAGGACCCCAAAAAGCTATTGTTTATATAGATTGTATCTATTGCTATCACTGTATAAGAAATTAAAACTGGGAAATTTTTAAAGTGCAAAAATAACAAGCACACATTCCATTAGCCATCAGAGAGATGATGTCATCACAAGTCATGTGACCTCTAGGAAACCACACTATATACTCTTGAGAGAATGAGAGTGGAAAAGGCAGGTGAGTTAATGTTTGCAAAGGACTTCAAACCAGAACCTGGCAAATAGTAAGTGATATATGACATCAAATAAATAAAAATATCATGATATAGCTATCCTGTATATGTTTTCTGAATATCACTACTGTATAGTCTTTAAAATTATCAAGTCTATAATGATTTACAATAATATGCCTGCTATTAAAATTATTTAATAGTTTTAAGTAGGAAGTATTACAGTATCCACATTTCTGCATAATGGATTCTTTCCAGCACCAATTTAATTAGGATGTTACTTTTCTCACCAAAAAACAAATCAGTTACAAATTCCTGCCATTTCAGAGACAAAACACAAAGGCAGCTGAGTGGAAAACATACAGACATTGCTCAAAGCCACAGCATGACACAAATAAAGAAAGAAGCATTCAGTTATCATAATTGATTGGCAGCCTGCATTTTGCAGAATATGTGGAAGGATACAAAGCCTGCTGGTTTCTACTCAATATCCATGATTCCATTCTCCCTTAATTCTAAAACCCTAGTTTAACTCAGAGTGGCAATGTTCTCTTTTTTAATTGACTGCTGCTTGAGATAAGGAGGTGAGGGCTAGACCCTCCCAAGCCATCTCAGGCCACCAGGTAACCTGACACACAGAAGGAAGCCAGTGCTGAAGATAAAGAATATGACACGGAAGCTTGCATTTCTGTGGAAAATGAGGAGTGGCCAAATAATGGTGAATTTCCTTCCTCCAGACTTCTTTTACAGGAGAAAGAATCTTCTATCTTGCTTAAGCCACTACTTGGAGGTGTTCTTTTAGTCATTTAGGTGCTGCCAACTTAATCTTAAATGATATAACATACAAGTGATAATAAACATTTTTAAATTGAACACTAGAAATAATGAAAGTAAAGACTGACAGTTTTAAAAATTAAAAAAAATTGATCATTTGACTAAAAGTTTTCAACATTTTCAATTCAGATTAACTGGGAGTTAATAGCAGAACTTCATTGTATATCATTTGGAATGAAATGTATATAATAACTATGTTTTATATTACTCGAGATTATATGTATTTGTCATTGCATACATCATTTTCAATTAATCTAATTTAAATTTTTGTTGTCCCCATAAACATTGAGTATTTATGGAGACAACTTTTTTTCTGTGATGTTTACAATAAGACCTGAAGCAAATAAAAAGCTTGTTGACAACTGTCAATTCTGAGTAGTGGGCACAGGATTGCTTGGTGTGTGTGTGTGTGTGTGTGTGTGTGTGTGTGTGTGTGTGTGTGTGTGTTATATTTAACAAGTTTCATTCAAAATTTAAAAATGTGGAACTATCCCTAAATTTTCAGAATCACGGAAATGTTGAATGCTTGGAAATTTGCAATAAAGTAATAATGAGAATCAAAGAGCTAGACTCACCTCTGGGAATGTTACTTTATCAAGGATGTTTCTTGTCTTGGTATGTTACATTTTTAATAACTCTAAGTTGATTAAAATGTCTCAAAGTACACTTCTTTTCACTCATCATAAATCCTCTCCCTGATCAAGCCCTAAAAATTAAAAAAAATAAAATTATACACTAGGGATACAGGGGAACTACACATTCCAAGGACTGTGTGACTTTAAAAAAATGCATCATTTTATTAAACATTTCCCCAGTCACTAAGCATTCATGTAGTTTTTAGTTTTATCGATTATACAGCTGTGATGATTTATTTAGTGTGTCAACTTGACTGGGCTAAGAAATGCCCACGTAGCTGATAAAACAGTATTTCTGGATCTGTCTGTGAGGGTGTTTATGGAAGAGATTTGCACTTGAATCAGCAGACTGAGTAAAGCGGATAGCCCTCCCCAAGGCAGCTGTGCAGCACCCAGTGTGTTGGGGGCCTGGACAGAACAGAGTGAGTTTGCTCTTTGCTTTGGCTCAGACATCCATCTACTCTTGCCCTGGGACATCTGTCTCAGTTCTCAGGCCTTTGAACATATAGTGAATTAAATCACCAGCATTCTTGGCTATCCAGCTTGCAGTTGGGCAGATTGTGGAATTTCTAGTCCTCCATAATCACGTGAGCCAATTCTTGTAGTAAATCTATTGGTTTCTGTTTCTCTGGAGAACCTTGACTAATGCAACAGCAATAAGTATTTATTGATTTATGTTTCTCTTCCATTTTGTTATTTCTAAAGACAAGTTGTCAAAGCTATCAAAGATTTCAAAACTGGGAAAACAAATGTCGAAATTGGGGGGAGGAAATCTCCCAAAATATTATTTTTATTTATATTTTTCCAGTGAATTTTCTCCATAAAATATGGAGGTAGAGAAAAATATTTGAGGGAAAAAAAGTAGTCTAGTGGTGAGAAAAAACTTCAACTTAATGAGTAGATATTAACAGATACAGAGGCATGAAGCTCCTATATATTTATTTCTTCATTCTATCTTAAACTTCCTCATCCTTTAATTTCTTTATCTGAAAGATGCAAGAAATAACACAAACTAAACCTCTCTTGCTCCATCTCAAGGATATTTGATGAAAGTACTTAATGTTTGAGCTCTATTCATAGACATTTGCACTGAGCAGAAATCTTAACTGATTTTTCTGAAAATAGCCTTTCTAGAAAGTGGCATAAAGAGAACTTACAATGACTAGGCTTAAATAACTAACTCTAAATAACTAACTCTAAAAAGAAGTCCTCCAACATTATTAAATCATGAAACTTCAAAACATCTAGGATTTAAGATAATCCACGAGTGTTCAGCTGAAACATTGGCTTATAAAGAGTTTTGATTTGAGGAGACGTGGAGAAAGAGATGCCCAGAGTATAATTGAGGGCATCACACAGCAAAGAGCAAGACCATGTCATATAAACAAAGAAAGGCATAAAATGTTCTCAGAGAAACTGTATGATTTCAAGTATTTTGGGGGAAAGTGTATCATAATGTTAATATTTCTAATTATTGAGGAAATCTTCACCATTTCTTTTTTACCCAATCTTTCTGAACTCCGATGCTTGCTTACATATTAATATATAAGGACAATGAAGGACATGGCTATAAAACTTATCAAAATATCAAGGAGGCTAGAATTAGTATCCCAATGATGAATAATAATGACATAACTGTATGAAGTTGCTATTATTTACCCATTGTAAAGATGAGTAAACTAAGGCTCATAGGCCTTAGGTAATCTGGTATTCACCACATTTCAATTAAGTTGAACCTAGTTTTCTGGGAATCCAAATATTGTTCTCTTTATTATGCCACGCAATGAACACATGGTCTTTGCTCTCAAAGAGCAACAGTATCTCCTGGGGGCAAAAAAGCATTATGTACAAAGACAATGTAACCAATGCATAAATCTAATAAAATACAGGCATAGATGAGGAGAGGGTAGAATAAAAAGCTACTGGGATGGAAGGGATAAGTCTAGAATGACTTAATGGGGGACATAATATCTGTGTAGCATCTTGAAGGACAAATTTTGAGGGGCAGAAATGGGAGATATTCCAGGTCAATATGACAGTATGAAAGAACAGAGGTACCAATTAATGAATAATATTTACATAGCAAGCTCCTTATGTCAATCACTGTCCTCAGTGCTTTATATATATTGATTTATTCATTTAGTCCTCACCATAACTCTATGAGACAGATACTGTAATTATCCACAATATAAAGAAGAAGACACTGAGACACAGAGGGCAACGTGCCTGAAGTCACACAGCTGTGAATAAACAGAGCCAGGATTTGAAACCTGGCTATCTAGCTCCAAAGTCTGGACTCTTTTCCCCTCCAGGTCTCAAACACAAGATTTCTTTAAGATTGAAAAATATTCAGGGGTTGGTGGGGTGTGGAAAGAATGAATGAAAGGATGAAAACACTAAAAGGGAAGACGGGCTAGAGGATGGGGACCTTAAATGTCATTCTAAGGAGCTTAGTTTTCATTCTGTAAGCACTGCATGAAGTTCTCTGAAAGCTAGTTACCATTTCAGGATTGTGTTTAAGAAAAAGTTCTCAGATCGTTCTGTGAAAAAAAATAAAATAAAAAAAACAAGACTGCAATCCGAGTAATAGAGGCAGAAGTCTCAAAAAAGTCATTGGAAAGTTTCTCTGATAGTTCAATGAAAATTTGAGGGCTAGAATCAATTTCAATTGGAAGAAAAAGATGGTATAAAACAAGAGGCATCATAGTCAAAACTCATCACTGAAGGTGTATAATCTCTCTTTGGGATCTAGGAAAGTACTCAATGGAAAAAATAATCTTGTCAGCATTTTCCACAGCATCTTACTTTTATAGCTGTTGATTTAGTTCTGGATGTACTGTCATTCCATTGGAAGTTTTCAGAAAGAAAACCAAATAAAATAATCTCCACTAATAAAATCAGAAAAGGATCTAACTCTAGTAATATAGTTGGTTTTTCAAAGGAGAAAGAGACTGGGTATATACAGATGACCTAACAATTGTTCTAAGGACTGAATGAAATGATATATGGAAAGTGCTTAGGCTCAGACATGGCACATATAGGCACTTAAAATGAGTACCTGCCATATTATCGCTATTATTAGACCTTCATCCCCATCCTATCTCTTCAGCCCTAAGGAGAGCTGTGGTGCTCACCAGTCACTGCAGAGAAGGGTATCAATCAAGAGACTTTACCATCACTATGTATGACACTTTGTAGCACTTTGTATTCTTTAAGTGCTTTAGGTGTTTGTATTGCTTCTTCTACCAGAAAGTAAGGCAGTCACTTAACCCAAAATGTGGTAGGGACCCAATAAAAGTGGATCCTGAAAAAAATGTATTTCAAAAAGAGAATAATTATTATAATATATATGCAGTTAAATAATGCAAACTAAAGCATTGCTCTTTGTGGAAGCAAGTCTGTGAAATAATAGAAAAAGCATATATATATATATATATATATATATATATATATATATATATATATACACACATACACACACATATACATATATTGGTCTCTGTCTCCAGTTCCTGGCATAGAGCTCTTACAACCCTTGTAATTTCCTAAAGGATAAGAGCACTGGGAACATATTTTATTGTAATATTTCGTCTTTGGTCCCGGTTCCTAACACAGGGCTCCTAAATCCTTTGGGATTTCCTGGGTGATAGGCGTGTCTTATATTCTAATGAGGCAATGCTTGGTGGGCTCCTGGATAGCTTCAGGATGGGGGCTGGCTACCAGAAAAACCGAGCCGTGATTAAAAGCTTGGATCTTTCAGCCTCACTCCCCATCCTCGGGGCAGGGGAGAGGGGCTGGAGACCGAGTTAATGCTCCATAAAAATCCCCAAAATATAGGGTTGGAAAAACTTCTGGGTTGGTAAACACATCCACATGCCCGGAAAGTGGTGCACCCTAACTCTCCAGGGACAGAAGCTCCCACACTCAGAATCCTCCCAGACCTTGTGTCCTATGTACCTTCATTGTATGGTTGTTCATCTTTATCTTTCATTGTATTCCTTAAACTGGCAAACTTTGTTTCTATGAGTTCTGTGAGCTATCCTAGCAAATTATCAAACCTGAGATGGGGATAGTGGGAACTCTGATTTATAGTTGGTCCGTTACAAGTACAGGTGACAACCTGGACTTGTGAGTGGCATCTGAAGTAAGGGGTACTTTTGTGGGACTGTGCCCTTAGCCTGTGGGATCTACGCTAATGCTATTCAGTGTCAGAGCTGAACTGAATTGCAGGACACTCAGCTGGTGTCAGAAAATAGCTTGGTGTGGAAAACTGACACATCTGGTCACAGAAGTATTGTGTGTAAATAGTAGAAGAGAAACACAGGAGGCTTTTTCCTTTACGAAGTCCAAATGAGTCGTGCGTGTGTGTGTGTGTGTGTGTGTGTGTGTGTTTTAACTGAGGCATCATCTTAAAAGGAAAATGTGGCTATAAATGTGTTGGTCTAGGATTCATTCATACACACACACACACACACACACACACACACACACACACACACAGAAATGGAGACATTCTTACTAAGCCGTTGTGAAAATCAGATGTAATGAATTATCTTCAAAGAATTCTATGCCTGGGCCCTTATTGGGGTTTGCAGAAAAGTATAGTAAGATAAATATACACGGCTATTGTAGAAAGGATTGAAAAACATCACTTCAATGAATATAGTTTGTTTTACCCAATTTTCTATAGATAACAAATAAGAGGAATAACTTAGATCATACAAACTATATTTTCCAGAATTCTTCCACACTATGAAAAGTCTACCCAAGAATTGTATTTTCATCTTAGAATTTAGTCAAATTTGGTTATTAGAGTACCGTACCCAAATTCAATAGTACTGAAAAATGTCTAGCCTCAATTATCAAGTAGATTAATTATTAAGAAAAAATTCTAAATTTGAAGGAATAAAATAGAGAACTATAATTTTTCCAAAAAAATTGCTTCTTGCACTATGTACTGAATCCCTTACAGCCAGCTTCTATTTGGATTACATTTCCCCAATTATAATTTTTCCATGACTGACTGAGGTGTTTACCTGAATTTCTCATTTTTCAAATTTTGTTATGATTCATTAGTGACTTCACAACTTCGTTTTAATATTTAATTGAGATCATTGTTAAAAATTTTAACATAATCTAACTCATGAGGCAGTAAATAACGTTATAGGCAATAAGACAAGACAACAACAAAAAATCAAGTTAACATTGTATTAAGATTGAGCTATTCAATTACACTTCCAAAGCCTTTAGGTAATTCTCAGCTCGCAGGGCCACAGGTTTTGTTAGACCCTGGAAGCAAACTCCGGCCAATTAGACCATAAAATTAAGACATCCCCTACATAAATTTGAAAGATATAAATAAATATCATCTTGAAGGTTAAATTGTCACAGAGTTTGTTTTCATAGTTCAACCTTTTTCTCTAAAATTTAAAAGTATTAAAAGGATTTTAAACTTTCTGGAATTGCACACATATTGATATGAACTAATGTAAATGCTCTAGTGACAAGCAAAATTTATAACCACTAAACAAAAAGCCAATACATCAACAAGCACTTAGTAAGGTCTTATTGTGCCCACAATGCTAGGTGGAAAGAAGTCTTAATACAAAATACCTATACTTAAATAAGTTGCAATCCAGTGGTGGTGGTTGGTGATATACATTCTGTATTTAATATTAACATTTACCTAAAATATAAAATACCTTGAGTCATATGATTAAAGAAATTAGCAGAGAAAGAGTAAACTATTGTTTGAGCGGAATATTGGAAGAATGTGAAATTTAGACAGCATCTTGAAAACAGATACTGTCTCTTTTCATTCCAGAGTGCTTGGCATACAGCATTTGTTTAATCAGTATTGTGGAACTAAATTCAGTTGCTAACCATAGGAGAAGACATTTCATTTCAGCAAAGTACCATGCACAATGGCTAGAGGAATGAGGAAAAGAATTGTGTGAAAAGAATGCTAACTCAGGGAGATGGTTGGCATTCTGGAGGAGTGAGAAGGTTGGAACATCAGCTTCTGATCATTTCTTCCGCCTCTGATGTTCTTGGCTGCCGACACCTACAAGGTTTTCTGATATTTCTATCCTAAGTGTTTAGCCTGCTTTTGTCCCTCAGCCAACGCTGACTGAGGCAAAATGTACACCAACAATCCCAGCCTTTTCAGCTGATGGGATTTAAAATTAAGTCAACCTCAAGACCAGACCCAAAATCCTGTGACTTTTCGTGACCACTAGAATCTGCACTTCTGTCTCGACCAGTCGGATTCTGCACCTAGCCTTTAGATGACACCCGGCAACTGTTCCTTTACCTCCTTTGGGAGCATCTGTTGCCTCTTCATATTTCTGATCTGCCAACCTCTGCACTTTTTCTTCTGTAGACTAGAACCTGATATCGTCCTCAAACCTACTGGCATCCTCTGAGGCTGCCTGGGCACTCCAACTTGAGAGCAATCCCTTGGTGCAGGCTCAACCTCCCACCCTCCCCTGTCCTGCTGTGTGATTCTTGAACCAGGTTTCAACTGTCTCCAATTCCTGCTTTCTGTGATGTGTTACTGCAAGCAAACATTTATGTTTTGTCCCCAGGTACATAATAGGCTTAGCAAGAAAGCTATGTTGGAACTAAGTTTCAAAAAGTCTTGAATGCTATATTAAAGGAATTTGAATATGTCCAATAATCAGAGGAGAATCTTTGCCTAATTTTGAGTGGAGACATGGCACAGAAAGCTAGGATTTTGGCATGATTAATCTGGAAACTAATTACTGTAAAAAAAGTAATAATAATAAAGAATACCATCTGCAATTGGTATACACAGCCTCATTGAGCAAGATAAGTCTACTTTGCTTCCTGTAACATATGTCATTGCAACGATGGCCATTTTCTTCTGTACTTGACCAAAAGTTTTTAAATGATTAAAATTAGCTGTGACAAGTTGCTAAATTGTTATGGGTAAAATACAATTTTGTAATAATAGCAATTTTAAAATACTATAGTAATATTTCAAATAAAATACTATTATTTTGGTTGAAATTAAAAATTGCTATATATGGAGAGGTTAATCACTAATGAAGTGATTGCTTTGGAAGAAGTTGAGAATAAAGCTTTTTCTGAAATATTTTCTGAAATAAAATAGGATATTTTTAGGATAGATCAAACCTGGCATCTTCACCAGGTTTTCCATGTTAAGTAACATAATTTTGCACCAAAACCTTAGAATATATGTGCTATATTCTACTTCAAGTTGTCATACTTTACAGTCCAGGTAAAAATTTAAGAGGGTAAATTTTGTATTGATGTTTTCTTTTGTTACTAGAAAAAATATAATCTGCCAGAGAATTTTTTAATCATATTATGTAACACTGTTTTCTTCTAAAATGGCTTTACTTTGATTTTTGAAACTAATAAACATATTCAGTATGTACATAGTAATTCTTAACACTATGTCCAAAAATCTAAAACATCAAATTATCGGTTTTCTGTGTAAATAATCTAATTATCCAATGACACCTAGTTTTACATTATTTTAACTGGATATCAGTATTTATTTGTTTTTTGCTAACTGGTTAGCACAGCTGACTTTGCTAACTGGTTTAATATTTCATTTCTCCAATTAAAATTGATTCGTGTTAACTATGTTCCTAATTATTTGAGCACATAATTCTCATTTTTCAGTCTCATTCAAGCAAGTTACAGAAGATTCCACATAATTATATACCTGAGAAAACGCAATATTATTTATGTTAGGGTAGACTGTAGGGAATCCACGCTAAATATAATGAAAGATTTCATCAAAACCCCATGTCCTTATTATTTGGGGCTGTTACAATATGTTTAGAAGCAGGACTATTTGTCTGGTCCTCGTCCCCTAAATGAAAGACCATACCACCTTCCCAGTCCTGCAGAGCTGGACTGGTGGGGAAGTGTATTTCCCTCCTGGGGCTGTGATTACCAAAACCAAAGGGACACAGAACCATGAATCAGGACAGGAAGATCTAGAAAGGTAAAGAATAAAACCACGTGCTCCAGGAACCAATTACAATCATTTGGGTTCACCTGGCTCATTCATTCCACCTCACCTGTACGTAAAGTACCAGATTCATGTTTTATCTGTCTTTGTAAACCAAGCTCCTAACAACGTAAGTGTCTCAAATACAGTAGATATTCAACACATTTAGTGAATTAATTGCATCCATTTGTCACTTAACGAGAGGGATACATTCAAAGACATAAGTCATTAAGCGATTTCCAGCTGGGTGTTAGTAGGCTAGACCACCTAGGTTTGTGCACTCTATGATGTGTGTACATCATAGAGTGCACACATCATAGAGTGCACACATCATAGAGTGCACAAACCTAGGTGGTCTAGCCTACTACACACCCAGACTATATGGTATAGCCTATTGCTCCTGGGCTACAAACCTGTACAGCATGTTATTGTACTGGATGCTGTAGGCAATTCTGACACAATGGTAAGTATTTGTGTATCTAAACATATCTAAACATAGAAAAGATACAGTAAAAATACAGTATAAATGATAAAAAAAAAAAAGTACACCTGTATAGGGCACTTACCATGAAAAGAGCTTACAGGACGGGAAGTTGCTCTGGGTGAGTCAGTGAGTGAGTAGCAAGTGAATGAGAAGGCCTAGGACATTACCAAACACTACTGTAGACTTTATAAACACTGTACACTTAGGCTACACTAAATTTACAAAAAATATTTTTCTTCCTTCAATAATAAATTAACCTTAGCTTACTGCAGTTTCTTTTACTTTATAAACTTTAAATTAAAAATTAAAAAATTTAACTTTTGTAATAACACAGTGTAAAACACAGCTATACAAAAATATTTATTTCTTTACATCCTTATTCCACATTAATAGATGTGAGTAACATGTTCGGTTACTAGGCAATTTTTCAGCTCCATTATAATCTTATGGGACCACCGTCATATATGCTGTCCGCCGCTGACCAAAACACTGTTATGCTGCACGTGACTGTACTTAAATAAATATAACTTGTGTATTTGTGAAGACCAAAGAAACTGATGACATAAGTTTACAATTAAGCATTTATAGATATAGATTAGATATATAGATCCATGTACATACCGTGTTTCCCCGAAAATAAGACCTAGCCAGACAATCAGCTCTAATGCGTCTTTTGGAGCAAAAATTAATATAAGATCTGGTCTTATTTTACTATAATGTAAGACTGGGTCTTTAACATAATTAATATAATATAATATAATATATAATAATATAATGTAATACAAGACTGGGTCCTATATTAATTTTTGCTCCAAAAGATGCAGTAGAGGCTGATGGTCCAGCTAAGTCTTATTTTCAGGGAAACAGGGTATATGTATACCGAGGGAGCCAAAAAAATGTATACACATGACTTTCATTCATCTTTGGTTATCGGTATATATTGAGTATTACAATTTTAATACAGTTTTTTCCTTTCTTAAAATGTGTGTACAGTTTCTTGGCACCTCTGTACATGTACGTGGTCATGTAATTTAAAACACATAGACTCATCACTACGATGTGAAGGTTGTGTGAGTCCTCAGCCGCTCCTCAACAGGGAGCAAAGATCTTCAGCAGGAGTTTCTGAAGTACAGGTAAACCTTACGATGATCCGGATCCTCTTCTGTCATTGGTTTTTAATTGTCTTCTGATCTCTTTTTCTACGTCCATCTTATTTTGCACTCTACTGTTCCAGTATATTCCCAGGATCAATGCTGATGCTTCTATGGCTATATTGCTCTCTGTTTCTGTCCCTTTTTGATACTGTCAAAAACCTATGCCATGAAGAAGATTCTAGGAGTGCACATCTCCAATAAAATCACAATGGCCTCTCTGCATCTCCAACTGACTTCCCGACAATCACTGCCTTATTCTTCATATTCTAGCAATAACAAATTGTAACTACCTGATATTCTGTACTAATTTCACATCTCCGTGCTTCTCTACAGCATTTGCTTGCTAAACTTCACTTTCAATCATTATTCAGCTGACCCATTCTTATTTATATTAAGGTAGAGTTTATACTTCACCTATAACTCCAAAAATCCTTCTCAATGAGCACTGTTATTTTTATTTTAAACTCAGAAATGGTTATCAGGCCTTCACTATTTTTCCTGCATAATTCTGATATTGTAAAGACAGATATATAAAGACTGATATAATGGCATAGATATAGATATATAAACTGATATATATTGATATATATCATACTCTTTATTCTTTCTAGAATTCATCTTTAGAATTCTCATGTTTTGATATGTATATTTATAGATATACATCCATAGAATACCATAATGTTGTATAACTGGGATTTTAGAGCTGAAAATTACTCCTTAAGTTGATTTCCTAATGGTTACTACCATTGATGAAATTTCCAAGGATTAACAAATCACTTCCATGGGAGACGAGGTCTGACCTTTGAGTTTATCATTCTCCATTTTGACAGACAGCAGATCAATCATGTTTAACTCACTGAAATCTCTATTGATATGTTTTTCTTTACCACTGGTTTTGGATGGGATGCCTAGAATTCAGTAGGTGCTAAATAATTATTGATTGATTAACAAAATAGAGCTAACTTTTTTGAGAGCATTTATGTATTATCAGTTTTTCAAATGAGGACGTAGTTTATAGATGCTTAGATTTTAGAGTGAGATAGATCAGGATTCCATTCTGTCTACAACTTACTAGCCATGTGTTCTTGGGCTAATTATGTTTGTTTCCTCTCCTGCCAAATGAGGATTATATATTGAAGTTATTGAAGATTATATTAGGTAAAATATGAAAAGCATTTAACATGATGCCCAGTAGATCTGTGAATAAATAGATCCTCCCAAAAGCTCTATGAGGGTGGTGTACAAAGGCAAGGAAACTGTCAGAGAAGTAGAACAAGTTGCAGAGAAAATAAGCAACAGAACTCAGATCCGATTCTGACTATACCTGCCATCTGAAGGAAACTTCCAAGCCTGCTGGAAACATTAGTGGCATTTTCCACTCTAGTGTTTCCCTAAAGGATATATGAGTATGCTGGTGAACTTCAGTTCATTTATCAGATTCTGTCCCCCCAGATTTCTTTAAATTAGAGTTAGCATCATACTTCAGCATTTCACACCCTGTCCAACATGTTTATAATTGGATGGTCTGATAAATGATCCTGCATGGGCCTGCACACTAACATCTTTGACCTTCCTCTGTCATTTCCTATGCAGAATTCCTCTTAATTGCCTTGGATACTGTTTGATGCACCCTTTTTTAAAGTAGATATGTATCCATACATTCTCAGTGTCTAAGCTACCACCTGACTATAAATTAGCACTTTTAAAACATATTCTTTCATCATTTTATTCATATCACTATTAAAACAGGTGCCACTTTTTTTTTCATCTGTTTCTTTTTAATACCTGTCTTTTTAGCTTGGTTGTGAGCTTTTCATATGTGGGAACAATTTCCTCATCTTTTTATATGTAGCATCTAGCATAGTGTTTGGCACGAAGTTGATGCTCATTAAATATCTAAATCAACATCACTATAATGGTCTAACATTTATTGTTTCATTATTCTTTATTAAGAACATTAGAGAGTAATAATTATCTCTATTTTTATGATCCTGTCAGTTTTCTAATCTCTCACCTAGAAATTTTGTTTTCTCATCTCATCAGGGAAACATTAAGAATTCCCAAGCAACTGTTGCCAAAATTGCTTGGAGTTTATTCCACATTTCTTTACCAGGTAAAGGAATAAGTACAGATTTCTTGTATTTAAAAAAGTCTCAACCATTATAAAACACACTGCTTTGTTAAGAATGCCTCTTTTGGAACTCTTAGTCTTGAGGGGACAAGATAAGTGTAGACTGGGGGTAAGCAGGGTACAAATACTTGAGAAGAGAGAGACACAAACTTCCAGTTATAAGATAAGTAAGTTCTAGGATATAATGTACAAACAGCATGTTGACGATAGTTAACAATACTGTATTGTATATTTGAAAGTTGCTCACAGAGTAGATTTTAAAAGTTTTCATCAAAAGAAAAAAATTGTAACTATGTGAGTTAATGGATATTAACTAAACTCATGGTAATCATTTTGCAATATATACCTATATCAAATCATTATGTCAATTATAACTCAATAAAATTGGGGAAAACAAAAAAAAGAAGAGTGACACAAAGTCCCCTCGCAGTAGTCTTTGGAAACTATGCTGATGGGCTGTGGATACACCACCTCACAACTTTTTAAAAAATCTTTTCTGATGTTCCTGGGGGTAATTTTGACCCCTTTATCTGTCACTTCCTCTGACTGTCCAAAGAATCACTTAATTGTACTTCTTTAATTGTACGATGGAGTTACTAAACATCTTGTTTAAAAGGGGGAAAAAAAACATTTGAAGAGTGAATGGAAACATTTTACAAAAAAAGGTAGACACCACACATAAGGAATTTATAAAAGGGATTTTCCATTTTTTTACACTAAGCCTTATTATATTCAAGAAATAATGCTAAGGAAAATTGTCCCTGAGCCCTGAAGAGAAAAATATACTACATTTGCTATAAACTCTAAAGGCTAAACACATAGAAACTGAATGTCCTAATTAAATAAAATTTAGAACCAAATTCATGACACTTATTTTTTTCTGGTGATTGAGAATTAAAAATAAAAGACAAACTTCCTATATGAACATCAAAGTTACGCTGCTATTGTTGGACTCAATATACTTAAATGTCTTCCCCAATAGCCTCAAACCGTACAGATTAAAGATTCCTTTATGTCTTCTGGATTATAGCCTCCACAGAGAGTGGAAACAGTTTGTCTTGTTTACCACTATGCCTGGCATTTGGCACTCATGTGACTGTATCGATCAAAAGCAAATAGCACTGTCCCTCCCTTTCCCTACCACACATTTTAATCCTTTAGTAGAAATTCCATTTAATCAGATTACGTTGTTAATACATGAAATTAATGGGAAAAATGGGTATGAGTTGAAGTTTTTTGTTTGTCTGTTTTAAAACTATCTCTTGAATGTAGGTGCTTCATAAATGTGGCAGAATCAGGTTCTGTGCCTTTTCACAGGTGTCCTACCCCATCTCCCCCAGCCCTGTGGAACAATCAAGTCCACTGTTCTCTGTCTCTCCCCAACCTTACTATGGAAAATAGAAGGTCTTCATGTGTAAAAATGCACCAAAACTATCCAATGAGACAGATCAATATTAGTAAAAGAATGGTTGGTTTATTTTGTAAATGTTCCATTCTGAAGAATTTCAAGATTTGGGGTACCTGGACATTTTAGAGATAAATGAGCTTTGTCTACCTTTGTCTACAGGGGGCAGAACTTATGTAGGAAGAAGCAGGAAAACAGAAAGGGAAGGAAGGTGAGAGACAGACAAGAAGGTTTTCAATGCGTGAAAGAAGTGAAACTGGCTCTAAGAAGTGACCCTGCGGGGACCTGTAAGAACTCTTTGCACTATTCTGGACTCTGTGTATTTCTAAGTAGCTGCATACAAGATTGGGTCCATTCTAGGACCAATATATATAAGCAGCACAATTTCACCATCTAACTCTATGGGCCAGGGTATTACTTACCCACAACAGCTAATAAAAAGAAAAAAGTCATGATTTGAACATAGGGTCTGTTTGAATTCCAAGTCTGCATTATTTTCTCTATATCTTACTGAAAGTATTATTTAGAAGATGGGAGAAGGGCAGAAGCACGAAAATAGGGCCAAAAGGAGAGGGGTAAAACAAGTTAGAGCTAATTTGGGCTTTTCCAAAATGAGCAGATCTGGGTAGAGTTCAAAGTTAGAGTTGTTTGAGATGGGAAAGGGGAGATTGGTAGGGAGCTGAAGATCACAATGAAAGCCCAGTACTCTGAGAGAGCGGACATAACACAAAGTTGGAAAGATCTCAAATGCAAACGTGTTTTTTTTAACTTTTCCCCGAAGTTAGAGCTGTCCCTTATCCATCCCTCTTCCATGTCCAATAGAAGCTATCTCAAGTAACTACACTCCAGCTCCTCTCAGCTCCCTCCCTTGACTCTGCGTAAGCAAAGATTTCCAGCAAGATAATTATAACTTCCACTTAAACAGCAGTGGTGATTTTATATCGATGTGTGGAAGGAAACCCTTTAGGGTAGTAAAGAAACCAGCAGCAAAACTAGCTTATGATTATACAAATAATCCCTCCCTGTGAGGCATTGCTCTCAAAAGCAGACATTATTTTAGACTTTCAGAATGTCTGTTCCAGAAAGCAAGCATGATCTGTTCTATTTCAATTTTATTTAGCTAGTGTCTTCCAACTTAAGACATTTACAGAGCATTGGCAATCAAAAAGCAATAAAACAAAAATCTACTGATCATGGTGAACATGATATGTCAAGCAAAGAGATGTGAACGTAATCCAAAAAGAAGCTATTCCCCTCAATAATGTAAAGATCACGTAAGCTGCCAGATGGGCACTGGACTTATCAGGAAGAACACTTCATAGACTGTGTAGATGTCTGACCACTGCACTATACACCTGAAGCTGAAGTTGAATAATATTGAATGTCAACTATAATTAAAGACATACGCGCGCGTGCACATATATGTCATCACGGGATGTGGAGTACGACATAGGGAATACAGTCAATGGAATTATAACAGCTATATTTGATGTCAGAGGGGTAGTAGACTGGGGAGTTACCACTTTGTGAGGGTTGTAACTGTCTAACTATTACATTGTTTTGTACACCTGAAACTAACTAAATAAATAAATAAGAAGCTACTTCCCAAAAAAGATGGTTTCATTTGGGTTTTTTTCTTTTCCCCTTCTAGAAAAAGAAGTTCAGATTCAGAAGAGAAGAGATTCAGTATTAACCAACAGACCTTCAGATACCTTCTCTTACAGGTCCTTCTTTCATCTTTAATTGGAATTTCAAAGTCTGGACTGTCTTCTCAGTGTTGTCATTTATTTTAAAATATTTATTGAATGTCTGAAGAGTGAGATCAACATATTGAGGCATTGGCAAATAAAATAACCAAGAGGAAGAGAGGAAGAGTCATTAGATGACTCCAAATCACCATTAAAATAAAGCCTAACTAAGAGTAGTTTATGAATGGTTTTTACACAGCACGCTATGATATGGACGGATTTCCTCATGGGTAGTAGTCCATTAAGCAGCCATTAATTACAAATTGCCACCAATTACCAGCCCTTTATTCCTTTATTACTAAGTCTTTGCCAGATATATATATATGAATGGCACCATTTTGTGCTGATCTAATGGACCCATGTGATATTAGTAAAAATGCTTTGAATGAATCCATTTGGGATGAATAACTTCAAGAAAAAGGAAGAAAAAAAGAAGAAAAAGAAGGGGAAAAAAATGTGTATCAAACTTATATTCCTCAAAGGCAAAGATACTAAATTAAAAACAAAACATGATTTTTGATTACCTGAAAGAAAGAATTCTGTCTTTTCCATTACAATAATTTATAGTTCCTGGAATCTACTTATGTATATTTTGCACTGCAACTAATGTTTGTTGTTTATTACATATAGAACAAACAATAATGGCTCTTGTAATAAGAATCATAACCTTTGAATAACAAGGAAATTAAAAGTCAGCAGAGTTTTTGTTAGATAATATCACTATAATCCAAACAGATACATCTTCCTTTAAATCACCACATGCCAATGGTTCTTGCAAAATAAAGCATTACCTGCTAGTCTTTACTAGGCAATATTAAATACTCTCTTATGAACAGTCTAAATAAAATCTAGCTTTGTGGCCAACTAGTTCATTGTTGGCATCTGAAATTGTAGGAGTGAATGCAATCCCAGGAAGGTTGTACAGAACAAGACAAGAGCAAGGCAAACTGGATCTAACTGAAGTTAAACTAAGTGGTGCTGATGGGATAGCCCAAGTGACATAAGCAAAATTGTTTCTACTGTATCCGTTTCTTTGGGATAATCCCCTAAACTTTTAAAATTCTCAAATAAATTCTTGTCCACTAAAAAAAAAAAGTGTGGTCAATTCTATCTTTCATAGCAGAATTTAAAGTAAAGCAACGAGCTAGATATAGAAATATCTATCTATAAAAGAAGTTTCTACAATGCAGCATAGGCACTTGGGATTAAAAAGAAATACATCAATTCCCTACTCTTTCTTTTCTCTTTAAATACAAAACTCATGGCTCTGCCATAAACTTTCCCCTTTTCCCAGGATCAATGCTTTCTGCTTTTCATCCACTTCTTATCAATCCTTAAACAGACTAAATCCAATGACTAAAACAGCCATGGGAGAAAAAAAGTAATTCAGGGAAGAGAGATTTTAACAACGCGTAATTTTCACAAAGAATGCTAAGTCTTCCTTATGTAAAAGGCAAGGGTTTCTTCTATTCACTCTATTTGGGAAGAAACTCAAAATTTGTGGATTGTTTTTATGGAGAGAATCCGCCACTCATTTCCAGGTTAACATTAGTTTGCACATGGACAGAGCAAAAATCAGAGTCCTGATCCTCCAGTAAAAAAGTTCTGTTTTTGTCACCTTCTTATACCATGTAATTTTTCTGTAACCTATACAATATGCATCAAGAACTAAGAACTGTTGTCTTAATTTGTACACATCTACATGAAATCTGTCCTGTGCAACTCTTACAACATAGAAAAATATGAGCGTGACTAGGAAAGAAGGTGGTCAGTTCCACCCAGGGGACTGACAGAGGTTGAGTGATTGGACTGAACGTCCTGTGAAAGCCCTCTCTAGCTCTGTGCCACTGGTATTCAGAGCACAAAACAACACTGCACACAGAGCCTCCAACTCTAACTAATACAAGAAAAGCCTTCCAGGGCACGAAGTCCCTTAGCCCAGCTACATTGACTGACTCACACACTGTTTATGATCCGTTAGGATTTATCTTCTACGTTCCAGAGAGAGATGGTTGACAAGGTGAGAAGTTTTCTAGGAATGGGGCACTAATAATAGCTCAGCAAACACAATTCAGATAACAACCCTATCCCCATGACAGAGCCAGTCGGAATAGCTCAGCAATTATAGCAAATGTCAAAAGATGGAAATTCTCCTCAGAAATTATTTAAGGCACTACGTCTTTAAACTTCAGGAACCCCAAGATTACTTTTCACAATGTCTCAATGCCCTGCTTTCCACCAGCATAGGCATCACAGTGTTTATAACTCACATCAAAAGGAAAGAAAATCAGTTCCTGTGAATTTCTACTTTATTAAAATATGCTGATACTTCCTTATGAAAAGTAATTAAAGAGAAGCTGTTAAAGCCTCTAAAATATATTATGATAAATAACTTCCAAGACATTCATGGGCTCCAAATCCAAGCGTGAATAGTTTTTACAACATGTAATTTCCTTCGTGGAAGGTAGTAAATTACAACTGCACAATTTAAGTGACTCAAACTCTTAATGATTCTATAAAAAGATTAGAGTAATATATAAAGTTTTTAAAATAAATTCTGCCACCAAATAATTTCTAGCCTACATTATTTCAGTGCTGTGGTAACATTAACTGTGAACTTAAGCGTATCTTCAGTAGCTAAAAAATCGACCAGGTTGTGATGACGAACATGTTGCTTGCCCTTATTATCAAATAATTCATTTAGGGACAGTGAGTTAGCTGCCTTGTTTAGAGAAGCTACACTCTCAAGTAGAAGTTCTCTCTCTGCACGACGCATTGAATAAGGTAATGGCTGTTTTTTGTTTTCTCTGAATTTTCCTGTCAGTAGGTTAACATATTAACAGTTACTATTTTGGGAGCATCTACTCTATGTCATTCACCTCAGTGAACTTCGAATGTTCATTCATGAGTATAAGCATATTTGTGAGAGCTTGTTGTAAATGATTCTTAGGCCCCACCTGCAAATCTGACTTGGTAGATATGCCAGGAAGTATCCCAAAAGCCCCCAGATAATTCTAATGCAGCACACTTGCAGAAATCCTGGCGATTATGATTAAAAATTCGTATAAAGTGGTTTTAAAAGCATTGGGGTGCTTCCAATCTTAGGCAGACAGAGGTCAAATAAAAGATTGATAGTAACAATATACTGACACTCAGTTGTTTGAAATCTTGGCTCCTTTGACCTGCAGGCAGGGACTCAAGCCCAAGAACTCAGACTTGGGGAGAGATTCAGTTTTGCGGAAAAGGTCTTAGAAAATCCCTGACTTCTCTGTTTTCAACACTGGGTGAACTTGACATGAATCCTCTTTTGTCTGTAGGGAGGAGCTGAGCGTGGAGACAGGCAGCCTCTGATATGCAGCATTTGATACTTTTCACTCTGCGGGTCAATGACCACAACTGCTGCAGCAGCATTTTCAGAGACTGAGAAGGCAAGGGAGAAAGTGATTTCAGGGACAGCACACTTGGCTCACCTTGCATTACTGACCTAGAGACTGGGGCTCCAGAACCAAGGGCAACGGGCTTGGCAGCTTCCACAGAAGCACAGACCAAGGAGAGTCTGATATTCCATGGCCTATCTGGAGCAAGCAAAAACTGCCTAGAGTCAAAGTTTTCTGCTCTTCTAATTAATCAAAACTAAATGTCAAATCACAACTGGGGACCAACTTTGTGGTCTGTGCATGAGGACAAACTTGTTTGTCCCCAGAATCCTTCCTACTCAGAACTTGGGGGGATGGAGAGGAAGCTTTGAACATCTCTCCTGAAAGCACATTGTTTAAGGCATTCTGTGGCTCATTCATAAAACCATCAGTGAGATCTGCCACTGTCATCACTAATGCTATTAAGGCTCATCAATGTTAAGGGCGTTTGAAAAATAACACTAGCAACCAATGTTCTGAAGCTACTGGAGTGAAAAATGAAAAATTAAACAAAGTGGAAAAGACTTAACAGAAGGGTTTGCAAACCCATTTACCTACCAGCAATCTTGTTTGCAGGGTTACATGCTTCACAAGCTAAGCCTGTGTTTCATTAAAATCCCTTTTTCTTGAACTTCTGCGGTCAAATGTGCATCGGTGATCCGCCTCAGCATCCGTGACCTGTTATAGCCCGGCACTTTCTTCATCCCTGTCCACAGAACCCACCACCACCATCCATCTTGCGCAGGTGGGCGTCCTGCCACACCTCCCATCCCTCCGTTCTGTTCCATAAAGTGCTGACTCCTAATGCCAGGTGAAAAGCATCTCCACAGGCTAACAGATGGAGGAGAGCTCTTTCCACGCCTCGGGAGCACCTCATCCCCTCAGCATGCCACCAGCCCTGCGGTGCTGCTCGCCTCGCCTCTTGGATCTGTAATTTAACTCACAGAGAGCGAGTCAAAAAAACCCAGAAAGCTTTCAACTGGGATTCATAGGCTTTCAAGCACTGAAATTGTTCTATTCCCTGGCAAGTTTAATGTTCCAAGGGTACCTCTTCAGGGTCAGTCCAGCCCTGCGACAGGATAGAGCACAAACAGGAGAAAAGGGAAAAGACTGAGAGATATTTCCCTTTGAAATGAAACTGCACTGGAGAGACACTTATTTAACAAATAGCTGCTGAGCATGGGGGTGCGGGTGGGGGGAAGCATGGCCTCTGTCTTCATGTGATAAGCACAGAACAAATAAATACATTGTTATGAATGGTGATAAGACCTCTGATGATAAAAAGGGTATAATGTTATAAGTAATAAGTCCAACCTACTCAGGTTGGGTAAAGCATGGCCTGTCTGTGGAGCGGACATTTAGGATAAGACCTACTGAGTAATAAGCCATAGAGAGTGAGGGAAAGAACATTCCCAACCAAGCAAATGGCACGTAGGAAAGCCCTCAGTGGGAAAGAGCTTGATCCATTTAGGGAATTGAAATAAAAGGCCAGCATCGTGGGAACATAATGTGCAAGTAGGAGAGAGGCTGGGCCTGGGTTGCGCAAGTTGGAAAAGAGATCGATTGCTTAGGGCTTCCAGGACTTAGGAGTTAATTTGATCCTCAATGGGAGCCACTGCAGGATTTTAAGAAGAGGAATGACATAACCTGAGCTGCATTTCCAAAGGCCAAGTGGCTGGCTGTGCAGCGGAAGCAAGGAGAGAAATGCTGAATGCAGATACATATAGCAAATAAGTTGATGTGATAGAAAGGGAAAGAGATAGGTAAATAGACAGACAGACAGACAGACACATAGAAAAATGTAATTAAGAACAAACTCTCTTCCCAAGCCAGAAAATTTCTACACAAAGGTAGTAGAGAAAGAAAATGCTTTCATTATTGAATAAACATTAAACCATACTGTGGTTCACATCACAGGCAATCTCCTAAGACATTGCAAAGACAGAAAGAAATCTCACCCTTTTATACAGCTGAGCAGATAAAATCTATTCCATACGTGTTCTTAAGATTACCAATGACTAGTCCTTCAGTAAGAGGCCTTGGCAGCACCACTTAGTACACATAGTTCCTCCTGGATTCATCTGGTAACTGGGATAGCCATCTGTGTTTGTTCACTGGCTTTGTCTAAAGGAAAAATCAACTTCTCGTATCTTTAGAAAGGAGATAGTTTTGTAACCTGCAGTGAGTCACTGCCAAGTTAGACACCTACTCTCCAGGAGACTTGGAGATAAGAGTGCTATATCTCCCTTGATGTTTATATTTCAAAGAGATGGCTCCCATGTCTTTGAGATAAGAAGTTCTTGAGTCATAATGCTGTGAAGAGACTATCTAGCTTTTAGAAAGATTTATATATGTTTTAAAGAGACAGAGACAGAACTTACAAGTTTTCTTTCTAAAGTAAATGCTCAAAGGAAGGAGGTAGTTAGTCTCTTCCCTTATTTTCAACAGAGAGAATTAATCTCTTCTTTTTAATTTGTATTTGCCCATATGATAGACAGATGGATACATACATACATACAGATACATATGAGATTAATATATCTTGTACTATGTCTGAGGATTGAAGAGGGAGGAGGAACTAAGATAATTAACTCAGAGTTTGAGCAATTATGTCAGCTATACTGAAAAGAAGGCTCTCTGTTCTAAAAGACATGAAATGCGTGTCTGCAATTTGAAGTGGTTGTCCCATGTGATGAAAATTGTATTAAGTATATATATGCAGCGTCTCCAAAGAACTAAATTTCACAAAGTTCTACCCCAATAGCATTCAAACCCAAAGAACAGCAGTACTCAGCTCAGCAATTATGCAGCCAGCACCCCCCCACACACACACACACACACACACACGCACGCACACCCCAACCCAGCAGAGCAGCTATGTATTTGCAGAGGGATCTGGGCACATCCAAGGATCTATTGCTAAACAGGTAAAGGACTGGTTCCAGTTATTAAGCAACTTTCTCTCAGCACAAACCTACTACTCTGTACTCGGCTTCATGATGCCGTCTGCTCCTCAGCCAACCCCACTGCTTCCTCGGCCGTAGGCCGCTGTTAGGCTCAGCTATAGAGCACCGGAGGAGCCCGGACAGCTGGACAAGGACGAACAGACGTGTTCCTCCTTTCTTTGCCTCTTGTTCTTCTCGAATGGCCTCCGCCCTGGCGGGGGCAGTGCATTCCAATCTTCAGTTTTTCCCCCTCCATTCCAGAAACAGTCCTACTGTACCTCCAGCAAGGTACCCGCAGCAGAGGTCGGGGTCCTGGAGATCCACCACTGAACCTCTAGATTGTGACAACCCAAGCCCTTTCTTCATTCTCCCAGAGCCCAAGGGGTGGTAGCCACCGGCTTCAGTTATTACCTGTGTACCCTCAGTCTCCTCTGTGCTTTTTCAGTTAATTTTCTCACACTTAACCAATTTTCTACCTTAGCTTCTGTCAAAATCCCTAGTAGGGATGTGGTTTCCCTGATTGATACAGGACACGCATGGAGACTCTTGTAATCATAGAAGGGATGGAGTGTCCTGCCACTCTGTCTTTAGAGTTTGGCTGTAATGATCTCATCTTGGAAAAAGAAGACATCCTCCAACAAAATTTAATTAAAAATAAGAGTAATTTTCTAAATAGTAAAATGTGAGTTTATTTCTACTATCGCCTTAATTTGTATTTCTTTAAATAAACTTAGGAGCCATCATCCAATGACAATAAAATATACACGTTTCCTTCTGAGTCAGCAGACTTTGGGGAGATGAACCAGCGAGATGCAATTCCCAGCTTCCAAAGGCAGAGTCCTGGGGGAAGCATTACCAGAAGCCGGAGCTTTGAGCCAGGGATATTGCTATGCTCACACCACCTTTCAGAGGAAGCGTGAGTACTGACTCTGTATCTTGACTCTTCCTAGAACAAGCTATTGAGATGGAAGCTCGGGAACAAATATGCCAACTTTCAGCAGGAGTTGCTACCACCCATTCCATCTCCAGCCACAATTATTGAGATTCCACGAGGTGATATAGGAGAAACCAGAGAGAAAAAAGGCAGATAATGCCGTAGTTCCCTTTTATGACCAAATGGGGCCTGTCCCTTTGAATGCTGTGAGTGCTTACTTGATTGAATCCTTTGCGTGGGTAGGAATAGTTTAGGATAATGTGTTTCTCTAGGAGAGATGGTTTTACCTTTCCTTGAGGTCAGCTTCAGCTCTAACGACAGTATTGATAATAGTAAAAATATTGATTAACATTTAGTTACTACTTATTCTCCTCTAAACACTACATAAATTAGATCATTTAATCCTTCTTACAATGCAATGAGGCAGGAACCCATTTCACAGATGAGGATAATGAGGCATTGAGAGGTTAAACAGTTAATACGTAGCCAGAATTTCAAATCAGGTCTGCTGCTGGTAGACTTCGTCTGAGGCTCTTTAGCTGTCATGGCCTCAGCAGATAGGTTTCCTCCTGCCTGGGGATTTCCATAGATCCTGTTCTCCATGTACCCATTAAGTTATAACTTCTGTGTTTTCCTGTCTTCCCTGGAAGAATGAAGCCTACATGAATAGAAAGTGTGTCTTGTTCACTGTGGTCTTTCCTAAGCCTAGAACTATACCTGGCACATAGCAGATACTCAATAAATATTTGGTGAATGAATTAATGACACGTTTTTAAAATACTGTCTCCAGTGTTTATCTCAGCACTTTAAGCATTTTATTATTCCTCCACATTATACAACTATAGGTAATTTAAACTTCAAAGAGTAATTTAGAACTAGACGGTGGTCGCGTTCTCTATCCAGGAAGGAGGAACGTACTACAGAAAGCTAAACAAGATTTAAAAATCATGTTTAATATATTGTCTGTTATGTACCATCGAAAGACTCATGCCTTTAGCTTTCTCCCAGATATTTTCCCAGTGAAGCTACACTAAGAATATACACGTATTATTACCACTGTTTAAAATGGAGAGAAAGTAAGATATGGAGAAGCCACTTTCCAAACTCTTCAGAGTGCTTTGTTACTGAACAGAACAAGAAGGGCTGGGGTGTAGTGGCTACAGCCTCAAGTTTGGAGGCTGGATGCCTTGGTTAAAATCTTGGCTCTCGTCTTCCTACTTCCTGTGTGACCTCAGTTACTAAACCCTCAGTTTCTCCAACTCTAAAATAAAAGAATCTATCTCATAAGATTGTTGACTAAATGAGTTAACATATATAAAACAATTAGAACAATGTCTAGTACATAACCAATGCTTACTATTATTTTTACCTAGAAAAGGTAACAAAATAGCTCATTAACGCCTAATACAAATATCATTACGGTCCTTTGTGGCTGTAGTATAAAAAGATAGAATTTGGAATTTAACCAACACTTGAGTAATCTAGCAGTTGTGTGACCCAGGAAAGTTTTTTAAGCTCTCTGGGCCTCTGTTTTCTTCATCTAGAAATAAAGTACATAAACGACAAGCCTAGATTTTAGGAGGTACTGAATGAGCAGCCACTATTAGCAAAAATGAAGTCTCAGCTGGCTGAAGAGAACACATGGGCCCTCCAAAGTCAGATTCGATCACTGGACACAGTGGCATAGCCAGGGCTGCAGCGCAGGTCTGAGCTGGATTTATGGACTGGGCAGGACAGTCAACACACAGTGCAATGAAAGCCATGAAAAGGGAGTGTGTGAATGAGAAGGGCAGAAACCCTCAAATCAGTCCTCCTACCACCAAAGCACTAACAGGAAGCTAGAGCGAAGGAACAGAATCCTGCAAAGCAGACTGACAGGGGGATGTAAGAGGAAAACCAGGCAACTGAAGGGTAGAGAAGAAAGGGGTTAAGGAGGAAGAAGGAGTGGTTGACGGTGGCCAATGTGCTCCCAAGAGGTGAAGGAGGAAAAGCCTCAGGGAGTATCCACTGAGTTTTGCAGCATGTAAGTGGCAGAGACCTTAGAAGAACAGCTTCCAGTCAGAACTGGCTACATAATTTGCAGGGCTCAGTACAAAATGAATGAACAGGCCAGCCAGGGGCAGGGAAGTCAATCTGCCCTTTCCATGGACCCACCCATAGTGGACCCACAACCCCTGTGGAATTGCCATCTCCATGTGCTAGGTATCTGGATGGGGGTTAGCAAGGGGCTCCTGCCCAGTCACCCCACACCACCACCACCAACACTCACCAGGGGTGTTGCCGGGGAGAGGGGGCATGGAGACAGCTGCTGCCTTACTCCCCCACCCCCAACCTCTAAACATTGCAGTGCACTCCCTCCCTACACTTGTGCCCAGGTGACCAATAGGGGTGGAGGGTGACAGCAAATGCAGTACCTCTCCTCCACACCCACCCCAAGTAATCTGGTGGCCGCTTGAGGCAGAGAGTGCCAGTGGTCCCTGGGCAGGGATGTGGGGTCAGCTTCCCAGGGAGACAGGGAGACTGTGAGAGGAGACCCCACGCAAGAGTCAAGCTCCAAGCCCCCAAAGCATAATCCATTGGCAGAAGCATGATTCACTATCTCATCAGACTTCACTTACAAAGCACGCATTCAAAGATAAAACGATAGAGAATATCAAGATAGTCCCTGCAGATCATCAAACCCCCTGCACGGGAGCCCTGTGTGACCTGCCTGCTCTCACACTGATGAGGCTTGCCCTGCTTCCACTGGAGAGGTGGCTGCAGAAAATCAAGGCAGCCATCAAAGAGTGAGCAGGAAGTTCAAAGATGGTTCAGATGAATCATTTAAGAAAGTTTGTTGGGAAGGAGAAGTCAGATGGAGCAGTAGCTGGAAGAAGTGGGGTAAAAAGAAATTTTTAAAATTTGTTTTAATGTAGGAAAGATTTGAGTAAATTTAAATGCTTCTGTGAAGAAAGCTCTAATGAGAAAGAAGCTGAAGAGAGAGTGAAAAGTGATGAAAATGGGAGAGGTCTGGAGGGAGGCAGGAGGGGAAGGGACCCAGAGCCCAGGTCAGAGACTAGCTTCAGTGATGGATGCAGTGGTCATCTGCATAAAATAGAAGTAGAGAGAGCCTTGAGGGCTAAAAGAGAGGACAGGAACGGAGCCAACAACATTTACATCGATGGGGACACTCCAATACTACCAACTGATGTATTATTGGCAGTCAAAAAGTCGTACTAAAGAAAAACACGCGTGGGGAAGGTGACCTTGACCCAACCATCCAACATACTGGCTTGGACCAAAGTCCTACAGGGATTTAACCTGATTTAATGTGTCAATTAAGGTACATTAGTCCGGTGGCCGTAGATTTTATTTCTGTTGATATTGCTTTTCTCAATGTTCTATTCATAAAAACAGTTTCAATATTTTTCCAATAATTTTTCCTGCAACTAACTATACTGCCTGCCAACTTTTGAAATGCTGTTTTTTTTATTTTAATGGGGCAGACACTTTTTTCTGTGCCTTTCATTGCTTTGTTTAGAGGCAGCAAATGAGAGTGGAGAGAGGTTACGAAGGGAAATCAAATGTCAGCTTCTATATGGTCACAGTTTCGGTTAAAGGTTACCACTTGTCATAATGAAACACCTAGGGTTTCTAATACCGTAGGCCCATCCCCAAATTCCTTTGCTCTGTTCCAATAAATATCAGACGCTGACAGTGATAGCTCTCTTCTGACATTCCATGTGCATCACAGGAAATACTTCCTGACACTGCTACTTAGGAGCCCTGGAGAGAAAGAACACTTCAGTACTTGTCATACTTCTCTTCACAAGATCCTCTCTCTCTCCCCACTTCTGCTCTCTCTCCTCTCTCAGGTTCTCTCCTTTTGTCTTTCTTCTTTTTTATTTCTGCCTCTCTCACTTTTTCTCTCTCGCTCTCTGATGCTCTGAAGATGTGATTCAGCCCAGCAAAACCAAAATTGATCACCGTTGTGAGCTCTCCTTAGCTTATCATCTGAGCTTGCTTAAATATTAAAAATAAAAATTTTAGAAATGAGTCCAAATGAAGGTCATTATTTGTAGAAAGCAAGTAATTGCTTAGTAATAGTAGTAAGAAAGTATTTATAAAACTTGTTTCTTTACCTCAAGCAGTAAAAACATAACTGATTTTTTTACCCCTACACTTCTGCCTGTCCCACTTATACAAATAGAAAAATCTGAAAATATATCTAAAAATGTCTGCACAGTGTTGCAATATAGGTGTATATACGCAATAATGTATGTATACACAAAAGTATGCATGCACATATACATATTTATGCATGTACTAATAGAATAGAATAGAGAGTTAGGTTTCCAAGAGTAAATCCTGTTTATTCTTACCATAAAGTGATTCTATAATGATTAATAAACCTATAAAACCAAGTGCATTTAAAGGGAAAATTGAATAAAGTACTACTATTACATTGGAATCTCCTTTATGTATATGGTATGTTAACAGTGTGGGAAATATATATGCCCTTAAGCTATCTTGTAATTTATGCCAGAAATCACACCGTTGTTTTTGAAAAAGCCTTACAAAGCCTGAATTCTACACACGTATTTTGCATATGAAAGAACAGAAGAGTTTGCCAACTTGCAAATTTTCTATGCGTGCACTTAATTTCTTCCCAAATGCCCAATTTACTAGTCATTCAGTCTCAGCATCAGGGAATGGACTTGAAGAAGCACAGGTGGAGCGAAACAAGGGCTGCGCCTTAGCCAGCAAAATCCTCCTCACCAGCAGTACGGATAACACAGAATTCAAAACCAGAAAAATCTTCAATCAGCACTGGGAAGAGAAAGTAAAATAAAGAGGCAAAGTAGGCTAAAATAGCCTCCTTAGTGAAAAGCCAGAAATCTTAGGATTTCTTTCCCCTTGCTCTTTCCCTCGTTTTTCCAGTTCTGCTCTATCAAAGGCAAAGAAACTTAGTATTATACTTTGATTTCTTCTCAAACCATTATCTTAATGCTAGGTGAATTGAAACAAACATCAATTATCTATCCAAGACTAACTCTTATTCAAAAGAGGGGAAAGCCATGAGCAAATGCTGGAATCGTGCTCAAGTTACACATCCAGGTAATTGCTCCATTTCTAATAGCTACAGAAAAGGCTGTTACATTGATTATAGCTGTTAATAAGTGAAAATATATTTGCACTTCACAAATATGTTAGGAATTTCACAAGTCTTAAATGTCAGAGAGTAATATCAAATAATCCATTTTCTAATTAGTATTTAAAAGTTTATTTTTAAATTTGTTTGCTACTGGCAAACAAATATTATCCTTTAATTATTACATACATAGCAAGAAAATATTTAAATATGTTTAAATTTCTAGATACAGAGTTGTCTCTATATTTGAATTAGAATTTATGACTCCAACACAGACTCACAAAAGTTTTCATACATTTACTGATTGTCATTGCAGGTAATAGCCTAATATATATAGAGAGAGACAAATACACTAAATAAATCAAAAAATACACCAGAAAACAAAAATTGTTATGAAGAAAATTAACATGAAATGATATTAGAACAACTGGGTGGCTACTTTAGCTTTGTGGAAAACAGAACTTAATCTCAGCTCTCTGAGAAATGTTGAAGGATACAACTAGTCAAATGCCAAGGTACATGTTACAGGTGACTGTAAAAGGTACAGTTAAAAAATCGTGTAAAACAGAACATAAAGAGAAGCTCAATGTAACTACTATTACAAATTGAATATTTACCAACTGTTTACTAAAAGGAGGATAATGTGTAACTGTAGCTGTATTTTTTTTTTTTAGTATAGAGGTGACTTGTTCTGACTTATTTTTTTATTTTTTTATTATTAGTTTCAGGTGTACAAAACGATGTACTAGTTAGACATTTCACCCCTCACAAAGTGATACCCCCCGAATGTATTGCCCCTCTGACATCATATATATCTATTACAATTCTTTGACTCTATTCCCTATGCTGTACTCCCTATCCCCGTAACTATATATATATATATATATATATATATATACAATTATTGTTAACATACAATATTATTCAGTGTCAGCTTCAGGTGTACAGTGCAGTGGTCAAGCATCTACACTGTCCATGAAGTGGTCTCCCTAATAAGACATGTGTCCATCTGACACCCTACAAAATCTTTACAACATTATTGATTATATTCCCCAAACTGTTTTTCATATCCCCTTGGCAATATTGTGGTTATCAATTTGTGCTGTCTAATCCCTTCCCCTACTCAGGGGTGGGGGCATGTGTAACTGGAGCTTTAATTCTATATAAAAAGATCTGAAAATGTCCTGTGCTGTACTTTACAGCCCCATCACTAACACTGTAATAACTACGCATGGTACCAAGTGGGTACTAGACTTATGGGGGGATGACTTTCTAAGTCACATAAATGTCTAGTTATTGTGTTGTACACCTGAAACTAATATAATACCGTATGTCAACCATAACTGAAAAGTAAATTTAAAAAATAATCTAAAAAAACAAGCTGAAAACCCAGTGCAGCTCTGTGGCACCTGCTGCTATCGGGATGCAGTAAGGGTGTTTATTTGCACCACAGTAAAATAAGGAAATTCTATATTTAATTCTATATTTATGATTGGCATGTTCCTTTGGGTTTTGATTTCTTTTTTTTTTCCACCTCAATGTGACATTAGGGAAGGCCTCACTTAGGTGACGATTAAGATGATATGTGAAAATCATTCAGATGGAAAACACAAATCAGGAGACAATTCTTCCAGAAAGAGAGAGAGTGAGAGAGTGAGAGCAAGAGGAGAGAGAGAGAGAGAGAGAGAACAGCTCGTTGAAAACAATTACTTTGAAAAATAAGTCAGCATTTAAATGATATCTCCTTTATCTTTGACATTTGCATGCAATGTTTTAATTGTTATTTAATGTTGAAGGAGAACACTCGATGCTGACGATAGTAAAGTGTTCTTTTTGGCCATATTACCCAAGCAATATACAGATTTAATGCAATTGCCATCAAAATCCCAATGGCATTTTTTAAAGACATAGAACAAAAAATCATCAGATTTGTTTGGAACCAAACAAAAAACCCGAATAGCCAAAGCAATCTTAAGAAAAAAGAACAATACTGGAGGTATCACACTCCGACTTTAGCTTGTACTAAGGGCTACAATAATCAAAACAGCATGGTATTGGCAGAAAAACAGACACATAGACCAATGGAATAGAATTGAGAACCCAGAAATAAAACCACATAAATATGGACAGATAATTTTTGACAAAGAAGCTAAAAACACACAATGGAGGAAAGACAGCCTCTTCAATAAATGGTGCTGGGAGAATTGGATAGCCACGTGCAAAAGAATGAAACTGGACTGATATCTGTCACCATGTACCAAAATTAATTCAAAATGGATCAAAGACTTACACATAAGACCTGACACAATAAACTGCATAGAAGAAAACATAGGTACTAAACTTATGGACCTTGGGTTCAAAGAGCATTTTATGAATTTGACTCCAAAGGCAATGGACGTAAAAGCTAAAATAAACGAATGGGACTATATGAAACTTAAAAGCTTCTGCACAGCAAAAGACACCATCAGCAAAATAAAGAGGCAACCAACTGAATGGGAGAAGCTTTTTGCAAACAGTGCCTCTGATAAGGGGCTAATATCCCAAATATACAAGGAACTCATGAAACTCAACAACAAAAAAACAAACAACCCAATTGAAAAATGGGCAGAGGACCTGAAGAGACATTTCTCCAAAGAGGACATACAAATAGCAAATAGACATATGAAAAAATGCTCAACATCACTAATCATCAGAGAAATGCAAATAAAAACCACAATGAGATATCACCTCACCCCAGTCAGAATGGCTATCATCAACAAGACAAATAGTAACAAGTGTTGGAAAGGCTGTGGAGTAAAAGGAACCCTCATACACTGTTGGTGGGAATGCAGACTGGTGCAGCCGTTATGGAAGGCAGTGTGGAGGTTCCTCAAAAAATTACAAATAGAATTACTATATGACCCAGCAATCTCTCTCCTGGGTATCTACCAAAAAATCTGAAAACATTTATCCATAAAGACACGTGTGCTCCAATGTTCATTGCAGCTTTGTTTACGGTGACCAAGACATGGAAACAACCAAAATGTCCTTCGATAGATGAATGGATAGAGAAGTTGTGGTACATATACACAATGGAATACTATTCGGCGGTAAGACAAGATGATATAGGAACATTTGTGACAACATGGATGGATCTTGAGAGTATAATGCTAAGCGAAATAAGTCAGACAGAAAAAGCAGAGAACCATATGATTTCACTGATATGTGGTATATAAACCAAAAACAACAAAAAAACAAGACAAACAAATGAGAAACAAAAACTCATAGACACAGACAATAGTTTAGTGGTTACCAGAGGGTGGGGGGTGGGGGGTGGGAGATGAGGGCAAGGGGGATCAAATATATGGTGATGGAAGGAGAACTGACTCTGGGTGGTGAACACACAATGGGATTTACAGATGATGTAATACAGAATTGTACACCTGAAATCTATGTAATTTTAGTAACAATTGTCACCCCAATAAATTTTTTTTTAAAAAAGTGTTTTTTTTTATTATTATTATTATTTCCCACAGCAGTCTATACAACCTATTCATAATGAAAACTCTACTTACTTAATTCTGGGTTTTAGAAGTAAACAGACTGTCATACTACATAATAATCTCCCTCTTTGGTTCTGATTGAGTTAGCTTTTCTCAAGTGCCAATGAACAATGAAATAAAACATATAAAATAAATATCAAATAAAAGCTTATATAATTAGAGATTGAAATTAAACAAGATTGGGTAATATGAGGACATTCTACTGGTGACAATTTCAGGCCAATATTTTCACCTTCATGGTCATCATTCCTGCCATTTATAATTTATCTCAACTATCTGGAAAAGAGCTATGCCAAAGTGTCCTATCAAAATCTTTTATGTCTTTTTTTTTCTTTTTTTTTCAAACTGGTAAGCAATGTAATCTCCATGAAAATTAACATGAATTGGAAGTTTCCAACAAAACAATAAGTATATTCTGATCTGAATGCTCACAGTCCATATTAATACCGAAACATTGCTCTGACCAGGAGATATGATGTAGACCACATATCTTAGGTAAAACAGAATCTGAAAGAGCTGAATTTCAGTTCTCTAGATGACTTGGTTGTAATGCCTTTGAATCACTCATGTAATATGGAACATTTTGTCTATGAATTCCTTTGTTTAAAGGGGAGTTACGTACCTACTTGAAAAACCATGGCCAACTTATACAAAATCTGTTAAACTATGTTACATTAAATCAAAATTATTCACATATTGAGTTTTAATATTTGGAAATTATTCTTTATCAAAGATTCTGGCTATTATTTATGGAGTAATTCAGTTTGGAACATGTTTACTCTGGTATATTTTGGAAGAAATAATTAAGCTTGATTAGTTTATAGTTTTAGCAACACTACTCTTAAATATAGCTTTGAAATATTACTTTTAAAATTATATTGAATGTGAGAGAAAAGTCTCCCACTCTTTTCAGTACAATGAATATAACTCTTTCATATTCCAATCTTTAAATTAAGTTCAAAAATTATAGCTAGAGTTCATGTTATAATTGATACACTCTATACATAGCTGTATTATAGACCATCTTCTAACTATGTCCATATGTTATTTCCCATTAAACTCTCAACTTTTCAAAATCAAGAACCAATTTTCTTTATCTTCATATCCTCATGGCACGGCACAATACCTTGATCATACTATATGTTCAATAAATGTGTATTGAATGAATAAGTGAAATAATGAGTGGTCCTTGTGAGCAAACACGCCTAGGGTTTGTTTCCACATCCTAGAGCATTCCTACAACAGGCAAGGAAAGGATGTCTGAGAATCAGGACTCTTCTCTGACCTGTGTCCTTTATGATGTGCGAAATGCACAGATATGAATAGCAATAGTTCTCGAACAAAGCTGATCATCAAAATCACGTCACGAGCTTTTAAAAAAAGTATTTTTTAAATATCATGAGATTCTAATTCAGTAGATCCAATATGGGGTCCCAGAATTGGCATTATCAAGTTTAATAACCACAGCTCCTGTGTGCTGTGATTGCAGGGCCATCGAGAAGATATCTTAGCATGAACATGATACCTGAAAATCATGCAGCTCCTCCCAGATGCTGCATTTCCAGGTAATTTACCATTAGAGGTAGTCTTTCCTCTCTTTGAAATGCAAAGGTTTAACTCTATGGAAAGGATGCGTATTAAATTATTGAAAAGTTCGTGTGAATTACTTTAGTAGATAACTTTGTGTTAAAGAGTTCTGGATAACTGGTGAGGTGACAAATAATAGGGCTACAAAGGAAACCCAAAGAGAAAATAAAAGGAAGTCACAAATGTGGACAAGAAAACAATTTGCCAGAGACCAGGATGACCCTGAATTTTTTTTTCTCTGTGATGCTTAAAACTGAATAATGATCATCTCAAAAGAATAGCCTGACCAAACCAGTGTTGATTCCTGATCTGACTTGTTCCACCTTACCATACTAAAATATTGATTCCAGTATCAGGTGCTATGTACCAATTTACCAAAGTATAGTAGAGAGAGACAGAGCTGTAAATGCTGATTACCCTGTTTCATCATAGGGATGTGAATTTCATTCACAACGCTTAGTTAGAGAAGAGTTCCATTTCAAAGCTGCATCAGTCACACTGAGGAAAAGCTAATGTTCATTCAGACTGAGAAGATAAATCAAGACGAAAGAATGATAAATGCTGCTTTATTAGGATTCTCTTTAAGATTCATTTCTTCTTCATCAGTGATTCATTGTTTTCTCTCCTGATTCTTAGGTCATTTCAATAAGCATTTGAAATTTTTTTATTCAGTAATAAAAGGATATAATGCCTGAAACTGCTTCTCTTAAATCATTGTTGACACTGGAAATTGTACCGAAGCAGTTCTCTTTAGCCTCCATTCTTTGCAAAAGCAGCTATTCCAGAGATAGAATGAGCTCCTGATGACATCACTATGGGTACTTTATCTTTTGTGTGCTGTGGTTTCCTATTTCCATTCTGCATACTGGTAATAAAAACACATTTTTTTAAATAATTGCCTGGATATGCAGAGGAGGAAGGCATCTTAGAAGATATCTAATTCAATCCCTCTAGTTTGCAGATAAGTAATGTAAGTTCATGAAATATAAACTTTTGCAGGTAAGTAAATGTAAGTTCAATTCATAAAACGAACTATCCAAAGCCAGATACTAAGCCAGGGGCAGAGTGAATGATGTTAATGGTAGAGCCACATCAATTCAAGACACGTACTTATCTCAAGAATTAAATGTATATAGTTTAAGCCAGTTAGTGCATATTAATAACTGCAAAGTAAGTTGAAAAACAGGTATATTTTAACATAGGAGTGAGGCACGTGATTTCATTCAGTCAAGATAATGACTTTTGTTTTTAAAGGATGATGGGACTTTCATATTAAAGAATAGAGGAGTTGTTCAAAAATATGTTCATCATATTAATTACCAGTGTATATATCAAAACAATTTGGGGGTGGTATATTTTTAGTCTGGTTCGGTTAGCAATTGTCTAAAGTGTGTTTGGATGTACCTTTATTTTCCAAAGCTTCATTTTAAAAAAAATAACGTTTATGATAAAATTCATTTTTTTCTTTTTTGATTTTTTTTCAATTAAAGTTTATTGCATTTTTTTTCTATTGAAAAAATATTCAGTGAGAAGTACTGATTCCAGGGGTTTGAGTGAATGCTTATGTCCTGATTACCAACTCATCAAATGTCAACATATTAGTTTTAGTCATAAAGTTCTTCAAATTTCAAAAAGATTTGACAGCTCACTGAAATTTTTATCACACTTTATAATAGATATTACGACAATCCACTTGATGCATTACAAAGTAACCACCGACTCAGTGATAGGCACAAGCTTAGGTAAAGGCTATAGACATTTGAGAGATTTGGTGTCACTCATTTAAACATGCTCTAACTCTCTTACCATGAAGAAAGCTGCACTTATGAAATTATAAAACGATTCCCCATGGGCCCTGCTAGCTCATCTGCCACAAGCAGAAGCAGCTCCTACACTGCACTTTAAAGTTTTCTTTTCTTCTTCCTTTGTCAGGAATTTTATAAATCATGAAGCCCATCGCAAACATTCCTTCCTAGATCTCAAGGGGATGACAGGTGTAGAAATCTGAAAGGATCAAATTTTTTTTCAAAATGGTACATTCCTGTTTTGTTTTGTTTTTAATAATTCTAAAAGTAATGCATGAATTTCTGCTCTGTGAGGTGGATTTAATCTAGCTTCAGCCTGCTTGCAAGAAGAACTCAGAGAATATGAATAGTTACGCTTCAGAGTTGTCCCAAAAGAGGAAAGGTATCGGGAGTGAAACCAGAGCTCTAATAACCACATAGAGTTAGAGATAATGAACCATGGCCATTCCCACTCTTCCTCCCCACACCTCTGTCCTTCAGGATTCCAGACGGACAGCCTGCCCATGCTGCTTAAGATATATGAGCCTAGTCAGAAGCCCTGCGAACTGGCATCATTTCTTTTCAAGTCATCCATCAGGCTTTCAGGTGAACTCTGGCAAATAACCCATTATTGCCTCGGACCAGTTAGCTTCAAAACAACACAAAAAACAGTGGCACTCTCCAAAGTAAAAGGAGTATGTAGGTCACCCCTTTCTTCATCACTTAATGTCAAAGCCAAGATACAACTGGTCCACAGGGCTAGTGGAAAAGGTTTTGGCGATGTTATAAGTTCTTACTTCTTCGCGAATGGCTTACCTTTGAGAGGTTCCTCTCCTGGTCCTTCCGGTAGGGTTGCTGAGAGCTTCTGTTGTCTCATCTGTCCCCCCACGCGTCTGGGGCAGTAGGAGGACTTAGAGCTTTCTACAACTTGTCAGGACCAAGATTCCCCCCCATGTTTAGAAGGCTAACCGGGGGTCAGGATGAGAAAAGTGGATATTGAACAACGCCTTAGGCCAATTAACCTCAGCTATAAGGCATAGTAGCCCCAGGAATGATATTAAGAAAAGACAGGGAAGGTTAACTACTCTTTCAAGAAATTGTCAAGAAAGCAAGGGCAGTAGCCGAGACAAGGAAAGTAAAACGTAGAGCGTTAAGGTGTAGATGTGCTCTGCTCGGCTTTGTTCTTAGAATAATGATGATGACTCGATGAGTTAACCTGTGGAGAGGGAGGCATTAATAAGAATGGACAGTTGGAGGACAGAAAATCGGGAGAGAGTAATTAATAAACAACTTCCTAGAAGAGTCTACATGTTGATAGACTAAAAAACTAAAGAAGTCAGTCTTAAAATGGAAGCATTTTCTCCTCTGACACCAGGGACACAAAAAGAAAGCAAAAAGGTTTTTTGTTGTTGTTGTTTTTTTAAAATTATGAGCCTGAGAGGAAGGAAGTACATACAATTTTCTCAAGTAAAATAAGAACTCAGTTGATCTGCTGAAATTGAGATGGGCCTAAGGGGTATTGAGAACTTACAGCACATAGAAAAATTTAGACGTCATTTGCCCTAATAGGGTAATAGGAGGTAGTCAGGAACTGATTAAATAGCTTACTAAATAACAGCAAGGACCTAAATAAGGTTAGAGAGCTTGCATTTTTAATGCAACATAATTTTGTGCCCCAATGTTGGCTCCTTAAGAAGGAAAATTGAGGAAGAGATTGGTTGCCTAGTTTTGAAGAGTGACGGAGAGGGGAAGTAGGGGCAGGGATAAAATGTCGGGGGGCGCAGAAGACTTCTGGGTGATAGCAAGTGCACAGTTATATGGGATGACCATTGAATCCATGCTGAGTGAGACAGAATGGGAAAGAATAAGAAAGAAAGGGAAGAACCAAGTTACTGGACGTCATACTGAAGACTACAAGCAAGAGAAGTAAGAAGCTGGGAGAAGTGGTAGTTAGAGGTGTTTAAGTCAGATGAGAACAGCTCACTCCGAGACAGTATAGACATGTTCTGAAGCCAGGCTTTCAGGGCCAAATCCTAGTTCTGCCTCACTAACTGTGGGATTGAGGTAAATAGGATTGTGGTGAGAGTTCATAAGTGAATATATGTAAAGTACTTACAAAGGGGTCTGACATATAGTACCCATTCAGGAAATGTTAGCTATCATTATATTCCAGAGTTTCCCATTGTAACATGACCCCAAACAGTGATGCATAACTTCAAATAATGTATGGTTTTGCTGATAGAGAAGCATCACTGAGAATAGATGACTTTATGTCACCAAGGAACTGAAGTTCAATAAAGGTAAAAGTCAATGGATTTGAGGAAATAATTTATATTCTGTGTTCTGGAATTCTACTGTCAGTGACAAAGGATGGCAGAAAGAAGATACATTAATGTTGATAAATGGAGTATTTTAGGTGGGAAAAATCTCAGTTAAATTACTTTTTCCTTTTCACATTATTCTTGCATCTGGGTACATCAAAACCCCAGCATGCAACATGTCCACCTGACAAAAGACACATGCAACTAGTTCAAACTGAAAACTTTCACGTTTCTGAGGTATCTTGCCTCAGTGCTGGATTCTGCTACCAGGGTTTAGGCGAGTTCTGAGCAAGTCCACTTGCAAGACCATGAAGCTCTGTCATTTAAACTGAGATATGAGTCTGATGTGCTTCTTACTCAAGTTTCATGAGAATTCAATTCCAATTATGGGTTAAGATACACCGCGGACCATCCCACAAAATCAAAAAGGAACTTATAAACTAATCGGACTCAGTAAGTCAGTATAATCTAGGGGTATACTAAGCATCATTTCATGAGCAGGATGACAAGAGAAGCACGTTCTATCAGAACCTCACTTGAGTTCAATGTGATTACATACAGTTGATTAATTATGTCATTTCCCTTTCATTCAACAAATAGTTATATAGTATCTATCAAGGAACTTCTTTATAAATTTGATTTGAGTTTTTGATATTATATTTATTTTATTCAAACATCAGAATGAGCTGTCATTTTAATCATTAGCATTGGCATTAAAACATTTTTAATGATTATGTACAAATGTCATGCAATACATTTATTTTATATAAAATAAATACTAATGATTTTATGTATCATTAATCTATGATAGTGTCAAAGATTTGTTTTTATGCTTTTAGTTGCCAACTTTAGAAAGTAATGTGTACTTTGCCTCTTTAGTAATAAGAAAAAGGGTTTGTTTTTTTTTGTTTATTCCAGAAATGACTGATTTCTTGCTCTTTGTAAATAACTAGGCTGGGGCAATTCTATTTTTATCATCCTTCTATCACAGCCTAAATTTTATTCAGAAATAAGTTTGTTTCATCTATCCCAGTGTAAGAATTGCCAAGTACTTATAAAATTTACACACCTTTGTTGCTGTACAAAAGCAATACTAAAGAATAATCATTTTACTTTGCATTACGTCCCTCCTCCCTTTTCAGAGAATCTACTTTGCATTTCCATGACCTCTTCCCAATTGGTGATATGTTGGCAAGCACAAACCCGTTCTTCCTTGCTCATAAGATACCAGACTTACATATCAAACACTACATCACGCCCAGAAGAAACCCACATCTAGATATTTTTTTTTGCATTGCAAAAGACAACCTTCTGCTTTTATAATATGGCATTGTTATTGCAAAATTCAACCTGATATCATCCTTTGATGTTACCTGTAAAATCTTCCCTCTTTCAACAGCATAATCCCATCTTGCTTATAAATTCTGGATGGACACATAGCATACTGACTCTCATTCCAACTTCCACTTCTGGCTCTGGTTAGCTCATATCAAAAACTATCGATTTTTTTTTTCTTTTGGACTTAAAAGCAAAAATTAAAAATCAAGTATACATTCCTATTTAATTCAAGGACAAAACAATGCTCCCAAAAGATGTAGACCGATTCCTGAATTTAATGGAATTAGCATTCCAAAGTGTCCTGAGGATTAATGAAGCTCTCTGAGTAAATAATTAGAAACTTTGATTATGTTATAATGGTTTTTGCACGTTAAAAATATAGGGGGCAAACAGAGAAACCACTTACTACATTTGTTTGCATGGTTATAAGTAATCATTGTCAAGAAAATGATCAGTAAACAGCTCTTTCATTTAAAATCTGGCATGAAAATGATACCTGGATGGTTCCCAGGTACAGATCTCCAGAAAGAAAATCCAAAGAGTTCTGCTCTGTTCTGGGGCTGAGTTCAGAGCTACTGAAGGTCATTCCTCATTTTCCTCCACACAAAGCAATGAAGAGAACAGCCCCCCTCCACCTGACTAGCTGATAGATTAAAGATTTATTTATTAGACTCGCAAACATATTTACAGGCTGTGCTAGTTAAACACCCCGTAATCTCCCCACTACCAAAAAAAAAAAAATCCCTTTACCAAATAGAATGGAAAGACTAACATTGATTTGACTGCTTCTTCAGTCTGACTTTTATTAAAATAGAAATATATCAACCTACTGTAAAAGCATAAGCAAATGAGGAGATAATTCTGAAAAATCTGTGGTAACAGGGAAGGGTAATAAATCCTCTAGAGGACACTTGATGTTTACTAGTAGTCCTTTGATAAAGAATCTAGAGTGTTCATCTTAATGAGGTCAGAAAATAATTGTAATCCCTTTATACGAAAATAGACACTAATTGTAGGAAATCAAAAAAGATAACGGTGTGGGAAGATCCTGAATTCACCTCCGGTAGACATATCAACTCCAGTGCATATGGATCAATTCCCTTTGAAAAAGACCTAGAAACATGCTGAACAGCTCCTCAACAACAAAAGATAAAAAAAAAAAAACCAACACATGGAGATGGAGAGGCAGAGATATGGTCTCACCAAAATTCATCCTTGACAAGGCAACCGACAATTGGGAAGAATCGCACAAATGCAGAGCTTCTTCTTAAGGGGTGAGGGGATGGAGATGCTTGCCGGTGCCATTTTTGCATTCTCACTCTGCCTTGCTAGTACTGGCACGGGTGGGCACCATTTTTGCATTCTCTCTACCTTTCTAGTGCCAACAGGCTTGTCCCTCCCCTACACTCTCCCAAGGCCCTGCTGCAGCCAGGGGCTTCCCCGTGGTCCCTCTGAAGCCAGCAGGCAGCCACAGTACACACAAGAGATACCCCTTGAGTACCTGGCTCTGGTGGCCAAGGGGGCCTGCATTTCTAGGGACACAGAGCAAACATACCTCAACATAATAAAAGCCATATGTAACAAACCCACAGAAAACATCATACTCAACAGTGAAAAGCTTAAAGTTTTTTCTCTAACATCAGGAACAAGACAAAGATGTCCACTCTTGCCACTTTTATTCAACACAGTATTGGACGTCCTTGCCATAGCAATTAGGCAAGACTAGATAGATGATAGATGATAGATAGATAGATAGATAGATAGATAGATAGATAGATAGATAGATAGATAGATAGATAGATAAACATTATCCAAATTGGCAAGGAAGAGTAAAACTGTCACGACTTGCGGATGACATGATACTATGTATAGAAAACCCTAAAGACTCCACCATAAAACAGTAGAACTAATAAGTTCAGTAAAGTTGCAAGATACAAGATCAATATACAAAAACTGTTGCATTTTTATACACTAATAACAAACTATCTGAAAGAGAAATTAAGAAAAAATCCCATTTGCATAAAAAAGAATGAAATACTTAGAATAAATTTAACCAAGGAGCTGAAAGAATTGTAACTAAAATCTCTAAGACATTGATGAAAGAAATTGAGGAAAACACAAATAAATAGAAAGATAAGTCAATTTTCATGGATTAGAAGAATTCATATTGTTTAAATGTCTATACTACCCAAAGCAATCAACAATTTCAGTGCAATCCCTATCAAAATTCTAACGGCATTTTTCACAGAACTAGAACAAATAATTCTAAAATTTGTATGGAACCACAAAAGGTCTATACAGCCAAAGCAATCTTGAGAAAGAAGAACAAAACTGGAAATCATGTTCCCTGATTTCAAATTATACTACAGAGCTACAATAATAAAAACAGACATACAGATCAATGGAATAAAATAGAGAGCCCATAAATAAACCCACACATACACGGTGCATTAATTTACAACAAAGGAGAAAATAATATACAATGTGGAAAGGAGAATTTCTTCAATAAATGATGTTAAAAAAAAAAAAACTGGACAACCACATGCAAAAGAATGAAACTAGATAGCTATCTTACACCATACACAGAAATTAAGTCAAAATGGATTAATAATTTGAATGTAAGTCTTCTAAAACCATAAAACTCTTAGAAGAAATCATAGGTAGTAAGCTCCCTGACTACAATCTTGGCATTGAATTTTTGGATCTGACTCCAAAAGCAAAAATAAACAAATGAGACTACATAAAACCAAGAAGCTTCTGCACAGCAAAGGAAACCATCAACAAACTGAAAAGGCAACCGACTGAATTGGAGAAAGTATTTACAAATCGTATATCTGATAAGGGATTAATATCCAAAATATATAAAGATCTCAAACAACTCAAAAGCAAAACAAATTTAATTAAATTAAAACATTGGCAAAAGAGCTAAATAGACATTTTCCCAAAGAAGACATACAGATGCCCAACAGGTACATGGAAAGATGTTCAACATCATTAATCATCAGAGAAATGCCTATCAAACCACAATGAGATATGACCTCACACTTGTTAGAACGCCTGTCATCAAAAAGACCAGAGATAGCAAGTGTTGGTGGGGATGTGGAGAAAAGGGAACTTTTGTACACTGTTGGGGGAATGTAAATTGGGGCAGCCACTATGCAAAACAGTTAAAACTAAAACCACCATATGGTCCAGTTCTTTCACTTCTAGGTATTTATGTGAAGAAAAGAAAACACTGTAATATACAGCATAGGGAATAGAGTAAATAACATTGTAATAACTATGTATAGTGAGAGATGGATGCCAGATATATTGTGGTGATCACTTTGTCAGGTATATAAATGTTGAATCTCTATGTTATATACCTAAAACTAATATAATACTCTATGTCAATTATAATCAAACAAATTAATAAAAAGGAAAAGGGAAACACTAAGCTGAAAAGATAGTTGTACTCCTATGTTCATTGTAGCATTATTTACAATAGCCAGAATATGAAAACCTAAGTGTCCATCAATAGATAAATGGGTAAAGAAGGTGTGTGTGTGTGTGTGTGTGTGTGTGTGTGTGTGTGTATCCCATACATACAATGGAACAGTGCTCAGCCACAAAAAAGGAAATTCTTCCATTTGCAGCAACACGCATGTACCTTGAGGGTATAATGCTAATGAAATAAGTCAGAGAAAAACAAATACTATATGATTTCACTTATATGTGGAATCTAAAAAACAAACAAAAAGTATAGATACATAGAACAGATCGGTAGTTATCAGAGGGGAAGGGGTTGAGGGGTGGGTGAAATAGGTAAAGGAGGTCAATTGTATGGTGACCGATGATAACTAGGCTTATTGTGGTGATAACTTTGTAGTGTATACAAAGATCAAATTATGATGCCACACACCTGAAACTCGTGTAGTATAATGTTATATGCCAATTTTACCTCAGTAAAAAAAGAAAACCTAATTGTAAATACTGCTACAGAAGTAACATATTTAGTTACTTGTTAAGGGCTCAGGTAGGAATCTTCATGTCTTACCTTTGGGCCATGTGTGCTAACAGAAACCAAAGACACAATAAGAAGAAAAAGAAAAACTCAGCCTAAGGCCCAGTTGTTTCCACTGAGTAAACTTCTACAGGAAAAAAAAAAAATGACAAAATGGGCTGTTTTTGTCGGATTTTGTTGTTTTCCTCTCGAGTGTATTTGAAGGCAGAGGTAAGAGGGTAGAATATTTGAATGCAAAGACACTTGAAATGCAGACGAAAATTAAAAGATCTAAACATCTACATTTGTATAGTTCCTTCAACTTATTACTGGAATAGAAGTACTCAGTTGACTTTAATTAAGACATTTTTATTTGACTTGTGCTTGACTTCTAGATTTTACTGCATGTACCTTTCACTAATGCATTAATATTGAAAATATACCAAGTAAATTTATATTTATAGATGTATAATTTCTCTATATATTTATATAATTTAATATATGCTTAGATATTTATAAGTATATATTATAATATACATATTATATACAATATATTTATATGTAATTTATTTATATATAAATTTTATATATAATTTATTTCTATAAATTCACATATACAAGTTAGCATTTCATTTCTCACAACTACCATTTAACAAACTATTCTATGCCAGAACGGAGAAAACAATCAAGTCCCAGAAATGTATATAATCAGACTAACATGAAATAAGCTTTCTTTTTCCTTCCCATGCAATCATACTCTAGTTTACCCTCCGATTTTAATACTCTATAGATACCACGGGAATAAAACAAGCTTTAGAAAGTGACCACGCAGCCAGCAATTACAGAAGACTGAACAAAACATTTAAGGATTGTAAGGATTAGGTCAGAAACATTCTTCCCCTGTGGCTTTTATTACCTCCTAATATTGCCATGGTATTCTTTACTGTAAAGTTCATGTGCCCATATTTTCATTTAAACTCAACATCTCAAACATGAATGACACAACAAAAATAAAACTGCCAGCCTTTTGAATCACAATCAAACCTATTTCTCTTAATGCTGCAGATGATAGCAGTGGAAAGTGCCTCCCGAAAGGAATAACAGACATCTGAAAATAGATCGTTGCACACAAAGATTTGCATAAGTTATCTGTTGTTTCTCAGTTTCTGTTCTCAGTGTACCTTCTCCATCACACACACCCATACATGGTCCTCTCTGTACCCTGAGATATTGGCTAATGCCATCGCCATCCTCTTGAAGACTCAGGCAGGCTCCAAACACACTAAATGAGTTCCTGTGTCCTTTCTCACATAAACTCTCTGAATCTATTTTATCTTTTCTGCTAAAATCCATCTCCCATTCTCTCTCCCACCTGAGCTGTACTAATAACTTTGCAGTTAGTCTTCATGTTTCTAATCTCTGCCCTTCTGGTTCATCCTGAGCTTTGCTGCCACCAGTTGTGTTTTTAATACAATGGTTTGTAAACTCCCTGCTCAAAATTCTTCCATGGTTTTCTGTTACATACAAAATGAAGTACAAGCTTCTCAACCTGAAGTTCAAAGCCACCTAATATAGACTCAGTCTTCTTAATAACTGTTTGCCACTAGACACACACTGGACACACACACACACACCATATTTCTCTTGTTCCTTCAACCTACACTTCACTAACTCTGTGTGGCTTTTAATTATCTCAGCTAGAAGTTTCCTCTCCTCCTAGCCCCTCTTCATTCCTTAATGTCCAGGTCAAATGCTACTTTTTCTCACACTCACTAGTTCAAATAAATCTCTTTCCTGCATTTCCGTTGTACTTCTATGTTGGTACTGAGCACAGTTTTTCCTACAAATATATGGGTGCATCAATATATATTATATATGCATTTTTGAGTTTCTTAAAAGTTCGGGACTATTCCATAGTAATCTTGATCATAGAAGGTTCTTTAAAAATAGTGTTTATTAATTTCTATTTCAGGGTGGTTATCAGGCAATGATATTTTCCAAATAAGGAAGATGAGACAAGAACTGCATTTTAATTTGTTGATATTTTGACTAATTCACTTATAAAACAAGAATTGGAGTGCAGGGTGAGAAAACGTTAGATTAACGCAACTGTAGGAATAGCAAGAACATAGGGAAAAAAGAGAAGAGCCTAATTACATGGACTCAGAAATATTTTATGCAAAACTCTTTCAATAAAATATAAATGAGTTCAGTTATTCTTTCCATGTAAGATGGAAAAACAATATGTCTACTTAAAATTAGTTTGCACCAGAGTCTCCCAACCACTTCTGCTTTTTCAACAATGTTGCCAGCGAAGAGCCTGTCACAATCAAGGATAGAATGGGTATAAAACCCAAAGCCGAATTCTTCTTATTAGACTTCTGTTACAAGAAATCATTTTGAAAGGTAATTATTTTTTCAATTTCTTAAAATCATGTGTCTTTAGTTATTAATGGTTCTTAATAGATTAAGCCAGGTTTGACTTCTAACATGTTTGAATATTACTCATTCTTTAATTCATAGCTAGAAAGCCAAGTTCAGTAAATCTTTTCATGTTTAACCCCTCTGGATTAAGGCATCAAGTTTAACTGAACTAAAAACAGAATTTTCTAGAATGAAAACATTATAAACAAATAGATAATGATTAATTCATTAATTTTGGAGAATTTGGTCTGTATTCAAAGCAGACGTTTCTTGTTTATGATTAAGAGGGACAATTTTATTCATTTCATCTCAAAATTGAAAATCATGCAGTCACAAGAACAGGGCAAAAAACTCTTAAGCATTGTTACCACAAAATGAAACATAATAGCACATCCGACCTTAAAACAGCTTTAGAAGTTTAAGAACCTCAGTTACTTGCTGGAGATCAAGAGCAATTTCAATTTATCTGTTACTGTAACTTAGAATCTAAATGTTCTTGCTATCATGTCAAATGGAGGTCTCATCTTTTGGAGAGTGTATATTCTGGAATTTTCTGTTTTGGTTGGCTGGAGAGGCTGAAATTAGGCTCAAAATTGCATGAATCTGTCTCTTATGAAGCTACGGTTGAATGTACAGTCCCTCACCCATGCAGAGAAATCCAGCCGTTGTGCCACTGGGAGGTATTTTGTCATTTGACAACCTACCGTAAAAGTAAACAAGAACGTAAATTTTCATGTCTTTTTGTTTTCTTTTAAGTATTTCACTGAGACCTACAAACCATTATATTGTAAATATGTCCTTTGGCACATAACCAATATATTTCTTTTTTGTCTCTAACTCCAGTAACTTCTGTCTTTGTTGAGAGGACAGCATGTTACCAGTGCCTCCTGGGGTCTATAATTTATCTGTATGACATTTTTTGGTGCAGAGAATTGTCTACTGCTCTTTTTTCCAACTGATTTGGAGCAAAATAAGGGGTGTATACAATGTGAATTTTAACAATTGTTATTATTAAGGAAATGGGAATGAACATAAAGGCCTGTAATTTTTATTTTATTCTTAATAAGAAAATGATCTCAAAGTAGAAAAAGGGAGTTAGAGTTATCAACTCAGCATTTAAAAAGCAATGATAATCTAAGACATTTGTGATTGTTGTTTCATCAACTTTTAGCTTTGGAAGGAAACTGTTGGAGAGAGCACTGGATTCTGTCAAATGTAACAGTACCTCCCTGAAAGAGTTGTCGAGAAGATTCAATGAAATTACATTTCTAAAGCACATGTCCTGACACAGGAAAACAAGTGACAAATAGCTGAGAGAAATAGTCACAACAGTAATCAGAAGATGGTTGGGAACTCAGTGCCATTCTTATCCCCTACTTTTGACCTTGAACATGTCGTTTACCATGTCTGAGCCTTACGACCCCTGTGTACAGACCTTCCCCACATTGTCATGGGATCAAATGGGAAAATTACATGCAAGTATAGCTTGCATGTAATTTTGAAAAGTATAACTAATTGTATACATATATCATTGCTTATTTATATCTAGTAGTTCAATATCACACCCAATAAAAACTATTTCTAAAGCGTTTCTGGAATATAATCATTTAGATCATATTTGAATATCAGAATGATTAGCAACTCACTACTTGTAATTCCAGCTAGCTCAAGTCAGGCAGGGACACACCCACAGACACTGAAGCACTTGTAGCTTCCTTACTCCTCATCCTGCTGGTAGTTCCCTAGTGTCTGTGGCCCAGGACCTATCTTAGGAGGTGGTCAATGGCAGCTAGAGTTAGAAAGCAAGGCCATGGGGATGTATCCCAAAGTCTCATTCCTCTCAGTCATGGACAACCAAGAATTGACGACAGACATAAATTCAAGATAAAGTACATGAGAGTTGAAAGGAAGAGAAATCTGTGAGCAATTACTATCTTCCAAGCCTTATCAGCCACAATATCCAAGGGAGTTTGACTATGGAAATGATTGGTTTTCCATTAAAATTTGCTAGTTATTTGGTTCTCACATTCTAGCTGGTCCGAATGAAACTAATTTGTTTTCTCTTTCAGGCATAGGGCACCTTTTGTTAAAGTTGAATACACAACGAGTAGTATAAAATTAAATAATCAAATAGATTATAAAGCCACAGAGAGACAGAGAGAAAAGAAAGAAGAAATAACAGTTGCACATGCTTTTAGAGTCTGAGAATATTGATGGATCTCTAAACTTTAGTTAAGACATCAGGGCACTGAGAAACCAGACCAACTCTTCATTTTCTTTGAAGCCTAATTGGCATAATGATCTATGGATTGGGTTGCAGTTTTCAGAAGGAACCACATACTGATGAGGACTGTGAATAACTCTTCTGTGCTTCATTATGGAACTGCTTATGCATGAAAGTAAGTGCTGCCCTTCACCTTAAACATAATTACACTCTATGAGGGAAGCCAGAAGTGCATAATAGCATATGGTTACTGTGTTATTCAACAGTCACTTAAGTGTTGTACTATTTGACAGCTATATGGCATAATTACATGCTAAATGAGAACATTCATTTTACAAAGTACCTTTATAAAAAATTTTAAGAGTATTTTAAAAAGCATCAAACATGTTAAAATAATTCCCTATTGAGTTGAACCGAAAACTGCCAATAGCAATGAAATCATGTCAAGACTGACCAAGACTACACAAAGGTAAAGACGATAAATGTGACTATGAATTAAAATCTCCACAAGACTAAATTTAGATTACATCTACATTGATGCAAAAATTTTCCTAACATCAGGCAGGATGTGTGTGATAGGCAATCATGAAAGAATCTAAAACTTTTTTTAGACATGAACATAAAAGAAGTTCAGTGCTAACTTCTCAGTATTAAATATAGTATCTGTCTTATTATTCACATTCAAGAGAGATATTAATGGAATCCACAACTGAACTAAAAGTGAAACAAATTGGGAAGTTTAATTGATGTTGAGGTTAGAAAGAACTGACCAGAGTTGTGAGAGAAACTTTTAAAATTATCAAGTAAAGGTGACATGTTTGTTGGTCTGAGGAAACTTCAATATGCCCCCCAATAAACCCTATCCCCACATATAACCTTGTTTAGAAAAAGGCATTTTCTAGAACTGCGATGTGGCTGATAAATAAAACATTTTTAGAATACAGAAAATTAGTGCCAACCTATTTGTTTTTCAGCTGAACTGGTTAGGGAGTAAGAGCTTCCGATTAAAACACAAAAATGTAATTTTCAATATAAAATGGTACATATTTTAATAAGATTATTGTAGAAGGAAATGAATGGAAGCAGAAGTTCAATAGTCAAATTCACTAAAATTATACTACTTTTCCTTTCGAACAAGTTAGGTACCCTCAAGTTAGGTACCCTCAAATAATTGATTTATTTCAAAAAATTACCTGAAAGGAAACAAAGCTGGATCTAGCAATCCAAATACTACTCTCTATTTTTCAAATCTAGAATGTATCACTCTTTTCCATCTGCAACTGGAGGCTTAAGCAGTATATTGTTACATATATTAGATGTAAACACATGACAGAATCCTACATATAGAGGAGGGCTGAAAGTTCCTTATTGTGGCCGGAGGAATAGTTCAGCAAAGTACAGGAGATCACATTATCCAAGAAAGGTGACGTCAGGATCTTGGTTATTATGACAGCATTTACCTATTCCAGTCCTTAGTCAGAGCTCATTGTTCTATCTGACCCTGCTAACACCTGGGCCTATTTTTTTCATCATTGAAAAAGTCCAATGTTAAGCAAAAGTCAATAGTAGAACTGGGAAGATTTTGAAATATATGCCCAAGCTTTCTATTCTCTCTGGATTCCACCTAAATTAATAAGGTAATACTTTCAGTGTCAAAAATTAATAGAGAAGGGCCAGCCCGGTGGCTCAGGTGGTTAGAGCTCCATGCTCCTAACTCTGAAGGTTGCCAGTTTGATTCCCACATGGGCCAGTGGGCTCTCAACCACCCAGGTTTCCAGTTCAATTCCTCGAGTCCCACAAAGGATGGTGGGCAGCGCCCCTGCAACTAAAATTAAACATGGCACCTTGAGCTGAGCTGCCACTGAGCTCCTGGATGGCTCAGTTGGTTGGAGCTTGTCCTCTCAACCACAAGGTTGCCGGTTCGACTCCCACAAGGGATGGTGGGCTGCGCCCCCTGCAACTAGCAACGGCAACTGGATCTGGAGCTGAGCTGCTCCCTCCACAACTAAGACTGAAAGGACAACAATGTGACTTGGAAAAAAGTCCTGGAAGTACACACTGTTCCCCAATAAAGTCCTGTTCCCCTTCCCCAATTAAAAAAAAAAAAATTAATAGAGAAGCTTTTATCTCTAAAAAAAAAAAAAAACATGAAAGAATTGTCTTTAGATTTCTAGACTCATATTTGTAATTCTCATTTGTCCTTGGGAAGCTGTGTATTAGGATTGGTTGCATATTAGTTGGGAGATATGGAATATTGAAATGGCTGGAATGAGGGCCTAAAGTGATGTAACTTTTAAAGAAAGACAGCCAAAGCAATCATTTATGTGCAAGATGAAAGTTCCACATTAATAAGGTACTGCATTGTATTTCATTTATGAGCACCTCAGTTTTTTACTCCGTTTATGCACGGGCACACACACTCATACATGTGTGTGTTGGAAGAGAAGGAGGGACGATAAATCATTTTTTAGAATAAAACAGATAATCGATAAAAATTAAGTATGTAAACCATTTTATGGAATTTATATTTTCTGGGGTGGGGAGCAGCATATATTTAATAGTAAAGGAATCAGAGACACTGGAAAACTAAATTCAAAGGCAAGCAAGATAGCGAAAAACCTAAGATTAGAACTTCCATCTTGTTAGTGTAAACAAGTTATACTACTATGTTTCCCTGAAAATAAGACCTAGCCAGACAATCAGCTCTAATGCATCTTTTGGAGCAAAAATTAATATAAGACCCGGTCTTATTTTACTATAATATAAGACCTGATCTATAATATAATATAATATAATATAATATAATATAATATAATATAATATAATATAATATAATATAATATAATATAATATATAATACTGGGTCTTATATTAATTTTTGCTCCAAAAGACACATTAGAGCTGATTGTCCAGCTAGGTCTTATTTTCGGAGAAACAGGGTAGATTAGGTCCTCTTCAAAAAGTAATATTTAGGTTAACAAGACAATATTTTCAAGTTATAACTCCCCTTTATTAAAAAAAAAGGTGATGTCCTCTAGTGGTTGCCTTTAAAACCATATTAAATTAAGTTTACAAGGTCATCTTTAAAGATAGACACTAAGTGGTAGACACTAAAAAGTCACCTTACTATTTGGATAGAGTGGGAAAGGATTATTGAATGACAAAAATCTAATAATACACCACTGCATTTAAAGAAATCATGTCATCTAGATGGAAGAACATTGGTGTTGAGGCCTAAGTCCTTGCCCTGATTTACAGTTGCCATTTAGCCTCAATGTCTATGTTTTGTCAGGATATTTAAGAAGTAAGTATTTGGACTGATAATAAGTAAAATCAATTAAATTTTTATTCAAAAATCCATTGTCTATTATTTTTCACCAACCAAGCTTCAATCTTTAATACTCTCACCAGTTCTGCTTTCTCTTGTTCGTAACAAATTTAATACTTTCTTTTTAGTCCTTTTCCTCTTCTTTCTGGATCATTTGACCAAATTAACAATTCCTTCCTTTTTATAACCTCACCCAAAATAAACTCTTTGGCACTTTCTCCCACCTCTCCCCTTTTACACCAGAACCAAATTGCTTGATTTTTCCTCTACATACGTGAAGCACTTCCATCTCGGAATATCCAAATTCCGCATATTACTCAGGACCTATTCTAATATATTCTTCATGAGGTTTTTATTGCCCTTCCTAGCTAGTAGCACTATCTCCATTCACTGGGACTTCCATAGCAATCTGTACATGCGTCTTTTAGGATATTTGCAAATTTCTGCAACCACACACTTGCTCCCCCCCCAAAATAAAGTTTTACATATGACCATCACCACTACCACCACCACAACTGTTTGAGTATCCCAGGGTGACAAACCTAGTCACCTACCATGTAACACCTCCTTGCTAGTCCTAATGTATGATATTCCTCCTTTATACCACTGCTATTCTGCTTGCTCCTAATTACCATCTGAATGCACTTTGGGATCCTTGAAGTACCTGCTGCCTGATATTCCATGTCCAACTGAGAGAGAATTTTTTAAGCCCCTTTTATATTACACTGTAAGCCCCTTTTATATTAGATACAGGGCCACCAAATTAGTTCTAAGGCCCCAATACTTTACCTGAAAGTACCACGTATGGTGTCTACATACGGCTTATCTATGGATATAAATGAGTCCATGTGGTCTGAGCCAGAAACGAGTCTATGTTACACTGAAACTCTCTCCCCCCGTCGGACAGCTAAGGCCTCATTACTAGGTTAGTCTGTCTCTCTCATAAATTAGCTCATTTCCAAAAGGCCTACAGTCCCATTAAAACAGACTCCCAGCACGCCCATCAGTTTGGCAAACAGTGCTGTGTGTACTTACAGTGTAGACTCACTGGATTTTGCTTGCCCATCCTCACTCACCTGTTCGAATTTCCAACTGGACCATCAATTTGCATGGAAGGCTCTATGTCTATGTCATCATTATTTCTCCCATCAACCCTAGCACAGCTTCACACACATAGTAGGAACTAAATAAAAACTTGAAAAATGTATGATAGAATGCAACACCAATTCTATTTTTACCTATCTCTCATAAATTAACATATCTTTCCATATTTAAATACTTGTTTATAATAAGTAAGTTTTTAGGTATAAATGATACGTAGAGAATACAAATAAACAATTATGCTAAAACCACTTCACTGAATTTTATCACAGAATATGTTACTACTACTGTTAAATGGAAAATACCACCCTCTACCACTGATTTCCATTACAATCAGAGTATATTAAAGGGAAATGGTGAGCCAAGGATTTTTGCTTTCTAAAGCTTTGTTATATGTTAAATATTTGGGAAGTTTAAATTTATGGAAATAAGTTGCATATAAGATATTTGCATGGAAGTAAATCTGTTTCCTATGCTTTGCAGCCTATATTTTTAGGCTGTGTCAGATGGGACAAGGGTAGAAAACGGTATATTTTCAGTGTTTTGTTGTGGGCTGAGACTTTTCTTGGTTCTGCACAGGGGTAATGCTCTTCTGGTGGATGTTTCCACATTAAACATCATCCACTCATGTCAAAACAAAGTACTCACAAAGTCCAAGCTTGGGGAACAAATATAAGACAGTGAGAAAAATAAGAAATTAATATTTATGAGCTAAGGTTATTGGATTCCTTTCTCTATGAAACAAAATTTATAGGGAAAAAATTCGGTGTCTTCTGTGCAAGAGACCAACTTAAGGGATTTTGTTTGTTTTATAGCTGTACTCTTCATCACAAACTGAAAAAAACAGTAAAGACAATCAGAATAGTCTTCATTATAATTAATGGAAATAAACCATGCATTTTATTACTCCCCTGAAGTGCATTCGGACACCTAATAACTGACACTCAATGGTATCTCAAGGTGGGAACGGTCATTATATTAACATTTTCATCTTACATATTAAATATTAAAATCAGAAGTAAATCAAATTTTTTTGTGGTGCAGAAGAGTCTGATATTATCCAATTCCCCTTTCACTTTCTTTCTTAATTGTACCCTAATTTTATGGATGGGAAAGTTGGATGTCCACCTTGGGTTCTCTTTTATCCACTAGAGAAGACGTAGGCCCAGGACGGGGGGCATTTTGGGGACAGTACTGTGCTGACCTGGAGGAGGGGTGATGTGGTCAAAATGAAAACACTCCTCTTACCCTTCTAATTCGATCCTTCTCGGATTCTGTGGTCTAGGGGGGAGCTTCAGCCTCACCCTGGATTCTGGGACTTTCACAATGTTATATTGTCTACGGATAGGTGCTAGCTGATCTTCTTGTGAGAGGCATTGAAGTCAGGAACAATCTATTTATCATCTTAATGACGTCACATATCAGGAAGACGGTTTTAAAGACAGTGATGAAAATGGCAGGTTAAGTCATGTTGATAAAAGGCATTTAGTCAAGAGTCTAGAGTAGGGGGTAATTGTGGCAAATATGACATTTACCAAGAAGGCAGAAAATGAAGTAAGGGGAGCAACTGTTCTACAGTTGCAGATAGAAAGTTGGAGGTCATGTTACAAATGAAAAGCTGAAGCCCCAAAAATTAAGTGCCTGAGCCCATCTTGTGGAGCGATACAGGGGACGCTCACCACCTCACACAGCTGCTTTGGATGAACATGAAGTGGGAAGGCTTTGACCCAGGTCTAGAAACTAACTTCAGAAGACTATTAGAGAATCACAGAAGTTCCCAGGCAAGATATCTAGATGGAAACATACTTTGTCATTAGAGGGAAATCACTCATCTCTCTTTGCTCACTTTCTATAAAGGAGAAGTTGAGCCTTCCAGTCCCATCCCAGTGAGGAGATGACAGAGTGCTGACTTGAAAAGTTTTGAACCCTCAATACTCATAAGAGAAAAAGGAAAAATATGATTGATTGGTCAGCAACTGAGATATAATCACATTGTCACAAGGGGTGATCTCACTGCATGGCAGGAGTGGATAAGACTGCCTCTTGTACTCTGCTCTTGCCTTCATGCTGAGGGCTGCAGAGGAGCTTAAAATCTGGTCTATGATCCACCTCTGCCCACAGGGAGGTCCCAGGATGGGGAGTTGATGGTTTCATCTGAAGAGGGATAATAAATACTGTCAATGGAAAGACAGACGCCAGCCCTGAGAAAAGTTAGCATTTCAGGCAAAAACTGATTCAAATCAGTTAACTGTTTAAAACTACAGATATTAGAAAGGGATCACAAAATTTGGAAACAAAATATTTGAGCTCCCCTCAGCAGTGCATATGCTAAATTTTAAAGCAGGGAGAGACCTGAAAATCAATCATGGGAAAGAGATTCAGAGGTGGTTTGGAACATCAAATTAGATAAATGTACAATGAGTTATGGCAATGTTGAAAAGGCCATAGCTATTTGGGGCCCAAATAAACAAATAGCATATAAGAAGCCCCCAAAATTATGGCCCCTCTTTATATAAGTCTATAATATTACATTTAATGTTAAGAAGTTCAGTGTAACAAAGATGTAGCTTAAATTTAAAAAATCAACAGGAGAGCTGGAAAAGCATTTAGAGAAACAGAGATATTGATTTATACCACTGATTTACAGATTAAAGACACTACGTAGGCCTCAACTTAATAATGTTCCCTGAGCCTGAATAACTGATCATGAATATTTAAAGGATATATATTCAAGCAAACCTGATTTAGCTGGCAACCAGGGGCACAAATTGGTAAATACAATTGAATAACTCATTTTAGTTTGGGCAAATTAATTTGATATGTGCTCTGACTGGAGACCTTCCTTCCAGACCAATGTGCTCAGTGCTTTACCTTGCAGACACAGCACTGTGTGCTTTGCTTTGACAAAACTGCTCCACCTACCCAACATCCTTCTCTGCACCAGGCCGTCTTTTCATCTTGCTTTACCAGAAATTGAAATCATTGCAATGTGTGAAGTCTTCACCGACGGCATTATCTACAAAAATTCTTGATATCGGGTATGCATTATTGAGAAGGGAGAAAAGCATCCTGAGATCTGCTTAGAACATTAGCCTTAGTCTGTTCATAGAGATTTTCAGTTTCCACCTTAGGAAGGATGGTAACATAGCCTCCAAGTGGAAAGTTCTAAGAAAATTAATCTCACTGGAAATAGGACCTGTGCTCAGCCTTGATAAGCACTTAGTTAGCTGAACAACATAATTTTGTAGAACAATGAAGTACAAGCTCAAAAAATAGGTGCTGGCTGAAATACTGGGGGTGCCAAAAAAATATATACACATTTTAAGAGATGTTATCTTCAAATGTGTATACATTATTTTTTGGCACCCTCTGTCTATTACTGTTAAGAGGAAGAATTTTTCAGAACTCTCAAATGCTACATTTTAAGTTAGAAACTTCAAATTTGGTTAAGACTGACTTTGCCATTTATGTGTCTCAAAGCTAACTCAGTACTCTCCAACATGTGTCCTTAAAACTCTAATTCAGAGGTTGGCAATCCACAACCTGAGAGCCCAATCCTGTTTTTGTAAATGCAGTTTTATTGGAACACATCCATGCTCATCTGTATATGGATTGTATGTTTCTGCTTTTCCCAGGCAATTCTGCTACAAGAACAGAGTCAAGTGGTTGCATCAGAAGCTGCATGGCCTGCAAAGGCTAAAATAGTCATTATCTGACCCTTTCTAGAAAATGTTCACTAACCTCTGGTCTTGTTGTCTGGGATGGTAATAGGTGATAACCTGATTGAAAGTTTGGGAGCTACTTGGTTAATTAAAATTAAGGTTTATCTGTAAGATTTCTCAGAGTCCTTAGTGTCTCACAAACTTATTCGCGACCACAAAACCTTTTTTTCACGGAAAATTTGTAGGACCTATTTCCTGTAGAACATGCTTAAGGGAAGGCTATAGCATTCATTCAATTAAAAGACATACTAATAGAGTATCCACCAAGTGCTAAACATTAGAGATTCAAAGATGTGTAAAATGCCCTCTTTGCTCTCAAAGATCTCACTGTCTATTGAGGATTCAAATATTAAACAAATAACTGCAGTGCAGTTTCGGAAGTGCTAAACTAGAGCACATAAAATGATCAGTTCAAAGAAAAGAAAAATCAACTTTGATTAGGGTGGTTAGAGGTTGAAAACCAGAAGAAAAATACAGAGGAGAAGATACTTGAACCGTGATTTGAAGGATATGTATATACAGAAATTTTCCATGCAGAAAGTGTAGAGAATGTCATCTTAGAAAGAGAGACCGACATCTCTATAAAATAAAATTTTTGTTTTGAAAACTACAGGGAATGTATCTTCGAGGGGTTAAGAAGATATTTGGTTGAAGACGTAGGCAAAATTCATGTCCCTAACCTTGAGTGATTGATATGTGAAGGATCTGTGAAAAACAGGATTATTGGCCAAATTAGAGAGAGAGATTGCATACCATCTGTGTTGGCAGCATACAAAATGATAAAGCAAATCAGCAATGCTTCCATTTGCCCCAAGAGCAAGAGTGTGAAAACCAAAATGTAACATAAAATTCAGACAACAGGGAAAATTTTAACTAATAATTTACATTGTAGCTTCCTTTGTGTGGCAATTTTCCACTTCTCTTTTGGATAATGAATTGAGAAACAAATTGAAAATATGGGTGCTTGCCATGAAAAGAGCGGATTTTGACTTTAGGAAAAGAACACAGATTTCACGGAGGTATTTCCAATCTGCCTGACGAGCTATAGATTTCTACAATGTTATCCTGAAAACATTCAGAAACCCAACCAATAAAAATGCCTGGCACTGGGGTTGGCAAAATACACAGCTAGAGATGGACAAGACATCAATAAATAAGGTAATTTGGAAACCACAGATAAACTAAAGGCCAGCAGACTCCTGATAAACAGTTGGTTATTAGAGTAGTTGGCATTTTATGTTTCAGGATGATAACAAGAACTCTGGTAAAGGCTATTATGGGAAAGATCTAGAAACATTAACAAATGTGCCTTCTATTCATAATTTTCAAATTCTGCCTTAATATTCAAAATATCTTTCTTGTCTTATTCCATTGATTTTTGTCATGATAACCTTCCTAGCTATCTCTAATTGACCCTAAAGCACCACTCCTTGGTTTTTCCAAGTTCTTTCCCTTTACTCAGCCCGTGGCTCTGTAACAGTAACTGCACTGAGACGACAAAGGCTCTCTGCTACATGACCTCTCAGACTTTCTCTTTTTACCTAAAAATGTCTTCAGACCTTTATCAATTTTCTCCTTTCCCTTATTTAAAAGAAGAAATGACCTTGCTCCTTTCCAAGGCTGGCGTCCAACCTGTTACTTTTCATCCCACTTGACTCCCAGAAAATTCCTCTTAACTTCTTTTTTTACCTCCACTCTTATTGGCTTCTTTCTTCATCTTTCTTCATCATCTTTCTTCATCTACAAATATACTAATGGCTCTCTAATTCTTTTTTTATTATTAAATTTATTGGGGTGACATTAGTTAATAAAATTATATGTTTCAAGTGTACAATTCTGTAATACATCATCTATAATATATCTCATATTGTGTGTGCACCACCCAGAGTCAGTTCTCCTTCCATCACCATGTATTTGACCCCATTTACCGTCCTCTATCACCCCCCTGTCCCCTAACCCTCTGGTAACCACTAAACTATTTCCAATTCTAAATAAAGTGTTCCTCAGCTCTGCCTTTCTACCTTTTTCATCTTCACTCTGGTGAACACTCACAGGAGTAATTCTGCCTTCATTCCTTTATTGTTCATTTTTCACCTTAACTCCTAGTCTAGTTTCTATCTACATGACTTTACTGAAACTTCTTAACTCGTGAGTAATATCATTTTCAATTCTAACAGCATTGACTCTTTCCCTATTCGGCTTTATCAGAAGCATTTGAAAATATTATCCTTGTGCACCTTGGTGAGACTCTTGCCTCTTCTGCCTCGAGTGGTCCTGAACCTCTTTATCCTTTTTCTTTTCTTCCTCATCCTCTCCCCACCTGGTGTATCACATGTTCTTTCAAGTTCTGTTCTTTCCTCTTTTCTCTTCTCTATATTCTGCTTTCCTAGACCTTTATTCTCTCACACTGGACTATAATAGCAACCCCCACATTGGACCTTGCTGCTGTTCTCTCATTTCTTCTCCTATCCATCATTTAAACTGGCCCTAGGATAATTTTATTAAAACAAAGGTGGGATCGTCATACAATAATAACAATGCTTTAAGACTGCACAGCACTGTATAATTTTCAAAACAGTTTTATAATTATTGAATGGGTAATGTTCTTTGTCCTGTCAGTATCATTATACTTACTTTAAAGGGCCATATATTATGACTCTGAGAGGGTAGAAGACTTGTCCAGGACCACATGGTTTGTAAAGGGTGTATAAATATCATAATGGTTTATGACATGTGAATGTGGGATCTTTGACGTCCCAATGTTACTCAGCTGCCTCCCTGCCACTCCCCTCCTACAGTTAATACTCTTCATCTGGAGCACAGGGTTTGTTTCCTAGCACCCCCTACCATTCCGCCTCATCTCCCTCTGCATATATTAATGTATGTAAAATGCTAAAAGAGTAACTCACGCAAGATAAGCACTGCAAAAAGTTTATTATCACGTATTTCTATTATCATCTTTCTCAACTTGCCATGAGTGTCACAACTTCAAACTCTTGCCCATACCTTTCCTTTCTTCCCTTATTTACTTTCTGAATCCAAGTAAAAGATTCTCCTGGATGGTCAAATGCCCCCACATTAGAAATCTATTGCTTCTGTAACATTTCTGCTATGACTTGTGTTTCATTCTGCTTGTAAGCATGTCTTCCCCATGAGACTTTTTTTTCTTGAGGCAGACTGAGATATTTTTAAAATTCTGTTCTCCCCCTTCCTAACTCAAACACTGATTTGTACACTTTCTGTGTATAAAAGAATGCCAGTTGATGTAAATGTTATCATTCTTCATTTACAGACTCAGACTTAGACTTAGAAAGCCTATGCGTCTTGGCTAGAGTCCAATGTTAGAGTTCATTACATTATCAAACGGTGAGTGAGGTGAACTCAGTGCAGTGCCTTAGATGCAGTGCCAAATTTTGGAAGCAAATGGAGAAGATTGTTATATAAATAGATATAAACGATCTTTTATATCAATTCCAGACATCTCTTTATTATCGAGAAATGTTATGATGTAGTGACTGTTACAAATATATAAACCTTTTTGTATTACATGTTCAATTTTAATAAAAAATCATTATTGTTCACATTTACTTTAGGGCTCCTATTTCACATCTTTAGTTCTTGTTCTGTCCTAATTTATATACCTAAGATAAACTCATTATAGTGAAGACTTAAAGAACATCAATAAAATTACAATTCTAAAAGTACTATACTCTCATTGTAGACAGTTTGGAATATACAAAAAGTAAAAAAAATTAAAGATTCTCCGTATTTACACTGCTCCTAAGATAATCACTCTTAGTAATTTGTATTAGCTTCCTATTTTTCATGCACATATAACAAAAAATGAGATCATTTTATATACAATTTTGTATACTATTTTATTCATATAACATTATATCATAGCATGTCTCCATGCCTTTCAATGTAAACACCATCTTAATGCCCTCAGAGCATTCCATCATGGATTTATCATATTTTATTTAATCATTTTTCTATTTTGATTTTTTAATTATTTTTTATTATGCTTATAAATATCTTTGTACATAAATCTTAATTTATGCTTCATATTGTAGAATTATAAAACCATAAGTTCATACTTGGATTATGCCTTGTTCACAACATCATTTGAAACCATAGAACATACGTCCCTGGAGTATTAGCAAGAAATTTTAACAGTAAATGCATTTGGGAACATAAAACATTGGGCTAGGCAATCCATTTGGTTGTTGATAGAAAGAAGGTTGAAGAATTTTATAAACCAGATACCATGAAGGTGCCAAGAAGGAAGCATTAGCAGCCTGGGTTGGAGGTCCTATTTACAATAAATCGACACATGTTCTGTATCTTGTCATCATGAAATTGAATTTGTCTGGCTGGTTTGTTGAGAAAGGCAAAAAAGATTTTAAGTACTACAAAGATTCTTTCTCATCACCTATGGAACACAATTATTGTTCTTGTGACTATGAATGCTGTAAACCTGATAAGGAACTGAATTTACTTACTACATGTTTGTTATAGCAAATTGTACTTATTAGAATATATTTGCTGTAGAAAATTGAATTTCTTTCCCTAAGTTGTAATACACACATCAACACTGTAACTCACTGTCTATGCTTTCACAAATTTGATTCTGCAACTTTACCAAATGGTGTGCCTCCACTGAGAATTATAATCTTTGGCCTTTGGCCTTTGCTTTCTCCTACATTTCTGTTTGAGAAAGAACAATTAGTAATACCAACAACTTAGTTTCTAAAAAGTATACAAATTTTTTTCTTCATCAGATAGATTCCTAAAAACTGGAATTAATGGAAAATACTATGAAATTTCAAGGTTTTTAAATATTTTTGTCAAAAAGATTTGTATAAAAGTTAATTTATTCAACAAATTCATACTGAACATGGATTCTGTCAGGCACTGTGCTACTTACTGGGGATACCGTCCCTACGAACAAAATATTTGTCCTAAATCATACTCCCAATGACAAGAGATGAGGGTGCCCATGACACTGTGCCTTTGCCAATATTGTCATCATTTTAAACCCTGATGGTTTTATTTGCCAAATAAAGTACATTATGTTATTAACCTGCTTATGTATTACTACTACTGTTGTTAAAATTTTCATTGTATCTATTTCTTTTTTCATTCATTCATGGTTCTACTGGGATGTTTAACTTAATGTAGTCATGGGAGCATATATTAAGAATGTCTTCTCTTTGTCTATATTATTTATGGTAAATATATATTTCATGTCAAATATATACATCCTTAAACCACAAGCTTTGGATCAGCATTTTGTTTATATATTCTGTATACTTCTTACAATGTTGTATATTATCACTATCTGTAAGACCAACATTTGTCTATTTCCTCACACTCTTCCAAAAATGATTTTAAAATGTTAAGGAATAACTGCTCATATCATATTGCCCTACTATGTAAAGGCCAAGGCTATGGGTACAGACTCTTGGTGAGATTATTCCTTTCTACAAATACCTCATCTGCATTGGCGGTCCTACATTGTGGCTGTACTAGTACTGGAGGAAGAACAGCCCCAAACATCTGCTTTACTAACCTGTCAATAACAGTATCATAAAATGTAATTGGCATTGTAAATAATTGGTAACTAATGTGTACTTGTATAGTTTGACTGAGAAGTTCTACTAGTTTTGAAGATTCAGGTAGTTTGTATTACTTGCAACATTAATGGTGTATAAGCCAAAAATAAATTCATATATGATTTTATAATCTAAATCTGAAAAATAAATATGACAAACATGATGGATTAAAGGTTCAAATACTGAAAAACAAATATTAGACATATCAATAAATCTTTCCTCCATCAGCTAGTTTTATTAAATACATTTTGGCTATGAGGAAAGATTAGGAATAAAAGCCTACATAGTAAAATCAATAATACTAAATGTACTGAAGTATTCACTAAATCTTGTGATCATGTGGGTGAAACATTTATTTATTGTTTTATCCACTCAGTGAAGTAAACAACAAATGGTTTCATTAGACTACTATGTCACTAAATTAAAGAGAGATTTATGTTTGAGGAACTATATTTGCATTTGGATTTAAAAAATTGTAAATATATTTCTCTAACAATTTACATTCAGGTGTTCACTATTAGAAGCCATATTTCTAAACAAGCAAATATAATAAAGGAAGGGCTGTAGGGTGTCTTGAATTAAAAGACTTTTAAATATGGAATCGTGGCATAAGTTTCCCAGAAAATGTAACTTATTTTTCAGGAAAAGTATGTGTTTTATTCCACAGAAATTATTTGCTTATCATTTTAAATTTATCATGAAAGGATTTCCAGAGGTTTACTTGAAAAATAAAACATAAGAACATGAATAATAAGACATACCTAGTGTCTAGAAAGAAAATAGAATTATAACATTTTTCCATATATAATGCCCTTGAAATTGTGGTGCCTGCTTGATATTGGCCAGAGACAAAAACATATAAATTTTCTATTCTTAAATTTTGTTTTCACTTTTAAAAATAAAACCCATCTGGCCTCCTTTGAGAATCAACCTCTCTACCCACCCCTCAATGCTTTCATCCAGTAAAACACTTGTATTTTAACTAGATCATATAGTGCTATAAATATCTATCCTTAGTTTATAATATATACTTCAAATTACAAGAAATAAAGGAAGTTATACGTATAATCAAAACCCACTGACTCATAAGCAGATTTTTTTTCACTACACATTACCTTAACTTGGTGGAATTCATTGGTCTCTTGTCAACAGAGTCCTGATGAAACCATCTTCTTATAAAGGCTAGCAGTGGGGGTGGGGTGGAGGGAACATTTTCCCTCATCCCCCACACACACTAAATTATAAGTTTTTTTGTTCTTCTGGGAAGAGAGTCCATCCTATGTGCTTTCATTTTAAAATTCTTATTGTTTTCTTGAAAGTATAAAATTTAATTTCCACTTATTCTTGGCCTCTAAGGAGGTGAGGATTCCTGAGGGATTGTGATAATAGGATTAAACTGTGTTGATAAAGACTATATGAATTGACTATCAACTTTCAAAATCCAAGAACACAATAAAATCAAAGCTAATAATAAAATACTCCTAAACCAAACATAGCCTCTCATTGGGGATAGAGCAAGAACTTCAGTACCTTTCTGGTCATTGTTATTAGTATGATTTTTTCACCACATACTACAGTAGGTATATTAAGTACATATCAGACTGAATCTGTATGGACTCCATAAAATATCCCGGAAGTGAGTTTTTAAATAAATCTCTGAAGCCATCTAAGTTATTTAACCATTGCTCCAAACTTATTTTAAAGAAAGAAGTACAATTTGGAGCTATTCTAGGTCTCAAATTCAAGACAAATGAGAAGTGAAAAATTTAAAGTACCACACTTGGAAAGATGTAAGATACATGCTCAGTACGGTACAGTGGTTGGTATGTGCTATACAATTATCAGTCTGAATTCAATCCACATGTCATCACTTACTAAGTGTATGACTTTGGGCAGGCTTTTCTCCTCTCAGTGCCTCAGTTTCCTTGTCTGTAAGGTGCAGAAAATAATAACACTTTCCTCATAAGGTGGTTGTCAGGATTAAAATAACTGATATGATCCTTGAGCTCTCATTATTCTCATTCCTCTCCTCCACATCCAATTCACAAGAGGTCCTATTTGTCTTCTTCTAAACGTATCCCAAGCCTTTCTACTTCTCTCAGTCTTTTCTGTGCCCCCTTTATTAAGGTGATCATCATCTTACAGATGCTTTAACTGATTTCCCTGCATCCACACTTTTCAACCTCCATCCAACCCATTCTCCAGAGTGATGCTTTTAAAACATTTCATCAAATCCCATCCTTCTCCCTTTTAAGAAATGTAATGCCTTTCTCATTATTCTTTAAGAAAAAAACTATACTATCTAACATAGCCAGCATGATTCGGCATAATTCATTACTATCTAATTCTCCCACTTCTTCTGCTACAAGTCTGCTCCTCATTCATTTACCATACTCTTCTCTTTCCACAAACCCAGAAAGTCCTTCCGCATTGCAGGGTTGTGGAAGATGCTCTTCTCTGGGACTGTAATCCCTTCCTTCAGCCCTCCATATGAACATCTCCTTTTTGTTCCTGAAGAATCTCTTAAATGTATCATCCCTTTAGAGATGCCTTCCCTTCCTACTCTACTTTAAGTGGCCATCCCATGGAATTCGCTCTCCCATTACTTTTAATAACAATTATTATAACATTTAAGTATCATATTTATTTGTTGTTGTTATCTGTCTAGTTTCCCCAATCAGAATATAAACTTCTCAGGGGCAGGGTATTTTCTTCACTCTTTATCTTTAGTACTTGACATTAGTAGGTGATTATCAAATAAGATTTAAATAAAGAAAAAGTTTAACCCTATTGGTGATACTTGTAAATGCTCAATGGTAGATGTTATACAGAGAGCAATGTTTTCATTTATGGAAATTCTCAGGTAAAAGGGTGAATACAAATAACTTGAGGGTACTGAAAGAAATTCACTAACTCAATGAATAAACACTATGCTACTGTATAGTAGTCAAATGCATTTTATCATGCAATAATATACTTTGAGATCCTAAGGAAAAAAGATTTAATTCAGTGGAGATATTATTGGGGTTTCATCTTTTGAAACCAGAAAAAACAGAATAGTGGATATCAGGAACACCCTTTTTGCTTCCTCATGTCTTTCTACCTAACCACACTGGTAAACTCCTCATGGGTAGGCACAATATTCCACTTAACATGCATGCATATGCACATGTGCATGCATGAGCACACACATACACACACATTCAACTTATCATGCAGCTGAATAGATGGTAGGTGTTCAAATATTTGATGAATTGAATTGAATTTGATAAAAACATAACAGAGACAATACCACAAGAAAGGAGAGCTAAGATTCATTACCAAGAGCCATACAGATGCTTGCCTACTTATACAATAGCTTGGACCACAACTTCTCCAATAAATTAGTGATTCTAACCAAATGGCCAGAAACAATAGTTTATTGACTGAATCACAGACACTTAGTGGTTTAAGCAAAAAACTAATGCATAGAAATAACAAGCTGCAAAACTTCCACAGGTTACCTAAGATCTCTAATGGTCCTTTTGCAGGAGATCTCTCAAAATTCAGGTAACATGTGCTTTTAATCTAATGTGAGGCAGCTGAAATGCTCTTGGATGGGAGGGAAAGCTGAAAATTACAGAAGGGAAGAAAATGTGACTAGACTTGATTAGAGCAAAGAAGCGAGATTATTATCATAGCACAGAAAGAAGAAACATAATGGAGAGAAAGCTTGTAGCTGACAGAAGTAAAATCAACTGACTAGATTGAGAGTTTTGAGGTAAAACACAATTTCAGTTACAGAAAACAAGAAGAGCTCAGAGAAAAACAGATATAGAAGGCAAAAGAGAGGAAAAAATTTTTTGGAAGCTTTCATTCATAATCAAGTATTCAAAATATCCTATTTATCCCTTGTTTAATACAATATAAAAAATGCTTCAGGATTAAAACCAAGTCTTTGATTTTTAAGACATTAGTAAACTTTACTCAAAAATATTTACACTTCAATTTTCCATTCAAGATGGTGGAGTAGGTAAATGCTATGGTTACCTCCTCTCATGACTACATCAAAATTACAACTAACCTACAGAACAACCACCATTGAGAATCACCTGAAATCTTGCTGAACCAAAGCCCTATAACTAAAGACATACAGGAGAAGCCATCTTGAGACTGGTAGGAGGGGCAGAGACACAGAACAGGCTGGTCCCACACCTGTGTGTGACCATTTAAAATCAGAAGGAATATCTCAGCTACAGAACTCACCCCCCCACCCCCACCCAGAGTAGCAAGAGGTCCCAGCCCCACACCAGGTTCCCCAGCCCAAGGTTTCAGTGCTGGGAAGAGAAGTCTCCACAACTTCTGATTGTGAAAACCAACAGATATTGGACTGAGTGAGACAGAGGGCAGCTGCAGTCCCAGGTACTCCTCTTAAACGGTCCATGCATGGACTTACTCACTGATGGACTGAGTTGCTCTGATCTCCAGCACTGGGACAGAAGCTTAAAAGGTGCCGGGGACATACAGGGAGGAATTGAGTTGCCCAGCTTCAGGGCAAGGACTGGAGGGGCAGCTTTCTCATGGACGAAGAGCAGGCAGAAGCCACTATTTCTTTCTTGAGGCCTCCCGTCTCCTGGCATGTAGACTCAGGAGGCTGCCATATCTGAGTTTCCATCAACCTGCCTAATACTATTTGCCCTGCTGTGGTGATTGTGAGACCCCACTCCACCCAACTTGTGGGGACACTCAAACTGCTTCTAGTGGCTTTTCCATACAAACAGCCTGTCTTGACTCACGGTGCAGACTTTCCTAAAACCTCCCAAAGATTCAAAAAACCCAAACAACCAGCATCTAGCATCAGAGTGTGCTGTACCTCTGGCTGGGCAGCCCTAGCAACAGGCAGCCTTGGTTCATGACTTGGCCTTTTCAGGCACCTCCAAGCACAGTGAGGGTGGTGACCATCTGTGGATTGCTTTGTGGCTCATGCCAGGTGGCCTATGCAGGGCACAGGCAGAGGCTGAACTTGGCCTGCAGTGGGACACCCCCCAGGAAGCCCTAAGGCTGATACACCCATTGGCCAACTTCTGACCAACTTGGAGTATCACCCAGCCACTTCCAAGGATGACACACACAAAGGGCAGCTGGGAATGCACCAGAGTCCCGCTAAAGTAAATCCTGCTCTGTAGGGTCAGTGCCTGCACCACAACTTCTCCACTGTAGTCACTGCCAGTCTTTACAACTAATCCCTCCCATTGATGTACAAACAGCAACCAAGGCTCAACTACAACAGGAGGGCACACAGCCCACACAAGGGACACACCTGCAGCACCGGGCTCAGGTGATGAGGGAGATTACACCACTGAGCCTTACAGGACACCCACTAAATAAGCCAATCTACTAAGACAGGGAGACATCTACCTTATATATACAAACAAAAACAGGGAGGCAGCCAAAATGGGGAGACAAAGAAACATGTCCCAAATAAAAGAACAGGAGAAACCTCCAGAAATAGAACTAAATGAAATGGAGGCAAGCAACTTGCCAGATGCAGAGTTCAAAACACTGGTTATAAGGATGCTCAATTATCTCAAGGAGAAATTCAACAAAGAAATGGGAAACATAAAAATGGAGATAGAAAACATTTAAAAGAACCAGTCAGAAATATAGACTACAATAATAGAAATGAAGAATACGTTATAGTAGGAATAAACACTGGTTATACGAAACAGAGGATCAAGTCAGTGATTTAGAAGATAATACCCACACAGAAGAGCAAAAAGAAAAAAATCCAAAAAATGAGGACAGTTTAAGGGGTCACTGGGATAACATCAAGCATACCAACATTCACATCATAGGGGTACCAGAAGGAGAAGAGAGAAAACGAATTGAAAATGTATTTGAAGAAATAATGATAGAAAACTTCCCTAGCCTGGCAAAGAAAATGGATATTCAAGCACAAGGAAGCACAGAGAGTCCTAAATAAGATGAACCCAAAAAGGCCCACACTAAGACACATCATAATTAAAATGCGAAAAGTTAAAGACAATGAAAGAATCTTTGTTTGCAAACTAGTTACTTACAAGGAAGCTTCTATAAAACCATCAGCTGATTTCTCAACAGAAACTTTTCAGGCTAGAAGGGAGCAGCAGGAAATATTCAAAGTGATGAAAAGCCAGGGCCCACAACCAAGTCTACTCTATCTAGAAAGGCTATCATTTAAAATCGAAGGAGAGATAAAAAGTTTCCCAGACAAGAAAACACTAAAGGAATTCATTACCACCATGCCAGTATTACACAAAATGTTAAAGGGACTTCTTTAAGAAGAAGAAGGGGGAAAACAAACAAAAGAAGATGAAAAATCTGAATAATAAATGACAATAACTATGTAACTATCAAAAATCACTATAAATGTAAATGTATTAAATGTTCCAATCAAAAGACATAGGGTAGCTGAATGGATAAGAAAACAAGACCTATATATACAGATACTATCTATAAGAAATCCACCTCAGATAGAAAGACACACAGAGACTGAAAGTAAAGGGATAGAAAAAGATATTTCACACAAATGGAAATGAGAAAAGCTGGACTAGCAATACTTATATCAGACAAAATAGACTAAAACGAAGATTATAAGAGACAAAGAAGGACATTACATAATGATAAAGGGATCAATCCAAGAAGAGGACATAACCCTAGTAAACATCTATGCACCTAACTATGTAAAACAAATATTGACCAAGAGATGAACAGTACACAATCATAGTAGGGGACTTTAATACCCCCATTGAAATGAATGGATAGATCTTTCATACAGAAAACCAACAAGGAAACAGTGGCCTTAAATGACACACTAGACCAGATAAATTTAATCGATATTTTGAGAGCATTCCACATCAAGTAGCAGAACAAGCACACTTTTCAAGTGCATATGGAACATTTTCCAAGATAGACCACATATTAGACAACAAGTCTCAATACATTCAAAAAGACTGAAATCATATCAAGCATTTTCCCCAATTAAAATGGTATGAAACTAGAAATCAATTACAAAAAAAAAAAAACAAAGAAACACAAGGATGCTAAATAACATGCTACTAAACAATTAATGGGTCAACAACGAGATCAAGAAAGAAATAGAAAGATACCTTGAGACAAACGAAAATGAAAACACAGTGAACCCAAATTTATGGGACACAGTAAAAGCAGTCCTCAGAAGGAAATTCATAGCAATGCAGGCCTACCTCAAGAAACGAGAAATCTCAAGTAAACAATCTAACTTTATACTTAAGGGAACTGGAAAAAGAACAGAAAACAAAGCCCAAAGTACGTAGAAGGAAGGAAATAGTAAAGATCAGAGTGGAAATAAACAAAATACAGGCTAAAAAAATCAATACAAAAGATCAATGAAACCAAGAGCTTGTTCTTTGAAAAGATAAACAAAATTGATAAACCTTTAACCAGACTCACCACAAGGAAAAAAGAAAGAGGACCCAAATAAATAAAGTCAGAAATGAAAGAGAAGTGATACTGGACACAACAGAATTTAAAAAAAAAAAAAAAAAAGAAAAATTAAGAAAATACTATGAGCAACTATATACCAACAAATTGGGCAATCTGGAAGAAATAGATAAATTGCAAGAAGCATACATTCTTCCAAGGCTGAATCAAGAAGAAACAGAAAATCTGAACTGACCTATTAGAAATAATGAAATCGAATCAGTAATTGACAAGCTCTCAACAAACAAAAGTCCTGGAATGGATGGCTTCACAGGTGAATTTTAGCATAAATTCAAAGAACTAACACCTATTCTTTTTAAACTATTCCAAACAATTCAAGAGGAGTGAAAGTTCCCAAGCTCATTCTATGATGCCACCATTACCCTGATTCCAAAACCAGACAAAGACATTACAAAAAAGAAAACCATAGGTCAATACCCCTGATGATGCAAAAATCCTCAACAAAACATTAGCAAACCAAATTCAGCAATACATTCCAAAAACCATACACCACAATGAAGTGGGATTTATTCCTAGGATGTAAGATTGATTCAATATCAACAAATAAATTAACGTGATACACTACATAAACAAAATTAAAAATAAAAATCATACGGTCATATCAATAGATGCAGAAAAAGCATTTGACAAAATCCAGCGTCGATTTATGATAAAAACTCTCAGCAAAGTAAGAATAAAGGGAACATATCTCAACATAATAAAGGCCATATATGACAAACCCACAGCTAACATCGTACCAATGGCGAAAAGCTAAAAGGATTCTCTTTAAGATGAGGAAGAAGACAAAGATGTCCACTTTCACCACTGTCATTCAACGTACCACTAAAAGCCCGAGCCACAGCAATCAGACAGAAAAAGAAGTAAAAGGCATCCTAATTGCAAAGGAAGAAGTAAAACTGTCATTATTTTCAGATGAAATGATACTATGTAGACAGAACTACAAACATTCCACCAAAAAAATATTAGACCTGATAAATGAATTTAGTAAAGTAGCAGGATATGAAATCAGTATTTAGAAATCGGTTGCATTTTATACACCAATAATGGACTATCAGAAAGAGAAATTTAAAAACCAATCCCATTTACAATCGCATCAAAAAAATTAAATAAAATACCTAAGATTAAATTTAACCAAAGAAGTAAAAGACTTGTACTCAGAAAATTATGAGACATTGAAGAGAGAAATTAAAGAAGATATGAATAAATGGAAGCATATACCATGCTCATGGATAAGAATTAATATAGTTAAAATGTCCACACTGACTAAGGCAATATATAGATTCAATGCAATCCCTATCAAAATAGCAATGGCATGTTTCACAGAACTAGAACAAATAATCCTAAAATGAATATGGAACCATAAAGGACCCTGAATAGCCACAGCAATCTTGAAAAAGAAGAAACAAAGTTAGTGGTATCATGCTAACTGATATCAAATTACACTACAAAGCCACAGTAATCAAAACAGCATGGTGCTGGCATAAAAACAAATAGATCAATGGAATAGAACAGAGAGCCCAGAAATAAATCCATGTCTAGATGGTCATTTAATCTATGACAAAGGAAGCAAGAATTTACATTGGGGTAAAGACAGTATATTTAATAAATGGTGCTGGGAAAACTGCACGGATACATGCAAAAACTGAAACTGGACTACCTTCTTATGCCATACAGAAGAATAAACTCAAAATGGATTAAAGACTTAAATGTAAGACCTGGAAGCGTAAAACCCCTAGAAGAAAATATACGAAATAAACTCTCAGACATTACCTTTAGTAATATTTTTACTGATATACCTCCTTGGACAAGGGCAACAAAAGAAAAAAATAAACAAGTGGGATCACAGCAAACTAAAAAGTAATATATATGATATATATATATATATACATATTTATATATAAAGTACATATACTTTACATGATGTAAAGTACAGCATAGGGAATATAGTCAATGGTATTGTAATAGCTATGTATGATGTCAGACTAGTAGACTTGGTGGAGTTAGCACTTTGTGAGGGGTGTAAATGTCTAATCATTATGTTGTTTTGTTCACCTAAAACTAATAATAAAATTTAACTTAATTTAAAAAATAACAAATTATACCAGTTAAAGACAGTAATTGTCAGAGTGGATAAAAAAACAAGTCCAAAACTACATATTGTCTACAAGAAACGACATTTTAAATATAAAAACAGAGATGGTTAAACATAAAAAGATGGAGAAAGATATGGCATGCTTACCCTAATAAAAATAAAGCTGGAATAGCAATTAATATTGCTATTATATATTGCTATTATATATTATATATATTATATATAATATTGCTATTATATATATATAGTATATTTCAGAGAAAGCAGACTTCTGAACAATGACAATTTACAAAGAAGACATAATATCTTTAATATATATGTACCTAATAACTGAGCATTAAAATACATGAAGCAAAAACTGATATAACTGCAAAGAAAAATAAACAAGCCCATTATTATATTTGCAGATTTCAACATCCCTCTTTCAGCAAGAATAATTCAGGCTGAAATGCAGAACATGACAAAATAATCTAACTGTACTTGCAAATGGATAAAGCAACCTCACTGAAAGGGATGAGGAAAAAGGTGCTGACCTAAGTAACTTTGGGAATGAATGGAATCTGTAAAGGCAAAAGGAACTGAACATCAGTATTGTATTCTAGTTGATAAAGTCACTTCCATGGGTGTACAGATTAATAATTCTGATACTTCTGTACATGTACACGGGAATTGAACAATTAGGTAAATAGATGGCAGAGAGTGTGAGCAGGTTTCTCACTATTAGAGTGGGAATTTATGGATATGCAGGGGAGGAAGGAGGCTTTAACAATCGATGTGGTAATGTGTTAGAGTTGGAGACATCAATAAGAACTAATATTTTTCTTGGCATAGATACAGATGATTACATATAGAAGTGTGTATATTTGTGTGTGTGTGTGTGTGTACACATCGGTTAGTGTGCGCACATATATTTTTAAACTCTGTCAGCTGAAGGCATAGAAGCAGTGACATCACCATAGCAACAAGAACACCGAAAGCCCAGATCTTGGTTTCTAATACCAGTTTTCAATAAGAGCAACCAGGACTCCTTTAGCAAGAAGAACACCTAAGGTCCAGTTTCTAATATCATTTTTTCAATAAAAAGAATCAGGGCTCCTTGGAAAAATAGCTGACTCTACAACTGGAGCAGGAAATATACAAGGTGTGCTCCTGTATTGACAGAAGGCAAACCACAATGACGGGGTATGTCAAACAGACACAGAATCCAACTGAAAGATCTCCCAATGGCCAAAGGAAGAGCAATTTGCGGGGGAAAAAGGTATTGATGTATAACCCAAAGTATGAAATAAATATTATGAGTCTATACTGACATAAATAAATGGATCAATGGAAGAGAAGAGACAAATCTACCTTGCAGAATAAATCTAAATAAATTTATATAGATATTCCACTTTAAAGGAGGGGGAGGAATAAAAAGGTAATATAGTGAGCTACATACCTCATTTTTCAAAATAGAGGATTAGTAGATACTAAAGTTGATAAATCAAGAAATGCAGAAATTCAGTATGAGCAAAAAAATGCCTATGCCCAAATTTTAAGGGATAAATGACATCTAAGTGACCTGTTACTTAATTTATAGTCTGTGTTCCTTGGAAATCCACAGACCGAATTTAAGGTTCTTTGTAATACTGTAATACTCCTAACATCCTAGTCTCCAGCCTCTAAGGGCACTTCAGGACACAAACCTGCCACTGGCAATGTTTCGCAGTTCAATTAAACTGGAAGTAGGAAGTAATTCTAAGAGTCTGAGTAAGTTTCTTGATGAAAATATTGTTTAGGAAAATAATTGTGCCCTCATGCCTATCCAGCACATCTGGTAGGAAAGAACTGTCTTTTTATTTGCATTCCATGAACAATTAGAAAAGTCATTTGCAGTTTGGGACAAAGAAACAGCAGTTGACTGACTGAAACCTCCCCCAGAAAAGACTAATCCTGACCAAATCACTTTAAGCGACTTTTTTTTAAAGTTTCATTTGAGTTCCATTACTTTAAAAAACGATGATTTATGCTGTTTTGGTATTTACCTTTGCCCTAAGTAACTTTGCCATAATTAGAGGGCAAAAGGGACTGAGCCACAGAAAGAAGGGTTAAAAGACATGATTGGGGAAAGGTTCACTGAAGATAGACTGTGTAAAGGAATCACATAGAACCTGGGGAAAGTGTGAGAGGCAGAAAGAGGACAGAAAGAAGCTGACAAGACATGGGACAAACAGAAGAGAAGGGAAGGTAACACAGAGGTGAAAGGAACCAAAGCTTCTGCCTTTTCAGAGGAAAGTCGGAGGTGTAAGCAGAGGAGCAAAGCATCTGTGAACAGTCCAGGCCAACAAGCATGTAGCAAAGTCTACATTATCATCAATGGCGCTTCCCACAGGACTGAATAGACCAGAGGTCGGGTCCTCAGCTGCAGAGCCCACCTGTCAAGGCAAGGGCATCTACAAGATTCAGATTTTGTTGACTTAAACAGTTACATTTTTCTTAGGAAATTTCTGACTTATATATGGTATATTTCATTTTTAAATGCTGATTAAATTTACATTGAGATAAGTTTGCCTAAAAGTATCTGGAACTGTATTTCAGATGCATTCATGCTCTAGAAGAATAATAGGCCAGCAGTGGGTAGATTCTATTAAACGAAATATCTGTAGATCAGGATGTGGTTTGTGGAGGAGGCAGATTTGGTAGGAATGGAGTTCAACCCATAGAAAGGAACATAGGAGAGTATAACCTGCTGTGCTCCAGCACAGGATACACACTTATTTTCAATGCTGGACAGACACTTCCACTGAATCTGAGACCCCTTTTCCATTAATTAGTCTAGGAAGAACAATTACGAGATGTGTATACCCCAATCCCCACCCCTCCCAATCCCTTTTCGGCCATCACTTATCAATCACAGTGCTCTCTCCTGCCTCAGGCAGGACTCAGTCTCATTAGAGTATTCAATTGATAGGAGTTGCTATGAAAGCCAAAGAAATTGGCTTCCCACCTGTGACGCTTTACTCAAACATTAGTAATTAGTAATTGGCCTCAGTCCAAACATTTACAACGACAAAAAAATGCCTTTGACTGTGAAATGCTGAGCGAAATAAGTGAGACAGAAAAAGCCGAGACGATATGATTTCACTGATATGTGGTACATAAAACAGAAAACAACAAAAGAACAAGACAAACAAATGAAGAAACAAAAACTCATAGACACAGACAATAGTTTAGTGGTTACCAGACGGTAAGGGGGGAGGGGTGGTAGATGAGGGTAAAGGGGATCAAATATATGGTGATGGAAGGAGAACTGACTCTGGGTGGTGAGCACAAAATGTGATATATAGATGACTGTCGTGCGAGGCAGCCTGGGGGGTTTCTGGCCGCTCCCCACATAAGGCCTGTCCCCACGCAGGACATGGTGAGGCCAAAAAGGAACACCCACGGAGCCACAGGTAGGGGAGTCATACCACTATAGTCTCGCTGGCGGCTGGGATGGAGACACAGGAAACAGGAGCCACACAATTCTCAACCCTCACTGCGCCGCTTGCAGGCTCAGCCACCATCTTCTTGCTAGCTCCTATTTGCTGCTAGCGTAGCCACGGCAGTTATATTAGTGCCCAATGGCTCACTGGTTACAGCTGATGGCCAACTAGCCACAGCTGATGGCCATTTGATCACAGTCGACAGCCATTTACTACCTGAGCCAGCACCTTTCTATGTGAGGCCGAGAGCCTGGAAACTGCACTCCTGGCTCTGTCCCCACAATGATGTAATACAGAATTGTACACCTGAAATCTATGTAACTTTACTAACAGTTGTCACCCCTAATAAACTTTAATTTAAAAAAAAGAAAAGAAATGCCAGAGACATAATCCCCAGGACTTGTGGCCAACCACTAGTCCAATCACTTCCCCAAGAGAGAACTTTTAAGGTAACAGTAACCATCAGGACCCCTTCTCTGGCTGAGATTTCGCATGACCCTCTCACCTCCACTGGACACTGAAACCACTGGCCTCCCAGCAGGAATGTCCTTTCCTTTCTGATCTTGTTCTTTGGCTCTAGCTTCAAGCTATAAAAATGATGGGAAATGGGTTCTTTTTGTCTCTACATAATCCTCTTTTTCTGATGGAGTATATATTAATAGTTTAACATGGTGGGAGAAGAGATAGAAAGTACTGTACTAGGAGACAGCTGTTAGGCACATAGCTTTGGAATAGTACTCTGAGAGTTTGAACGCTGACCCTGAAGTTTGCTAGTTTTACCTTTGACAAATTACTTAGCCTCTCTACATCTCACTTTCTTCATCGTAAAATAGACCTAAATAAGTAAGAAATTAGATTGTTGAGGTCAATCACTTGTTGGTTACATGTTTGACATGATATGTACCCAATAAATATTAGATCTTATAGTATGATCATTATAAAACATGGAGTGTTGAACATAAAGAAAATAGATTTTTTGGTATACAAAATTTAAGAAATGTTTGAAATATTTATCCAGTAAAATTCTGAGTAGAAAAGTCTTAGCTATATATAAGTAAACAAAAACAAACGTACACCTATTAAACACATGTTATTTTCCAGACATTGTGTTAGCGCCTCATATGTTTTTTTATTTCATCCTCAAAACAACCTGGCTTATTAAATGGTGCAAGTATTGTGACTCTACAGGAAAGAAAATGAACCTAAGAGACTTTATGTCATTTGCAGAAGACTACCAAGCTTACCTGAGGCAAAGATGAGATTTAAACACAAGCAGATCCAACTTCCAAATGTATGTGTTTTCATCAAACCAAGATGCCTCCACAATATATTCAGTGAACACCTTCCACCAAGAATTGTGTTAGTTTGATGCATCAATATGCCCAGTGTGAAGACAGAGCAGCTTGTGATTACGAAGCACTTGTAAACATTGCAGTAGTTTCAACAAAGAGAATACACTGCTAACACCCCTAACCACAAGGGGGGTAAAAGGGCTTGCTTCTTTTAATTGTTATTAGACCCATTAGCTGTCTTATTTAATCATTCTGACCTGTACTACTTAGAAAAACTACTCTTGGCAGGATAATGTAAAAGGAACATTAAAGAAGCCAACCTTCATAAAACTCCTTTTTTTCAAAAAGAGGAAACTTTAGAGGTGTCAACAGATTTAATGATAGGCCTTAAGGCACATGAAAACAGGGCTTGCCAGCTGCTGCTCTGAGGTTAATATTTTACTATTATTTAGCAACTTCCCATCTGAGGATTTCTAAGAGCTTTATAACTTTACAAACAATCTAACATCTCTCCTTTCCTAAATGAATATAAAATCTGCTTGAATTCACCAGGGAAAAGCACAATGACCACTCCATTGCTTCATCAGCAGTAGGTGTGCCCGCCACTGGACTCCAGCTACACTTTTTATATAACTATTATAGCTCTTATCACATTATAGCACAATTATTAATGTATACACCTGTCTCTCCAAATAGCCAGTGGGCAACTTGGTGGCAAAGACTGTGTCTTATTCACCTTGGCACAGTTTCAGTTCAACAACTATTTAATGAGCACGTACTCTGCCAGGGTCCAAGCTAAATCGGCAGGCTATAAAGACAAATGAGACAGTACTGACCCTAGGGGATGTTGTGGACAAATGGAGGAGACAGGAATATCAACTGATCATTTCAACACAATGTGGGAGAAACTACTATGGATATACAGACCCAACATGAGCACGAGCTGGTATGAGCATGAGCAAGCCCTGAACCCAGTCTGTGTGGTTCAAAGAAGACTTCTAGAGGAGGTGAAGATGTAGCTATGACCTGAGGATGGATAGCTTTAGATACTAGTTCAGAGAGTGGCAGAGAGCAAACATTCGATCCAAAATCCATGAACAGAGAGAAGGAAGAAGAAAGGAAGATACAGAGATAAGACTGGACTGGTGAGACCTTTTTATTTCCACCAAAAATGTGGATGTGTATGTTTTGACCCTTTTACTACATTTCTTAAATTGCTCTCACCCTGTAAGACCTGAAAAAAAATGCTCCTATTCTGTCTCTACTCTAGAGCTTCCAAGATTCCTTCACATCAGAGTAGACGTAGCAAATGGTGTTTGCGTGGTAAACAGGATAGGCTGCCAAAGCTAGAGCTGACCTATCACCCAGGCCCCAGCTACCCATCCCAAAGGCTGCAGAGATCCATGTCTCAGCAGAACGCTAGTCCACTTGTGGCCCGTTGGTGTCATGAGGCAAACCCGTTGGGAAGAAGGTCCTAAAGTAACTCCTCCCCTCTTTTCTCCATCGCATTCCTACGGTGCTCCTCCAGGAAACTTGCAGATGAACGACCTACTCTGTATGACCTTCCATCATGCAGCATCCCTTCAATCTTTACACATCAGGAAATCTCTCCTCCTTTAAAAGAAACCCTCCTTCAACCCTACTTTCTCCTTGAAGTGCATCCCAATTATGTTATTCTTTTTAGAACTAACCTTGAAAAAAGTTTACTTCACTTACTGACTGCACGCCTTCTCTTCAATCCTGTATAAGGCACACAGTGTTCTAGACACGAGGGTAAAATTGTCAACAAAAAGGCCAAGGTCCCTGTCCTCAAGAAGCTCAATTCTCTTGGAGGAGATAGTCGAATTAACAAATGCATGCATGATATAATACCATATACCTAAGTTCTTTGACGAAAAATAAAATAAAACAAGAAGATAGACAAGGATGGTGGCTACTAATTTAGACAGGAAATCTAGGAAGGCCTCTTTGAGAAGGTAGTGTTTGAGCAGAACACGAAGAACATTAAAGGAAGTACAAGAGAAATCCAAGTGTATGTATGAAAGAATGGAATTCCAGAAAGGGGCGTTCAAATACCCTGATGTAAGAATATACTGGTTATGTTCAGGGAACAGCAAGGAAGTCAATCTACCTAGAGCTCAGTGTGCATGAGGGGGGGTATTAGGAGATGGGGAGAGAGACTGGAATCAGAACGAAGTCTGTGTGGGGCTTTAAAGGCCTTTGTGAGAACTTTGATCTAGTTCTATATGTGACTGGAAGCCTTGAGAGGGTAGTGAGCAGGGAGTACGGTCATGTGAAATCAATTTTTGTAAGGATGCCTTTGACTGCGAAATTGAGAAAAGATTAGAAAGAGGCAAGTTGAAGCAGGAACTCCAGATAAAGTGATCCAGGCGGGAGATTAGGAAGGTAGAGCCAGAGGAAAGAAAAGGCTGAATTCAGGATATATTAATACACAGCTTATAGAACTTGCTGAAGATTTGGGTGTGCTATATGAAATAAAGAAGTAAAGGATCAGTCCAAGGTTTTTACTCTGAACAATGAGATGCATTACGCCCTGAGGAAGCCAAGAAACTGAGAGAGTAGACCATGTTGGAAGAAGCATCTGCATGAATATTTCAATAGACAAGAACATTGACAGGAGTCAGGAGTCACGAGGGAGAGGACCGTGGAGTACTTCACCTTGGAGGAGTAGCTGGGAAGATTAGTGGTATCCTCTTCTGCTCAGAAACCTTGTGTGTGTTCCCACTGTGATTGCTTCTTGAGGGCAGGAACCATGTCTTGTTTTCCTTGCATCTAAGTCAGGAATGCTCAATACAACCTGGCAGCTCAGTAAGTATTTGTAAAACAATGAATGAACTGGATGAATGAACAATACAATAGAATATACGGCTCTTCAAGATTTCTTACTTATCTCTCACAACTCCATCACCTACTGTCCAGCCCCACCATACTACTCCACATTTCTGAATCTATCTTGCATTTTTCTACATTCATGCTTGGATGGCTCAGGAGTATCTCTCAACCCAGTTGATGTTCTCCTATTCTATCACCCATGTGCCTCTTGAAAACCTCCTCATGCTTCAACACTCAACTCTCACCCCATGTCCTCCAAGAGTAGTGACACCACACTTGATCCCCACTCACATGGCAAATTACTCCTGCTTTCTGCTCTATGACATATTAGCATGTAAAATAGAACTTCTCAGAGCCTTCCTTGGACTGGAGTTGACATTTGCCTACTCCTCTAGATTATCAAGTCCAGGGCAGTAGAAGCTTTCTGTTATTAGTATTTTTGCCTTCCTAGTTAGACATTTTTCAAAATTCTTTGTAGTTGCACCACATATTATAATTGGATTCAATTAAAATGAACTTAAAACAGGCAGGAAAATATCTCTTCCAGCTAAATACAATTAATGTAATACCTGTACTTTCAAATTATTTTGCTTAGGGAACAAATCTGAAAGCGTGTTATTTTTTAATGAGCATTCTGTATTTGAGGAATGAAAAAGCTCTGCTTACTTTTGGATGATGATGAGGTCCTTGAAGTTACATGCCTGTCTCACAACCATATCCTACAGCCTCACCCTCCATCCACTCCCAAATGCCCCTGAGTTCCACCCTGGCTAAGCTACTTATGGTTTCCTGCACATAATCTCTCCTAACTCTCTGCACTGGAATGTTCTTCCCTCTGACTGGAATATCCTTCCCCACTGCCTTGTGTTGGGATCAGGGAATGAATCCTCCTACGCCTTTAGATATTATGGCTGGTCAAGTCATTCAAACAACATACAGAAGATTAACAGGAGAAAATCACAGTTTTAATACATACACATGGAGAATTCACATAGGCACGAAACTTCCAAAGACAGTGGGCAACACTGGGTATATAAGACATCTTTGGACAAAGGAGAGAAGGAAGGACTGAGTATTAGATTTCAGACATGGGAAGAGGTGATTTACAGGTAGTTGAGGAAGAGAGTGGGACATACATAACAAGAAGATTACTGGTAGGCAACTCAGAAACAATGGGACATGAGTCATCTAATAAACATGTTTGGAGTCTTCCTGACTAATGCTAAGGAGTAAATTCTTAGAGTGATCAAGTCAAGGTTCCCTTCCTAAGATTTTTTTGCTTGTTTTTTTGTTTGTTTTTCTATCTGAATCTCTTTAAGAAAAAGGGGAAATAAAAAAGTCTTGAGTTTGTTGGGCTTTAATTTATTTCAGTTCATAATAATCTGCTTGCCAGAGTGGCACATTTTGGGGACACTTGCTCCCAACCCCCACACTTGGAATATCCTTCCCTTGGAAAGCCCCAACTCAGATTTTTTGTTTAACTCAATTGATACCTTCAAAATTAGATCTTCTCTGCCAAAGGAGAAATTGAGCTATTTCTCTAATACCTTCTACCTGACTCACTTTAGATACTTGTCTTAATCCAATGCTTATCTATCTTGACCTTCCTAACCTAATCTATCATTGTGAATCCTTCTAGGACAGCATTTATGTCCAATTATTTGTGTACCACCAGGACTTAGTATTGGCTAGGAAAAAGGAGGTGTTCAATAAATAATTGTTGAGGTGAATGAACCCAAATACCTCAGCTTGTAGCCTCATAGTTCTACACGGCAATTCTGCCTAGTTTGTCATAGCTTCCTGCTTCAAAGATAAACTTTAATTAATTGTAGTATCTGTAGCCACCGGCATATAGATGTCTCTTACCAGCTTTAAGCATCCCATATTGAAATGAGCTACCTACCCCCCCACCAGTAATTACGAATGCCTCTCCCCCACTTAATCCCTCTGGCCCTTTCAATCACTGACTGTTATACAACTGTGTAATGAGACTGTATAATAAATTGTCAGCGGTTACATTTTTAATGTAAACAATTTCTTTATTCATAGGTCTGGGCTGTATATTTTTAAGGGGGTGGTGCAGGATGGGGAATGAAGTGTTTTCTAATTACGCATATTATGGAGCTTTATAGATACTCATTTCTAATGTTGATGTAGGAAATATCCAAGTTTGTAGAGAATTTTTATAAGAGTGTATTTGAGCCAAACTGACAGCATGTGGGAAGCAAGATCTCAAATGCTCTGGTGAATGACAGTTTTGCAGTTCTCTTTATACATTTGGAATTAAGGAGGGAATGTAAGGAAGATTACATGAAGGTGGGTGAAAGCAAGACAGGCAAATCTCTATGATTGGATTATAGCAGAGTTAACAAGATTATGTGCTTCCTTGAGGGTGGTTATGCCTCCAAGGGGTCTGGAAAAGAGGAATACTCTGGTATTTCAAAGGTGTGCTAATCTAGATGCACAAGAACAATGGACAGGACTTGCTTAAGGCAAAGAAAAACGTTTTACACTTGGGGCGTGACTCTCCACCATGACCTGCCCAGTTAGGAATTTATGATCAGATCACCCTGCGAGGTTACTTTCAGTCACAGAATTTGTTAGATTACATAGCCCCTTTTTTCATTCACACTGACCTTACATACAAATATGCATGCATCCTGGAAGTATTACCAAAATAGTTCTGACCAAATTATACTTAAAATACAAGGAGCATTTCTCCACTTTAAATGCAATAGACACTGCTAATCTGATTCTGCTCTCACCCTGTAATTTCACACTAAAGCCCCCTAATTTCCCTGAGTCTCAGTTAACTACATTAATAAAATGGCTCTCTCCAACTAGAAAATCAACCCAGGATTGTGGAAGAACAGAGCAAGGAATCAGGACTTGGGTTTTTCAATGCCAAAGTCTTCTGCCTCACCCCAAAATTCATCTGTGTACGAAAATCTAACTGAAAGCAATCTCACAGAGTAATCTGATCATAAATTCCTAATTGGGCAGGTAATGATAGGTAGTCATGTCATAGGCCTATAAATGGCTTTTGTTCACCTTAAGCAAGCACTGTCCATTATTTTCATCTAGGTTAACACATCTTTGAAATGCCTCCTTTTCCGACCCCTGGGAAGTGAGCATAACCATCCTCAGTACAGCACATAATCTTGTTAACTATCCTATAATCCAATCATAGAGATTTCCCTACCTTGCTTTCTCCCATGTTCATGTAATTTTCCTTATGTTCTTTCCTAATTCCAAATGTATAAAAGAAACTGCAAACTGTCTCAGTCTGTTGAGATCTTGCTTCCAGGCATGTCCTCTGTTTGGCTCTAATAAATTCTAATAAACTATAATAAAACTTTTCTACAGGTTTGTTTGTTCTTATGTCAACACATCCATGAAACTAAATTACACGAATAGTTATCAAGTCTTTATAAGACAAGAGAATTCTGCTCTAAAGTTTCTGGTCAGGAAGATAACACATGCAAAACAACATTTCTTTGCCAGTTAAGTAAAGGTCTCCCCATGTATTATCTCATCAATATACCTGAAGATAGAATTTGTTATCTACAGGAAAGAAAAACTTTCAATTACAGAGAGCTAGATCAGGTAGTTATTTACCATATCAGCCAGTTATTTATCACACAAGAATGAGCACGAGAAAATGTCAGCAAATAAGAAGGAATGCTAAAATACAATTAGCCATGGATTTCATTAAGTCTTTTTCTCAGTTACACCTATCTCTGGCACTCAGTACTCATTTTTCAAGAGAATAAAGGAAAGAATGAATAAATGAGCACATAAGCAGCTTCTGTATATGCAAAAGCCAGTTCTGAGTAGACCCACAGCCCTGGATATAAATAGCCTATAAGGGAATTAACATTTTTGTGCAATTTAAACTCTCACATACATTCCTGAAAGTAATATATTATCTCTACTTTATAGGAGAGGAAACCAAGGTTAAGAAATGTGTTCAGGAACATAAACTACCTAATAAGTGGCAAAACTGGGACTAAACCCATTTCTGACTGTCTAAAGGCCATGTTCTTATAACTGTACCAAGATGTTCCTGTGATTCCCCAAGAGCTCAGTGTGATTTAGTGCTGCCCTTGGAGCTTTATTTCGACTCGGACTCAAGATTCCATGGAGATAGCCAGAGCGCAGGAAAAGATCTACACAAGACATGAAGCCTGAGCATCCTAGGAAAGGGTGTGGGGTTGCTGTCAAAGAAGGCTTCTAGACAGATAAATTAAACTAGTTCTTTAAATGGGTATATTTGGCTGTAATGCAAGTGGGCATGATATAAGCAGATGACTTTAATGACTGTAAATTAATAATACTTTCACACAAAGTATTTCAGGGGTTAGCTGTTGGAGCGAATGAGGAAAATGAGACATGCATAAAGCTGCTCTGAGGCCCTTCTAAAGACCTACATGGATTGAGGTGTCTAATTTCATCAGTTCTCCATCTCCTGCCCAGCTCACAGCTAGGGGATATCCAAGGATAATAAGGTTTCTTTCCCCTTCTTGTCCCTAAAGCCCATACATGCAGAATGCTAAGTTGTCAGTCCCAAATTGTCACCCCTATATTGGTTGCAATTACAATATGCAGAAATAAATTTTGTTTAATAAGCAAGTACCTCTGGCAGGAAGGACATATCAGGCAGTTATAACTTAGGATCAATTCATTCAAGCAGATCCCTCCTAACTCCTTGTTGGGATGAATATACTATTAATGTGGTAATTCTAATGGATGGTGAAGAATGGATAAAAATATTGGAAAGAAAGGTGCAGCAGGAAGAAGTGCCACAGGGGGAGTAGACAGAAAAAATGAGAAATTCAGAAATCCTAGATTCTTTCTCCAACCTTGACAATGGCATCCATCTTGCATATGCATGAGTGCTAAAGCCGAAAAATAAATTGGGTGTAAGAAGGAACTACAATGGCACTACTTAGGGGAGAAGATATAGGGGTAGGGATAGGTACAGGGAGAAAGAGAGAGAGAGAGAGAGAGAGAGAGAGAGAGAGAGAGAGAGAGAGAGAGAGAGAGAGAGATTGGGTTAGAGCCAAGCTTCCCAACCAATGTGCTGCCAAATACTAAACTCTTCAGATCTTACCCTCAAGACAGCAGCTGGGGTTAGGGGTGTAACTGCACATGAACTTCCTTTCTCTAGCATGCATTCTGCTTTAATCCAAGCTAGTTCTGTTTATCCTGATAGAACTCTAACTCACTTGCATTCATTCCCCAGATCCTCCTGCCTGCACATATACTGTATGTCCACTCTTTTTCATCATTAAGCCCTTAGAACATTAGGTTCTGGTCAGTGTCAAACTCACTTAAGAAGAATGTGAGTTTGGTCTATCAATCATGACCAGGATACAATAACAAAACCTCAAACCAGAATAAGGTTTTAGTCAAACAAAGATAACACTTTGGCCTCAGTTACGTTGCAGCTCCAGACTCATGAAAGCAGAAGGACCCCACGGACCGCATCCCCTGGGAACCAGACAGAACAATGCCATGACTGACAGCAGGACCTGAAGCCATGACCAAGTGCTCCCTGCCTGAGCCCAGCCAGCCATTAGAGTCCACGATCCCAATTCCAATAGTCACCTGATTAATGATTTTTCCCTTGTATAACCCAGCTACCAGAGGCCATCGGGGAGACAGGTGTTTGACAGCATTAGCGCACCTGTGTCTCTGGGCTTGGCACCAATTTCTTAAATAAACCTTTACTCTCTTTGCTGCAAACTCCTGCTTATGTGTCTTCTTTTGGCTTGGATGTGCCGAGGCACGCAGACCCTCTGAGTGTATTGTAACAGGGGTTATTACTAGGGCAGCTGGAGTCCTGATGTGACGGATGTTCAAATACACGGGGTTAGAACATGGATTTTATAGTCAGAGAAATACAGCTCTGCTATGTTAGCTGCTATATGATCTCAATTAGGCAAGTTAACATCTCTGAATGTTCCAATTCCATGCATGTAAAAAGGGTCATAAGTATTAAGTGAAGTTAAATATGTGAAAGGCTTAGCAGAGTTTCAGACTCGTATAGGTACTTTCTGGAGGGATAATTGGCTAATTCAAACTATTAGAGGCATTTACAGTGATAATACACCAGTGAAGTGTAAGACTATTCTAGTTTTTCATACATTTGATGACTTTTTACCATGTAAAACTATAAGTTGGATCTGGGAAGTGCACTAAGAGATAACCTATAATGCTGTGAAGCAAAAATAAAAGACTTCCTGACTGATAAATCTCAGCAAAAATGATTTCCATACAGTGTAGATGTGAAAGGCAGCGTATTTGTCAGTCATGTTCCTAGAGCGGATGGTCCTGGAAGGGCTAGGGTGTTAGTATCCCTTTCCTTGATATTACTTAACAACATCCAAAATGTCTACCAAAGCAGAGTCCACAAATGCTCCTGCTAATGGCTACCTTAAAAATCTTTCCCAGCAGCACCAGTGGGGACGTAGGTTCCATTCAAGTCATCAAGGGTTAATTGCTGGGGTACAAAAGTAAAATGGCCGGGTATTTTTAAATAGTATTTTGGTCAGTACAACGATCTTATTAAAGGTTGAAAATGTACATTTTCATCAAAATGAAATGTGTATCTGTCCTAATCATTGCCTCTACTACAGAGATTCAACTCTGTAACATTTTTCTTTTCTTTTTTCTGATTTTAATATCAAAAAACAGAATTTTGATGAGCTTCCTTTAATAAATTCTAAAAATAGTCCTCTAGGCTCTGGTCATTAGTGGCCTAAGAAAGTTTGGAGGTAGCTTTCATCATTCTTCCCACGTATTTTATATCCTCAAGCTCTACTACATACTGTGGTTGTGAGGGTAGAATTGCAATTTAACCCAATTACAAAGGCACTGGCCACAGAATGGAAAAATTGAGATAGTTGCTCTCTTAAGGGAGCAATAATAAAATCTTCACATGAAAATTGCCTTAAAAAACTCAGTTGATGTAAGGAAAAGAAAATTCACCTAACTATGCAAACTGTTATCAAGAATTCATGAGTTATCATCCCTATTTTATACATTTCATTTTCACCCTCAGCACAATTCCACTGTAGTCCAACATTAGTAAAATGATATTCTTTCTAGAGGCTGCTAGTAATTATTCTAATATAGAGAAAACAGCGTTCTCCTATCCCAGATTTGTATACAAACTCTTAGAAAATCTCAAAATAAGGCAAAGCATTTCCCAACAATATTTTCTGGAGTGCTTGCTCCTCCATGAGGTTTAGAAGAGACCTTCTAGAACTCATGAATTTAGTCTTAAAGAATATTCTTACTAGGTAGCTTTCTATCAAGTCAGGAGCTTCTTTTGTTTTCAAAAAAGTACATTTGATAAATACTGATACTTTATTTATAAATTCCTAATGGATTAGTCAAAAATCTTTTAAAGACTGCAAGGATATAATTATATTGGTCACACATTTTGTAGATAAAAACAGAAGTGGTATTCTCAGTTTTAATTCTGGACAGAGCAGGTGAGGAGGTAACTTTTAAACAGCCGTACAGTGGGCAGGAACAAAAGATGTGAAAAGGAGTGAAACCTTTTTCTCTTTTTCCAAGTGAGCCAAAAAAGAAGTATATTTTAGACCAGACTAATATTTCTCTTCATAAAGTAAGTTGAATAGAATGCTGGGAAACTTCAAAGCATGATGTCACATAAATCAGATAGTGTTTAACATAGTTTCAATTTCTTTAGTGTAACTCCTTAAACCTCAGCTAGGAATATGAGTTGAGTACTCTAATGTAAAACTAAAGCATTGCAAAAACTTACCCAGAGTTTCTTCTTTAGCTGAACTCTGGGAGATAGATCCAAAGCACTGAGCCACAGGGAAAGCACTCATCCAAAAAGACTAATTCAAAAAAGTATTAACATTATGAATGTGTCTAGTGGCCATTTAATGAAGAGGGCCTTTGGGGGATGGAAAATAATTTATCTAGTTATAAACGTTCACCAAAATGCAATATATTATAAATTCATTTCCCCTGAAGCAGTGACAGTTGGTTAATTCTATTCCTTCCATAAGTAGGCTATTGAACAACTGGAGACAGGACAATCTATGAAAAATCAGGAGATTCCAAAACGTGACGAAATGTAGTATTTCATTGTGTATATATACCAATCTTCTTTATCCAATCATCTATCGAAGGACACTTTGGTTGTTTCCATGTCTTGGCCACTGTAAATAAAGCTGCAATGAACAGCAGAGCACATATATCTTTACAGTTAATGGTTTCAGATCTTTGGGGTATATACTCAGGAGAGGGATTGCTGGGTTATATGGTAATTATATTCTTAGTTTTTTGAGGAACCCCAATAAATTTTAAAAAATTTTTGTTTAATGTGAAGAAATGAAAGAATGAATGTTAAGGATTAGGATTTCTCCAGGTTTCCCCTCCCAAACATTGAAGTTGGACCGTCTCAGATATTAACCAAACTGCCTTTAAGGAGCACTTGACATTTCACATATTTAAAGGTATCGGGAGGGGGTGTCCCGGGAGACCAGCGATTTAGTGGGAAAGGCATCGGGAAAGGCTATCTTCATCCAATTTTGTCTGTAAAATCATCCTGGTTAGAAGTTCACAGGGTCATTTCTTTGATTTAAGGTTTAGTCTCCATAAATTATCTAATGAAATATAAATGTGTTCCTTGAAAGAGAATACACAATAACATCCACTGAGAGAGTAACATAATTCCATGTCTCAAATTAACAAAGAGGTGACTTGACTATCGAAGGAATGGAAAGGGGCAAGCATATTTTAGGGGTTAGAAATTGTAGACTTAAAAACAAACGGAGGATAGTGAGAAGAAGGGATCGTGGATAGATGATGACATGTGCTGGAAAACCAGAGGGCTATCTATACCAGAACCTTGAGACTTGGGTTGAAGAGGGGCAGATAAACGAGAAGAGGAAAATCTTAGGCAAATTTTGCCCTTCTAACCTTTTTTCTAGGAATGATCCTAAGTAGTGAGATACAAGTTAGGGCTAAGTCGAATAGAATCGCCTCCCTAACTTTCTCTCCAGCCCTACAGTGCAACTTTTTCTTCTCTTTTCTTTGTTCATTTTCCTGTTACTACGTACGCCCTGCCAGCATGCTGTTTCATATAATAATCTATTTTCTACACTGAGTGCTTATGTTGTGCCAGGAATTGCTCTAAGCATTTTTCATGCCTTATCTTATTTAATGCTCATATGAACCCTCAGAAATTATCGTAATTTTTAAGAATCAGATAATAACATGATTACATTATTTAACAGAAGAAATTGAGAAGGATATCCCTTACCTCATGTTTCTTGGGCAGATTAAATCAGATGTTGCACTTAGAAAGGTGCCCAATCGATACCATTTCCCTCTGTTTACCTCACTGTAAACGGCTTCACTGTAGCGGCTGTCCTTTGGTGACTGGGAAGTCCATCGTCCAACTGCTTATCAAGCAGGCTAATTCCTAAATAGCATAGACTTTTATGTCTCACACTGGTTGTATTATCTTCTATTACCCTCTTCAGTTAAAAATCATTTCACACCCTCAACTTCATCTCTGGGTAACAATGTGTGCTACTGCTAGAAAATTGTTTACTCTGAGGAGACAAAATCTGAAAGCATCTTTAACCACCCTCTCTCTCCCTCCATTATAAAACGTCTCTGACTCATTTTGTATCCCAGGGTTCTCTTTGGAATAGGAAGTTCTATTACAGAACATCTATATCAGAAGAAAGATCATTCATCATGGATCATAGAGCTCCAGTTGCCCAGTGTTTAGCACAGACAGAGTGCATAGTCGGCACGCCATACTTTTTAGTGGATAAAAGAATTAAAGGAGTCCATCACATTTCTAAATCAAATAAAATATTTTAACATTCCTTGTACCTATAATTCTGTAAAATCAAACATGTAAAGCTCAGAGGCAACCATGTCTGCCATCTGTCATTCATTTTCTGATGAAGAATTTTTAGAGCCCTGGGAAATCTCAGGGAAGACATTTTCATTGAGTTCTGCTGATGCTTTATTTGAAGTTAACTGTTAGTTGGGAGATAATTTAGCCAAATCAGAGACTTGAAGGATTGTTCTCAATGAAATGGGTCTTCTTCCAGTCCATTCAGGCCATTGTTTCCCTGGGCCGAGTAAAAACCTCAGTCAGCCTAGCATTAAAATGTGTCGATTATGTAGAGGCTTGCCTCATTTTACATTCACAGGAGACTGGAAATAAATCTAGGATATGCTGACTAATTCTCCTGGCAGATATTAGCTTTTAACATGCATGAGATATTCCCACTGCCATTTGCTGGAATGGCATCAGAGGGAGAAAGGAAATATACTTCCTCAGAGTGAGCTTAGTCTAAGGTCTCACACAATCAATATTATTATTACATTTTCTTGGGTGTAAGGCACAAGGAATGGATGTGATAGGTAAATAATAAAAAAGAAAGAAAAATCTGTCACTGTTTTACCAGCACAATTCTGCAAATATCACAGGGGAATGGCTCAGGTGCAATCAGCAATTTTTTCTAATAGGATTCAATGACCTGACAACTGATGATTAGATAAACTCAGTTTGGAGAGTTTCAATGTATCCTAATGCTCTAAATACAGCGTCTTCTTGCTGATCTAAACACCCAGACCTCTTTAAGATTCGAACTTCTCTCCATTACTCACCTTCTACCAAGCGAAACTAGAGTCATTGGTTATGTTCACTGGTTGTCTCATTAATTACCAACAACAAATCCAACTCATTTGTTTTCTCTCTAAACTAACTTAACCTAATAGGCAGCCCACGTCAATTGATAGAAAAGCAAAAGGCTATGTAGCAAGATAACTTTTTCAAAAAAACTAAATGAGTTAGTATTACCTAACAAAATATAAAAAATATTTACTTAAAAAAAAAAGGACCAGTGGAGACAATGATGCCAAGGGTCTCCAAAAATTCCTTGGTAACTTGTAAGTTACCAAAGCAACCTCAATGGTAGTGTGCTCTGAAAGTCTTCCCCCCTTCAACTTTACAAAGAAATTTCATTTCATTACTCTATGTGCTTAGCATGAAAATAAACAATAAATGTACAAAGACTGTAAAAAGCAGAGAGAAAACAGAAGGAACATAGATTAAAATAAGACATACCAAAGAGAATAATAAACAAGGAGAGGAAGACAGACAGGAAAGAGAGACAGAGAGAAAGAAGTATGCCACCGAGCAGAAACTCGTATGTGTAACACAAGTCTTGGTTTAAACCTTCTTCCCCCAATTCTATGGCCAGTGAATGTTCAAAATTCATCTCAGGACTTTTGCAAACGGTGGGAATTGGGGGAAAGAGAGTCTTCACTGATCCCAACTTTGAATGTCTCCAGTAGATTTCTAAAGCCACTCTAATATTTTACTCCTTTTAGGTAACTTCATCTTTTTGCCCCAACACCCTGTTTCTTTCTCTATTTTTGAAGTTCTATGAGAAGTAAGGGTTAATTCTTGGGAGATCGATCCCCTACAGGTTGGCCTCTCAAAAAAATGCAACCCTCCTACAATGCATATGGGAATTCAGCCATGATAAGCGCGATGGAAATCGGTCCTGGTCAATTTCCAGGCTAAGAGCACAGCTCCCTCATCACCCCAGAGTGAGTACTATACTCCCCTTTTTAATTTTTGAAAGCTGAGGTAATGAATCATGCTACTAGCTCACTATGTTATACAAGCACAACTGCAAGGCTTAATCGCAACCCCCCTATTGCATCAGGGGAATATCTGGGGCTCCCCGAATCATGAATGCTAAACTGGCAGATTAGAGTGGGAGCCAAGACCTCACTACAGTCTTTCACGATTCTAGCCCAGCTCTCGATCAATCAGAAGACAACCAGCAGTGCCTTAATTGTGCAGCTTAAACCCCCCCCAATCCAAGGGTTAGAGTCCTTCCCTGGAACCTGACAACCAGCCCTGCCAGATCTCTTGCACTAGCTGAGAACACAATAATCTCTCCTGTCTTCCTGAGTTTCCTTCCAATAAATACCACCCCCACAAGCCTAACACGTATGCTGCAGGTTTATGTGGCATTGTTTGCACAACAGCCAATGACTTCATAAAATATATCTAATTATGGAAAAGTTCCCAGATTTTACAACATAGACTACTAAGACTGAAACTATTTTAACTTAATACTACCTACACTGCCTACTCTATTCCCCGCCTCCAAAATTTTTTTTAAAAATCACTGGAACTTATAATCATTGAAACTAAAACCAACCAGAATGTTAATGGGAAGCACGGAGCCTCTTCACTGCCACCTCACCCTCTCTTGGATACGCAGTGAGTCCACACCTTTTGGAATGACTGCCGTGTGCACTCTGATTCCAAAGCATTTCTCACAGCACCACAGAGAAATGCTTAGAAGAATGTCTTAAGAAGCCAGTCATGCATTTGATCTCCAGGTGGAAGACGGTTGTGATCTCTCCCAAACACCAGATTGTTACTTTTACTGCAGTCACCCGCAGGTGACAAAAGTAAAAGAACAAGGACAAATTGACACAAACCTAGTAACCCTACAGAAAAAAGAAAAAAAATAGGATATACAGTGGTGATAGTGGAAAATCAGCATGTATAATCTTCCTATAGAGCAGTCAAAATGTCATCATCACTGGGGATTCAGAGATATATTGAGTAACAAAATGGGTTTCCCACACTAAGAGATGAATATGAGTGCTGCTTGAAAAAGATAATACCAATTTCCACCATTGTGGAAGCACAACTGCTAGGCTTAATCCCAACCCCCATATTATATCCGGGGAATATCTGGGGCTCCCCTAATCATGAATGCTAAACTAGCAGATTAGGGTGGGAACGAAGACCTCACTCTACGAGAGCCAACCCATCACTCTAATAGCCTCTTCTCTTCCAGTTAGAGGGGAGCCTCTGTGGTGGTGATAATCCATCATCAAATCAGTAGTCTCTTTGTATTGGAACAATTTAGGAAAAATAACAAAAGAATGATTAAACAGCACTGAGGTCCTCCTCAATCTCTGAAAAATATAACCTCATCTGAAAGTGGATGCCCTCTACTTGGCTAATTTGAAAATGGAATTGAAAATTTATTGCTGTAGTACTTTCTAAAAATTTGATAGTTCTTCAAAATTGCATTTTTAAACTACTTCTTGTTTTGTGCTGAAAAGGAGATTCTCCTCTCCTCCCCCCATTTCTCTCTGAACATTTTCCCTCAAACAAAATTTTTATCTGAAGTTTTAAAAAGATGCTGCTCTGTCCTCTTTTTATTTTTATTTTTTATTTACTTCTTCCTCCTGGCTTGCTTTTTTTTTTTTTTTTTCTGATTTTGAAAGGAGAGTTGGAAATTCCATGAGAAGCAGAAGCTTTGAAAAATAAAACCTACACAGCCTTCTCTCCATCAGTTAAAAATGCAGCCTTTTTCTAGGTGCCTTTGCTTGTGGAGGCTCATGTATGCTGAACTAGTTTTCGTATTTATTTACTTATTTTTTTAACTGAACAAACACTAAAAATCTGTCAGTAGGCATTTCTCGGAGTGAGAGGCCTCAAAAAGGCAACAGCAAATCTGCTTTCTTCACTGGAGATATTTCCGCTATGATGTTCATTCTCAGCCTATTTCAAGAAGAAGTAGGTTCCCCAGGGGAATGACTATAAGCTGTAGTATCTTTCATGACTAAGTAGTCAGCTTGAATTTGACCCATCTTGGTACCCAATCTGTATCTATGCCAGCTAAAGACCTCTTATGATCTCTTGGGTAAATCCTTTCCCAGGAGACACCACTTAAGAGGTTATGTGTCTAGAGGTTAGAGTACAGGCTCTGGGATCCTGGTGCCATCCCTTATCAGCTGTGCATCCTTTGGCAAGTATCTTCATGTCCCTTTGCCTTAGTTTCCCCATTTGTACACGGAAATGATGCTGATGAAAGCACCTAATTCACCTTAGGAGAGTCCTTGACACAGAGGAAGAACTCAAAAGCATTAGTAATTTCTCTGAAACCACATGTTTACAGGGCAATGAATAAAGCTATCTTGCTATAATTCCTACGACTTCATTTTTATGAATCTCTTGCTGATATTAATCATTCTATAGAATCACTCCTCTATAATTTTTGGTAGAAAATCAGCAATAGAGGAAGAGTAGGTTCCAGAGATCCTCTGGAAAGCTCCTGTTTCCCTTCATCTAACAACAGCTCTGTTCAGAGAAGTGAGAAACTGGCTCTATGAGGTTATGAATCTGAGTTCTTGATCCAAAAGGGTCAGTTTCAGAAGTCTCCCAGAGCCAAAACCCTCCAGGGAACCTCAGCGACTAGGGGCATTTTCAGCAGTTGCATTCCCTAGACTAAGCCTCATCCGGTATATTAACCCTCTCAGAGCTAAATTATCTCATCCACAACCTCAATTTTTTTCAACTAAAAAATACACACCTACAAAGATGTCTCCCAGCAAACCAAGTAGATGGTAGGAGGCAGTGTGTGTGCTTAGAGTCTCACAAATCTGTTTGAAAATCCTTCTCTACCCGGTGAGACTTTGGGAAAACTGCTTATGTTACTTCAGTCTCAGCTTTTACATATGAAAAATGGGAAGAAGAAGAGCATTTACTATGTGAATTCAAGAAAAAATATTTGAAGCTCACAATACAGTTAATGCAGAATAGATTTTAAATAGATGGCTATTACTTTTATTATTGCTATTATTATATTGATGGAAAATAGTATGTATTTTTCCCTTACCCATGAGGAACTCTGGGATGGATATGATAGTGAAACCGGGAAGTAGGAGAAGGACAATAAGAGGGGCCGTTATCACAGTAAAATACAGAAGAGAAATTAGAGTTGACAGAATAGACCTCATGAACTCGCTTTCATGTGTCTTTATTTCAGAGTCCAGAGACCTTTTGAGAGTCTGGTAAAAACCTAAGACCCCTATCTCTAGAAAAACAAATCCACACATAAGCACATAAAATTTTATAGCTATGAACTATGGAAGTCTAAACAAGTGTTTTCCAAATTGTGCATCACAACCCACTGTGTGTAAAAGCTATTTAATCAGTTTGACCAGTTTATTTTATATAACAGTATTATTTCAGGAGACCCATTTCAAGTGTGTGTGTGTGTGTGTGTGTGTGTGTGTGTGTGTAAATTCATAGGTACACTGGATCACGGGGTTAAATGCCTTTCTTCCATAGGTTATGATAAAAAATGTTTGAGATATACTGTTTAGCTAATGTGATCAATACAACTACTTACCTCCAATACAGATTTCTCTAATGAGGACCCACTAATTAATTTCAACTCTCCTATGATAAACTACTTAAGAAATATCCAAACCTCCCTCCTTCCCTCAAACATAGACTATGAGCTCAAAGACGGTCATGACTATTATTAAATAGTAGGCACGCCACAGTAAGTAATGTAGTATGGTTTTAGTGAATAATATAGAGCTACAATTTGAGAACATCAGGGTGCCAGAAGCCGTACTTTTAAAATCCAAAGGAAGCTGCAAGTAATGTGCTATAAGTATAATACAACTACTACGTTACAATAAAAAGATTTTGAAATTTAACATATACCTTTCTGCTTCATGTGAGGAGCAAACAAGTAAGCCTACAAGTAACCTAGATAATCATCTGAAACATCTACAAATACTTGGAGAACATGAGGGAGAAGAGACACTGAGCTCTTTTCAAACATATTTGTGAAATGTGAAGTCCTTCAAACAAGGCTAACCTCTCTTCTCCATGAAAAGGAAGAACAACCAGGCAGAGAGAACGCTCAGCTCTTCAAGTAAGTAACAAGAATGAAAACGTAAGGCTGGATGTTGGGAGGCATGTCATATACATACACAACGCAGGAGGAACCGTTGTGTTAAGGATGGGTCACCACAAATCACAGCTGCTTTCATATTTACATAATAACAATCCAGCCATGACAAAAGTCCTTTACTCTTCTCTTATTCCCCAGAACTTCAAGAGAATCTCACCTATGCGCATGCTTCTCTCCATCAGTCATTTAAAACTCAGCACACTGTCATCCTCATTACAAAGCCTCACCCTTAAGATGCATACCAGGTAATCTTACAACAAAAAAGTTTGTGGAATAGGGAAAAATGTTCTTTGAGTTCTTCTTGGCAGAAAACAGCTATTATTCCTTTGTGCTTTGTAAGTTGGTAGTATGAGGGGTTCTTAATTCACAATGTGTGTACTAACTGTCATGGTGGCTCTTGTCTGTATTCAATCTCTCGGTTCTCCTTAGTTTTAGAAGAGCTGCCACTTTTAAAGTGGCCATGATCATACTCTACTCCAGATTTGTGCTAATAATATTCTCTTCACCTTCTATGGCACTAGTTTTTTAGGTTTGTATCAATCCTAAACTGCTGACTCAAGTGGAGTAATAAAAAAGACTAGTCACATTAAAGAGTTAGGGCCATCACTTACATTGTCTAAAACTTTTATAAAGCCATGTAGATTTTTTTTTTCTTTTCATTATTGCTACGGTGGGAAAATATTGGTGAAAATAGTCAGAAGCATGAGCACGTGTGCCCTAAAACTGTAACTAAAATGAAGGGAAGCTCTTCCTTCAAAATTCCCTAACATTTCTATATTTGTGTATCAGAGATAATCTGGAGAGTAATGGGAGAGGATGAGATGAGAAAGGGTGAAATGGCCGCACCTCACTTCAATTCCACTATCAAACCCATGATGTGCAATGGAAAAGTTAGAAGAGGAAATGAGAGGGTACTCTGCAGTGTGGGAGTTGGAGGTGAAGGTATCCCAAGGTGACAGGTATTCTGAAGAGGCCTATGGTGATAGAGATTTTTTTCCAATCAGCAGGCAACAAATTTGCTCACACTTCTGACTTCTTCACCAATGTTTTCCCACCATAGCAACAATAAAAAGAAAAAAAAAAACATACATGGCTTTATAAAAATTTTAAACTATGTAAATAATGATCCTAATTCTTAAATGTGACTAGTCTTTTTTATTACTCCACTTGAGTCAGTAGTTTAAGATTGATACAAACCTAAAAAGCTAGTGCCATAAAAGGTGAAGAGAATATTATTAGCACAAATCTGGAGTAGAGAATGATCATGGCCACTCTAAAAGTGGCAGCTCTTCTAAAACTAAGGAGAACCGAGAGATTGAATACTGACAAGAGCCACCATGCCAGTTAGAACACACATTGTGAATTAAGAACACATCATACTACCAACTTACAAAGCACAAAGGGATAATAGCTAGCTTCTACCAAGAAGAACTCAAAGAACATTTTTTTCAAAAAGAAATGACAAACTCCAGTCTGGCAAAATAGAAAACACCTCCAAGTACAAATTGCCTCAAATAATCAAAATTTTAAAACAGGACACAGACATTCTTCACAATATCAAAGTATTAAAGTAATGACTATTAAAACAACAACAGAGTAAAACAGTCCAACAACAGAATAAAATGACTAAAAATTATGGTGTCACACCCCACCACGAGGCTAATGAGAACAAAGTAGCTAGTAAGAGAAATATATATATTGCTAGGAGAAGAGCAAAAGCATGGAAAGAAGTGTTCTCTGAGGCACGATATAAAGGAAAAACCTAAAGCTGAACATGGAGCAGACATTTTGAATAACCCCCTGCAAAGACAGCCCCTGGCAAACACGAGGTAATACTAATGGAAGCTGAAGCCCATGAAGCCCTGAGAGTAATGACAGGAACAACAAATCCCAAATCCAGTTCAACTCCTGACTAGACTGACTCAAAACCCCATACTAAGGTCCTAGCAAAAGGACAGAAGTGCCCACATCCAAGCATAAAACTATTCACTTCAGTCTACTATCTTACTGAAGATGTCTGTCTTTCAGCAGTAAACTAAGAAACATACAAAAAGCAAAAGAAAAGCAAAAACAAAAACAGGACACTATCAAGAGGCAAAATAATCTATATAACTAGACTAAGATATGACACAGACATTAAAATTATCAGTTAAGATTATAAAACAATTATAATATGTTAACAATTTTAATGGAAAAGGTGGACACACGACTATGCATTTGTCAAAATTTATACAACTGCACAATAAAAAGTGCATTTTACTATATGTAAATTAAACTACACATGAACAACTTTTTATATATATGGGTTCAAAGAATTTTCATTGAGTGGAGGAAAATGTTTTAAAATTGTAATTGTAAAGGCTCTTTTATGGGCCCAGTTTTATAATAATAAAAATATTACATATGTAAGTATACATAATGCAAAGAACAAAAACTGGGTAAAAGTCAAACAAAATACTGATGGTGGTTTCCTATATGAGGCAAAATTATAAATTATTTATATTTTCTTCTTTATATTTTTCTATGATTATCAGTGTAAGTATATACTATTTTAATCGAAAGAATATTTAAAATATGTCATGATTTCAGACTATCATAATCTAGAAAACAAGAAAGACAGGTTTTCCCTGTAACTTTTACAAGGTTGAATCTGCATGGTTAAAATTGAAAATGTTTGTTTTAATAACTGTATGTAAAGATAATCAACCTTAGTTTGTACACTTTTTACATGAACATAATAGTACCCTCAAGGAGAATCCACTTCGAAATTAATCTTTAAAAGTCTTCCAAAACTACATTTATATCATATTGAGAAAATTAACAAACAAGCCTCTCTTTGGCTTTCTATTCACCATGGACACTTTGGATCAAAAAACACTCCATAGTGCTTCATATCCTCATTTTCATCAGTAAAATATTTTTACATCTGTATGGTGCTACTTGTATTTTAGAAGGAATTTTTTTCATACTTCAATCTATTTCTCTTCATATATTTTCAGATGATCTAAAGATACAGTATCCTAAGAACCTACTGACCACTAAAACCCCAGTTGAGTCCTACTGATACAGTGAAAAAATATGCATAATTCTTTATTTTTTAGAATACTCTCTGACATTCAAGTTGTGAAGGATCTACTCCAACTAATACAGGAATTTAAAAGGCAAGCAGGATAAAAGGAAGCACATGTTGAAACACATGGAAATGCATTGCTTTGACTTCTTATTCAATCAACAGTTAAGGTCTTGAATCAATAAGCCTTTTGAAACATCTCATCTTTATTTTCTTCTTCTAACAGGATAAAATTTTCCTTAACAGCTAGATCAAGAGGAAATAACTGTACTATCTTTCCCTACTATGTTAGAGTTCTTTGGAACACATTTTAAAAGCCTTAATATTAACTTTGTTAGGGCACAGATATATCCTCCACATGACAGAACCCCAACATGTGCTACATAGCTATGAGATTATTATTGTGCTCATATCAATTCATAAAGAACAACTAAATAATAAAGAAAATTGACTAAGAATTTAGGAGAGCATATTAAAAGTTGATTACAGACCATAATATATTCAAACACATCCAAATGGATGCTTTTTATACAAATGTACTACTGATGATCACCAACCCAAGATTACCTCTTATATCACTTGGATCGCCAACCCAAGATTACCTCTTATATCACTGAGAAATATGTTTTACAAAAAAAGGAATAACCAACTGACAGTAAGAAAAAACATGAAGGACATCTGTTATTTACTTAAGAAGAAATTCAGATGTAGACGAGCAAGAGTTGGTCTGGCAATTCGACAATATCATCAAAACCCAGACATTTTCCACGCTTCCCATCAACCATCATCAGCGTGTTAGCATATTGACCTTGTGTTTATTGTCCGATGGTTTCACGATTCCAGGCATCATGACCACATTCACAGGCAGAGTAAATTGGTAGCCAGGCTACTCTCTCCTTCTTAACAGGGAGAAAATCTTCTTTCTCACACACCACAGCAGAATTCCCTTTGTGTGACACTGGGTAGAACTGGGTCACATAAACCCTACCAACTGAGAGGAAGTGTGGGAGACTGACTATGTGGCAAAGAACAGGGCTGTCATAATTGGCTTAGACATTAGCACACTGCTTCACATTAAATTCAGGGTTCTATAAGAAGGTAAAAATTGTTGCAGTGTCTGCCACACATCTATAATTATACAGCCAGTATTATACTGAAGTGACAGAAAGCTGAATGTGATATTTGTACAAAATTTCCTGCCTGCTAAAAATATAGTTTTCCAAACTTTTGTTCATTCCTATAATCAATGCTTTCAAGATTATATTGTCAAAATAGCACAGGCTATTCTGCCTGACTATATATAATTTCAGTTTTTCTGATATTGAGAATTCCCTCAGAAGCATGCAAGAGAACAAGTAACTCAAATTCCCTTTCAGGTCTTAGCAAAGTAAGAGAGGCTGCTTTTACTAACACCCTCTTCCATAACCTTATATGAAAGGACAACTCTGAGATGGAGATTAGACCATACCTATGAGGCATGCAGACTATACCATTGGTGCTATCAGAAGCTAAGCTGGTCCTAAGACTTTTCAGAACTAAAGATGAATTCTTCCTGCTGCCTCTTAGAAATTCCAGCGGCATTCAAGGTTGATAGAAGTAAATCTACACTGTAGCCCCAAAGACTCACTTGGGCAGCAGTTCTTGGGCAGCCTCCTGGAACTCTATGGACTTCTCCTGGACTCTGAAAGGTCCAAGAAAGCACCAGGACATCTTTAGGTTCTCATCTTCCTACCCTTCCTTGAATAGTCACAGGTACAAAGGAATCAACTATTCTTCCATAAGCTGGAGATGCTCCTCCAGTAAGAAAGGAGAACACAGGGCAACAGAAGCCAAAGGTAACTCTTTCAAGGAGGAAGAAGTTGTCAGCATTGTGAAATACGACAAGTGTGATGGAAGAGGTTGAAGCCAAAGAAAAACTCACTTAACAATTCAACCTTTCAGAGGGAAATTTTTGTAGTCGGTAGAGGTTTATGCCAGGATCTAAGGAGGAAAGAGAAAATGAAAAAAGGAGAGAGCTTGCATAGACCACTCTTTCTAACTCTTTTAGTGAAGACAAGAAAAACTAAAGTTGTAGTTCAAGTGGATATCTTTTAATAAAAGAAATACGAAATGGAGGTTTTCCTATGCTCCAGATCACACACAGCTCAGCCAGGCATTTAATTATCTTCTAAATATTTAAATTATAAAATCATCATCAAATGCACATTCTTAATAACAATCATCTGGTAAAATGATTCATAGATAGTTGAACACTATTAAAGCAGTCTTGTCTAAAATGCTAATAGGAAATAACATGAAATGCCCTTTTGTAGTTACTTAAAGGGAAAAAAATGTGTATGTGAGGCATATAAGAAAAGCAAACATATAGCAATTCTCTCAATTCTCTAGACAAAATTAATGGTTCAAAAGTCAGATGACTATATCAGGAGTGATGCTGACCTAAGAGGTGAACAAGAAAACTCCATTAGTGTGGTTTTTCTTTCCTCTGAGCTGTAGTGCTCTATCTCTTGCAAATGCTAAGGGAATTTTTACAGCGTAAGGGCTTCCCGTTTATTGCAGTAATTCTACATCACTGTAGAGTTTTTTTGTTTTTTTCCAAATAAAGGCCTTTCTGCTGTCCATCATCGCATAGTTCAAATATTCAGTGTTTCTTACTCAGGCTTAGAGCCAAAGTCTCCAAGTCCACTGACATAAGGTAGCACATAATACACCATCTGACGTAGCCCATCTTCAATTTAGTCAGTGGGTTCAGAGAGCTGGGGCTGCACAACACTTCATAAAGCTGACAGGTACTTAAGTTATAACTAGTGTATCTAAGTCAAATTCCTCTTTGTTTTCCAGCTTTCTGAACTAACCCCTTTCCCTTGGTCTCCAAAAGTGTGGAGAAACAATGATGCAGATATGACACAACCTTTCTTAGAAGACTCCCTTCCCAAGTCACTAATATCACTGAAAAAAAAAAAGACACTTTTGTGACACCTGGTATAGCAAATGCTCACCAATTAGTTGCTAAAATAAAACTGTCCTGTCAAAGGCTCTGCAAAGACTGCTTCTTCTCCTATGAACATGATTCTGTGGATACCCAAAAGCTATTGCTGGCTGTACATCATTTTTATTCTTAGTCTTCTCTAGTATCAAAACTCTGATATACATCTGTAATTAAGCTATCCAGGAATAACTAGTAACAGCTACCAAAACTGCCATGCTCCAAATTAGTAATATTAAGGTCAGAGATCATTTTAGATCTTAGTAATAACTAAGAAATAAGAATTAACTTGGCTTGGACTACACTGAAACTGGTTTACTGAAGGAAACTCCTCTTGTATATTGATCCAATCTGTTTAAAAACTTGTATTTTAATTTACTTTGTTTGGTTACTGGCTAAGAATGCCAGGGTAGGATGTATCATCCTCATCCACTCTGAAGAGGCAAAGTGATATCACAGGAAAGTATGAGGTTTGGAGATAGATAACCTAGGCTTATATCTCAGATCTGCTATTTACTACCTGAGAACTTTAAAAAAGTCACACTATACTTCAGTTTCTGTTACATGGTCTAGAAAAGGGCAATTATAATGACATTTCACTAGATAGGTAAAATAGATAATTTATATAAAAGACCAGTTGTGTCTATTGTTATGTTTCCTGACTATCCAGCACTTTTTGAACCCTCCCTCCGCCTCCCAAAGTTTGGGAAACTTCCAGCCTAATGGCCCCTTCTAAAAGTGGAAGCCCAAAACCCTAACCCTCTTTACACCTAGAGTGCAGACACGTGACCCAGGCTTCTTCCTCTACCACATACCCCTCCTAGTGGGCATGCCCAGTGTTGGCAGCATGAGCTGGACCCTGTACCGCGCAGCAGTGCCAACAGAATCTCCCTGGAACAATCCAGCAATGTGATTTCAGGTAACAACACTTCATAAACCATTATTTAATAAACCCTTTCTGAAAGACTAGCTGCACCAGATTTTGTTATTAGCAACTAAGAAACCCTGACTGAAGCAGCACCTATTCTAGAATATGGCAAGAAGTACATACCCAACAGATAATAGTTGCTCATCACACCCTATGCAGAGTCCTTTATATTAAAAAGAACAACCTAAAAACAATTAACTTTTGTTGAGTACTTACGACAAGCCAGAAAAACGAGAAAACTAAAACAGAGTGATTACGTTAATTTCCAAAGGTCAAAAGGCTAGTAAATAGTAGAACCCAGATTTATTTATCATCATCATCATCATCATCATCATAAATAAAAAACATACTTTGTAGCTAAGAAAACTGATGCCAGACAGGGGAATAACTTCCCGAGGTCACAGAGCTCATAAGAAAAGCAGCCAGGGTTTCATCTGATACTACTATGTTTTCCTCTATTTTCAATCATATAACAAGAGTTCTTATCTTTTGAATATTATCTACAAATCACAAGTATACAATTTAGATCATGGTTTCTAGAAGAATTCTCTCTTTGACCATTTTCAATAAGAATAATAAAAAAAATCCCACACTACTCACTGTGCATGGAATTCTATCTTTTAATCTTCCAGTTATTCTTCAAAATGAGTTCATGCTTGTGGCATATTCTATGACTGAAGTGTAAGGGATGAAGTCATTATTTCTTGATCTATCCTGATACCCTATTATCTTCCACTTTGGAATCACAGACTCTAAATTACATAGTCAATTAAGCTCAGAGAATTCATTATAGTTATAGATTCCAGACATCAATTCCTGATTTTGATACTTTTACTGATCAGCTGACTATCTAAGTAGCACCAAAGAAGTGGAAAAAGCATTATTTATAAGAGGCCCTTACTCCTGAGAGCTATAATTGCTTTTGTATTATATACCAACTCTATCAAAGTCATTAAACATGGCTTCACCACTAAGGATACTGAAGTAATTGTTGTTCTAATGGCAAAATAGTCACAACACATAGTAGGCACTCAATAGGTGTCAACTGATTTTTTTTTAAATGAATACTTATGCTACTTATTCTGCTTTATGCTAGAGACTATGCTGAACAAAATCTACACATATTATTTTACATCAAGAAATTACTTTTTAACAAGGGAGATAAAATTTTAAGTTTGAGGGTTCCAAGTTAGATGCTTGGAGGGGAGGGTCAAAATATTACCTTCTCAATTTCTTTCTTTTCTGCTTGTCTCATTCCAGGAAATATAATAAATAGAAGAGAACACAGTGACACAGAAGCAAAAAGGCTGTTCCAAGTGTTCCTATTAACATTAAAAAAAGGAAACCATAAAACCTGAAAGAATATTCTTAGTCTCCTTTCAACCATAACCAAATCTGAATGATCCAAGGGACAATTTGTCTACATACAAATACTTGATGCTAACTTGAAACATCAAATTTCTCTTGACATCTCCAATATATGAGTGACACAGCTGTGCATACAGGATGCCAAATTCAGTTTCAAAAGTAAAAAACTAGGCAACAATTAAAATGTTTGAGAAAAACAAGCTAAACTAATTTTTTACTAAATCCATTTGATCACTTGTTTTCGTCTTGCTGCTTTGCACCTTTTTAAAAAATTTTTTGATAACAAAAGAAAACACTTAAAAGGTATCGAATCTCTTGGAGTCATGTTGGGACAATAAATGTACATAACTAAAGGCTGGCAAATTATGAGAGAAGGCATTTCAGGGACTGAGCAGCAAGCCTAAAATTGAAAGAATATAGAGCTTTTAAGTCTTCTAAAGACAACACAGCTTGAGGCCTGCTGTCCCCTAACCTGTAACAGCAGAGACTATTTGATCCTTGAAGTCTGAAAGGAGTGTGTACATGACTGGAGTACATTACCACAGATGCCTGATGCTGAAGAAAGGGACACTGGGTGCAGGTGCAACAAGGGTGGAAACATAGCAAGGGCCCTTTGGGGGGAAAAAAAAAGATGTGGGAGTTACACAAAAATGCCAACAAAACGGAGACTTTATTTCCTAGGCTCTATATATAGATGATCCCCGTCAGCTAATTATGCTAAATGCCAAAGATCTAGCATCTTCCCTGCAGACCCATTGGAGAGATGTCTGAGAAAATACTGGTAGGATGCTTGTAAGGCTAAATTCCTAAAGTAGCTTCAAAGGGAATTGTCAGTGTGAGAACATCAGGGGAAATCAGTGCAATATGGGCAAAAGCCGTGTTTAACTGTACCAAGATGGCTGTTCTTTTATGTGCTTGTTCCACGAGAGGATTCATCAAAGCGTAATTGAAATTTACATAGTTACATGAGAAGACATGTTGCATGAAAGAATAGACCACCAAGATTTAGGTAGGATGTCCCAGTGTTCCTTTGTCATTGACAACTTGTTCTTCATAAAAGGAATTTCAAGTCCTGCCTATTCTCCCACTTATCCTCCTCCTTCCTATTAAGCAAAGCTCCCAGGCACCAAGGTGAGTTATTATTTTGATTAATTTGTCATTCAACAAGAAGTAATACACTTAAACTTCTCAAAGGGAATTTTCTCCCCGGAAAGACTTGTGTTAACCAAGAACAATCTCCAATTGGTAGGTGATTCTCTCCTCACTCTCCTTGTGGCAGGCATTTCAGACCAGAGGCATATTTAGTCAGCATTCCTCAAAATATGCCTTAGAGATGACCGCATATGACTAAGTCTACAACTAGCTAGCTATGATCAGTACAATGGATTTGTACCCTGAATTCCCTCTGGTGTTAATTAATATGTGCAAAGTGGAAATGTTGTTGTACAATTTCCGTCACTGCAGTAGAATAAGTAACAACATTTATAACCGATTTTGAGCTCCACTGAAAAATAAATGAGATAAAATAATATTTTTTTATTACTACATAAAATTTAGGGAAGGTTCTAGTCCAATACAATTACATATTTTTGTGAAACTAAAGTTTTTATTACTAGGATCAAATAAAAAATCACATGTTAAGGAGACTCTTAAAAATACTCAAAGTAAAGTCTACAATATTGCATCCTCTCATCTCCCCTGAGAAAGGTAATTTCAAGAAGAACAGAAGCCTACATTATTACAATTCATATCATAACAGTTTGATTCTATAAATGTTTATTGAATAATTTAGACATCTAAAAATGCCCAATTCCAAATGATACATGAAATATTACAAAATAATTAAATACTAAAAGAGACCTGAATCTAGCATATCTGTTTCAGATATTCATTTTTAAGTAAGATAAATCTTTTTAAAAATCTCAAAAGGTGACATTTTATATTGTATCTTGATCCAAGAGCTACAATAATAATCAAGGATCTACTAAGTTATAGTTCTAGTCATCATTTCCTACATTAAGTGTAATGGTCAATTTTATGTGTCAAGTTGGGCCATGGGCTGCTCAGACATTTGAATAAACATTATTTGGGGTGTGTCTCTGAGGGTGTTTGTGGAAGAGATTAACATTTGAATAAGTAGACTGAGTCAAATAGGAGGGAATTCCACCTGCCTGACTGAATTGAAACTTTGGTCTTCTCTGGCCTGTGGACTCAGACTGAAAGATCAGTTCCTCTTGAGTTTAAAGCCTGATAGTTCTTAGGCTGGAACTCACACCATTGGCTCTCCTGGCTCTCAGGCCTTCAGGTTTGGACTGGAACAACACATTGGCTTTCTCGGTCTCCATGCTACCAACTGCAGATCTTGTGACTTCTCAGCCTCCATAATCACATGAGCCAATTCATACATACATATATGTGTCTGTGAGTGTGTGTGTATGTGTGTGTGTGTGTGTGTGTGTGTGTGTGTATACAATACACATGCCTAGCACTAGCTGTGATCAGTACATTGGATATAGATATATATCCTATTGGTTCTGTTTCTCCAAAACAGAATGGATTCCACTTATTAATGACTAAATTAAACCATTTTTAAAATACTCAAAGGAAAATACATGTACAAGACCAAAACTATCTCGAAACTTTCTTAATGGGTCAACAGATTCAAAACAAACATGAGAAACTGACAAACTGACAAAGATCGGAAATCAACCAATGCTTTCTTAGATTTAAGAAAAAGGTTCATTGGGTATTTTACCAAAGAATACAGCATCATAGTTGTAGTAAAATACTGGCCTAGAGAAAAGATCCAAAAGAAGCAGAAAGTCATAAAAACAAAACAAACCCCAAAATCTAAAAGGAAGGACAAAAATTCCCCTTTGTCTATTTACCACCATGCAGAAAAGGAAGCAAAGAGAAAGGGCATCAAAGTTTGACCAAAAGCAATTCAATGGCTTCTCAATAAGAAGAATTACCCTTCAATATGTGAGATGTTTACAGAAAAGTGAAATATTTTCTCTTTAAATTCATACCAAATTTTCTCAAATCACTGCCCACTCCAAATTTCCAATAGATTTGTTTAATTCAACATATTCCAGAAATTTATAGTCACCTGAACTGCTATTAACCAACAGAATTTGTTATAAACAAATGTATGAAATATTTAAAAGGAATTATAAATCACTTAAAAGTTCCTCACTATTGGATAAAAGATATATTATTCAATAAAGAGTGTTTCTATATTTGAGGGGAAAATAAAGTGAATGTCTGCAATTCTCACCATATATATAATAAATTACAAACAAGCTAAAAACCTAAATATAGGGGGAAAACATAAAAATGCTAGAAGAAAATACGGAATATATTTTTATAGTCTTCTCGTGGAGGAGGTCTACTACATAAGACCCCAAACTGAGAAGTCATAGACAAAAAGACTACTAGAGTAGGTTACATAAAATGCTCAATTTCTGTGAGGAAAAAATTTATCCTTTCTACTATAAGAATAAGTCACAGTCTTAAGTCGACATTCTGAACCTATATAATTAACATGGATTCTCTGTAGATGTTATCATTGACAGTTCCAGCAAATTTCTCACTCAGTACAAGATTCAAGCAACAAGACCCATCCCCACCTCACACCCCCAGCCAGTCACCGCTTGCCTTGCTACTTTTGCTTCAGGAGTGGATCCAGGTTCTGTGAGGCTCACAATGTATATAAATTTCAAAGACTACATCCAAGAAAAATAATACTATATTACAAATATTAACTTAGATGTGCAAGTAAATGCTTATTGAAAATGAGAAAAATAAATCACAACTTACAAAATTTAAAAATTGATTACAAGACAACATTTTTTAATCTAGAAAAATAATATTATTTTTGTTAATTAACTGTCCAATACTATACATTTTCCACATTTTTGCTTCCTATTCCTTGATCACTTTTTAATGAAAATTGTGTACTATACTATTTTCTAGAGAAGATAAAATGATATTAAGTCTTCTACAAAAGTTGATGGAAATTTTTTGTTAACAGATTTACAGGTTGTTTTTGGTTTTTTTTCTATCCTCACAATAATAAACACCAGAGAACACATTCATATCTACTTTGGTTATGAATCTGGTTTCAGTAGCTTTCCTAGAACTCATTCCTATACCAGAAGGCCTAATAACAGCTTAATCATGTATACCGTGCTTCCCCAAAAATAAGACCTAGCCAGACAATCAGCTCTCATGCATCTTTTGGAGCAAAAATTAAAATAAAACCCGGTTTTATTTTACTATAAGACCCGGTCATAATATAATATAATATGATACCGGGTCTTATATTAATTTTTGCTCCAAAAGACACATTACAGCTGATTGTCCGGCTACTTCTTATTTTTGGGGAAACACGGTAAGAATGAGGATTATATATACCCTACTAAGTCCAGACTAAATGATGCCCCAGCTCATTTTATCCTTAGCCAGTTCCCAAAAATGTCCACAATAACTCCTAATCCACATGACAAGAGAAGAAATGGAATGCAGGGTGAACAGTTTTAATTGATTGTGGTTAAAGTGTCTTTGCAAATTTTGCAAAAGCATATAACCATAAAGCATTACTAGGATCAGCCCCCACAGCCTTCGAAGGTACCCTTGCCCGTGGAGGGCCCTGAAAATTAAGCTTTATTAAATTAATAGTAAATCCATCTCTGATTTCTTCCCATTGCAGAACAAGTAAACAAGGAGCTGAAAGAATGAGAGGCAAATAAATGACAGAAGCAATGATCTCAAGAAGTTCATAATCACAAGTCAGCATACATCCTGGCCAGTTCTAGGCAGGTGGTGGGTGGGAGGGGAATGATTGTTGGTTGAAATAGAGAGGGAATATATTTGTAGTGAAACACGTTAGAATGCATCACTCAGTCAAAATAGGAGCCATGTGAGCACTGAACATCCATCATATTGTAGATATACATGTATGGAACATTTATATAATAAGGAGGTCTACTGAAAGGAAGGAAAAAGAGAGGGGGAGTCTGGCATTTACATATAAATAAATACTTTACATTCACGATTTTGTTTAACTCTCACAACAATCCTGAAGAGTATTACTATGCCAATTTTACTAATGAAATTGAACATCAGAGAGGTTATGCAACTTTCCCAAGGTCACAAGCGAGAAATTATTAATCCTGACCCCGATCACCTTTGTGCCCACTGCCAACCCTCATGCATTATTGCACTTCTGATAGGAAATGTCAAAACATAGGGACTTTGCAGGACGAGATCACAACCATTCAAATGTGCCTGTGAAAGTGACTAAATTAAGAATCAGAGAAAATAAAGCAAGTGATTCAGACTATCGTCAATCTTATGTAAAGCTGTTGAGGACAAATGAGAGAGGATTTCCCAGAAAATGGCAATTAAATAGCAAGCCTCTTGTACAGCATTCAATCAAACATTTCACCTAAATCTTATTGGGGCAGGTATTTGAGCTTCCTCCTGTATAGTGAGATTGGCCTGGAGACTGTGTATGAACTTGAGTCAGGAGGGCATTGAATGAGATGTGTCCACTCACCTGTCCAGAGGTTTGCCAGCAATTTCTCATAAAATACAGGTTCCAAGCTGGAGAAATTCAGAGTGTGATTGGCCTGTGAAAATTAAGTCAATATAAATAAGAAGGGAGCTACATAAATGAAAAGTGGACACAAAGTACAGATGCAAATGGTTATATAAATTCACTTAGAAGAAATAAATAAGGAGAGACCTGTGAGATGAGTTTGGGGGTTAGAATGTCAGATAGTATTTGGAGATCACAAAAATCACTGGTTTCTTCATAATCAGAAAATAGAGACAGGATTAAATAATGATTCATTTACGTCTTAGATAATTTAGCCTTATTTTCTCCTTTATTGAAATAATAATTTCAGTGATATGTATTTCCAGAAAGGGGCTATATGTGTGTGTAGACGCATTTTTTTTCCAGAACTTAATCTTTTATACATTACTAATGCACGGTGATGTTGTCAAGGAGCTAAGAGCAAATTTTTTAAGGCAAATGATAAAGGGGAAAAAAATTAATGTTTAAAATAGAATTCTCAAAAATCAGTGAGAGTAGAGGTAAATGATAAGTGATATTGTGTATTTCACTATTGTAGGCATATAAAAGAAGATATCTTTTGAAAGATTGAATTCCCCTATTTCTTCTCAACAGAAAAAAATAAAAATTTTATTATACATAGATGCTATGGAGTTGAGCTCAATTTAGGGTCATCATAAAACCACCTTTCATTTGCGGTCTGAAGCATTTGGAAGTGTAACAAATCTCAAGATTGGGCTGCAGAACCTCTTTTTAAAAGGGTATCATATGTTTGATATCCATATACTCACATGGAATGAAAGCTAACACCCGAGATTTCATGGATACAATTGGTTCTTTAAAATTTTTCTTAGATGAGAGTTACATTAAGAAAAATGAGACTCTAACTAGAAAACTATCACATTTGGAAAAAGTTAATAAATTTCATTCCAGGTCTGGTTTTTTTTCTCCGGGAAATTAAAAGAGAAAAGAAAATATTTTGAGATTTTTTTTCTTTTCTTTTTTTAAATAGACTTAATTTTTTTAGAGCAGTTTTAGGTTCATAGCAAAGTTGAGAAGAAGATACAGCGATTTCCCATATACCTTTTGCCCCAACCCACGCAGAATCTTCCCCATTTTCAACATCTCCCACCAGAATGGCATATTTGCTACAATTGAAGAATCTACTTTGATATCTAACTATAACCCAAAGTCCACAGTTTACATTAGGGTTCACTTGCTGCTGTACATTCTGTGGGTTTGGACAAATGTAGAATGGATGACATGTATTTACCATTATAGAAAATTACAGAAAATACTTTGACATTTTTGAATTCTCACATTCATTTTTTAACTAAAACTGTGGGATGTGGTTTTTTTTCTAAATCATACTTTCTTTTTGCCAGATATCATAATCCCTAAGGAGCTAAGAGCAAATTTTTGTTCTATGTATTTAGATATAGATCAAGGTACTTTGGTTAGGTCACCTGTCTATTTAAAGGAGAATCACTGTATCTGCTATAATAATTATAATGTAATAAAATATACCTAAATATAAAATCATATTAGACGTAATCGAATATTTTTATTGTAATGGTAATTTGGGCATGAGGAAATTATCATAAACCTCAATTACCTTTCTACAAGGTGGTTATGACAGTCATTGAGATTTCCTATGGACAGAGACTTTGTTCCCCACATTCAGTCCAGTGAGGCCAAGAGTCAACTAATCAGACAGCTGGGCAGGTGTTGGGTACTTGTCTCTAAGCTCCCAAGGACAGATGTTCAATTGATTTATAACTACGAAAATCTGATGTATTAGATTTTGCTTGTATGAGTGAAAGGGCGGTTGGGAGAAAGCCAAGTAAGGCTAGGAGAGCCGTCAATCTCACTGCAAGTCTGAGAGAAGGTCTAATGAAAGCATCCTAGGCTGCTGTGCAATCTAAGCAAGGCCATTAGGGAGTCCCCAAGCCAAAGCTGGCTATCAGAGGAGTCCTTTATCTGTCAGGAACTTAGTATTTATGCCATTCTCAGTCATTAACTACAAGTAGCCCACGGGAAGGGCAGCGTTGCTGCTTTATATAGTAAATCCATTCTAGCATACTCATTTCCCTCAGCCTCCTTTTTCCTAGCTGTACCACCTGCCACAGTAACTTGGGTATTTCCACCGAGGGGGCCATCATTGCACATTTCCATAAGCTACCTCAATAATAATGTTGCCCCATTCCCTGGGTTCCTTGTTAGAGTGTAAAGTTCTATGACCCAAAAAATTGCTTCCAAATCAAAAAGCACTAACAAGACCTCTCAAAACCACAATAAGCAGGTTTTCTTTCAAGTGTACCTAGCCTAACTAGTGCAGCTGCAATCTGATGCTTCGAGAGAACAGAAGCAAGTAGCAGGGCCTGTTATAGAAGCAACAGGGCTCATTGGCAAATTAACATTCCTGATTAAGCGTCACCCTCAACATCATACAGATTAAACCAGTGAATCCCAACCCTGGTTGTTTATCAAAACTGCCTGGTAAGATTCATTTTTAACACTGATCTTTAGCCCTCCTCCGGAATATACTGAATTTGGAGTCTTCAGAAGTAGAGTTCAATAACTCAAAAATTAGTTACACTGAAATTAATTCTTGTGTGGATTGATTAACCAGCTTTAAGGGAAATTCTATAAAAGGCATCTCAAAAATACTCAAGCCAAAGCAAAATTTTGAATAATGATGGGACTCTTATTTCCTAGTTATGTTTTAATATACAGTTGACCCTGTAACAACATGGGGTTGGGGGCACCAACCCTCCCACCCCACTCCACCCCCACCAAACAGTGGAAAATCCACATGTAACTGAAGTTAGCCCTCTGCATCCACAGATTCCCAACCACTGACCGAAAATACTGTTTGATGTGCAGTTGGTTAAATCGGTGGATGCAAAAACCTGAGGATATGCAGGGCCTACTGTATATTTATTGAAAAAGATCTGCATATAAGTGTACCCACGCAATTCAAACCCATGTTGTTCAAAACTACAGTTATGTTTTATACTAGTGTTTTCTTTATTTTAATGACTAAGAAACAAATTGCTTTCCTGGTAATAGATATTGGAATAGTCTTTTTTAACTGCAAATAATAAAGGTTTAACATCTTGACCTCCATGCCAATAGACAATCAAGACGACATAATTAAAAGCAAATGTTGTTGAAGTAATAGAACATACAATTAATCAAATGTCCACCAATGTAATGGACTTCCAAAATATTTACTCAAGTGTAATTACACTTGTGAATCTTTTGCCTTTTGTGAACATACTATTTGTAGAAGTTTTAAAACAGAATAGATGAAAAAAACAATCCATCAAAAATCAAAATTCCAGGAGCATAAACACATTCCAGCAGCATAAACATTTTGTTTCTCTGGTCACAAAGTGCAAGGATTCCCCCACATATTCCAAAACAATCGTTATATTGACATTTCACTATTAAATACACATTTATCTGAAACAATGTCAGGAAAAAGTGGTGCAATTTTTAAGACATTCCTAGCTTGTATGTTCATGAAATCACCTTTCAATTCAAAATAGCAATGTAAATGGAAATTCAATACAGACACAAAAAAGCAGAGATAATAAGTAGAATTCTAGTAATTCATCAGACACGTGATGAAAGAAGAAATGTGTATATGACGATAAGAGAGAACGATATGCCTCATATATAACTAAAGCCTTTATAGTCTAATATAATATGAATGGCTTGTTAGATTTTATTAAATAAGTATCATCTATTCAATATTTATTCAACATATGCCTATTGAATGAATAGATGGTGAATGAGCAAATGAAAAACCGAATGGCATGTAATTTCTAAGAAACTATGTGGCAACATGATTAAAACATGAGTTTAGAGTCAGACATACTGGGATTAAATCTTCTATCTGCCGTTTACTAGCTGTGCAATCTTGAGAAGTTATTTAGATTCTCTGAGCCTCATTTTCTGTCTGTAAATTAGAGATAGTAATATCTACTTTGTAGGCTGTCTAAAGAACTTTAAATAAGCTAATGTGCCAAAAAAAATTTTAAAAACCACTGAATACTCCACCTTACCTGTGATAAATGTTATTACCAGTCTCCCTCCTTCCTCCTGAGAAGTAAAATGTATCTAAGTCTAGTTACAGTTAAGTGTTTGCATTTGCCATTGATCTCTAACATAAAAGACTTTCCCCACAAGGTCCACAAAATGTAAATAAGTCTCCTTTATTAACTTCTTGGTTTTCACAGAAGTGTGCTTATATAGAAGTAAAAAGTAAATACGTGAAGCTGTCGGCAGAAATAATTCTCTAAGTCTAAACACAGGTCCTGAGTAACATTAAAGAATATGTAAATTGTCAACATGAAGTTTATATACTAGAGAAAATCTGGGCTCAAAAACTCTTGCCACCTGCCTGCCAGACAATTTTATTAAATAACCCTATCAAACTTATGGTTTTAAATTATTATTTTGTTGTTGTTTGTAAACAATCACATTTCATGTTTTTTACATCTTTTAAGTGGCAATAGGTTGTCAGCTTCTCTAAAGCAATCCTGTAAGGGAAGTAAAATTAAGAGTATAATAATAGAGCCTATGTCAGGACTATCTGAAACTAGGTAGAAGAGGAGGGACTTGGATGATATGATTTGAGAGGCAAAATTAAGGAACCCCTGCCCAAAAGCATGTCTTCCCATCACCATATGTGAATATTAATGTTTCATTGTTTTCATGGAATTTATGTATTTTTTACTAAACCAATTGGTTGGAGTGCACATATAGAGAATCACATAGACAACTTAGTGAACTTTCACAAAGTACACCCATCCATGTAAACATCAATCAGTTCAAGTAATAGAACATTATTAGCACTTTGAAGCATTGCTCCTATCCCCATTATCTAGATATCAATATACCTCCCCTTCCCCTAAGTTAGCCATTATCCTGACTTCTATTACTATAGATTAGTTTTTGAACTTCAAAAATGAAATTATACAGAAAAATTCTTTTAGTTCTTTCAATAAATTTTGTTTCTGAGATTCATCCATCCTGTTGTGTAATTGTACATTTATTTTCATTGCCATGTAGAATCCCATAGTATAAATTTACTACAATATATATATCCATTATACTGTTGATGAATATTTGTATTGTTTCCAGTTATGAACTGATTCATAGTGCTGCTATGAAAATTATTGTGCATGTTTTTAAGTGCACATATATATGTATCCCCATCAGTGTACACCTAAGAGTAGAACTGCAGGGGGTTTGTATATACTGGATACACTCATGTTCAACCTCAGTAAATATTGCCGAAAGTCTTCCAAATTTCACTCTTGTACCTATTATTCTCTTACCACTAGTGTGAGATTTCCAGTTAATCAACATCTTTGCCAACTGTTGGTATTGTCAGTATATAAATTTATCCATTAAAGGGGATGTATAGGGTTTCTTGTGATTTAAATTTTTTATTTTACTGATGAGTAATATTGTTCATCATCTCTCTTGTCATATGTTACTGGCCTTCACAGTTCCTTTTTTTGAAAAGTACCATAAAATTCTTTTGTCTATTTTTCTATTGAGTTTTCTATCTTTTTCTCATTGGCTGAAAAGAGCCAATACATACTGGGCACAAGTCCTTTGTTAGATATACGTTACAGACTGAATTGTGTTCCCTAAAATGTATATGGTGAAGTGCTAAACCCTAGTACCTTATAATGTGAATAATCACTAATAGGGCCTTCAAAGAGGCAATTAAGATTAAATTAGGTAGTTAGGGTGGGGCTCTAATCAGTATGACTGTTGTTCTTATAAGAGGAGGAGACACCAAGGATGCTTGTACATAGAGAAAAAGGCCAGCAAGAAGGTGACCATCTGCAAGCCAAAAAGAGATAGGCTGAAGAAACCAACCCTGCAGGCATATTTCTCCTACTAGTCCTGTCATTTTTGTTTTATTGTTTATGATGCTATGTTATTTTATACACATACACATTTAGAAGTGTTTTATCTTCCTGTTTGATTGAACATTTTATCACTTGAAAACATCCATCTTTATTCTTAATAATACTTCTTATGATAAAGTCTACCTTTTCTGATATAAGCTTTCTTTGTCGTACTTTCATGTTGCATATATTATTCCATCATTTTACATTCCAACTTTCTGTGTCATTATGTTAAGTTCAGCTTCTTAAAGGAACATATAGGTGAGTGCCTTGTTTTGTTTTTTTTGAAAAATGAGTCTGAAAATTGTTGCCTTTTGAATGAAAAATTTAGTCCATTGATATTTAATATAATTACTAATATACCTGGGTTTAAACTTACCATCTTATTATTTATTCTCCCACTGCTTATATATTTTTCTCTCCTTTCCTGCCTTCTTTTGAATTATTTTTTTATTTTATTTTCCCCTTTATTAACTTTTACTTTTTAGATTTCTCTATATTTTTCTTAGTAGTTACCTTACAGACTACTTCCTACATCCTTGTATAAATGAATACTTTTACTAAATCCTGGACAATGCAAAAACCTTTCTTTATGTTATTTATCTTAAATCTATAGTCATGACATGCATAAGGACATTTTGGTCAATGACAGCAGAATATATTGTATATACAATATATACAATAGTGGTACCATAAGATTATAATGTAGCTGAAAAATTCCTATCACCTAATGATGTAGCTATCGTAACATTATAGCATAACACATTACTCATATGTTTGTAGTGATGCTAGCATAATCAAACCTACTGTGCTGCCAGTCATATAAAAGTATAGTAGGAGGCTATACCATCTAAGTTTGTGTAAGTACACTCTATGATGTTCAAACAATGATGAAATTGTCTAAAAATCCATTTCTCACAATGTATCCCCATCATTAAGTGATGAATGACTATACATATATTTTTAAATTCACAAAATATTATAATTGTACAGACAACATTCATTTAGGTTTACCTTTACATTTACTTTCCACTGCTTTTCAGACCTACCTGAATTACCATGTATATGTATTGGATTATTTTCTTTCTTTTTCATATTTCTTTTAGTGTAGGTCTATTGGAAAAAAAGTATTTTCCTGTTTTGTTTTGGGCTTTTTTTGTTTTTGCTTTTTTTTTTTTTTTTTTAGGGTGTTTTGTATTGTTTTGTTGGGATTTTTTGTTTGTTTTTCACTTCAAATATCTGTTTTATCCTTCAATATACTTGAAGGATATTTTTACTGGGTAAAGAATGCCAGGTGAGAAGATATTTTCTTTCAGAACATTCTTTTTTTCTTTTTTAATTGCTTTCTGGCTTTGATCATTTCTGTAGAGAAGTCAACTATCAGAGATGTTGCTCCTTTGAAGGTAGTTTTCTTTTTTTTTATGGCTGCTTTTAGAGTTTTCTTTTTGTCTTTGGTTATCAACAGTTTTATTATAAAACACCTAAGTGTGATTTTCTTTGTATTCATACTGGTTGGGATTTGTGATGCTTCTTGAATCTATAGATTGATATCTTCCAGTTTGAATGAAAAATACTCAATTTCTCATCAAATACTGTATCTGCTCTATTCTCTTACCTTTGTCCTACCAGGACACCAATTACACATACATTAGACCTTTTAACAATGTCCTATACATCTCCTGTGTTGTTTCTGTATTTTTCCTTTCCATGCTTCAGTCTGAATATTTTCTGCTGACTCATCCTCTAATTCGCTAATTCTTCAACCATGTTTAATTTGTTGTTATATTCACTTATTGAGTTTTTAATATAATTTTATTTTTTAATTAAAAATGTTTCAATTAAAGTTGACATATTATATTAGCTTCAGGTGTACAACTTAATGATTAGACATTTATATAACTTACAAAGTAATCACCTCAATAAGTCTAGTACCCATCTAACACCATACATTAGTTATTACATTATTGACTATATTCCCTATGCTGCACTTTATATCCCTGTGACTATTTTTATAACTGCCAACTTGTACTTCTTAATCCCTTCACATTTTTCAACTATCCCCCTAATCCTTCTCCCATGTGGTAACCATCTATTTGTTCTATCTATGAGTTTGTTTGGTTTGTTCATTTATTTTTAAATTAATTTTATTTTTCAGATCTATAATTTTTTTTCCATTTTTATCTCAAATTCCCTATCTCACCATTTATATTTTGAACATATTAATCAGTTTTTTTTAAGTCCATGTCTGATTCATCCAATACCTGAATTATCTATGAGTTTGTCTGTCTGTTTTTTTGTCTTGTTTTTTATTTTTTTTATTTTTTTGAGCCAGTCTTTGGTATGTGTACTAAGTTTTTTTTTAATTCAATAACAAGCATTTTGAATGAATACTTGTGAAAATAAACAGAGAGTTTAGATGTTATCTGCTTCCAAAGAGTATTTAATTATGCTTATGTCAGAAAGATTAGAGACTAGTTACCTAAGTTCAATTGTGATTATCTATTTCAAAGCTGAGTTTCAGCCTTTATGATGGTTTCTACACAGTTTGACATTACTCTTAGAATTTAGTTCTTCAGGCGTCCCAAATAAAAATCTGCATGGTTTATCAAGGTGCCTTGTCTTTCATGGGCATTGAATTTGAATTATTGTCTCCCAAATGAATAGAAATAACTAAAAGCTCTGCTTAGATTCTTTGTCTTTTCATCACAATTTCTTCTCAGTCTCTCAACCTCTCAACTGCTGCTACCAAATGAGTAAATCCTGCAAAGGACAAGCATTGAAGAATAGTGGACTAATCTCAATGCTTTTATTTCTCTTGGAGATCTTCACCTTCGAGCCCTGTTGTCTTTAGTTCTCCAGCGTCTTTAAACAAACATTTTCCCAAATAAAGTTTGTGATTTATCCAGCATTTCTAGTTGATCTCAATGGAAAAGTAGCTGTGATGTATGCTACCTTCTTATCTAGAAGAGAAAGCCTATTTGTTTGTAAAAAGAGTCTTTCAAAGAGTGTTAACAAAATGATTATCAAGTTTTTAGAGTAAATAAAATGTTATATTTCTATATTCTGAGAAAAAATGTAACTTAATGTATTTTACATATTGCAAATACAATATATGTTTAATATAGACATTATGTCACCCATAAGATTACCATCCAGAAATAAATCCAATTAATAATTTGATATATATTCTTCTGTTATTTTTACTCTATAGTATTTTTTTCATATATGATTATATTATATATACAGTATTGTATTCTTTTTTACTTAAATATATTGTAAATATCTTACAAACAACTTTGTAAACATTTCATTAAATATTTTTCTGCTGCTTATTTTGTTTTAGACAGTTATAATTTAATAGTAAATTATCATTATCAGACAATAAGGTTGTTTGTTAATTCGGGGTTATTATAAACAATATTTAGATAATTATCCTTATATGCACCTCCTAACAACAGGGATATGTTCTGAGAAGTGCATCATTAGGCAATTTCATCATTGTGCAAACATCAGAGAGTATACTTATACAAACTAAGCTGGTATAGCTTTCTACACACCTAGGCTATATGATAAAGCCTACTGCTCCTAGGGCACAGGAGCCTATAAAGCATTTACTCCACAAACAACAAAGCTGAAGGTATCATGCTACCTGATATCAAATCATACTACAAGGCCATAGTAATCAAAACAGCATGGTACTGGCATAAAAACAGTCACATAGATCAGTGGAACAGAATAGAGAGCCCTGAAATAAATCCATGCCTATATGGTCATTTAATCTATGACAATGGAAGTAAGAATTTACACTGGGAAAAAGACAGTCTATTCAATAAATCGTGCTGGGAAAACTAGACAGATTCATACAAAAAAGAAAAAAAGCTGGACAATCTTCTTATGCCATATACAAGAATAAATTCAAAATGGATTAAAGACTTAAATATAAGGCCAGAAACCATAAAACTCCTAGAAGAAATATAGGAAGTAAACTCTCAGACATTACACTTAGTAATATTTTTACTGATATATCTCCTTGGGCAAGGGAAACGAAAGAATAAACAAATGGGACTACATCAAACTAAAAAGTTTTCCAAAGAAAAGGAAGCCATCAATAAAATGAAAAGACATCCTACCGAATGGGAGAAGATATTTGCTAATGATATATCTGATAAAGAGTTAATATCCAAAATTTATAAAAAATTCATACAACTCAACACCAAAAAAAAAAAAAAATCTAATTAAAACAACAGGCAGAGGACTTGAATAGACATTTCTCCAAACAAGACATACAGATGGACAATAGACATATGAAAAGATGTTCAATGTCACTAATCATCAGAGAACTGCAAATAAAAACTACAATTAGTGAACACCTCACTCCTGCCAGAATGGCCTTCATCAATAAATCAACAAACAGCAAGTGTTGGCGAGGGTGTGGAGAAAAGGGAACACTTGTGCACTGTTGGTGGGATTGCAAATTGGTGCAGCCATTATGGAAAAACAGTATGGAGTTTCCTCAAAAAATTAAAGATAGAACCAAATAATAATAATTGACCCAACAACCCCACTTCTGGATATTTATCCAAGGAAATCCAAAACACTGATTTAAAAAGATATATGCATCCCTATGTTCACTGCAGCATTATTTACAATAGACAAGATATGGAAGCAACCTAAGTGTCCATCAACAGACAACTGGTTAAAGAGAAATGGATATATATATAATGAAATATTACTCAGCCATGAAAAAGAGTGAAATCTTACCATTTGCAACAACATGGATGGACCAAGAGGACATTATGCTAACTGAAAGAAGTCAGACTGAGAGAGACAAACACCATATGATCTTACTGACATGTCAAATCTAAAGAACAGAATAAATGAACAAACAAAACAGAAAGAAACTCATAGATACAGATGAACAAACTGATGATTGCTAGATGAAGGAGGGGATGGGTGAGAAAGGAGAAGGGATTAGGAAGTACAAATTGGTAGTCACAAAATAGTCATGGAGTAGTGAAATACACTATGGGGAATAAAGTCAATAATGCTGTAAAAACTATGTATCGTGTCAGATGGGTACTAGACTTATCTGGGGGATCACTGCATAAATTATATAAAGGCCTAACCACTACACTGTATACCTGAAACTGCTATAAAATAATATTGAAGTGAAAACAAACAAACAAACAACAACAAAATATATATGTATATGTATGTGTGTGTGTGTATATATATACATATATATATATATATCCAAAAAATGTATACACATTTTAGGAAAGGAAAAAATGTATTAAAATTGTAATACTCAATATATAACAAAAGATGAATACAAGTCATGTTTGACTTCTGCAATTACAAGAGGTGCTCAAAGTCATTACCATCAGTGTAATTTTAATAGTTTTTCCTTGCTTAAAATGAATACACATTTTTTGGCACCCCTGGTATATATAAAAAATACATACAAAAAAACGTATACAAGTGGACACTTTGGTCAATGTTGCTTAAGCAGTAGTTCACCATAATCAGAAGTGTCTGGACCACTTGTAATTGCAGAAATCAAACATGACTTGTATTCACCTTTGGTATAAGTATATATTGAGTATCACAATTTTACAATTTTAATACAGTTTTCCTTTCTTAAAATGTGTATACATTTTTTGGTACCCTCTTGTATACACACACACACACACACACACACGTGCGCACGCGCGCACAGGTGTACAAGTGTCTGTGTTAGTGTGTGTGTGTGTGTGTGTGTGTGTGTGTGTATACAGTGTAGTGGTTAGGCCTTTATATAATTTATGCAGTGATTCCCCCAGATAAGTCTAGTACCCATCTGACACGACACATAGTGTGTTTAGTCTCAGGACATAAAGTGCGCGGTCAATGGTACTGTAACAGCTATCATGGTATCTGATGGGTTGGAGACTTTGGGGGTTATCGCTGTGTGAGGGGTGTAAGTGTCTAATCATTACGCTGTTTTGTACACCTGAAACTAATTTAAAAAAATTAAAAAGAAAAACCAACATGAGATTAAATCAAGCACAAGTGAGAATGATGCAATCCAAAGATACAGTAAATACGAGATGTACTTATGAGGCTGCTGCTAGTGTCACAGGGCATACTGTTTTACAGCAATATTTTTTATAAGTAGAAAGAGTACATGTGCCCTCTAAAATAATAATGATAAAGATTATATATGGTAAACATGTAACTCCTTACATTGTCATTTATTATTATCAAGTATTATTATATGTACTGCACGTAAGTGTCTGTGCTATGCTTTTATATGACTGGCAGCACAATAGGGTTGTTTACACCAACATCACTATGAGCAATGTGTTACACTATAATGTTATGACAGCTGCAACATTACTAGATGATAGGAATTTTTCAGCTCCATTACAACGTTATGTGACCACCATTGTATATGCGGTCTGTCATTATCAACTGTCATCAGGCAGTGCATGACTGTACCGATATATAAAATACTGTCTAAATATAAAGTCCTTTAAGTGGGGTTGCTGTGTCAAAGAGTACAAACACTGTAAGATTTTTGATACATATATAGCTTGCCTTCTAGAAAATTTGTATCAGTTGACTCCCCTCCAAGAGTATATGAGAATGCCCACTTACCTACCATCACCGAATAAAATACATTTGTATTGCCAATTTGAGAGACAAAAATGGGTCTTTTTTATTTGTACTTTTGGTAGCTGGAGACATACGCTTAATAATCTAGTTCTTAATTATCTTCAAAACTCATTTGCTAACCATACTGAATACCGTACTACTAGCATTGAGAATTACTCTTATACTTTAATCACAGAATTTCCTATGGATCTGGCAATATAATAAATTATACACTGCCATGTTTTGGAGATTTCTGATCATTATGCTTGAATACATATTATGTGCAACTGCAACAAAAATGCCTTTTATTCAGTCTCATCTCATCATGTTCTCTTCCAAAGGATGCATCACTAATATGCATAAATGCAGTATCCACAATACCATGAAGGAAGCAGTAGAGACCGGCTAATCACGAGACGAGCATAGAAAGAGGTAACTAAAGTGACACAAAAATAATATTTTAATAATTTAGAACCAAATAACATCAAATCAACAAAAACTTATTAAAGCTCTCCATCATTTCCACCCTTGATGCCTATATTAGTCTACTTTTGGCAGGTTACCAGTAGGTAACCTTCTCTCAAAAGTATCGCAAGACTGTCACATGTCTGCAAGTGCTGCCTTCAGACTCTCCTATTGCTGACTGGTGTCAATCACATCCAATTATGTAAACTCCTGCTCTACAGAGAAGCAAGAGGCAGTCTTCCAGCCCAGCATTTCACTGTAGTCACATTCAGTGTCATGATAGCAACAGTTACCAATTCCATTTCTACTATAACAGCCAATAAGGAGACCTTAAATTTCTCTCAGATCCCAGATAGCATGTAATAAATTCTCCATATGTTCACAAATTTATGAACAGAATAGTTTTACTCTTCTAATTTTCAAAATGTTACGCATCATAATCAGAATACAAAGACTTAAATCCAAATGTATCATCATGACAATATCACTTCACTACATTTAAAAAACTTGATTCTAAGTTATAAAATTATAAACAAAAGTTGAGAAAGCAGCATTGTTTACTGGTACCAGACAACCTGAGTTAAATTCTGCGTACTCGACTTACTAGATATGAGGCCTTGGCACATTTCTTAACACCTCTGTGCTTCATTTTCTTTGCGTGTAAAATGAAAATAATAGTTAAGTACTTTATAGGGTAGTTGTGAGGATTATACAGATTAATACACATAAAGCCCAGCAGTGCTGGGCACACAGTAAGCACCATACATTCTGCTCATTATTATTATTGTCATTATAAAATAGGCTGCCCAGGAGCATTTCGGGGAAACAATGATGATCTTCAGGAGTAAAAACAGAATCATAATGAATTATCTTTATTTTATACAACTATAAATTTGAGCCATAATACCACACAATTGGGCATTATGGCTCAAGTTCTGAAACAATCCCTCACCCTTTGCGATTAATAAACCTCACCCATCTTCCTTCCTTCAAAGCTTCAGTTTTCACCTGTAGAAAACAAGTCAAGAAAAGCACTTTATTTACATAAGTTAAGAGATTTTTAAAGGGACCTAGGAAGATAAGTATTAATTCAATGATTAAAAAGTCTGAAGTGTTTAACCCTGAAGCACCTTGTTTCTTGCATACTTATGAATTATCATACAAGTTATTAAAGCAGTCAGACAAGCAAGGAAATGCCTCCAGGGTCTCATAAAGCAAAGACCCCCCCAAGGACTCCAGACTCGGAGTGACTGTTAAGAACAGGCCAGCAATATTACACTGTAAAAAATGGCAACTGCCAATAAGAAGAAAAAAAATAAAAAAGGAGATGGTGGTATCTAAAATAAGCAAATATACAGAGGGTGCCAAAAAATGTATAAACATTTTAAGAAAGGAAAAAACTATTAAAATTGTAATACTCAACATATACTGATAACAAAAGATGAATACAAGTCATGTGTATACATTTTTTTTTGACACCTCCAGTAGTTTACTTTCTTGCTTGCTTTATATGTTAGATCTTGTCTTTTAACCTTTCCTGTAGCCTCTGGATCTATTCATATGTCAACCTACATATTCATAAGCATCGATATCTGAAACCAAATAAGTGCTTGTGCAAGCTTGTGTTTGGGTGGGTTTTAAACAAAACTGGTTTTCTTTGATTTCTTAATCCTTTTCTTTAGATCCTTAACTCAATGCATGGCCTTCTCTGAAACAACTCTGGTCTGCACAAACATGCAAGTAGTGTCACCTAATGGCAGCTACCCATTTTAAAGCAAACAAATCACAGAGACTGCTATGACATTTGAATACCTTTTTAAAGTGAAACAAATATCACACAATTGGGCATTATGGCTCGAGCTCTAAAACAATCCATCACCCTTATGCTCTCTTAAGAAGTACGTAATCACAAGAAAATCTTCCCTGAAATCTCCCTTCAGCTCTGCTTACAGTATCCTTAATTTTCTTTTTCTTTTTTTTTTTCTGTCTTTCTCTGGTCAATGGCTTTTATCTTGGCCACTACTTACCTTTACAGCACGTTATCTGTAAAAATTATTTTAAATAGAACGAACTCTATTTTTAAAGATACACAAATGGATTTAATTTGACACACTAGTGTCATCAGTTACTCCTTGGTCTTTAATTAGATGAACTTCATATGAATTATTTTTCACGGATTAAAAAAAAGCTCAGCCATTTATTTCAAACCTGTTTGTTCTTTCGTGTCCCTAGCTTCCCAGTACCTATCAGACTATCAGGAATGTGGGAGGAACCTGAGGCAACAATGGATTCTAGAACCTTCTAAGCACACTCACAGGAAACCTTTCATAAAGGAATAAAATAGCCCCCAAAGTCATTCATATTTGGCACCTCTTCCACACAGTCTTGTTCTTTAATTCTTTCTCCTGAAATCACTGAAGCCCAATGAGACATTTAGTGTCTCTTCCCTTTTCAGTTCCCTCATTTAAGCAGGCGTATTTGGCACTAGACTCACCAATTCAGCAAAAACAATTAATTACCTAAAAGCAACATTAGATTTTGTCCTATGATATTGTCTCCATCTGTCATAAAAGAAAATTGCAAATCCAACTTTACTAGCTATCATTTTCCAGATTGTGCTGATAAAGAGCAGACTTTGAAATTCAGTAAATGTTCTTGTAAGCAGAGCTGGGTACATAATTTGTGAGGCAGAGTATAAAATGAAAGTACAAAGTCCCTTGTTCAAAGTGCTGGGGGGAAAAGTGTTATTGAAATTACTAAAATACAAAGCTTTTTCTTTTCTTCCACAGTTTCTCTTACTATGGTGTTTTTTATTTACTACTTAATGTCCTTCTAAGAAAAATTAAAATTTTAAATTACTAACATGAGTTGAACTGTTCATGTTTATATTGTACAATAACAGTTTTTTAAATACAAGAGCATTTAAGTGGTATGCAGAATCATCAAAATTACACAATTCATATTTCATAGCTGTATTTCATTCTTAACAGAAAAGAGGAAGCACAAAACTAACTCAACTGTTTTCATTTTTCATAACAGCACATTCTACCAACACGCTCTACCTTTGGCTTCCATTATAAGTTAGGAAGGACTGAAAGAAAAAGGAACTATCTTTCCCGTTCTTTGTTATCATTTCTAGCATAAGTAATTGGCTAACAGAGGTCCCATAGAAGTTTCCATAGTTTTTTGTGATTCTTAGAATGCCATTGCCTTCCACATTCAAAGCAAATTCTGGCTCAGGAAAAGCATGGCCTATCAGGACTGTCAGAACTCCAACTTGGTCACAGACATATAACTCTTACCTTGTATTTGTTTGCATCTTACTGAATTCCCATGCATCATGTATTCACCAGAATTCTGTGCTCATGGAGCATTGTGAACACTTTATGTAAATAGACTAGCAAGAAAAGGTGGACACACATATTGAATGTACCACCTCTGCTCATGCACATGCTCCATTGCCCCACCAGGCTTCATTTATATAACACAAACTTAAAGATACAATTATTAATCATTTCAAAACAGTGACAATAGAGTATTAAACCAAGCACAGTCCCCTCTGAGCACAGGGCCATGTGTGACCACACAGGTCATTAAACTAGTCCTGCTTGTGAGAATCATTAGAACAGGAGAGCGTCTCTCTTCTTCAATGAAAGGGAGGAACAGGAACTGTGTTTATTGAGCATGTACTGTATTCTGAGCGTTAAACACAAAGAACTCATTCTGTGCCCAGTACTTCAGTACGTCCTGGAAAAATATCAGACCTCTAAGATGAAGAAACAATCCAAAAAGCTACCAAGGAGAAAAGACAGCTTATCTGCAAGGGAATGAAAATCACAGATATTAGCCTCCTCATCAGAACATAGGATGTGAAAAGGCAATGGAGCAAAGCTTTCAAAATGATTTTTATCCCAGATTTATATACCCAACCTAATAATCACTCATGAGGAAATAACAAAGGCATTTTCAAGCATACAAGGACTCAGAAGTTTACTTTAAATGCATTCCCTTTCTAAGGAATGAACATGTCTTTTAATAAGTATTCCATCAAAACAAAAAAGAAGTGGCCTAGAGCTCCCTTCTTCCCTCCCCCAAAAAACAATAGTGATTCCTAACTCAAGAGAGCAGTGAAGGAAAATTCCAGGATGACAGCCACATAGCTGTCCTAGAGAGCCCTAGTAAAGACTGGAGTCAGGAGACAGGGTGTTGGGGAGATGCAGGGCAAAGATAAGAATTAATAGGACAGATAATATGGTTGGGAGTTTGGGAAAAAAATGAGGATAAAACAAAAGCACAAGTGAAATGTAACAAGGAGAATCTATATGAACTTGATACAAAGAACATTCTCCATTGAGTGGCACAGTGGTAATAACTTATATCCCACAGACAAGGAAAAGTAATAGTGGCATGTTACTTTGTTCTACACAATGAACAGTACGCATGTGCACCTGTGTCATCTCTGGTCCTCTAGGAAGCAGTAGTCAAGGCAGAGTTAAGAGATTTATTGGGTAGGGATGCCTGTGAAATATAAAGGGGAGAGGGAATAGGAGTAGGCAGAAAAAGCTTTCAATGCTCAATGTAGGTCTGACATCTGCAAAAGGAAAGAAAAAAGGAGGAAGCTTGGGTAGGAAAAACCACTCTAAAACAACTCTTGGCCAGTCCAACAGGGAGCTATGAAGCGACAATTGCCTTTTGCATGAGTCTCATGTTTGGCAGCAATGGCTAACACCTAGAACCGCCACCGTGTTCAATCACCAGCTCCAGGTGCCCAGAGGCATAGACAGTGTGTCCTCTGCTCCCACACTTGAACAGATCTCAAAGTCACTGCAGCTGACTACACTCCTTGCTGCAGAAGCTCTCTTAAAAAGAGACCTGAGTGACATAACACGCTTCTTGCAATACATGCAACACACTCACCCAGACCTCAAAGAGCACCACCTCAAAGCTTTACCCAATTATTGCAGCAGTTCAAACTCCAATTGTTTTTTCAACGATATATGCATTCCTTTATATCAGGTCCAGGTGTGTTCTATTCATTTACCAAAATAAGGCAGTTGTCTTACCCAATATACCCAATGGTAGAGGAGGTACAGAACAACCACAATAAAATCTACCTAATTACCAAGTATGTTTAGTGATATGAAATACACATAATGTGAAAAACCTTATATAGGTTGCTCATACAGCTTATTTTTCTAATTGACATTTGAATAACATGATTGTGGTGCTGAATCCTTCTTGGTATCATCAAGGATAACTGAGAATGGTCTCCCTAGCATCCTTGATTTCTTGCCCCTCCAGGGGTGGCAGTTATATTCTGCATCAAGCTTTAGGAGAGGAAACAAAGGCAGGTTCAGGGTTTAAAAGGATTCATGATCATGGATAAACTAGATTGAAAGCATTACATATGAGTAATTATGAAGGAATGTTATTGTAATTATGGATCTTTAAAATTATTTAATATGGGGCAAATTTTGTGAGATAAAACTTTTATATGATATGTATACTCAAATTAAAAATTAATCTTAAATTTCAAGGAAAAAAAGGGTCAGGGGCCCATATTGTGATGATAATTCCCCGAGCTCACAAGTGTTTCCACTGGCCAGTGCTGTCCACGTGTCCGTTTAACTCTCATGCCTCTCGTTTTGTCCTCTAGGGGTTTCTTTCTTGTCCAGTAACCTCCTTGGACACGTATGAAGCAAGGCCACACAGTTTTCACAAACTACTTCCCACCAATGTAGGTTTGTAGATTTACAAGTTACTTTTGAGGTTAAAAAATAAATAAATAAAAGGCTTTCACAGGCCTGATGTGTGGATTATTTGGCAATAACATTCCTTCAAAAACTTACTAAGCTTCTTGTCTTTTAGTTTTCAAGGGATAAACACAGCCAAAGACTTCTTCAACATATCATTTCAAGATTGAGGGAATGACATGTCCCTTACTCCCTCTGTACTCTGCCTAAGACACTCTCTGGCTGTTACTGGACTCCAACTGAGACTTGCGTGGCAACGCAACTGCCTTAATTGCATCTTTGCAGCTAGACTGGTTCCCATGGTCTAGGGGTACTTGAAAAAATTGGGGGCCCTATTCTTATCTCCTGTTAAGACTGACAGCTCTATAATTGCTTGAATTTGGATTACAGAATCAGCTGACCTTTTTCAGCCCTTCAGGGCCCCAAATTACCAAAACCCCAGGCTTCTGAGATTACCTCAGACACAGAGTCCCTAATCAGAGTTCTATTTCCCTCCATTTCTACTTGTAGACTAGCTGGTTCTAACCCGAGCTCTCCTCTTTTTTACAGGGTCTTTTAAATGAGGTTGAAGCAGCCCCAGACATTGAATTTTTCCCACCATTTTTTCCCCTGGCCCGTAATCCGCCTGTCCAGGTATCAGAGGCATATTTGCCACTCTTTTGACACCATAAAAAATTGCAACCCCATTTACATTCTGCAATGTCTGTATCCTGAAACTATCAAACAAATGCACGTATTTAAGTTTCTGTTATATGCCACTTTCACATACCAAATTTTGTATTAAAGATATAAATTCAGCTGCATGAACTAGAAACCTGAGTTAACAAGCCTTTACAAAGATGGAAGATCATTTCTCTCACCCATACAGTAGCAGCAGAAGGGGGGACCGATAGCACAGCCTCTCCCTTTAAGGACATGTCTTTGGAAGTGTCTACCTATATCATTTTCCCTCACAACACCCAGGCTTGAACATATCACACAACCACAGTTTAGTGGAAATAAAGCTACGGAATGAATGGCCATGTGCCCCACTAAAAATCAATCCCAGGGTTCTCCTACTGTAGAGAGAAGGGAAATGAAGGACAACCACTCTCTTCTGCCCATCTTCCCCAAGTCTTGCTATTCAACAGATAACATCCAGACTAATTCTCCTAAGACAGAATTTCCCCCATAATTCACTTCATCAAGACTGATGATGATTACTTACTGCCTAGTACATTACAACTGAGAAAGTTTCTCTTTGTCCTGACTTTCAAGGCCTTCATCATACTTTTTTCAAAGCCAAGATCAAATCGCTTCTTTTTTTTTTTTTTTTACTTTTATTTATTTATTTTAAGTGTGTTTTTCCAGGACCCATCAGCTCCAAGTGAAGTAGTTGTTTCAATCTAGTTGTGGAGGGCGCAGCTCACAGTGGCCCATGTGGGGATCATACCGACAACCTTGTTGTTAAGAGCACCGCGCTCTAACCAACTGAGCTGACTGGCCACCCTCATCCTTTTTCTTAATAGAATTTCAGACTGCTCCAGACTGATCTCTCCGTTCTCTGTACTATCAGTGATGCAGTTTAGCATTTGATTGTTCTCCAATTTTTAGTGTGTGTACGTGTGCTTATTACAAGAAAGTGACATGATTTATTATCCTTCTTTTTGCCCCAAAACATATAGTAAAGAGTTAGTAACATAGAGAGTGCTTAACAAATAATGATTGATGGATCACAATCCTAAAGTATTAAACATTCAAGGATTATAAGGGCAATAATTTAAAAGCACAACAAAGAATCTTCATTTTCTCTGACACCATGGTTTGGCAAATGTATTGTTTGGGGTTAGATTCCTCTTACAAGCAAATTTCTAAGAGTTTACAAAGATGTTCTATCTTTCTAAAAACATGTATTTCTTCTCTTTCTTAATATTAAAGTATTGTAAAAAATTAGCAAAAAAAATTAGAAAATACAAATAGGAAAATAAAATTATATATAAACCCTACAAGAATAGATTATTTTAAAAAAAGAATAGATTATAGCCAATAATATTTTAGTTTATACTGTTCAGTAAAAGATCTGACTTCAAATACATTTCAATGGGAATTATATGCACTGGGTTTGAATTACCAGAAGACTATTAGAGTAGTGTCTTAAAACAGTATTTCATCAAGCCTGCTAACATTTTTCTCTATATACTACTTTCATCAAAGCATGTAGTTCATGCTTTCAGGGTTTTCTATAGACAAATGCTTGGTTTTCAGAAGTATGGTGACATATCATATCATCTACAGTCATGAAACAAAGCATATGGTATTTTTATGTGTTTCATTTTTCTTCTCTCTGGGTGATAAGCATCACTATAAAAATTTTTAAGAAAAAGGGGATACCTACCCTATAAACTTCCTTTTATATATGTTCCAATATATTTTATGATTGTCACAAGTCTTCACAAGAGACAATAAGATATAGTCTCTCAAGTTTCCAATAAAATTTCCAAAAGACACATTTTCCTTTCAGAATGTTAATCATTAAATTATATCTACCCCTTTCTATCTACATCACAAAGTCATGAAAACAAATGTCAAAATAAATTTTAAAAAACTTTGAGCTCTTGGAAGGAATAACATCATGTAAAAGTGAAATACTATTTTATTTAAATTAAAGATTTATTTTGAAATAGAAATCAGCCTACTATGCTGCTTTGATTATTGTTGCCCTGTAGTACAAGCTGAACAGGGAGTATGATACCTCCAGCATTGTTTCTTTTTCTTAGGATTGCTTTGGCTATTCTGGGGCTTTTGTGATTCCATACACATCTGATGATTTTTTTTGTTCTATTTCTTTAAAAAATGCCATTGGATCCCTTCATGCTTACGCACAACTTCCCCTATTGTTAACACCACACATTTGTGTTGTCCATTTCATATCATTATTAAACTGATATTGTATTGTCTGTACACAGATACTTCTCAAAATCATTACTTTCCATATCAATAAAAATCAAATCATTGATTATTTCCCTTTTCTCTGTATGGGGTTCTCAGATCTGAAGTATTTCATTAAAATGACCTTTTCTCTATATTGAAAACTAGTGCATACCACTGAGACTGAATGGCTATCCACCTGTTTCAAAGGGGGGAAATTACAGACATGAAGATTACTCATGAAAAACTCAGAAACAAATCTACCCATAAAGGGCAGTAGAATTGCAAAAATGAACACTAGGTATGATAAAAAATCAGGAGGAGGTGCTATCCTGATAAATAGTTCCATTCCTTTATTTTTGACTTATCCAACTGTTTTTGCTAACTTAATATTTATTAAGTGAAGTTTTTGCTAACGTAATCTATTACTTCTTGCCTCATAATACAGCCTTTTTTGATGATCACATTGAAGAACAAGAAGAGCAAAATAGAAATTATATCAAGTGAGTTAATAGCCACTCAAGAAAAATAATTTTAAATGATAGGTAATACTTATTGAACACTAACTATTTTCCTAGCCCTGGGCTAAGTAAGCACTTTCGTTGCATCTTCTCATTTAATTCTCATAATAAAAATGACGCTATGTGTACTATATGTGTAGGGAAAATCCATCTGCTTCTAAGAGAACTAGCATTTGAGATATTACTGCGTTTTTGCAGAATTTAGAAATTTACAATGGGGCCAGCCATGGTCACGAGGTCTCATCTGAGACGACTTTTTAGCGAACTCAAAACCTCTTCATTTCTGTTTCCCCTATGAGCCCTGAATTTCTGGGCTCCATGGCTACAGCCCTGAGAGCAAGAGCCTGGAGCCCTGGGCTATAGCCTCTGCCTCTTGCTATGAAACTGCTTAGGCCTGTGTAATGTAGCTCCCTACATTTGTTTTAGGCTGCATAACCACACTCCACAGATTTCTGTTGTTTATCTGATCCACGTGTTTCTCCAATAAATGCTCTTACTGCCACCCTCCGCCCTGGGCTGCAGCCATCTCTCTCCCATATGCCATGTAGGTGAACATGGGCTTCTGTCTCCTGAGGATTTCTTCGTGAGGTTTCATTGTTGTTAGTTCCTTGAATCCATTTTTAGCTATGAATTCTATAATTTCTCCAAGGTTGTTGGGGGGAAACAAGCCAACTACTCTTGCTCAATAATCATCTTCATCAGAACCAGAAAACTGAATGTTGCTTATTTGTTTATTATGAAAACCTAAACTTAGGGATGAAGCCACAATTTGTGTTCAATTCTCAAGTCATGGTCAGTGCTTATGTAACTAAAAACCCCAGAGCCAACTGAGGCCGCGATGTGACGAATATCCCCTATCACAGGGCACATACAGCACAAGCAATCAGTCTCTCCACATGATCTCCCCTTGGCCAGGATGCAATGACAACAGCACAAAGAGGAACAGATTTGAAGGCATCTGTCTACTCCACCTTTCTCGGGCTGCTAGAAACATCAATGCTCTGAGCCACTAGTTGTAGTTTTAAGTCCTGGCATATAGACTTTTACAAAATAAACATCACATCGTTTTTCCAGGCCTTAACGTCTGAAAATCTTGTATAATGAAAGAGGGGGGAAAAAAACCTCTTCTCCACGGCATCAGCTGTGCCTGCTTCCTAAGTCCTCTGGGCCCTTCTGCCATCTTCTGAGTCCCAACTTAGACCAAAACGCTGCGAAAGCACGAGCCTGTACAGATCAAAATTAAGCTGCAATAGCTAGACACTGTTAGGCCTGAGACTCCATTACTGTTGCTGTGATCAGACTTTAATGAGACACCCAGACCCCCTGCCAGCTGCAGCCATGGCCTTGCTATAGTCTGCACTGCATGCCCCACCCCATTTGTTCAGCCCAGGTTAGTTCTCTTATATTTGCCAAAGAGTAAACTCTCACTTTTATTGAACATCTTTCTTTTGATTTAAATATGGACTGAGAAGTATTTGCTTATTAAAATGACCCCTTGTATTAAAAACAGCCACTCACTACTGGACAAAGCTTCCATAAGCTATGCCACATCAGGATAATAGCTACACCTATCAGGAACGAAAGAAGAGACTTCATAATTGAAAATCTAGTTATTAAAAAGATAATAAATAAATATTATGAGCAAGTTCATGTCAACAGATAAGAAAATTTAGATGAAACTAGATGAAAATCCTTTTAAAAAGCACAGCATGCCAAAATTGTCACAAAAAGAAAGAGAATCCAAATAACTCCATAAAGTAATTGAATTTGAATGTCTTTCCACAACGAAAATTTCAGTCCAGAATTATCAAACGATTAACAGATAACCTACAAGAGAGAATATCTCCCAATTTATTTTATAAGGTTGCCATAATCCTGAATCCAACACTGGACAAGAATAATATATATATTGTTATATATATAGATATATACATATATCTTTTATATTTATATATATATATATACACATATCTCACATATCAAAACCCTTAAGAACATAGACATAAAAATCCTTAACAAAATAACAAAGTAGTAGCAAATTGAATCCAACAATATATAAAAAGGATAAAAACATGACCAAGTAAAGTTTATATCAGGAAAGTAAGGTTGGTTTAACAAAGGAAAATCTAATCAACATAATTAACAACATCATCATAGCAAAGGAGAAAAAAATTTGAGCAATTTTCTCCTAAGGTCAGGAACAAAGAAAGTGTGTGTGCTTTCACTACTTCTATTTGACAGTGTAGAGAAGTCTTGGAAAGGGCCAAAAGACAATTTTAAAAAGACAAAGAATATGTAAGAGAAAGAAACAGAGATAGATGTACATTAAAAAGAAAGATATAAAACAGTGCTTATTCAAAGATGACATGATTGTATAGAGATTTCAAAATCCTAGGTAACCTATTTTTAATACACTTTATTTTTCAGGGTAGTTTTAGGTTTACAAAAAAGTTGAACAGAAAGTATAGAAAGTTCTCAGATATCCCCTTTTTTTAAAAATAAAAATTTATTGGGGTGACAATGGTCAACAAAACTACATAGGTTTCAAGTGTACAATTCTATAATACATCATCTATATTGCATTGTGTATTCACCACTCAGAGTCAGTTCTCCTTCCATCACCATATATTTGACCCCCTTTGCCCTCTTTTTTCTACCATGCCCCTCCCCCTTACCCTCTGGTAACCACTAAACTATTTTCTGTCAATGAGTTTTTGTTTCTTTGTTTGTCTTATTCCTTTATTGCCTTCAGTTTTATATTCCACATATGAGTGAAGTCATATGGTTCTCGACCTTTTCTATCTGACTTATTTTTCTTAGCATGATAATAATCTCAGTATCTATTCATGTTGTTGCAAATGGCTTATTTCATTTTTTCTTATCACCGAGTAATAGTCCATTGTGTATATAGGCACCACATCTTCTTTATCCATCTATCGAAGGACACTTTGGTTGTTTCCATGTCTTGGCCACCATAAATAATGCTGCAATGAACATCGGAGTACATATACCTCTACGGATAAATGTTTTCATATTTTAGGGGTAGATACCCAGGAGAGAGATTGCTGGGTCATATGGTAATTCTATTCATAATTTTTTGAGGAACCTCCACACTGCCTTCCATAGCCGCTACACCAATGTGCATTCCCAACAACAGGGTATGAGGATTCCTTTTTCTCCACAGCCTCTCCAACACCTGTTATTATTTGTCTTGATGATAGCCATTCTATCTGAGGTGAGGTGATATCTCATCGTGGTTTTGATTTGCATTTCCTTAATTGTTAGTGAGGTTGAACATTTTTTCACATATCTGTTGCCTATTTGTATGTCTTGTGAGAGAAGTTTCTGTTCATGACCTCTGCCCATTTTTTGATTGAACTGTTTGCCTTTTTATTGTTGAGATGTATGAGTTCCTTATATATTTTGGATATTAAGCCCCTTATCAGAGGCATTTGCAAATATCTTCTCCCATTCAGTTGGTTGCCTCTTTGTTTTATTGATGGTTTCTTTTGCTGTGCTTAAGTTTTTTAGTTTGATGAAGTCTCATTCATTTATTTTAGATTTTACTTCCCTTGCCTTTGAGGTCAAATTCATAAAATGCTCTTTGAACCCAAGGTCCATAAGTTTAGTACTTATGCTTTCTCTGTGCAGTTTATTGTTTCAGGTCTTATATTTAGGTATTTGATTCATTTTGAGTTAATTTTGGTACATGGTGACAGGTAGCAGTCTAGTTTTCATTTCATTTTTGCATGTGGCTTCCCAATTCTCACAGCACTATTTTATTTATTAAAGAGGCTGTCTTTTCTCCATTGTATGTTTTGGGCTTCTTTGTAGAAAATTATCTATCCGTATTTATGTGGGTTTATTTCTGGGTTCTCAATTCTATCCCATTGGTCTGTGTGTCTCTTTTTCTGCCAATACAATGCTGTTTTGATTATTGTTGCTCCGTAGTACAAGCTAAAGTCAGGGAATGTGTGATACCTCCAGCATTGTTCCTTTTTCTTAGGATTGCTTTGGCTATTCTGGGTCTTTTGTGATTCCGTACAAATCTGATGAGTTTTTTGTTCTATTTCTTTTAAAAATGCCATTGGCTCCCCTCATGCTTACACACAGCTTCCCCTATTGTAAACACCATGCATTTGTGCTGTCCATTTCATATAATTATTGAACTGATATTGATACATTATTATTAACTAGAGTCCACAGTTTACATGAGGGTTTGTAATGTACAATTCTATGGGTTTTGAAAAGTATATAATGTCATGTATCCATCATTATAGTATCACACAGAATAGTTTCACTATCCTAAAAATCCTCTGTGCTCAACTTTCATCTTTCCCTCCCACAAACCCTGTCAACCATTAATCCTTTTACTGTCGCCGTGGTTTTGCTTTTTCCCAGACTGTCACATAGTTGTAACCATAGAATATTTTGCCTATTCAGATGGATTTCTTTCACTTAGCAATATGCGTTTGTTTCCTCCATGTCTTTTCATGGCTTGATAGCTCATTTCTTTTTATTGCTAAATAATATTCCATTGTCTGGATATACCACAGTTTGTTCATCCACTAACCTATTGGAGCACATCTGGTTGCTTTCAGTTTTTGGCAATTCTGAAAAAGCTGATATAAACATCCAGGTTTGGAGGTAAACCTATGAATAAGATTGCTGGATCTTATGGTAAGCCTATATTTGGCTTTATAAAGAATTGCTAAATTGTTTTTTAAAAAGTCTTTACCATTTTACCTTTCCACAAGCAATGAATGAGATTTTCTGCTACTTTCCATCCTCACAAGTATTTGGTATTGTCAGCATTTTGGATTTTATTCAGGAATCTATTTTTAAAAATTAGAACTTGCAAGATTGTTGGATTCAAGGTCAGTATACAAAAATAAATTGTATTTATATATACTAGCAACAATTAGAAAATATTTTAAAATACTATTGAGAGTAACAAAAATATTTAAGAATAAATTTAATGAAAAATGTGTGAAACCTCTATACCAAAAACTAAAAAACATTTCCTGAGTTAATTTATGGAAGATCTTAATAAATGGAGATATATGCCATGTTCAAAGATTGGAAAACTCAACGTTATTAACATATCTATACCTTCCTAAATTGACCTGTACATCTAATTCAGTCCCAGCCAAAATCCCAGGAATTATATAATAATAAATCAAATTTATTGGGGTGACATTGGTTACTAAAATTACATAGGTTTGAAGTGTACATTTCTACAATACATCATCTACGTATCACATTTTGTGCTCACCACCCAGAGTCAGTTCTCCTGCCATCACCACTTTGACTTTTTTAAGACAATTTGACTTTTTTAAGACTTTACTAAACTCATTCTAAAATTTATATGTAAATTCAAAAACTCTAGAATAGCCCAAACAGTTTGAAAAAAGAACCAAGTTAGGAGATTTACACTCCCTGATTTTAAGGCTTACTATAAAGCTATAGTAGTCATTACAAAGTGATCTTGGTCTAAGGACAGACACATAAATCAATGGACAAAATAGAGTCCAGACATAAACCCACCTGAATATGGTCAACTGATTTTCAACAAAGATACTAAGGTAATTCAATGAAGATAGGTCATTTTAAAAGGTAGTACTGGAACAACTGAATCTTCGTAAGAAAGAAAAAAAAAAAAAAAAAGGAGAATTCTGACCACTACCTCATACCATGATCAGAAAAGTAGGAGAATATCTTCAAGACTTTGAAGCAAAGACTCCTTAAAGCAGGCAAAAAAAAAAAAAAAAAAAAAAAAAAATCTTAACCATAAATGGAAAACATTAATAAATTTTACTTCATCAAGATTAAATATTGCTGTTTTTCAAAAACACCATTATGAAAACGGAAAGATAATCATAGGCTGGGGGGAAAAAAGTCTTTCCAAAGTCTCTATCAATCTGGGCTTGATCAAAGAAACAACCACTTGGAGGTGTGTGTGTGTGTGTGTGTGTGTATGTGTGTGTGTGTGTGTATTGTGTGTGTGTGTAGAAAAGGAGAGATTTTATTATATGAATTTGACCTCATATAATTATGGGAATGTCTCTGTAAAGCTGTTGCCTCTGCATCTGATACTGGAGCCTGAAATCAGTAGATAAAGCAGTGGGGAAGGAAAGTCCAATATAAAATGAAAGAATCAAGGACAATCCTATGTTTGAGTTAGAACCCCCAAGGACAGACTGGAACCCTTGTCAGTATCTTAACCATCCTTCCAACATCAGAGACTGGGGAGGTATATCAGTTTGCTAGAGCTGCCATAACATAGTACTAAAACTGGGTGGCTAAGAAAAGGATACATTGTCTCAACAGTGCCTCCTGCCTCCCTTCAACCTTCTACAAAGAAAAAGAAGGCTGTTGCTTCACATCTGATCCCAAATCCTGTGCAAATTTTCTCTTGTGGCCCATGCTAACCAGAACTATTCAGGGAAAGGTATCCTGGGAAAAGGAGTTCCAGCTATGTAGGTTAATACTACACAAACTCATACAACTCAATACAGGCAGAATGCAATTTTTTTAAATGGATAAAATGTTTGAATAGATCCTTTACAATGTAAGATATATGAATAGCCAGCAAACATGGGGGAAGGTATTTATCCTCATTAGTCTTCAGGAAAATGAAAATTAGAATCACAAGGAGATAACAACCACTGAATGGCTAATATTAAAACAAAATCTAGTAATACAAAATGTTAACGGGGATGAGTTTTTAAGTTTATTTAGTCTTGAAACACATAAAACTACTTTGTCCAAATATCTTAAATGGACCTTTGTGTAATTATAGTAATTTATAATGTTAAAGTGCTTCTATATCTTATTCCCATAACCACCAAGTAAAATGAGTATACAAACAGTGTGGCAGGCAGAACAGCAGTCCCCCAAAATGTCCATGTTCTAATCCCCAGAACCTGTGAATATGTTAGGTTACATGGCCAAAGGGAATTAAGGTTGCAGAGAAAAGTAAAATTGCTGATCAGCGGAACTTAAAAATAGATTACCCTGGATTATTCAGTTGGACACCACTGTAATCACCAGGGTCTTTAAAAGGAGAGGGTAAGCAAAAGAGTAAAGGCCAAAGAAAGATATAATGATAAAAAGCAAGGCCAAAAAGATGCTACATTGCTAGCTTTGATGATGGAAGAATGAAGCCACACACCAATGAATGCATGCAGACTCTAGAAGATGGAAAAGACAAGAAAGTGGATTCTCCCCTAAAAGAACACAGCCCGGCTATCATCTTGATTTAATCCTCATGAGACCTATGCTGGATTTCTGACCGACAAAACTGTAAGATAATAAATTTGTGTTTTTAAGCCATTAAGTTTGTGGTAATATGTGACAGCAGCCATAGAAAACTAATATAAGCAGATGTTATTATGCTCATTTTACAGATAATAAAAGCAGACTAGTCAAGTGTTTGGGTATCACTAAATGGTGACAAAGTCCAGACTAGACCCTATGAGCTCCCACTTCTTCACAGCACCATGCAGACCTTTCTTTCTATGTGTGATCTGGTTAAATATCAACACAAGACTCAAATAAATTACAAGCAGTGAGACCCAAAATTAGAATAGATCATGGCTTTCATTTTGTTTTTACTGAGGTAAAGTTGGTATATAACATTATATAAGTTGAGGCTTTCTGATAAATTAGTCATACATATTTTAACTCTCAAAACAGCATGGACTCAAACTGAAAAAATATAACACAAGAGTACTTGAAATAATCTTGCTTTGTCCAAAGATACATCATCTATATACCCCGCAGACTAAAATTTCAATTCCAGGACCTAGAAGACACTGGAGCCAAACATGCATATCAATAAATTTAAGTAAATTTATGTTAATGAGCCTCCGCTAAGTTAAGGCCAGGAGTCTCAGTTTATAAGAAATCAAATAAATGACCCTACCTTTTTTTAAGAATTGAAGAATGGTACAGATAAGTAGATTGTTCTATTTGGACAGTAGGTCAAGTATTAAAGTTAGTATATCCCTTAGAGACACTGTTTTAACACACTAAATTATGAAGCAATCTAGAATGTCCTATAGGGCTTCTTCTTATTCTTGACAGCATAAATGAGTAGTTTAAAAATTAATAAATATAAGGGACAGCAAAGCAGCTCTATATTTCCCAACTCCATGAGGCATCATTCCTATGACAGACATGTGAGTAGCGACTCCTTTAATTGTGCATTACAGTGTCCCTGGTTCAAGGATAAAAAATAGTTTCAGGACTGTATACTGTTCTGCCTGTCATACTCCTAAACTCTATCCTTGTCCATAGATAGAAAAGATAATCAGTTAACCATTGTGATTTATGGAAGGACAAAGGGAAAGTCTGAAGGCATGAAATTCTACCACAAATATATTCCTTTGGACTGAGGGGTTTTTTTGTTGTCTTTTCCACTCCAAATACCTTTTTATTACTTTTATTATTATTAATACTTACACTAACACTACCCATTCATTGTAGAAAACTTTTGAAACACAAAGAAAAAAAAATCCATAATTCTATCACTTACAGAGGCCTCTTCCAGCCTTCTGTAGATGACATATGCCGCCACCCACACTAGATCTCTCCCTTAGCAGGTGCAGGCTCTGTGGCTGCCGAGGTGGTGATGAAGACTAGGTATTACAGTCCACCTGATGCTAAAGAGGCCTCAGAAGGCAGGCAATGACACCACCAGCCAATCTCAAGCCATGAATTTTTTGACAGTGACATACATGTATCTCAAGAAACCACTTCCCACAGGACAATATTTCCCAATTTTCCCAAGTCCTGCCCCCACCTGCCCCCCTAGAACTCTATATCTTATATTATATGACAGGGGTGGAATCTTTATCAGATGAAATGAAAGAAGTCAGGAAACGTCATATCCAGTTTGGGGATGCTTGTGTTTGAACGTCACCTTCCATCTTCTTGTGAGCTCTTCGCATCTAGTGATGTTTTGCACATTCCTCAAAACATTAAAACCAGGCTTTAATGATAACACCAAGGGGACAGCTAGGATTTTACCTCATGACCAGGAACAGCACAATGGATATAAATAGATATTAGCCAAAGGCCACATATTGAGTTGGACAAGATGAAAAGCCTTCTTAAGCAATAAGGAGAGGTAAGTTTCCACTGGGCAGTCCAGTGACAGAGGGCTTAATATTACTTAAACAGTGGATGATATGGAGCTTTAAAAAATCTAAATCTGTAAAACTGAAAAAGAAAGGGAGAAAGGAAAATCTCCCTAATCCCAACTGATTATTTTTTCTTTTAAACCTACTGAAATATATTGTTACAAGCACTAGAATTAAAGCACATTATGACTATATTTCCACGTTAATAAATACAATTCTCCAACATGAATATAAATAGTCTAATTCATAGATATGCCACAATTTATCAGCCAGTCCCACTGTTGGACATTTAAAGCTTTCCCAGTTTTTGCTATTATGAGCAGAGCCACAATAAACACACCTATATGTAACGCTTCATACATCCTTCATTATTTTATGAATATTTTATTCTCTGAGCTAAGGAGTATATTCACCTTTTAGGATTTCATTACATACTGCATATATAATTACATATTAAATATTTCATATTGACTTACCAAAAGTTAGTACACTTTTTCCAGCATTGCATTAGAATATTTGTCTCCCCACAACTTTCCCATAATTACTATAATTCTGAATTTTTAGCTAATTTGATAAGTACCTAATGTATCCCCTTATTTTGCTCACTGGTCATAGTTTGCCAACCCCTGCTCCAAAGGACTCAGAAACAGCACTTGCAGAAAAGCAACTTCTAGGCTGAGGGGATGCAGGCAATGAAGCGCTAAGGACTTTGCAGACAGCAGAGCTGCCATAGGAATACACAGCCTGTCAGAGGGGAGTAAGCTTGCCAGAGGGCAACAGACTCCATCTGATCTGTACAAATGTCCCAGCCAGGTAAGGAGATTGCTACCTGAGGATGTGACCAGAGCTGCCACTAAACAGCCACTAGGTAAGAGGCAGGAGCTGGTCTGAGAGGGCCATTGAGGAGAGCCGCACTGGGCCACCTGCACACGGATCCACTTACTTCCACAATGAATAAAATGAGATGAGTATTGGAACCTGGCAAGTGCCTTCTTGCCACTATAATCTACACCGGGTCCCTCAAGCACCTTCGATAGACAAAAATTAATGTCAAGCCCGCTAGTGAAGGAAAAATGTTTACAGGGTACAGCTCGTTTCACAAAGCAGGGCAAAAAATGGTGGGTTGGGGCTGAGAGATAATAAATTTAAAATTGGTAAATAGGTATACGATTTTCTGAGGGATCCAACTTGATTCAATAGTTAAACTTTAAAATGTTAAGGAAAAATACCCAGCATGTCCTCTTAATCTAACATATCAACAGTCTTAGCAGAACTTTTGATAGATTATTAGAGTCACCAGTAAGTACCCAAATCACCAACTGTGGTAAAATAATTATACAAATGACCCCAATTCTTCATTTCTTTCTTTATCCACATCGTTAGCCATGTGCCTTTGTAGTTCTGCTCCCTAAAAGGGCAGAACCCATTTCCTTACCACTTGAATCTAGGCTGATCTTGCAACTTGCTTGAGCCAATGAGATACTTACAGATATGAGGCAAGCAGACTCTTGAAAAAGTGTTTCTGTGACTGCCTGCCATTGCCAGGAAAACATGTCCAGACGAGCCTATTAACGAGCCTATTAAGAGAACAATGGAAGACATATGGAGTGAAGCCACATCATCTGACAGCATAAGAACATCTTCAGGGGTGTCCAAACTTTTTTCAATGTTTTTCACAAAGGACCATATGCGGTAAAATACACAAACAGCCGGGCCACTCACTCGAGGTGAAGCACATATTGCCTCACCTGGTTTATTTAAGTAAACTAAATATATTTTTGGAATTTGCTGCGGGCCAATTAACAATGGATTGCAGACCACAGTTGGCTTGCGGGCCGCAGTTTGGACACCCCTGATCTAGATCAACCAACAGCCTGCCAATGCCCCATCATGGGAGCAAACCTAGCCAAGAACAACAGTGGCTTAGCTGCTGGGCGTAGTTGACCACAGACACATGAGCCAGCCCTGCAAAACCCAGCCCAGGCCAGGGAACAGAACAGATTTATGCTCTACATAAAAGTGTATTGTTGCAAACTACTGGGTTTTTTTTCTTTTTGTTTGTTTGTTTGTTTTGGTTGCTTGTTATACAGCATTATAGTAATAATAGGTAACCGATACCCTGCTCTTCTACATATTAACAGAAAAAATCAACATGATTTGAGCACCACATAGATATATGGATAGTTGATGTTTCACTATGAAAGTTGAGATGGTTCTATGTTTTCCATCATTAAAAACATCTAACCTCTGCTTTGAAGTAATGAGCAGATATAGATATATTGTAAGGCAAAGTGAAAGCTTTTCTCAGGAACCATCTCTGGAGTGGCAAGGCATGAGAGTGAGTAAATTGCCACAGGATATGTTGAGGTATAAAAGAAGAACCCAGCATTTGCCAACTAGAGTGGTTTCTTTCATCCTTTATCCCTCTAGTTTATAGATCCCTAGCATGTCTATAGAGATACTCAAACTTATGAAGATTGGTAATTTAATTCACCACCAAATTCTCAATTTGAAAAGAACCACCCTAATATAAAACCCATGTAAAACAGTAAAATGCAAAAACTTTTTTCCTTCAACCCATTCCTAGTAGGCCATTTCAGGGATCCCACTCGTCAATAGGACACCTCTTTCTAAATGTAGTCAGGTCCTCAGATCCCCTGGCATCCTCCTGTAGCCTCCCACCCTTCATCTCTCTCCTACTCCTGCTTTCCCTCCATCCTACCACATAGCAAATCTGCCCTCAACTGTGAGAATCTACAAAATCCATACCCACAAGATTATAGGGGCTGACAAACCAGCGATAATTGTATCTTACCAAGTAAAGGGTATAAGTGTAAAGATAGCATGACAGACATCAGTAGTAGACGAGGGAGGAAGATGGGTAGACATCTGGAGGATTAGCATACTTCCCTGGTATCCACAGTCAGCACAGCCAGAGGAAGGGCTGGCTTCATGCCCACAAGGTCTATTTAGTCACACAGTGCCCTGCGCTTGGCAAAAGCCCACACTTGGTTTAACGCTGTGCTGTAACTCTTCCAAGGGGCTCTGCATTTTCATTTTGCACTAGGCACCACAAATTATATAGCCACATCCATCCAGAGGTAACAGGTAGGTCTGCTCCTCATCATGTGTTCTCTCTTGTACAAAAGAACAAGTTTCATGGATTGAAATCATTTTATGTACAACCTTCTAGGTGCTACTGACCTAATAAGTTAAGGAAATCTAATCCTTTAGTACTTTGACCTGTTTTATTTCCTTCTCCACAGTCAACTATGTAACCGTGCATACATTCTTTAAAAACAGTTGAAACAGAATGTTGGTGAAAGTCTGAAAATGATCTCAGAGAGGATCGCTTTGATTTCCCCCCAAACAGAACACATTTACCATCAATTCTCCAGCACCATGTTAAATGTACACCTGGGACTGCCATATAAAATCCTTACCTCTCTTGCCTTAGTTTGACATTCTGTTCTGCGGCAGAGAAAATGGAAATCTACAATGCAATTTTTCCCTAGAGGTAACATTTTATGTACTGTTTATTAAACCTACATTGTGTGTCAGGTATCTAAAAGCACACATAAAATGGCCTCTTTTAAAACAGTCTTTTCAATTACGTCTCAGTGTAATACCTTTGTAACTCTTCCAGAAGCTTTAAAGCCCAAGAACTAGAGTTTCCTACAAGTGTCATTATTGCTGCTACACAACAATGAACGTGGTCTCTGGGTTTTTCTATAGCCTCTCCTTGTTGTACTATATTTTATTTTCTTCTCTTATGGAACATTCCCCCACAGTCCAATTGTATCCCATCAATATAAGGGAGGAAAATCCAGCCCTCGGACTTTGTTTCCCTCTACTTACAAATGGATGAGGCTCACTGCACACCTGTTTAATACTATGACACACAAACTCCTGTCCTTCTCAAAATATTTCTACCACTAACCCGCTAAAGAGTCTAACATTCCAACATCTAGAGTCATTCCTTTGTAGTCAGAATTTTCACCCTAATTATTCTGCTAAAATGCAACTGACACCTGGAAGAGGGAATATATATAATAAGCAGGAAATAGTTGAATACCAGTATCTCCTCCACTCTTCCCTGAGCTTTTTTAGATATACAAAAGAGGTCAGTGAGAGTTAGTGGGTGTATTTTCTTGTCACAAGTTGGGGGATCACATACTCAGTTTATACACAAACAGAAAGTGATTATTTCCACTAGGAGGGATTTAAACAACATCCCCAATGATTCAGGACCTAAATATAGCTGACAATGCAGATCATGGTATAACACAGAAAATGCAGCCACTAGAGAAAGAAGGAAGAATCAAGACAAAGAGAACTTGGGCTACAGAGAAAACCAAAGGGCCAAGTAAGCCGTAAAATCTATTTCTACATTAACAGAATTTAGCTGCCTGAAATTTTCAGACAATATCAAAAAGAAGTAAAGGCTTTTTTTAACATGAACTTTGATCACTAACAGAAATCACAGTCTGAGGGCTGATTGCAAATAGTAAGAAATTGAAAATGAGAAAACAAAAGCCCAGTATAAGCATTACAGAGCAAACTATTATGTCGCACACAGAAGACATCAGAATAACAGAGACAACACAAGGAGATATGGACACCAGACCAGAACAGAGATTGTTTCTTGGGTCTCATCTATCTACAATGAACTGAAAGATGGTATCACATCTGAATAATGCTTGTATCTTTTAAATTAATGTATGTAAAAGTGAGTTTAAACTAATGTTTAGCACTCATTACAGAGACTGGGTATAGTCACTACACATACTTTGGTTGTCTTCATAAAGTTCTTAGTTTATAAATCCCAACAAATCTTTAGCATTAAAACATCAGGGTAAAGACAGACCTGTTTGCCACTGGAAACAGAAGAAGAAACACAAATGGAAACTCCATCTCCAACCACAATACCAAAAAGGGCTACTAAGTTCAGCAAAAGGTAAACTGGAATGTGGAAAGCTTGAAGGAAAGGAATTCTATGTCAACAAATCTCAAACAAAGTTGAAAAATCTTAGTCGTTCAAAGTTTGTGGCACACTCAGAGAAGAGCAAGAGAGAAGGGGATGAGTGAGGAGTCACATACTTATACAGAGCAGTCTCATGATGAAGAGGGGAGGAAGAAATACACTCTTTACTGCAAACATATCTGAAGTTACTTGGTGTGATAATTCAATAAGAGCCAGAAAAAAAATTATATGATATATTAATTAAAAAATAGAGGAAAGGAACATGAAAAACAAATGACAAATAAAGTATATTCGTATTAATGTTGTCATGTAATAAATTAAAATATAAACCATGGATATAAAATATTTAGTAAAACCAATCTCTATAAATTAGGACTTCAAAACACAATTATGCAAGACCAAGGAAGGCATAGTAAAACAACACAATTAGTTAAAGTTTGCAAATGCACAAAAGAAATTCAAGAAAAATAAAGCCATTCCAAAAATAAAGTCCACGTAAGTCATGAAAACAATGCATTTTTACACATCAATAATGAACTAACAGAAAGAGAAATTAAGAAAAAAAAAATCCATTGACAATTGCATCAAAAGAAATAAAACACCTACAAATAAATTTAACCAAGGAGGTAAAAAAAAAAAACCTATACTTGGAAAACTATAAGATGTTGAAGAAAGAAACTGAAGAAGATACAAATAAATGGAAGGATATACCATGCTCATGGAAAGAAAGCATAAACATTAAAATGTCTACATTACCCAAAGCAATCTACAGATTCAATGCAATCCCTATCAAAATACCAATGATATTTTTCACCAAATTAGAACAAATAATCCTAAAATTTTCATGGAATCACAAAAGATCCCAAAGAACCAAAGCAATCTGGAGAAAGAAGACCAAAGTTGGAGGTATCACACTACCAGATATCAAGGGTATAGTAATCCAAACGGCATGGCACTGGCATAAAAACAGACCCATAGATCAATGGAACAGAATAGAGCGCTCAGAAAGCAATCCACACATATATGGTCAACTAATCTATGACAAAGAAGGCAAGAATATAAAATGGGGTAAAGACAGTCTCTTCAATAAATGATGTTAAGAAAACTGGATAGATAAATGCAAAACAAATGAAATTAGACCATTTTCTTACATAATATACAAAAGTAAACTCAAAATGAATTAAAGACTTAAATGTAAGACCCTAAACCATAAAATTCTAAGAAAAAACATAGCAGTAAACTCTCTGATATTGCTCTTAGTAAAATTTGTTTTTGGATATGTCTCCTCAGGGTAGGAAAACAAAAGAAAAAACAAACAAGTGAGCCTGCATCAAACTAAAACGTTTTGCACAGCAAAGGAAACAACAAAACCAAAAGACATCCTACTGAATGTGAGACGATATTTGCCAAAGATACATCCAATAAGTGGTTACTACCCTCCAAAAAATAAGGAACTCATAAAACTTAACACCGAAAAGATAAATAATCCAATTAAAACATGGGCAGAGGACCTGAATAGACATTTATTTCTCCAAAGAAGACATACAAATGGCCACAGACAAATGAAAAGACGCTAATGTCACTAATCATCAAGAGAAATGCAAACTAAGACCACAATGAGATATCACCTCACACCTATCTGAATGGCTATCATCAAAAATCAACAAGCAAGTGTGGGTGAGGATGTAGAGAAAAGTTAACCCTTATGCACTGTCTGAGGGATTGCAAATTTGTGTAGCCATTATGGAAAACATTATGGAGGTTCCTCAAAAAATTAAAAATAGAACTACCATATGACCCAACAATCCCACTTCTGGATATTTATCCCAAAAAGTCCAAAACACTGATTTGAAAAGATATACACATTCCTATGTTCACTGCGGCATTATTTACAATAGCCAAGATATGGAAGCAGCCTAAGTGTCCATCTACAGATGATTGGATAAAAGAGAAATGATACATATACACTATGAAATATTACTCAGCCATAAAAAAGAACGAAATCGTAGTTTATGGATGGACCTAGAGGGGATTATGCTAAGTGAAATAAGTTAGACAGAGAAAAACAAATACCATATTATTTCACTTGTACATGGAATCTATAAAAACAAAATAAATGAAAAAACAAAACAAACTCACAGATACAGAGAGCAAACTGATGGTTGTCAGTCAGGGTGAGGGGTAGGGAGAAGAGTGGAAAATGTGAAGGGATTAAGAAGTACAAATTGGCAGTTACAAAACAGTTGTGGGGCTGTACAGGCAGCATAGAGAACAGAGTCAATAATACTGTAATAACTGTATGGTGTCAACGGGGTACTAGACTTATGGGAGTGATCACCTCATAAGATATATAAATGTCTAATCACTATGTGGTAAACCTGAAACTAACATGATATTTTATGTCAACTACTCTGTATGATCCTATAATGGTGGATACATGTAATTGTACATTACACTTTTTTTAATTAAAGTTTATTGGGGTGACAATGGTTAGTAAAGTTACATAGGTTTTAAGTGTACAATTCTGTAGTACATCATCTGTATATTGCATTGTGTGTTCACCACCCAGAGTCAGTTCTCCTTCCATCACCATATATTTGATCCCCCTTACCCTCATCTCCCACCCCCCAACCCCCTTACCCTCTGGTAACCACTAAACTATTGTCTGTGTCTATGAGTTTTGTTTTGTGTTCGTCTTGTTCCTTTGTTGCTTTCAGTTTTATACTTTTGTCAAAACCCATAGAACAAGAACAAAATCCATACAACACCAAGAGTCAATCCAACATAAACTACAGACTTTTGGTGATTGTGACAACTCAATATAGGTTCATCCATTATACCAAATGTACCACTGTGGCGCAGGGTACTGATAGTGAGTGGGAGACGTGCTGTGAGGACAGTGGGTAACGGAAACCATGCTTTGGGCTCAGTTTTGCTGTGAGCCTAAAACTTCTCAAAGAAAAGTCAAGTCTACTAACGAAAAATTTCCAGTTATGATCAAATATGTGGTGATGGAAGGAGAACTGACTCCAGGTGGTGAACACACAATGGGATTTATAGATGATGTAATGCAGAATTGTACACCTGAAATCTATGTAATTTTACTAACAATTGTCACCCCAATAAATTAAAAAAAAAAATTTCCAGTTATATAACAGGTTTGTAATAGGCTTATAAATTCATAAATGTTTAATTGCATTTATGAACACACATTTTAAAATACAGTGTCTTGTGAAACAAAAGCTATGCCCTTTAATTTATCCTAAGAGAATGGGGCTTTAAAAAATCCCACAAAATACCAAATCCTCAGTATTTATGTGTTTAGAAGAAATGTCATGACCCTTAGTATTCTAGAAAGTTAATGTGGGAAAATTGAAAACAGTTTCCTTAATATAAAAAGTAATAGTTGGGGGTGGGGGGTGAGGGTGAGGGGGATCAAATGTATAGTGATGGAAGGGGAGCTGACTCTGGGTGGTGAACACACAGTGTGATTTATGGATGATGTGATACAGAATTGCACACCTGAAATCTATGTAATTTTACTAACAATTGTCACCCGAATAAATTAAAAAATAAAAAAAAATTAAAAAAAAAGAACGAAAGCATTGTAAAAATAGGATTCCTAAGTCAAAAGTTAAAAAAAAAAAAGTAATAGTTGGACAAAACTGCATTTGTCATCAATGAAGTGTTTCTCTCATGGTAACTTATTCATTGGTTTATGGACCTCAGTTCTCCAGGGATAACAACAAACCCATGTAAAGATTCTATAGAGATAGATTCAATGTTTCCATTCCTGACTTGGCTAACAGATATGCAGAGCTGTCCACATTCCGATGGCCCCTGGTGCTTATGGACTGATGTTGAAGAATACAGAAGTTATTTCAAAAAGATAAGTAAAAATTGAATATTAGAAAATTTCCCTCCAATTTTTCTTCTCTCTTTATCAATATACAATCATCATGTGTGGGCTTCTCAAATGCAAAGAGTCACAAAGCAATACAGTCATCCTTTTGGGGGAATACGTAGTAAAGGACATAAATCTTACTGTCAATCTTTTATACCTAATTACATCCTGGAAAACAGTTCATCTCAGATTAATTTTCTAAGATTTAAAACAATGGTATACTCTAAAAAATAATCCCATCCAATAATCCCTGGGGGAAAAAAACAGTAAGGAAATGGTTAATCTCCAGAAACATACCCTTTTAATGGAGTTTACAGTGGGCAATTAAACACTTACAATTGAAAATGCTAAACTATCCTAAGACATCTTTGTTTACTCTATGAAGTCATTGCTCCACAAAATTAAGCAAAATTTTAGTTTTTAGAGAGTTAGGCAGAGAAAAGTATACTGAAATATAACATTGTATATAATTCTTTTAAAGATGTATATGTAAATTCAAACCTAGCTTTCTGCTTTCCATTAAAAAGGGAAGAAGATAGTCAGAGAAAATGATATATGGGAGAAATCTAGCGATCCAAAATAGCTATTATATAATTGTGTTTATTATATTTCACTGGACAATTTATTGGAACATGTCATTCTGAGAGGGAACATTTATAATCTCCTACTGCCATCTTATGTAATGTCTTGTCACTGCACAATACAAAAGGAGAAATATTACATTAAGGAAAAACAAGAGCACTTCCTGGAAATTGTATATCAACCCACATTTCTCACATAAAAATTACATATCGATTGTTCCATTCCCCATCTATTTATAATAGGATCTTTTAAAGTTTGGTCATTGAGCAAATTATTTATAATTCCTTCCCTACTAATTTCTTAACCTTTCTACTCTGGTCATATTTATTATCTCTTATACAGTTTATTGTAAAGTAAATGCTATGTAGCACTATATAATATTCAGTGTATGAGTAATGCAAAAGCTGGAGGTTAAAATGTATAACAATAAAACAGAAACAAAGCACAGTTCTATTTGTGAAAGCAACTGAAGTGAACAGACTTTCTTAGAGAAGTTTATCCTGAAACCAGCCAAATCATAAGCCATCGATTTTATATAGAATTTTAATTTAATGTGTCAATTGTAAACAATTGCCAGCATTTTAATCTAAAAATCACAATGCAAATAGGTGAATTTTTAGAGTTTTCTATAAATTCTAACAAGCCTTTTTTAATACATGTCACTAATCAATTACTATTTAAAAGACCATATAACCCAATGCAATTTGGAAAGCTGTCAGCAGGAAAGCCTCCTCACTCTCATTTGACTATCTAATACTAAAATCCTAACCATGAGAGAAATAGATTAATTGGAAATGTGTTCATCTATAAGTAACAAAAAGAGAAGAGAAGAAATAAAACCCCAAACCAAACAAAAAAATGCCAACTAACCATGACTCAAACAAATAAGTTTGTCTCCACAAGCAGGATATGTTGCCTTTGATTCTATTTCTCAATAGTGCCATTAATTACTAGGATTCCTTCCAGCTTTCCATTCCACCATCCTTAGGCCATTGACCTTTGTTCTCATGCTTGTCACCTCATGGTCACAAAACAGTTGCTATAGTTCCAAACAATAAATCAGTGTCAAGACTGAAACACAGTGAAAAAAGAGAGCACCAGATGCATCCATTCCCATATTATCATTATTAGCCTTATGGCCAGAACTAGCTGTCACCTGGCCATTTCTAGCTACGAAGGAAGCTAAAGCAAAGAGAGGTTCAGCACATTCACTGTGAACAAAATTAGCAAGATACAAGGGAGGGATGGATGGTGGGAAGAAACAAAAAATGTCTACCACAAGGAATGAGATTAACATTGATCTATAATTAAGACTTTGGGTCCAGATGTTGGGTTAAGCTGAAGAAGGAAGCTTCCCTCTCTTTCCAAATGCTAGATAAAATCCCAAGGAGAAAAAAGTAATGGAAATGATCTAGAAAAAGTTAACTTTGTAGTACGCTGTAACTAACAACCATAAAACTTCCTCAAAGGGACACCTTCGTAACCCAGAGCACACATTGCTGCAAAAGATGGTTGCTGGCAAGTAAGGCGAAGCATACACAGAAATGCCATGAGGGGCACAATAAATAGGAGGTATCATCCCTAGGGATCCACAGATAATACAGCAACGTCAAAGGGTCCTTTCCAAATCTGGTCTTTGTCAGACTCTTTCAATTTTAATAAATAAGAATCAAAAACAGAATCCATACTTGGTTCTGAGGAGTTAGAAAAGGGAAACAAGAAAAATATATTAAAGAAACAGAAGACTTGACTTTCCCCTTTCCTCCCATGATCCTAAAATGAACTTACGTGTCATTCAGAAAAACACATGAAAGGGCTAAAGGACGCAGAGTCATTTACAAGAACAAATCAATATAAAAGCAACGGAATTTTAGAGACCTAAGGCACATAGGGTAGAGGTCATATGATCGAAAATAGCAAAGACTTATTCCCTAGCCCTGCGGGTCTCCAAAACACCCTCACAAAGTTGAAAGATGAGACCATCAGCTAAGAAAAGAATCCTAAAGGGGATGAATTTTCAGCAGAATTTTGAAACATCTATGGGGTCAGGGAAGACACACAAATGATCAGAATACTGCTGATGCACCTTTCTATATTGACAGGCTTGTGTCCAGTCCTAATCACACAAATTTGAATGAGTTTTAGAGGAACTGGAAAGATCCAAAAGATGTTATAATTTGCCCAGTCGATGGGATATCAGTATTGGGAGTAAAGATTAAATGGATATGCTTCATTTCAAATAGAAGATAAAATGAGTGTTCCTTTTAACTTCTTCTTTCAACGTTTTTTTTTAGAAGGAAATTATTATTCTCACTGAGGAAAAAAGATCAAAATTGGAACAAATGGTACACAAAAGTAAGAATCTATGACTTTCACGATAAGCCACCAGTTCAGGAACTAATTTCCATTTGTAGATGTCTATTAAGAAAGCGTCAACCAGGTTCCAGTCATGATGGAGGGGCAGGTAAAAGCTGTGCTCACCTCCACTCATGACCACATCGAAATTACAACTAAACTACAGAACAACCATCATTGAGAATCACCTGAAGCTTAGCTGAACTGAAGCTCTACCTCTAAAAACATATAAAAGAAGCAACCTTGATACTGGTAGGAAGGGCAGAGACGTGGAACGGGCTGATACTACATCTGTGTGTGACCGTTAAAAAGTTGGGAGGGATATGTGAACTGTGGACATCCCCCTTTAGAAGCGAGTGGTTCCAGCTTCACAACAGACTCCCCAGCCCGGGGTTCCAGTGCTGGGGAGAGAAGACCCCATAACTCCTGGCTGTGAAAACCAGCGGAGATTGTAGCTGAGTGAGAGGAGAGTGGCTTGAGTCCCAGGCGATACTCTTAAAGGGCCAGTGAATGGACTTACTCACTGATGAACTCACTTGCTTTGGGCTCCAGAGCTAGGGCAGCAGTTCTAAAGGTGCCAGGGACATACAGGGAGGAACTAAGTTGTCTGGCTTTAGGACAAGAGCTGGAGGGTCAGCTTTCCCCTAGACAGAGGTGCTGCCAGAAGCCATTGTTTCTTTGTTGAGTCCTCCCTTCTCCCCGTGTGCAGATGCAGGATGCCGCCATGTCTGAGTCTCCATCAACCCAGCTAACACAGTTCATTCACCACTCTGTGATAATTCCCTGAAACCCCGCCACACCCAACTTTCAGGCACACCCACGCAGCTTCCAGTGGCTTATCCATAGAAATGACCTGTCTTGGCTCATGCTGCAAACTTTCCTCAAATCTCTCAAGGGTTCATAAAATCCAAACAAGCAGCATATGGCATTGGCAAGTCCCATAGCTCTGGCTGAGCAGCTTTAAGCTTGACATTAGTGACAGCTGGCCTTGGCTCACAGTTTGGCCTCTTGAGGCACCTACAAGCTCAGCACGGTGGCAGCCATCTGAAGATTGCTTTGTGGCTCATGCCAGATGGCCCAGGGCAGGGCATAGCCTGCGATGAAACTTGGCTTAAGGCTGGGCCCCTCCCAGGAGGCCCCAGGGTTGGCACACATGGTGACCAGCTTTGGACCAAGACGGAGTATCACCCAGACACCTCCAAGAATGACACACCTAAAGGGCAGACTGAGCAGCACCAGAGCCCTGCTAAAGCAAATCCCACACTGTAGAGTCAGCTCCGGCACAACAGCTCCTCCACCGACTCAAGGCTAATCCTCACAACCAATCAGACAGAGGGTCACTCTCTCCCACTGACATGCAAACAGCGACCAAGTCTCACCTATAACAGGAGGTCACACACAAACCACATATATGACACATCTGCAGTGCGTGGCTTAGGTGACCAGGGAGACAGTGCTCCTGAGCCTCACAGAGCACCTACTACATTAGGCCACTCTACTAAGACCAAGATGTACAGCAGCCCTACCTAATACATATAAACAAACACATGGAGACAGACAAAATGGGGAAACAAAGAAATATGTCCCAAATTAAAGAACATCACAAAGCTCAGGAACAAGAAATAAAGAAAATGGAGGCAAGCAGTCTAACAGATACAGTTCAAAACACTGATTATAAGGATGCTCAATGATCTCTGGCAGAACTTCAACAACGACATAGAAACATAAAAATGAAGATAGAAAACATAAAAATGAACCAGTCAGAAATGAAGAATACAATAACTAGAATAAAGAATGCATTAGAGGGCATGTATAGTAGATTGCATGAAGCAGAGGATTGAATTGGGATTTAGAAGATAAGGTAGTAGAATGGACCCAATCAGAACAACAAAAAGAAAAGAATCCAAAAACATGAGAACAGTTTAAGGGACCTCTGGGACAATGTCAAGTGTACCAACATTCATTTTATAGGGGTACCAGAAAGAGAAGAGAGACAAGGAATTGAAAACCTATTTGAAGAAATAATGATGAAAACCTCCCTAATCTGGTGAAGGCAATGGACATACAAGCCCAGAAAGCACAGAGAGACCCAAACAGGATGAATCCAAAGAGGCCCACACCAAGACACATCATAATTAAAACGCCAAAGGTTATAGGTAAAGAAAAAATTTTAAAAGCAGCAAGAGAAAAGCAGCAAGGTAACTCCCATAAGGATCTCAGCTGATTTCTCAACAGAAACTTTGCAGGCCAGAAGGGATTGGTACAAAACACTCAAAGTGATGAAAAGCAAGGACACACAATCAAGATAACTCTGCCCAGCAAAGTTATCATTTAGAATCAAAGGACAGATAAAGAGCTTCCTACAAAAGAAAAGTTAAAGGAGTTCATCAACATCAAACCAGTATTACAAGGACTCTTAGAGGTACTTCTTTAAGATGAAAAAAAAATTTTTTTTTAAATAAATAATAAAATGGCAAGTTATATCTCTATCGACAATTACTTTAAATCCAAATGGATTAAATGCTCCAATCAAAAGATAGGATTGCAAAATGGATAAGAAAACAAGACATCTACATATGCTGCCTACAAGAGACTCACCTTCAGATCAAAAGACACACATGGAATGAAAATAAAGGGATGGGAAAAAGATATTTCATGAAAATGGAAAGAAACAAAAAAATCTGGAGTAGCAATACTTATACCAGGCAAAATAGACTTTAAAACAAAGGCTATAAGACCTATATGCTGAAAACTATAAGACATTTTTAAAAGAAATTGAAGAAGACACAAAGAAATGGAAAGACATTCCGTGCTCTTGGAAGAATTAACATAGTTAAAATGGCCATATTACCCAAAGCAAAATACAGATTTAATGCAATTGCCATCAAAATCCCACAGGCAGTTTTTTTAAAGAAATAGAACAAAAAGTCATCAGATTTGTACGGAACCACAAAAGACCCCAGATAGCCAAAGCAATCCTAAGAAAAAAGAACAATGCTGGAGGTATCACACTCCCTGACTTTAGCTTGTACTACAAGGCAACAATAATCAAAACAGCATGGTATTGGCAGAAAAACAGACACAGAGACCAATGGAACTGAACTGAGAACCCAGAAATAAAACCTCATAAATGTGGATAGATAATTTTTTACAAAGAAGCAAAAAACACAAATGTAGAAAAGACAGCCTCTTCAGTAAATGGTGCTGGCAGAATTGGAAAGCCACGTGCACAAGAATGAAACTGGACTGCTATCATGTACTAAAATTAATTCAAAATGAATCAAAGACTTAAGCATAAGACCTGAAACAATAAACTGCATAGAAGAAAACATAGGAACTAAACTTATAGACCTTGCATTCAAAGAGCATTTTATGAATTTGACTTCAAAGGCAAGGGAAGTAAAAGCTAAAATAAATGAACGGGACTATATCAAACTTAAAAGCTTCTGCACAGCAAAAGAAACCATCGACAAAATAAAGAGGCAACCAACTGAATGGGAGAAGATTTTTACAAACAGTGCCTCCGATAAGGGGCTACTATCCAAAATATACAAGGAACTCATGCAACTCAACAACAAAAAAACAAACAACCCAATTGAAAAATGGGCAGAGGACCTGAAGAGACATTTCTCCAAAGAGGACATTCAAATGGCAAATAGACACATGAAAAAATGCTCAACATCACTAATCATCAGAGAAATGCAAATAAAAACCACAATGAGATATTACCTCACCCCAGTCAGAATGGCTATCATCAACAAGACAAATAGTAACGAGTGTTGGAGACGCTGTGGAGAAAAAGGAACCCTCATACACTGTTGGTGGGAATGCAGACTGGTGCAGCCGCTGTGGAAGGTAATGTGGAGGTTCCTCAAAAAATTAGCAATAGAATTACCATATGACCCTGGGTAGCTACCCAAAAAATCTGAAAACATTTATACATAAAGACATTTGTGCTCCAATGTTCATTACAGCTTTATTTACAGTGGCCAAGACATGGAAACAACCAAAATATCCTTTGCTAAATGAATGGATAAAGAAGTTGTGGTATATATACTCAATGGAATACTACTTGGCAGTAAGAAAGATGAAATAGTACCATTTGTGACAACATGGATGGATCTTGAGATTATAATGCTAAGCAAAATAAGTCAGACAGAAAAAGTAAGAACCATATGATTTCACTGATATGTGGTATATAAACCAAAAACAACAAAAGAACAAGACAAACAAATGAAGGAACAAAAACTCATAGACACAGACAATAGTTTAGGGATTGCCAGAGGGTAAAGGAGAAGGGGGACTCTAGAAGAGGGTAAGCCGGGTAAGACAACTGACTCTGGGTGATGAACACACAATGTGAGATATAGATAATGTATTACAGAATCGTACATATGAAATCTATGTAACTTTACTAACAATTGTCACCCCAATAAACTTTAATTTAAACAAAAAACAAAGGCTATAACTAGAAACAAAGAAGGACCCAGTAATCCCACTTCTTGGTATTTATCCAAAGAAACCCAAAGCACTACTTCAAGGGGACATGTTCCCAATGAACATCTATATGTTCACTGCAGCACTGTTTACAATGTTCAAGATGTGGAGGCAGCCTGGGTGTGCATAGATACAAGAATGGATAAAAAGGAGGTGGTACATATACAATAAAATATTGCTCAGACATGGAAGGAATGGGTTCTAGTCATCTGCTGCGGCATGAATGCACCTGGAGTGTCTTGTGTTCAGTGGAGTATGTCAGACAGAGAAAGATGCAATGTGATTTCACTTATATGTGGAATCTAAAGAACAAAATAAACAAACAAAACAGAAACAACTCACAGATACAGAGAACATTTTGATGGTTGCCAGATTGTTAAGGTGTTAGAGAGTGGGTAAAAAGGGGAAGGAATTAAGAAGTACAAATTGGTTGTTATGCTATAGTCATAGGGATGTAGGATATAGCATAAGGAGTATAGTCAATTATTCTGTAATAACTATGTGTGGTGTCAGACGGATGCTAGATCTATTGGGGTGATAGATGGGAGGAGGTTAGGGGGCAAGGTAAAAAAGGTGAAGGGATTAAAAAGTACAGACTGGTAGTTACACAGTAGTCATGGGGATGTCAAGTACAACATATGGAATATAGGCAATAATATTGTGATACTGTGTTTCCCTGAAAACAAGACCTAGCTGGACTATCAGCTCTAATGCATCTTTTGGAGCAAAAATTAATATAAGACCTGGTCTTATACTGAAATAAGACCAGGTCTTACATAATATAATATAATATAATATAATATAATATAATATAATATAATATAATATATCAGGTCTTATATAATACCCGGTCTTATATTAAGTTTTGCTTCAAAAGACGCATTAGAGCTGATGATCTGGCTAGGTCTTATTTTCAGGGAAACACAGTAGCATGGTATAGTGTCAAAGAGTTGCTGGGCTTATCATGAAGATCAGTTCTTTAGGGATATAAATGCTGAATAACTATGGTGTATACCTGAAGCTAATATAATATTATACATTAATTTTAATAAAAATCTTTAAAAAATAAAAATAAGAGTCAAACATAATGGGATGATAGGTGATTTTCACTTTCTTCTTTGTACATTGCTGGATTGTCTAAGTGAGTATAACATTTTATAAAAAAAGAATATACAAAGAAATTGTAATGCTAAGTAACATGGTTCAAACCATCCATTGCCTAAAAAAAGATACTGGAACAGAAGTAAAGTCTCTAGGTACTTTATTCTATATGAAAAGGCCCTTCCACAAATTAGGTTCTTTGTAAATAATTTTTGCTAAAATATTAATTATTCTTAATACAAAATCTAGGAATGTTAATATATTCAATCAGTTCTTCAACACCTAAATGATAATTATTAAGATCTTAACTGTTTCATCACTTGATTGTTAACTTATTAACAACAATTATGGATGGTAGAGAAGGTGGGGAGTGGTAGGTTCCTCCTTCAAAATAAAAATAATCAAAAGAAAATGTCTAATCGAGAAAAAATAATATTGTACTGATCACTTCAGGGAAAAAAAGAAAAGAGGAAAAGGAAAATAATAACTGTCTCACCTTCCAGGTCTTTAAGTAATTTCGTTTATATAGAGAAATAAGTATGACAATAGAGAAATAAGTATGACAATGAACATGTAATAATAGATTCTGAACAATGACCATGTTCTGCTTCATTATATAGTAGAACCATAAAAATAATCAACAAAGGAACATAAATACATTATTTCACAAAGAGCAATAGGCCACATAAAAACTAGACAAAATCCAATCACACTTTTTGCTAAGACAATGACTCACACAGAAACACATATGTAACAGATCAATTTTCAGCCTGGTTTCCTAAGGTAAAAATACTTGGACAAATCACTGTTAAGTCAACTTTAATTATCAAGTCAATTTAAACCAAATTAGGCCGAAAGCCACATAAGGCACTACTGGTTTCCTAAAGCTAACAGGATTATTAACTAAACCTGAATCATTCCTCTAATTCTATGTTTTGCATATTTAGCCTGAGCTTCCAAAACTTAATTCAGAGGACCGAATTCAGAGGACTAGGCTGAGGAAATTCCACTTTGATGGCATCCTGTTCCTAGCACTAAGGTACAGAGATATTGAAATTCAGAGATGAAAAGCTAATAAAATGCTGGGCAACAAAGAAGAAAACACATTAGGGAAATCAGAGCCTCTCAACCTGGTTGCAAATTTGAATCTCCTGGAATCTTTTAAAAGTATTAGATCAATTAAATCACAATCTTTAGAAATTGAGCCCATTCTTTTTTTTTTTCAATGCACCAGATGATTTTAAGAGAAAGGATTAAAAAGCATAACAAAAAATGATATCAAGCAAACAATATTATTCAGGTTGAATTCATCCAAAACAGAGAATTGTGTTCCAAACCAAAAGTCAGCTCCAAATTAGAATATAAATATGATAATTTTTGTAACTCCAGAATACAAAGATGAGAATTTATAGTAGTCGAGTGTTGTGCGGGAGACCCTCCTCGCTGCGCCGTTTGTCATGCAGGGTGTCATGCGGGGTCTCTGGTCCCGCTCCCCCGCATAAGAACCCAGGATATGGTGAGGCCAAAAAGGAACACCCACGGAGCCATAGATGGGGGAGTCATATCACTATATTCTCGCTGGCAGCATCCACCTTTCTGCAATCCGCGCTTGCCAGCCACCATCTTCTTGCTAGCCCCCATTTTCTGCTAGCGTAGCCACGGCAGTTATATTAGTGGCCAGTGGCTCACTGGTTACAGCTGACGGCCAACTAGCCACAGCTGATGGCCATTTGATCACAGTCGATGGCCATTTGCTACCTGAGCCAGCACCTTTCCACGTGAGGCCGAGAGCCTGGAAACTGCACTCCTGGCTCTGTCCCCACATCAAGGCACCAAGAAATTATCTGAGGGGCTGACTGCTAAGATATTGAAAGAAACTAAAGCAAGAATCTCCTTAGTGCAGTTACTCTTCAAGGGCCATGACAGTAAATACCTAATAAAATCAAGCAGTGGATTAATGCAGCTCCTCGTATTTCTGTGCAAATGAGACTTAGCTATTAAAGAGAAAAAAAGTGGTTCCAGAATACATCTGTTGTTATTTGCGTCCTCAAAGTACAAAAGCTTGGAATCGACTACTATATAAACAATTTTTTAAGGCATCATCCAAATTCAGGTCATATGGAAACCCTAAGCCCATTTTGCTAATAAGACTCTTAGCCTGAACAACGTGGTGAACTTCAGTGACTTTCACAAAAAGGTTCCTCACCTTTCGGATGACCCTCACAATCACCAAACTGAGACTGGATCAACAGTGAGAAATTGAGTTTAACCACTGTAGATAAAGATATCAAATATATATTTCAAATAAACAAGAAAATATAGGGAATAACAAATACCTGTATACCCACTACCTAACTTAAGAAATAAAACATTAAAAATACAATTGAAGGCTTATGGGTTCTTCCCCTCCAATTACCTTTCCCATCCCTACCAGCCCTCTCAAAATGAATAGAACTGTCCTAAATTTGGTATTCATCATTCCCATAAATATTTTTATAATTTAACAATATACGTGTATGTATAAGTCTCCAAACAATACATATTGTGGTTTCTTTTATATTAAAATTTTATAAAAATGGTATAATAATATATGTATCTTTCACTTACATACATTTGCATTTTTGTTCAATTTTGTAGTACATGGTTTATCCATGTTTGTACACATAGATAATTCATTTTAACTACGGTATAGCAGTTAGGTCACACCACAAATTGTCCACTGTCACACTACAAACATACTGAAATTTATTAACTTCTGAATAGTGGTAGGAGTTTCTCCAGACAGTGCTTCTCAACTTTAATGTGCAAATAAATCACTTGAGGATCTTATTACAATGCAGGTTCTGATTCAGCCGGTCTGAGGCTGGGTCAGATATTCTGCATTTCTAACAAGTTCCCGGGATATGCTCTGATCTACACTGTCCAATATCGTAGTCAGTAACCACACGTGGCTATTTAAATTTAATTAAAACTTTAAGAAATTGAAAATGTAGTTCCTTACTACCCACATTTCAAGAGCTCAATAGTTATTGGACAGCACAGAGAACATTTCCATCATCTCAGAAATTTGGACTTTTGGACAGCGCTGCTCTGGGATCTTGCCCAGAGGCCAGCAGCAGCATCACCTGGCAGCTCTCTGGAAATGAAGAATCTTAGGTCCCACCTGCTAAATCCCAATCTCCATTTTAGCAACATCTCCAGGTGATTCGTTTCTCCTTTCAAATTTCAAAAGTACCCCTTCCAGGTTTTTAATACCTAGAAGTGGAATCGTGGGGTTGAAGGGCAAGCACGCCTGCAACTTGACCAGCTGTTGCCAAGTTGCTCTCCATCAGTTTTATCCACTTATAATCCTCACAACAGTCTGGAAGAGAATCCACTACTCCACTCTACATCCTTACCAACACTGGATGTTGGAAGACACCATAATTGTTGTCAATATAATAGTATTGTCTCACGGGGCAGCCTGCGGGGTCTCTGCTCCCGCTCCCCACATAAGAACGCAGGACATGGTGAGGCCGAAAAGGAACACCCACGGAGGGGAACACCCATAGGTAGGGAAGTCATACCACTATACTCTCACTGAAGGCTGGATTCACACGACGTGCCACCTGCTGTCCGCTTTTCTGCCAACTGACCGACTCCCCTCGCTATCTGCAATCCACCGTGCTAACTGCAATCCGCTCTTGCTAGCTCAACCACCATCTTTTTGCTAGCCCCCATTTTCCTGCTAGCGTAGCCACAGCAGTTATATTAGTGGCCAATGGCTCACTGGTTACAGCTGACGGCCAACTAGCCACAGCTGATGGCTATCCAATCACAATTGATGGCCATTTACTACCTGAGCCAGCACCTTTTCACGTGAGGCTGAGAACCTGGAAACTGCTCTCTAAGGCTCTGTCCCCACAGTATGAATGTATTTCTCTAGTGTTTTAGTTTGCCATTCCCTGATTAATAGTGAGATTGAGCATCTCTTCATTTGTTTATTAGCCATTCAGATTTTCTCTGCTGTCATAGCCTGTTCATATTCTTTGCCCACGTTTTCCATCATGTTGTTTATCTTGTTCTTATTAATTTGTAGGAGTTCTTCACTTAGTCTAAGCACTTCTCATGTGTTTATTGTATGTATTGCATTTATCTTCTTCCACTCTATGGCTTCTCTTTTCACTTTGTTTATGGTGTATTAATGATGCACCTAACTTTTTAATATTAACTCAATCAGTATCATCAATCTTTTCCATTCATGTTTTAGTGGCAGGATGATATTCAGACACCACAAAATGAGTGGTTTGAAGCAAGATCTTTCAGTGTAAATACTTCCCCTGCCACATTTTAACTCAGCTAGGATTAAGGATTTTAATGATCCTGTGTTTCACCAACGAAATCTTGTCTCTACAAACAGCCTTAGGGCTTCTATAAGCAATCAGGTCATCTGACAATGGAATAAAATTAAGAGAACCCCCGACACCTCTTCCATTAACAGCCATAAATATTGGCTATACTTTGAAATGGAGCTTCTAGATCAACTAGAGCATTTCCTATAAGGAGAGTGAGAGAGACTTCCCTAATTACAGGTAATTTGATCCATAAATGCTTGTTTTACTTTGTTTTTTTTTCCTTGATACATCAAAATGGGAAAAGTATACCAAGGCAAAAGGAGTTTGCTGTCCCTTACCCATTAAATAATGTAATCCATAAGGATAAATAATAAACAGTAAACAAGTATGATTTATACAATTCAGATTATAATTTTTTAAAACTTCTAAAATATTTATATGGAAAAGTTACTATTAGTATATAAACTAAACTTATAGGGCTATAACGATGAATCAGACCTGAATTTTGCCTTAGGTGGTAAGCATAGTGCTAAACTTTTCATATTCATTATCTCATATTATCCTCTCAAAAACTCAGCAATAATTCACCAAATGTTTATTGAGCACTTACTCTGTGACAGGGACTATTCAAAGCACTGAAGAGTCAGTAATGGAAGAGATAGGAAAAGGTTTCCCCTCTCACAAAAGTTTAGAAAGGAAAGACACACTACAAATACTTTTTTAAAAAGATGATTTCAAATAGCATAAGTGCTGTAAAGAAAATATTACAGGGTGATGGGATTAAAGAGTGCAATCTAAAGACAGAGAGGCTAAGTAACTTACCTAAGTCACACAACTGGAAAATGACAGTGCTCTGACTTTAACCCATGCTTTTTCTACTACATCATCTCTTTACATTTTGGTGTTTACTTACCTCTACATTCCTTGAGCACTGGACATAATATAGCAAAGAAGAGGAGAAAACAGTCCTTCCTGATGTTCCTCAGGTGATTCATTTCTCCTTTCAAGTTTCAAAAGCACTGCTTCCGGGTTTTTAATACCTACCTAGAAGTGGAATTGTGGGGTTGAAGGGCATGCACACCTACAACTTTACCAGCTGTTGCCAAGTAGGGATTTAGATACAGATCAGCAGCATCAGATTCTAAAGCACCAGCTCTGCCTGTCTCCCATCCCTACTACTCAAACTCATAGACTTGCCAGCCTCTGGGCTTCATACCAGTTCAAATTTTTGAGTGCTGGAAAAGAGGCAAGATAATAATGAGGTCAAGCTCACGAGCAGAAGGTATGAAGATCAGTATGACACCATGAAGCTATGCATAACGGGAAAAATTAATTAAGAAGAATCTTTAGAGTCTAAATGTGAAGACTGCATTAACTCAAATTTTGATTGGGATACTGAAGAAAAAGCATGAATATTATACATGGATTTTTATCCTACAAACATTTAGTATTTTCAGATGATTTTATTCCAAAAAAACTATCATTAACTCCGTAGTTCGCTTTATACAACAATAAGAAAATAATTTAATTTAAAAAATAGTTCAGAGAGCTGACCATAAAAAATACACAGATGGCAAACAGAATCTGAAAAGATACTGAGTATCATAAGTCATCAGGAAAATGTAAATTAAATCAAGAATATGATACCACTACACACCAATTATAATGGCCAAAATCCAAAATCTGACATCACCAAATGCTCATGAGGATGTTGAGCAACAGGAACTGTCACTCATTACTGACAGGACTGTAAAATGGTACAGCTACTTTGGAAGACCGTTTGCTCTGTTTTTTACAAAACTAAATAAACATACTCTTAACATTAGATCCAACAATCACACTCCTTGGCATTTACCAAAAAGAGTTGAAAACTTGTGTCCACACTAAAAACTGCACACAGTCTTTTATAGAAAATTTATTTGTAATTGTCAAAATTTGGAATCAACAAAGATGTCCCTCAGTAGGTGAATGGAAAAATCCAGACAATATGATATTATTCAGCACTAAAATGAAACGAGCTATTGAGCCTTGAAAAGATATGGAGGAAATTTAAATGCATATTACTAAGTGAAAGAAGCCAATTTGAAAAAGCCAATTTGAAAATCATACTGTATGATTCCAACTATTAGACATTCTGGAAAAGGCAAAACTATGGGCCGTCAAATAAACTAATTACTGAAAGAACATATAATGTAATTTTCCTTGTTTTTTGTTGTTGTTTTTTTGCTACTCTGGGAAGAAAATTTTTATATATGTAAAAACGAGGCTGACAATTAGGTTCGCGAACTTATCCTAGAAAAACTGCTACATACTTCATTGCTGAATATCACTATGGTCACCTTCGAAGTACTCCCCTTGGGAAGCTATGCACTGATGCCAGTGCCTAGTCCACCCTCCAAAGCAATTTTGGAACTCTTTTTCTGGACTGACCATCAGAGCTGTTATCGTATTACCCTTGATGTCCTGAATGTCATCAAAATGTCTTCCTTTCATATTTCCTTTATCTTCGGGTAAAGAAAGAAGTCATTGGGGCCAGATAAGGTGAGTAGGGAGGGTGGTCCAATACAGTTATTTTTTTACTGGCTAAAAACTCCCTCACAGACAGTGCCATGTGAGCTGGTGCATTGTTGTGACGCAAGAGCATTGAATTGTTGGTGAAAAGTTCAGGTCGTTTTCATCTAATTTATTCACGCAGTCTTTTCAGCATTTCCAAACAGTAAATTTGGTTTTAACTGTTTGTACAGTTGGTATAAATTCATAATGAATAATCCCTCTGATATCAAAAACAGTTAGCAACACTGCTTTGACTCTTGATTTGGACTGATGGAATTTTTTTGGTCATGGAGAATTGGGTAACTTCCGTTGTGCACTTTGATGCTTTGTTTCAGGGTCTTATTGGTACATCCATGTTTCATCAGCAGTAATAATATGGTCCAAAACATAGTCTTGCCTCTCCAAAAGATTTTGGCAAACTTCGATTCTTCATTGCTTTTGTTCATTGGTGAGCTCCTTTGGAACCATTTTTGCACACACCTTTCTCTTGTCAAGATTTTCAGTTAAGATTTTCCTAACCGTTTCTCTATCGATGTTTACTTGGTCTGCTATGCTTCTCACAGTCAGGTGACAATTTTGACGCGCAAGTCGATGAATTTTTGGAATGTTTTTATCAGTTCTTCTTGATATTGGCTGCCCTGACTCTCTTCATCAGTGACACGTTCTCTGCCCTCAGAAAAATGTTTAATCCATTTGTACACTGCTGTTTTCTTCATGGCATTATCCCCATAAACTTGGACTAATATGTCACTGATTTCACTTCCACTCTTGCCAAATATAACAAGAAATGTAACGTTTGTTTGTTGCTCTAATTCAAGCTCAGACATTCTTGCAATGGCACACAAAAACATGCAACAACGATTGCCACTCAGCAAGACACCACCGCACATCGACACGAACACAGCTGTGAGACACTGACATACAAACGTTATGAAACACATACACACACACACACACACACACACACACAGTGCCAAAAAAATGTATAAACATTTTAAGAAAGGAAAAAACTATTAAAATTGTAATACTCAATACATACCAATAATGAAAGATGAATACAAGTCACATTTGACTTCTGCAATTACAAGAAGTACTCAAGGTGGTTACCATCAGTGTAATTTTAATACAGTTTTTTCCTTTCTTAAAATGTGTATACATTTTTTTGGCACGCTCTGTATGTGTGTGTACACACACACACACACACACACACACACCATGTTTCCCCAAAAATAAGACCTAGCCGGAGCATCAGCTCGAATGCATCTTTTGGAGAAAAAATTAATATAAGACCTGGTATTGTATTATATTATATTATATTATATTATATTATATTATATTATATTATATTAAAATAAGACTGGGTCTTATTTTAATATAATAAAGATGCATTAGAGCTGATGGTCCAGCTAGGTCTTATTTTCAGGGAATCATAGTATACATATATATATAAAATCATCACATTGTATACTTGTAAACAACTCACATTGTTCAACTTAAATTATTTTTGTCAATCAATAAAGTTAGAAAATATATTGAAAAAAATTTCAATCACTAAAAAAGAAAATCTGTTTCATATTGTTAAATCTAATTTTTCCTATCTTTGTACTTTACCCAAATACACTTCTATTTAACCTTTATAATTACAAAACAAACAGCAGTCAGCATATAAATGAATGCCATGCTACTAAAACATACTCTGGTTTGAGAGCAAATTCAATATAAGTCCTTATCAATATCTTTTATACAGTTGTGTTTTCCAGTCAAATATATCCATGTATCATATGATATTGACTTATGCAAAGATTCTTCAGTGGCAAATTACCTATAAAGAGAGGACACAATTTAAAATACTTTTTAGCAAGACAATTACAGGAATATTTTTAGGTATCTGGACCAGCAATATGTCCTGGGAACTTGTTAGAAATGCACATTTCCAGACCCCAGCCAGAGTTACTGAATCAGAAATTAAGGGGATAAGGACCAATGATTATGTTTTAACAAGTCCTCCAAGTGATCTGATGCATTCTGAAGTTTTGAAAAATCAGAGGTCTAAACCCTAGTCAATATGGTTGCATGCTTTAGATACTCCTAGCTGAAGCTTCATAATAGCTGAGTATTTGCACCAGCAGATGATAGCAAACCCAAAAATCCTGATCCCTGCCATGTGATTACAGGGGGAAGTTCCCCACTACACCACCAATTACCAAAGGCCCATAAAGTTTAGAGGGGAGGGAGTCTTAGAGCCTCAAGTTACAGTCAGACAGCTAGCTGAAGGCCCTAAATTTTACTCCCTATGAGGAATCCCTAACCAGGATGAATACGGGGCAATCAGAGTAAGGAACTCCTTTGCCCCATGCCTCCACCATGAAACTGAACAATGTTCACCAGTGTGAGTGGTAACCAGGGGCTTGCAGGAGAGGCTTGACTTAGAGGATCCTTCCGATATTTAAACTCCCTTTTAAGAGAAAAATCAAAATTACTTAGGGATGTACTGCTTAAAAATGTTACTTTAGTGCTCACTTAATATATATACTTGAAAAAAAAAAGGTTACTTTAAGGTCTCTCAAGTCCCTAAACGATCTGAAGTTGCCAGTCAGCATGATGGAGTAGAAACTACCATGTTTTCCATACATAAACCAGTTAATACCAATGTTTGGGGACAACAAAATTATAAAAATATGCATTATCCTCAATTTTAATACAGTATATATGCACTTCCATACTCAGTGCAAAACTTATTAACTTTTTTAAATAAAAGAGGAATTTAGAAAACAATTGTTTCCAGCAGCACAAGCTTTATGCACTTAAACCTAATCAGTATTTTCTGCTTCATTAAAATGCGAATTTAGGGGGTTATGATTAAATTAGTTTTAAATGCCATGGAGAGAATTAATATTTAGGTGCCATAAAAATTTAGTAATGATAATATGTCATATGATTCTACAACAGTCCAGAGTCTGTAGAAACACTATGTAATGAAACCATTCTTTTTCAAATTGACCATAACACAACAGGCCAAAAATGTACAATTTAGGTATCTGCAATTAGTAGCAAAAGGCATGATTGCATATTTCATGCTCTGTGAATAAATGTACTGACTCTAAATTTAAACTGTGAAGAGTTGTGGCAAACAACGATGAACGTTAAAGAACGATTCCATTGCTATGCCTTCTCTCTAGAAATCAAAGTTTCTCATTTCTCTTCCTACTGTCAGGAGACTTTTGAGTCTGTTTGCTCCTGGTGTCAAGGGGTCATTAATAACTCTAGCTTCTAAGAGATCCACAGCAAATCCAGGGGAGGCGTCACCCAAAATAGTGATTGAAGTTTTCCAAAAATGAATCAGTATTTTCATTCTACTTAAGAAAATATTTATTTTGATAAGGAAAATGAAAAGAAACTATCTTTCTGTGCAACTATATTACTTTATTTTCTACATATCTATTCTTCTTAAGTTAAAGCCAACGAAGTAATATATAAAAAGATGAATTAGGGCTGGCCCGGTGGCTCAGGCGGTTGGAGCTCCGTGCTCCTAACTCCTAAGGCTACCAGTTCGATTCCCATATGGGCCAGTGGGCTCTCAACCACAAGGTTGCTGGTTCGATCCCTCAAGTCCCGCAAGGGATGGTGGGCTGCGCCCCTTGCAACTAGTAACGGCAACTGAACCTGGAGCTGAGCTGCGCCCTCCACAACTAAGATTGAAAAGACAACAACTTGACTTGGAAACAAATCCTGGAAGTACACACTGTTCCCCCCCGCCCCAAAAAAAGACAGCTTTGATTTAAAAAAAGAAAAACGGATGAATTAAAGAACTGACTTTTTCATTGGTTATAACAATTTATGTGAAATTTTCTTGTAAGTGTTAAAATTTTTTTTTAAGTATTATGACATAGACTAAAAGGCAAAGCAATTTTATCCAACAGACAAAATAGTTATAATGCTGAAGACATAAGTTTGCTTTGAAAAAAAAGACTTTTTTTTTAACTTTCTAACCTAAACCTTTATTTTCCTAGGCCTTTCAGAGAGAAGGGAGTGGGGAGGGAAGAGAGAGAGAGAGAGAGAGAGAGAGAGAGAGAGAGAGAGAGAGAACTAACCAATTTTTAAATCAGACAATTCTATGATATAAAGCAAGGCTGTAGTAACTATATTCAAGCAATCTTTTTTTAAAGGTCAGAATCACCTAGTATCACCTTGGCCTTAAAAGTATCATTACTATAACAACCATAGAATGTTTATTTTCAATAAATGTAATTTTTTTGGTAAATCTTCGAAGGATAAAACATTGCAAAATGTATTCTAAGTCACCTAATGAGTCCACTACTAAATAGGTTGACAGCTATCAGCAAGTGAAAAGCCAGGTAACATCCCTCCAAAATGATGGCTTCGCGTGCGAATAGTTAATCTAAAACCCACCTCTCTTCTAGCAGAAATAAAATAGTTGAACCAGTCCTTTATTCCTAGTTTTTGACTGTAAAGCCATACATACCATTTGCATTAACTGCAGGCTTAGTCTTCAGTTCTCTGTAGTGTGGTGTGTAAGGGGTAGAGTGCAGAAATGAAGTGGAGAAATGGGATTGCTGGATTAAATAGTTCCATTTTTAATTTTTTGAGGAACTTTAGCAATGGTTGTACCAATTTACATTTTCACCAGTGGTGCACTCTAATTTTCATATGTAGTTATATTTATAAGAGATATAAGTACTGGGGATGTAATATACAATATGATGACTATAGTTTTTTTGTTAATGCAGTTACTTTAAACACGACCCCTCTTTTTCCTTTATCATTTAACAATCTGTATTTTGCTTTATTAAATTTTCCTTATGTCATCTCATTCATATATGCTACTTTCCTCCTGAATTCCCCCCAGCTTGCCTCATATATCTAATCTCCTTTTTATGATGGAAAACAAGGTAATTTACTTTTTTCTTAAAACCCTATCTTTTCTACCATCAAGATATCTCTGGTTTCTCTAGCACACTGTATTAAATTCTCTTTTGGTGCTTTTAATATCAAAGACATATTTTCTTTTTCATGAAATGACATCTTGAATAATCCATTTTCTTTCAACCTTGCAACACATTTCCCTCTTGGGAGTGACTGCCTGTCATCTTTAAAGCAACCAGACCATTCAAACGTTGTTTACTATGGTATATCCAAGTCTTTGAACTAAACTTTGTTTTTCAGTAAAAGGCAAAAGATTTATGTGATCTGAAGAAAAAACAGAGTATTTAAATATTTAAAAATTATTTAAAAAAATAAAATAAATCCTGTTTTTCATTTTATGTACTGGAAAGTGACTGATTTCTATGCTTTCACTGAAACAAGGATAGGTGTGCATTTCAATATGCATTATTGGATTTCTAAAGTCTGTATTTTATAAAAAACAGTTAAATTTCTTTGGAACACTAAAACCACGAGTGACCAGGTGTTTTTTGAAGAAAAATAAACTTCTGATTGCTATCTTAGATTTGGGGGTCATTGTATTTTAGGCTCTTAAATGGCTTCCCTTAGCATATGGGCTCAAAATATTAGTTTTCCTATGAGTTACAAATATTTTATTATAAATTTATAAATGTTGAATACATAATTATATTAGTCATGCCCATTAAATGACTCTCAGTAAGAACTTTCTATATACAAAGTACCATTGAAGGTTCCAGAATTGTATTTCCAGGTAAATGACACTTCATTTGTAAAATGTTCATCTTCTGAACCTGATGATGTGACTATTTGCCCTCTCACGTCCCAGAACAAGAAGAGTAATGCTATCCTCCATCTACAAAGAAAATGTGGCAAACAACTTTGAAGATTTTTTTTTTCAGAAGTGCTGGTAGGTCTTTTTTGATTTGTATATTCCTGAGTTGTTCAGTATGGTAGCCATTATAAAAATGTGGCTATTGAGCACTTACAATTAGTCTACTCTAAATAAAAATGTGCTGTTAATGTAAAATACACATTGATTTCAAAGAAACAGCGTAAAAAAAGTAAATAGTACTGATTATGTGTTGAAATTATAATATTTTGGATATACTAGCTTAAATAATAAATTACTTTTTATTATTTTTTCAAGTACAGTTGACATTCAATGTTATATTAGTTTCAGGTGTACAACATAGTGATTAGACATTTATATAACTTATGAGGAGGTCACCCTGATAAATCAAGTACCCATCTGACACAATACAGTTATTACAATATTATTGACTATATTCCTTATGCTATACTTCATATCCCCATGACTATTTTGTAACTACCAATTTAGACTTCTTAATCCCTTCCCCTTTTTCACCCATCCCCCAACCTCATCCCATCTGGCAACCCTCAAAATGTTCTCTGTATCTACAAGTATGAGTTTGTTTCTATTTTGTTAGTTTATTTTGTTCTTTAGATTCCACATATAAGTGAAATCATAGGGAATTTGTCTTTCTTTGTTTGACTTACTCCACTCAGCATAATACCCTCTTAGGTCTATCCATGTTGTTGCAGATGGCAAGATTTCATTCTTTTTTTATGGCTGAGTATTTTTCCATTGTATATATGCACCACCTCTTCTTTATCCATTCATCCATTGATGCACACCCAGGCTGCCTCCACATCTTGGCCATTGTAAATAATGCTGCACTAAACATATGGACGCACACAGCCCCTAGAAGTAGTGTTTTGTGTTTCCTCAGATAAATACCAAGAAGTAAGGTTACTGGGTTTTTCTTTGTCTTGTTATAGCCTTTGTTTTAAAGCCTATTTTGTCTGGTATACGTATTGCTACCCCAGCTTTTTTTTTTTTTTTTAAGTGTCCATGTTCGTGAAATAACCTTTTCCATCCCTTTCATTTCAGCCTGTGTGTGTCTTTTGATTTGAAGTGAGTCTCTTGTAGGTAGCATATGTAAGGGTCTTGTTTTCTTACCCATTCAGCAATCCTATCTTTTGATTGGAGCATTTAATCCATTTACATTTAAAGTAATTGTTAATAGGTATGTAGCTATTGCCATTTTATTATTCATATTTTTTATCTTTTTCTTTCTTCTTCTTAAACAAGTCCCTTTAACATTTCTTGTAATGGTTTGGTGTTGATGAACTCCTTTAGCTTTTTCTTGTCTGGGAAGCTCTTTATCTGTCCTTTGATTCTAATTTTAGTATATGTGCTGCTGAAGCGAGCACTGTCCTTTGATTCTAAATGATAGTTTTGCTGGACAGAGTTATTTTGGTTGCAGGTCTTTGCTTTTCATCACTTTGAATATTTTGTGCCAATCCCTCTGGCCTGCAAAAGTTTCTGTTGAGAAATCATATGACAGTCTTATGGGGGCTCCCTTGCTGCTTTTCTCTTGCTGCTGTTAAGATTCTTTCTTTAACTTTTGGCAATTTAATTATGATGTTTCTTGGTGTGGGCCTCTTTGGGTTCATCTAGTTTGGGATTCTCTGTGCTCCCTGGGCTTGTATGTCTATTTCCTTCACTAGGTTAGGGAGGTTTTCGTCATTATTTCTTCAAATAGGTTTTCAATTCCTTGCTGTCTTTCTTCTCCTTCTGGTACCCCTACGATGCAAATTTTGGTACACTTGATGTTGCCCAGAGGCTTTTTAAACAACCCTTTTTTTTTTAAAATTATGTATGTGTCTCCCATCATATTTCTATTGAACAGCACTGATCTAGTCTCTCTTCTGGATCCTAAATGCAAACAATTGTATGTATGAAACATATGACTTAAGTTCGGAGTATCACATGTTACCATGATGCAGGACAAAATTAATAGGCCAACAAAAGGACTAAATATGTGATGTCAAAATCTATAACTGTAGTCTACTTATGTTAAATCACTCACATTGTTCAAATATTCAGAATCATTTCATTCCCTGATAGTTCTGAACAGAAACTGATTGCATTAAGAGGAAAGACAGCACATGAAGTGATTAAGATGAAAGTGGAGCATTTTCTTCGAGTGTAAATAAAATTGTTAGGTGTAGGTGGGAATCATTAAGCTAAGTTGGCTATAAATTAGAAATCAAGGCACATCAAAAGATTAGTTAGGGGGAAATGCTGGAACATCTCATAAGAAACTTTGAAATTCATGTACTCGAAACTTGAATTTGATATGAAAGACTACCGTAGGCTTTAAAATTGCTGAGGCAAAGGATCACATTTCTTTAGGTGGCCACTGAATTATGCAATTGATTCAGATGGGAAAGAAGCAGACAGGAAAGCTATCTAGAAGGACAATAACTATGGTAGTGAAAAAAGGGCAGACCCAATGATGCTAGTCATTTGCTGTTTTTTTTCCCTATTTGTATCCACTGAATCTCAGGAGTACTTGCATAGCTTGGTAGTCAGTATTTTTGACTCTACTGAACTTTATGAACACATTTCTGAGACAATACAGTTTGTTTCGTTTTGCTTTGTTTTCAATTCTATTACCATTCTCAGAATGTTATTTATCTAACCTTAAGCCTCCTTGGGTTAATATTTTACTCTTCTCATAATATATGATGTTTTCTAAGTTTAATGAGACTTAAGCATGTTTCTACAAGTCTGTGAGGGGAATAAAGGTACACATCTTAACTCCATCATTATGGGGACATGATTTGAGTTATACTTTTTCTTCTAATAGGTACTGTACTTAACTGGATAAGTGGCATTTTTAGATAAACAGTTTTTCTCCATGCTCTGTTAGGTACCATGTAAGAATTTTGATCCATCAGAGTTGCCCTACTACCTTACTCAGAGATAATCCTCTCTTACTCAGAGATAAGCTCTCTCAGCTCCAAAAGTGAGGCAAGACTATACAAGACCATTATGAGTTCAGTGCTTACTGAAGTTTCTACTACCATGTGTCAAGCACTGTGTGCACACCTTCAAATATCCCCATAATCATCCTGTGAATCTAGTCATCTGATTTGTCAACTGGAACTTCATCCTCTCTTTGAGAAAGGCTCCTGTGAGAAATTTCATTGCCCTTAATCCTGTGCACTTGCATTCTCATGGTCAACTGTTGCTTCTACTTCTGCTGAACTCTCGAACAAATCTCACCTTTTGTAGATGTTTGCTTCTCTATTCTGTATAGAGCTTCATGCCTTGATTTTCACCAAACCACACAGACAATACAGTGCTGGGAACTGTTCTGTTGCCAAAAGGCCAACAACTAAATATTGTAAATTAGGTATCTTTGGACTTTAAAGTTCTTGGCTACTATACCACCAGGGAATTTTTCTATCTTTCTCCATAGTATCCAGCCTCTTATCTATGTTGTTTGGCCTTTTTGCTAATTCCATCCTCCCTCATCTTTCTTCCTGTCATTCCTCCTCCCATAACTATGTTCGCTTCTTTCTGCATAACTGTTTAGTTCTCTCTTTGTATCGCAGTCTCCTCTAGACCTCACTCTCAAGGTCTTACTGTCAAGATTCACTGAAGTTTATCAAGGCATTTTTCTAAATGAAGACAGCTCTGTAAGTGTGGCTAATAATAATTTTTAAAATAAGGCAACTAAGCCTCAAAGGAGATAATTTTCACAGCTCACATATCTTGACAATGTCATTTTACTCTAAATGCCTTTGTCTTTTTAAAACACAATGCTGTTTTTTATTAATTTTAACAAACCATATTTTTAGAGAAGTTTTAGGCAAATAGCAAAATTGAACAGAAAAGTGCAGAGAGTTCCCATGTACCACTTTATCCCTCCCAAACAAAACCTCTCCCACTATTGAAACCAAGCACCACAGTAGTACATTTATTACAACTGATGAACAAACCTACACTGACACATCATAAGCACTCAAGTCCATAGTTTAATTAGGATTCACTCTTGGTTTTGTATATTCTATGGGTTTTGACAAGTATATAATGACAAGCACCCATCATTGTAGTATCATACAGAATAGTTCAACTGCCTTAAAATTCCTCTGTGCTCTGCCTGTTAATTCCCCCAACCCCAAGCAACCACTGATCTTTTTACGGTTTCCATAGCTTTGCCTTTCCCGAAGTGTCATATAGTTGGAATCAGACAGTATATAACCCTTTCAGACTGGCTTCTTTCACTTAATAATATGCATGTACTTTCATGGCTTAATATCTCATTTCTTTTTAGTGCTAAATATTCCATTTTCTGGATATAACACAGCTTATTTATTCACTCACATACTAAAGGACAACTTGATTGCTTCTAAGTTTTGGCAATTATGGATAAAGCTGGTATAAACATCCATGTGCAGGTTTTTGTGCAGACATACATTTTCAGCTCCTTTGGGCAAATACAAGGAGTGCAATTGCTGGATCATATGGTAAGAGTATGTTTAGTTTTGTAAGAAACTGTCAAACTGTCTTCCAAAGTGGCTGTACTGTTTTGCATGCCATCAGCAATGTATAAGAGTTCCTTTTGCTCCATATTCTCATCAGCATTTGGTGTTGTCAGAGTTTTGGATTTGGGCCATTGTAATAGGTGTATAGTGGTCTCTCATGGTTTAATTTGCAATTCCCTCCGGACCTATGATGTTGAACATGTTTTCATACGATTACTTGCTATTTGTATAGCTTCTTTGGTGAAGTGTTTGTTCAGACAATGCTGGTTTTTTAAATAAGACATTTATAGCATCCATCCTTTTGTACTGTCATTGACACTGCTTTTAAAATTAAAAAGAAGCTACTCCAGTTCTCTCATTTTACAAATAAAATTGAGTCAGTTGAGGTAAAAACTGAATCCATGAAAGTAGTAGCTACAAATTCAAAAAAAGAAGAAGCAGGCCAAGGACTGAGTCAGTGAGAGGAAAGGGGAAGTCAGTGAAACATGCAGTAAAGAAGTGACCAGAGAGAAGGAGTGACCAGAGAGAATCGAATGTTTTAAGAGTCAAGAAAGGCTAGAGGTAATCAGATGTTTTGTTTGTTCATTTGCTTTGAGAAAGAGGTTTGCCAGCAGCAATAGGCCTGTATGAAGTACAAATAATCATTGATCACTGGGAGGCAGCATGGTACAGTGAAAGAGAATTAGACTGACGCTGCCCAGTAACCTGGGGCACGTAACTTTAAAAACGTTCTGGTTTGTTCTAATTTGTTCATCTGTAAAATGAGACTTTCTTCTAGCTTCCAAATTCTGTGTTTTCTTTCCCACAATATTTTTGTTTTACTTCATCAAACTTTTAGATATCATCTTTTTTCTCCGATAATTTTAATAATTTATTTAGCATCTACCTCACTGTGCTGTTAGACCTCTAATAATTGATCATTTAACCAAGATGTTACAATAATTCTTTTAAAATAGCTAATAAAGTATTTGTGAGAAGAGAAACAATTTATGTAAGTAACCCTCTCTTATTTGTAAGAATTTCACCAACATGTCACGGTTTAAATTTGCCCATTTCCTCTGCATAAACTCAATAAATTGAATAAAATTTCCTCCCTAAGTCATGTATATATTTGCAATGTCCTATTAAGTAGGCTAGTACTTGAATTTGAAATTAAATAACTTTTTAAATTTAATTTTATTTCTTTATTAGTTTCAGGTATACAGAGCAATGTAATATTAGACATTAAAATCCCTCATAAAGTGATAACCCATTCCCCCTATCTGCTACCCCTCTGACATCTTCTATAGTTGTTACAATATCATTGACTATCTTCGCTATGTTGTACTCAACATCCTGTTATTTTGAATTGCAATTATTTTGAATTGCAAAAACTGCAATTACTTTTGCACCAACCCGATACATATATATTTAGTTATAGTTGACATTCAATATTATTCTCTTTCAGCTTCAGGTGTATAGCACATTGGTCAGGCATCTACACAGTATATGACGTGATCCCCCTGATAAGTCCAGTGCCCATCTGGCACCTTACATGATCTTTACAACATTGTTGATTATATTCCCCATACTGTATTAACTACCAATTTGTATTTAATACCTTCACCTTTTTCACCCTGCCCCCAGCCTCATTCCCATCTATCACCCTGATAGTTCAGGCACCATCCCTAGTTATTACAATATCATTGACTATATTCTTTATGCTATACTCTACATCCCCATGACTACTATATAACAACCAATTTGCACTTCTTAATCCCTTCCCTTTTCACCCATCCTTAATCCCCTCCCATCTTAATGAAGTCCCTATAAGATTCCTTCAAATACTGGGTTAGTGGTGATGAACTCCTTCAGCTTTTTCTTGTCTGGGAAGCTCCTTATCTGTCCTTCAATTCTAAATGGTAGCTTTCCTGGGTGGGGTAATCTTGGTTGTAGGTCGTTGCTTTTCATCACTTGGAATATTTCCTGCCAATCCCTTCTGGCCTGCAAAGTTCCTGTTGAGAAATCAGATGACAGTCTTATGGGGGCTCCCTTGTAGATAACTAACTACTTTTCTCTTGCTGCTATTAAGATTTTCTCTTTGTCTTTAACCTTTGGCATTTTAATTATGATGTGTCTTGGTGTGGGCCTCTTTGGGTTCATCTTGTTTGGGACTCTCTGTGCTTCCTGAGTTTGTATATCTATTTCCTTCACCAAGTTAGGAAGTTTTCTGTCATTATTTCTTCAAATACATTTTCAGTTCCTTGCTGTGTCTCTTCTCCTTCTGGTAACCCTACAATGTAAATGTTGCTACACTTGATATTGTCCCAGAGGTCCCTGGAACTCTCCTCAATTTTTTTGGATTCTTTTTTCTTTTTGCTATTCTGGTTGGGTGTTTTCTGCTACCTCATCTTCTACATTGCTGGTTGGATCCTCTGCTTCATCTAATCTACTGTTAATTCCCTGTAATATATTCTTCATTTTCGTTATTGTATCCTTTATTTCTAACTGGTTCTTTTTCATGTTTTCCATCTCCATTTTTATGCTTCCTATCTCCCTGTTGAAGATCTCCCTGAGATCATTGAGCATCCTTAAAACCAGTGTTTGGAACTCTGTGTCTGGTAGATTGCTTATCTCCATTTCATTTAGTTCTTTTTCTGGAACTTTGTTCTATTCTTTTATTTGGGACATGTTCTTTGTCTCCCCATTTTGGCTGCCTCCTTGTGTTTGTTTCTATGAATTAAGTAGGGCTGCTACGTCTTCAGGTCTTAGTAGAATGGCCTTATATAGTAGGTGTGCTGTGGGGTTCAGTGGCACAGTCTTTCTAGTCACCTGAACCACGCACTCCAGGTGTGTCCCTTGTGTGGGTTGTGTGTGCCCTCCTCTTACAGTCAAGCCTTGATTAATAATTGCACATCAATGGGAGGGACTGACCCTTGGGCTCACTGGTTGTGAGGACTGGCCTTGACTACAGTGGAAGAGTTGTTGTGCAGGGGCTGACCCCAGAGCAGAATCTGCCTCAGCAGGACTCTGGTGTCTGCCTAATCCATCATTTGGGTATGTGAAATTAAATAATTTTTGAATGTTAAAATATCTATTGTCAAAACTATCTGTACTCCACTGTTTTCAAAGGGAATTAATATCAAGAAGCAGCAGTCTTTGTGGACATAAGAGTTTAACAGCTTAAATTTATAAACAAGCTGTCAAAAATTTTTACTCTCATGGATACAAATTGTGTAAATCCGTTAAGATATAATTACAGTGAATAATTGTGACTATTACTATAGTAGTTTCATTTACAAAATATTACTTCTACCCTAATTAATAGAGACATCCAGTGTTTTGCCTAATTAAAATGTAAGTCATTACATTATGCCACCAAAACATGTGAAAACCAATAATAATAAACCAGATAATGTCAAAGAAAACCAGTGATGTGAAATGGATTAGGGAGAAAATGAGTAAAGAGAAAAAAGATTTAAACCTAAAGCTTACCTGGAAAATTGAAGTGTCCAAGAGGTCAGTAAAGTATGTACTCAGAGTCAGGTGGTTTCCAATCCAGCAGCAAAATACAGGACAGCCCAGCCTAATATGAAGATGATACAGTAAGGAGGCAGTCTCACATTTATTTTCCCTCTGAGAATAGAGATGGACTGGAGAATATTTTTTCTGGACTAATTTATAAGTTTCAAGGCATAATCATTAGATTAGAATTCTGTGTAAGGTGGCCAGGGGAAACAAGTAAATACACTTGATTGGCAGAAGTCACCATGGACACAACACACCTTATGCCCACTATCCTGTTCTACCTGTACCATTTAAGGTACCAGAAGATAAACATCTGCAACCTGTAACAAAGCAAAAAACAAACCTGGAAATAATGAGGAAATACAAGAAGGAGAGCTATTTCGAGTGTCTGGGGTATTTGTGAGATAAGGCAGTTTCTTATCTCCCTTCATTTCTGGAAAGCCTGAATCCAATTACTTTTTCAAACAACAACAACAAGCTCACTTCAAACAATATTAACAAATATCTCTTTCTTTTTTCTAGTCACACACTCATTTCTTAACCCTCTGTCATCCAGTTTCCAGTGAAACAATATTTTGAGTCACTAATAATCTTCTAAATATTTTATAGTTCCACAACATTGTGTTATCTTAATCTCCCCCCAACCTCCTTGAGCCTTCTTTTCTACCACTGATTTCTTCATTTACTAATATATTTTCCATATGTAAATCACTACAAAGTATTACAACAAAGTCTAATGCAATTCAGTATTTCTAGCTTCTTTTTTAACAAGTCCAGGACCTTAAGATTCTTTAGCCAACTGTAATGAATGAATGTCTTTCCGTCTCCTTTGTTAAAATTGTTGAGAGGTCTTTTAGTTTCAGTTTTTGCTTAACCCTTCCCACACAAATAAGAAATCATTTCAAATTAATTAAGTTAAATTTCTGGACACATGTTATCAACTTCTGCAATTACTGTTGTTTCTTCTATACCATGTCTTCCTATTGGGCTTACTAATATTACAGAGGCATATTCTATAATATTTCAGTGAGAGTCTCTAGGTAGCAAACTCCCTTAAGTCTTTGTATGTCTGAAAATATCTCCATTTTCCTCTCATTCTTAACGGACAGTTTAATACCTCCTTCTAGGTTAATTCATTTTTCTCCCTCAGCATTCAGAATGTAGTGTTCCATTCTCTCTCTCTCCCCCCCCCACACTCTTTCTCCTTTTTTTTTTTTTTTATGTTTAAAATTGTCTAGTATAAGCTGGGTCCTATTATAGGACAGCAGCCCAAAAGAAATCCATCAAAACATGAAAATAGTACATCTGGGACACCGAGCAGGATGAGAGGGCATAAGCAACCTGCATGAGCAGGTAATCCAGACTTCCATGCCACCCACCAAGATTGCACCAGAACACCATTCTCAGCTCACACCAATGGTTATACAGGGGTCTTGTATGAACAGCTAAAGGACAAGGAAAAAGCCTGAGCTTTTATGGATAGATTCATGGGTGGGCTGGCTCCATAAGCAGGTACCAGTCGGAAATGGAAAGCAGCCGCATGACAGCATCACTCAAGGTATCCTTCAATGACCATGAAGAGCAGAATTTTTCCAAAGGTGAAGCTTTGAGCTATGCACCTAATGATCCACTTTGTGTGAGGCTCTATAAATTCTTTCAGACTGAAAGCTATGCAAGACAGATTTGAATTCTCCTTCTCTATTATACACCATTTTCAGTCAATATTCTTAATTTTAAGATAACATAAAAATCAGTCAAGCTACTAATGCAAAAAAAGGGAGAGGAGCTTTTATGATAAGGATACAGAAATATTTTAGAGAATTCCAGGGCAGGAATGGAAACACACCAAAGAAAATTCCAGAAACAGAGTTTGGAATTGCATCTGGACTCTTCCTCTATTTCATCTTTTTTCCTCTGAACGTATGATTTCCTCTCTTCTCTCTCATTTTCCCTCCTTCTCTCTAAAGCCAGAGAAAACAAAGCTGAAGAAAATCAGACTATCTTTGGAAAAATTTAAAAGCAATCCCACTCTGCCCCACCTGGCCTCTCAGGAAACTCTTCTGAGGAGGACTCCCAGGCGCGGGACCGACGAGGAGGGTGGACGTGGAAAGGCAGAGCTCACTGTAAGGGATGCCGCAGAGAAAGCTTACCAGGATTTTTGAGGCTGTGAGGTAAAGCCGTTAACAACTATAACGACCCGCTCACCCAGCACTTTGCAAAGTTGCTGTGGCAAAACTCCCCTCAAAGTGTAGCTTGCTCTCCACAAGCTCCGGAACTTCCAAACCTTTCCCGGCATCCTTTGCGCCGGGCACAAAAAAGCCCCGGGGCGCGCGGGCCCCTTCAGCCGCCGTCGGCTCCGAGTTGCTGTGGAAACCCAGCTGCCATCATTATGTCGTTGCAACAGGCCCCTCAGTCTCGCGTGTTCGTGGAACTGGTTCCTTGGGTTGACCGGGGCCGGGAGAACAGTCTCGTCTCGGGGGGCAATACGCTGCCCGACTTCCGCCGTCCCCTCCCCTCAGCACAGGCCCAAAATGCAACCCGGGAGGTGCACGTAAGTGGCACCGCAGAGGTGTCTGTGAGCCCCGACAGGGCGCAGGTAACGGTGCGCATCAACAGCACCAAGGAGGCGGCGGCCGAGGTCAAGAAGAGCGTTTGCCGTCGCCTGGACTACATCACGCAGAGCCTTCAGCTGCAGGGTCTGCAGGTGAGAGCCCTGCGGGGGAGGAGCCTCGAGCCGGACCGCCGAGGTTCCGGGCCGGAGGCCCCTGGAGCAGCGTGGAGGCGTGGGACACCTTTGTCTCATCGGTATTACAGGCACCATTACCTGCCTGCCAGAGTGAATCTTTACGATGAAAGTAATTAATTGGTCGCAGTGACTTGTAAAATAAAATACAAATTGAGTTGGGTATTATATGGTAATATTTGCTGCAATAATTTTATTTTTAACCTTGAAATGATAAACTTAAATTTTAACCATTACATGTAAATGCTTGTCTAAGTAGTGTGCTAGACACTAATCGTGTTGTTTTTCTGCGCCATGGAATTGGTGAGTGAAAAGCATGGCCTCCTTCCTCTCAACCATGTAAATCTTTGCATGGAGTGGTTCCTCAGTATTTTTTGCAGTTATGGTGGGTGGGGTGGAGGGGGGAATCATATCCATTTTCTTTTTATAAAGACTCTTAAATTTTTTCTCTATTTTTTAAATTTTACATTAAAAAGAAATTAAGCCAGTATATTGTAGATGCCACATATGTTAAATACTGCTACTTACCAGAAATGTACGTGAAACAAATCACTAAATAAATCTTACCTTAAGTCTACTTCTAAGGAAAGAAGAAAAAAATGAACAAGCCTTATTTAATCCGTACAACATCCCTATTAGGCAGGTTTTAATATCCCCATTTTCCAAATTTAAAGACGTTAATAATGATCTGAACTTCAGCCAGGGTGGTATTTGAACTCCTGCATTCCTGAAACCAAACTCTAGGTTGCTTCCAATTATGCCAAGCTTCAGATAATTAGAGTGAAAGAAAATTAGAAACCACAGAATGGGTCATCTATCTCAATTCCTTCATTTTACGGAGTAGGACTCTAAAGGTCAGTGTTGTGATTTATCCAGGATAACACTGAGTTTTAAAAGTGCTTCCAGTTTGTTAGAAATGACACAGCAAATGACAAAAGCAAATCTTTATTATTTTAAGGAGAAAATATATTTGTACTGCATTTACAAATAGAGTTATTTAAAAAGGCATTTGGAAAAGATGTCTCTAAATGATTTTACTGTATAGAAGATTTCAAATGCTAATTAGAATAATAATGAATAAAGTGAGTTTGCTATGTTTAATTTGCAGAAAAATATTTCCTCAAAAAAAAAATACTGCTAGTCTTGTTTGAATATTAACAGTTCTTAAGTTATTTACATAAAATGTATTCTATGTTCACATGGCTGTAATGTCTGATATGTAAAACAAAATAAATTACTATGTCCAGGTTACAGTTAAGATTACATTAAAATTCAGTGTTCCAGTCAAGACATACAGAGGTCAGTGATCTTCCAGTTATCTCTGCTAATACAGGAAAGCAATCGTGTAGATAATCTGTTCAGCAGATAATGAAAAAAATCATTTATATTACTTTGCAAGAAGAATTATAATGGGTCTTCACAAAATATTCATTTTAAACTTTGGAATCTTGATTTAGAAACATCATCACTCTCCTGCTTAACAGGCTCATGTTCCAAACTCTTTTGCTTTAAAGATGGAACCAAACACTTCATTTCGTCTTTCTCGCCTGGTTGACTTACTCCTATTTTTTCCTTTTAAAAACCAGCCCAAGTTCACCTCCGGGGCATTCCTTTCCTAACCTAACACTAGTCCCTGTCATGCCACACGCCACTCCCCACTTGTAATAAAACTTAATCACTCTGTATTATAGTTGTTGTTTTACTTGTCTTTCCTCCATATTCTAAACCTCTCCAGAGCAGAGACCTTTTTATCTCATTTGCCTTGCATTCATGGCTTATGCTTCATACATGTCACATAATGTATACTCAGAAAATGGTTTGTGAATGAAAAGAAAAATAATAAATGAAGCACTAAATGAATAAACTGTTAGTTCAACTATATTATAGTTCAGATATAGTTTTATAATCATATAGTTTCACATGTGAAGGCATAACTGTCATTTTTAGTGTTGCTTTCATGGAAAAATGTTTTAAAGTTCTAAGCAGCATTTACTCATTCAACCATCAAATATTTGTTAAGCATTCCTTATCACTGTTCATTTTTAAATAGCACTTAACATGATATGTAATTATTTTGTTTTCTGGTTTGTATGTTCCTCCCATAGGCTGTAAACTCCAATATTTGCTTACTCATAATTGTATTTTTTTTTGATAAATGTGTAATGGATGCCTTAAGCATGTTGCTGGGCACCAGAAATAGAGAATGAGTAAAATTTAGGCACTATACTGAAGGAATCTTACGTTAGGAATAGACTAATATATAGTAAGTGTTGTGATGAAAGTATGTACATGATACAATATAGTAGGGTAAGAAAAAAAGTAATGTTCACTTTACTTGAGGAATTCCAGAAAGAGTTCATAATGGAAGTGACACTTGTGTCAAATCTTAAACAGGTGTTGAAGGGAAAGCATTACAGTTTGACACTAGAATGTAGCAACTATGTACTCAGAGCACTATATGCAGTTCACTATGGCTAGGACACAGGAGTACTTGCAAAAATGGAGGGGAATCAAGAGATCAGACTGAAAAAGAAAGCTGTAGGCAGAACATGGAGGAAGCCTTGTGTGCCATACTGAGGAGTTTGGGTATGATTGAAAATAACTGCTTACTATTGCTTGACCTTTTACAAATGATACTCACTTTTACCACAAGAGACTGGTCGTTCGGTTGCTGTTTTGCAGATAAGAATGCCCAGGACCGGAGTGATTATTGGCAGGTAGCTTGCCCATGGTCACAAAGCTAGGAAGTAGTAGAGTATAGCCTCCAGCCAAGAAATCTGACCTCGGGGTGGCCGGTTAGCTCATTTGTTTAGAGTGTGGTGTTGATAACACCAAGGATGCCGGTTCAATCCCTGCATGGGCCACTGTGAGCTGCACCCTCCTTAAAATAATAGTAATAATAAAACACAACACATTAAACAAAAATTTGACCTCAAAGTCCATATTCTTAACCATGATAGTATGCTGCTGCTTTATTTTCTTGGCAGCAACTGAGTTTTTAGGTAGAGGATATAGAAAGTGCTATTGATAGCCACACTTGTATCCCTTTCCACTTCACATATGTGTGCATGCAGTTCCCTCTGCCAATGCTTGTGAACTTTTTGCCAGCTTTCCCTGGCTGCAAGAATCCACACTGCTTACAAATGGGCCAGTCAGTAGTGTCAGAGAATTATTAGGTTGGTGCAAAAGTAATTGCCGTTTAAAAGGTTAAAAATTGCAAAAACCGCAATTACTTTTGCACCAACCTAATAATAGTCCCTTCCCCAGATCCGGCAGCTTTCAACTAACAGCTGAGGGTAGTGATGGAAAGAGGCCCCAGATTCCTTAGGCCAGGATAACCTTGAGGCATGTGTTCTACCCCGGTTCCCAGAGCCTATCTTCACAAGTTCCTGTTGCCCACAGTGGTGACTACTTGACAACACACTCTTTACTGCCTTGCTTTCCTTCTCTGTTTCATTTCTCACTCCTCTATGGAGGTTCTTGGGATTGTCTTAAAAAGTAATTGCTTATACTCAAATCCTTGTCACAAGAGTCTGTTTCTGGGTGCACCCAAATTAAGATAGGGAGGAGCAGGAGCAGACTGAACATACATATGAGTTGACTTTAGTTTTTCATTGCTAACAGTGGTGACAAAATGAATATCCTTGTTGCTAGGTATTTATACATGTTCTTAATAATGTTCTTTGGACATTGATTTCTGGCTTATTCATATTTTAAGGCTTATGAAAAATCATACTCTAGGAAGATAAGTTTATGTCTTCACTAGAAATATATTCTTGACACAATGCACATTATTTTCTTCTTTAACTGCAAATTCAGTAATCAAAAAACTGTTACTGTTTTTTCTTTGTACCTTTTTTTAACATTTGAGGTTAAACATTTTTCATGTAAACTGCCAGTTCATAATACTTTCCCTTTTTTCTACTGTCTTTATTAATTTATGGGAACTATAAAAATTAAGGTTATCAATAACTCCATTTCTCTCATATATTGCAAATTTTTTCCCAATATCATATTTGCCATATAACTTTGTTTACAGTATTGAACATTCAAAATATTAAAGATTTACTTAGTCAAATTCATTAATCTCTTCTATTTGTTTTTTGCCTTTGTTGTAATTCTTATTGGGTCCTTCCCAACCCTAAAGCTATATAACCATTCTCCTGGAATCTTTAGGGACTCTTTATAATACATTATATCTTTGCAGTGATTGGAATTTATTTTGATATAAGGAAAAAGGTCTTGTTATCTCCTAAATGGGTAAGTCGCTGTACTGAAATAATTTCCTGAAGTCTGTCTTTCCCTTACTGTGTGTGCAAAAACCTAACTCAAACTGCCTTTAAAAATAAAAATGAAAAAAGGGACATGTGAAAGAACAGAAGATATATTTACATATCATAAAAGAATATTAAATGACAGAAAAGTTTCATATTAATCAAGCAAATAAAGCTGATTACAAGCAATATATACAGTACTGTTTTATATTTATCTGTGTTCTGAATTTTCTGTAATGAGTAGTTATTACCTTTATCATAAAAATGCATTCATATTTTCATGGGGGTGACAAACATCAGAGCTATAACTTAAACTTCAGTTAAAATTTTCACGTTAGAGCTTTTTAGAATTTTTCTGGATAATATAAACTGCTTGAAATTAGTTTATATCTTAAAATTCATATGCAGCTAAATCCCCTACAAAATAACTTATAATTAAATCATTATTGGGCATAATAATCTTTATATTTATTTGCATATATTTTGCAGGATACAAAACTTTTGTAAAATAGAAGTTCTGCCTGTCCCCATGAGAGTAGGTGAAGAATTCATTTCACTAAATTTTAAAACCCTTTTGAAAAATGAATAAGGTAGTTAACATTTTTATCAGAATTGTGTACCCTATATTTACCCAGAAATTCAGAAAGTACTCATATTTTCTAAAAACATACTGGTCTGGGTCTAGTATTTGAGGAAACTTTTATGTCATAATAGCATAGCATCTGTATTTGCTGAGTGCCTTCTCTGTGTCAAGCACCTTATATAAAACTTGTTATTAAATCCTCAGAACAATTCTATGCGGTGTACATGCATAGAATTTTATAAATGCAAAAACTAAGGCTCAAAAAAGCAAGAATAACTTGCCCAACATTGCATACTATATTGGAATTCAGTAAATTTGTATTAAATTATTTGTAAATTAAACATTTTAAAAACTCTAACACTCCTGTAACATTCAGAATTTTATGTACAAATAATTGCATATATATATATATATTTATCACACTAAGTTCATACTTTTTGTACAAACTAATGTAAAAATTACTACAAATGGAGTGACATTTATGTTTAAATTTTCAGCAACTATTTGTAGGCTTCTGAATTTATTTCATGTTTCTTTTAGGAAACTTCTAAAACATCAAGCAAACCAGTTCTTACTGCATATTTTGTCATTCTGCTTTAATAAGTTCATATTTCTACTTTATGTTTTAGAGTAAACTCCATTTAGTAGTCAAACATTAGTAATTATATCCCTGTACTTTGTTTCAGGCAGAAAATGTAACTGTGACAAAGGATTTTAGAAGAGTGGAAAATGCTTATCACATGGAAGCAGAGGTATGTACTTATCTTAACAAATAATTGGAAACAGCATGACTTTGTGGGGACAATTTGCATTTACTTTTATTCTTGAACTGAAATGTACAAGAAAAATGCTTCTCATGGTATTGATAAAATACGTTTTTCTCAAAATCATTTTTGGTGTTACATATCTGTGTGAGCTTTAAAATAAAGTTAATGAGATTTATTTAAGAGAAATTGATTTGAAATGGAATAAAAATAGCAAAGGGGAAATAGCAGTTAATTGCCACCTGAATAAATTTTTAACTGTTATCATTACATAGTAAGCAGGAAACACTACAGGAGAGAAATTTCTTCTTAGATAAACAAGCAAATTGAAAAAGTCATAACATAAAGGATTGAAACACTGTTCATTCTTTTGTTTCACAATGCAATGTTATGGTAAATTAAGATTTATTTAGAAATAAAAACTACTCAACTTTTGCACAAATTAAAAACAACAAAATAGTTTTTGTACAATTAATGATAACATTTAGTTCCTACAATTGCCTATACTTTTCACTTATCTTTAAAGATGTTATAATCAGGATTTCATGAACTCAGTATGTTTTGATTGTGGTTGGGTTACAGGACTGCTATCTGTTTCTGATTCTGAACATCTTGGGGTATGTGCTTGGTTCATGCTGCCACCTTGCCACAGGAAACAAACAAAAATGGGGTTAGAGTGGAATTTTTATCTAGTCAGAGAATCTTTGTCTTTACAGGTGGAAAATACCTCAAGAAATCACCTAGTCAATTCTTATAGCAGATAACATATTATTTCTCTAATTTTAAGGGTGTAACCTTCTGCTCAGATCACTTAGTTTCAGACTCTCAAAGATCATATTACAAGAATTAGAATGGATATTAGAATCCATAATCCACTGTTGCCCCAATAATTACGCTAGCAGTTTATTAATTTCTCCACTTAAAATTTAACTACCTCAAGGAATTTAAAAATTACTCATGATGATTTTAGGGATTCATTTGGCAAAAGTTATTTTGTACTTGTGGGAACCAAAAACTACCTTTCAAAACAGGATGAAGAGCAGTTTGGTAAAATTGCATATTTAGGTCAAAAGCTGGGAGTTGTTCTAGCACTGCTCCAGTAGTTACTGCCTGTTAGGACTTCACGTTGTAGTGAACATAGACAGGCTCATGTTAACCTAGCTAGTGGGGTTTACTGTGAGGGTACACCAGGAATAAGAAGGAAAAGGAACAGTCCCAGCAGACACACAGCCTGGCTTCATAGAAAACTGGAATGTTTTTCAGACTGTGTTGTAGGGACTGAGCTTCCAGGTACAGAAAGTGACTTAGAGCTGCTTGTTTTGTTTTAAGACACGACTAAATGAGGACTTGGCTAAATTCTGCTCCTCTTCCTTCTGCTGTACTTACCTTTTTAATGTCTTGTATTCAAATTTCTTAAGACAGAATCGGGTTATATTTTGTATAGGGCTCCCTGGTAATCAGGACTCTTATGTCACGCAGTCCAATACATGATTATCCTTGGTCAGCATCAGTAGTCAACAGAGACCAGGATGGTGGGGTCACGAGGTACAAAGGTATGCTAACCTGTGTAAGAAGAACATTGTGTGGCTTTATTATGGCTGTGGATGTAGTGAACACAGAAACCTAATGTCTTACATATACCAATATTCTCAATGAGAGTTAAACATATAGAATAAGATTACATGGTACAACATTACTTTTCATGTAATATCTGAAATTTTCATCCTGAAAGGCACTTTAGAGATTTTTATTTAACCTTCCACCTACCATGCTGCCTCTCCCTATTTTAAAGATTAGAATACTGAAAGTTAGAAATTATTTCAGCAACTTCTTTAAAGGTAGGTGAGTGGTGGTATGCTTGGGGACCAATGTCAAGAGATGATAAGACAAACCGCAGACTTGGAGAAAATATTTGCAAAACACATTTATTTTAAAAAACTGTTATCCAAAATACATAAAGAACTCTTAAAACTCAACAATAAGAAAATAAATAACCCAATTACTCATAAAAATGAGCCAAAGACCTGAACAGACATCTCACTAAAGAAGATATATAGATGACAAGTAAACGTATAAAAAGATGTTCCACATCATATCTTATTAGGCAATTGCAATTTAAAACAACGAAATGCCACTACACAACTATTAGAATGGCCAAAATCTGGAACAATGACGTCATCAAATGTTGCAAGGATATGGAACATCAGGAACTCTCATTCATTCCTAGTAGGAATGCAAAATGGTACAACCACTTTGGAAGACAAAGGTTCTGATATAAAACTAAACTTACTCCCACCATATAATACAGCAGTTGTGCTCACTGGTATTTACCCAAAGGAGGTGAAAGTTTATGTTCACATAGAAACCGGCACACGGACATTTATAGCAGCTGTATTCATAATTGCCAAACTTTGTGAGCAACCAAGATGTCCTTTAGCAGGTGAATGAATAAATAAATTGGTATATCCAGAAAATGGAATATTATTCAGCACTAAATAGAAATGAGCAATGAAGTCATGAAAACAGGAAAGAACCTAAAATGCCTTTTAGTTAATTTAAAGACATAATCTGAAAAGGCTACACACTGTATGAGTCTAACTGCATGACATTCTGGGAAAGGCAAAACTAGAGACAGTAAAAGAATCAGTGGTTACCAGGGATTAGGGATATGAATAGAGGGAGCACAGAGGAATTTAATATAAAACACCAAGAGTGAACCCTAATTTAAACTATGGACTTTGGGTCATTATGATGTGTCATTGTAGGTTCATGTATTATAACAAATGTACCACTCTGGTGGGGAATAGTGATTATGGTGAGAGGGTGGCTATGCGTGTGTGAGAGCAGGGGCTATATGGAAAATCTTTGTACCTTCCTCTCCATTTTGCTGTGTGCCTAACACTGCTCTAAAAGAATTAAGTTAAATAAACAGAAAAACAGATCTGTGGTTTCCAGGGACTGGGATCAGGGGAGCACAAGGGAATTGGGGGAGATTGATGGGACTCATCATAATGGCTGCTACATAACTTCATGCATCTGTCAGAATTCATAGGACATATACTAAAAATGGTATATTTTACTGTAAGTTATACTTTAATAAACCTAACTTTAAAAATAAATGGGATGGATAAACATACCATGCTAACATGAATTAAAAGAAAGCTGGGGTGGCTATGATAGTATCAAAGTAGATTTCAAAGCAAAGAAGATTACCACAGATAAAGAAGTTGATTTTATAGTGCTAAAGGGGCCAATCAAGAGAATATAACAATCCTAAACACATATGTACCGTCTAATATCAAAGCTTCAAGATACTTAAGGCAGAAATGATAGAACTGAAAATAAATAAGTCTGCCATTTTAGTTGGAGCTTTCAATACTTTCTCCATAATTATGAAATGAGACAGCAAATCAATACGAATATAAAAGACTTGAATAACACTATCAACCAATTTGATCTGCTCATTCCAACAAGAGCAATCTACAAATTCCTTTCAAGCACACATGGGACATTTGCCAAGATAGACTATATTCTGGGTCATAAAACAAGTCTTGATAAATTTAAAAGTATCTGAACCATATAAAGTTAACTTTTTTGACCACAGTAAAATTAAATTAGAAACCAACAACAGAAACATCTCAGAAAAATCGCCCAAATATTTGTAATTTAAATAACATCCCTCTCAGTAACCCATGGTTCAAAGGAGAAATTAAAAGATAAATTAGAAAGTGCATAAATGCAAGGGAGAAATAATGCCAATTCTGTACAGACTTTTCCAGAAAACAAAAAGGAAGGAATACTCCCCAACTCATTACCTGGGGGCAGGAAAAAAAAATTACAAGCAAAGAGAACTACAGACCAATATCTATTGTAAACATGTGCAAAAATTATATATAAAATTTTAGCAAATGAAATCCAGTGATATAGTATAAAAAGAGTAATACATAATGACCAATTATGGTTCATTCCAGGAATTAAATATTGGTGTAACATTCAAAAATTGGATTATCTGATTTACCGTATTAGTAAAGTAAAAAAGAAATACCATGTCATCATCTCAAGAGATGTAGAAAAAACATTTACTAAAAATCCAACATCCATTCCTAATAAAAATTCTCGGCAAACTAGGAATAGTAGGGAACTTCCTCAAACTTATAAAGGGAACCTATGAAAATTTTACAGCTAACATCATATTTGATGGTAAAGACTGATGGTTAGGCTTTGTGCCTGAAATCAGGAACAAAATAAACATATCTATTCTCATGACTTCTATTGAACATTGTACTTGAAGTTTTCTAGCTAGTGGAGTCAGACACGATAATGAAATAGAAGGCATCCAGACTGGGAAGTGAGACGTAATTGTCTTTATTCATGCACAACATGACCACCTATGTAGAAAAATCTTATGGAACCTACAAAAAAGCTGTAAGAACTAATAAGCAGCAAAAATACAACATACCTAGGGATAAATCTGATTTTAAAAATGTGAAAGACCTGTACACTGGAAACTATAAATCACTGCTAAGAAAAATTAAAGAAGACCTAAATAAATGGAGAAACATGTTTGTTATTTGGAAGACTCAATTATCATTAAGATATCAGTTCTTCCTTAATTGATCTATATATAGATCCATTGCAATCCCAATCAAAATCCCAGTCAGCTTTTTTTGAAAAACAGAAATTGACAAACTGATTATAAAATACATTACTTACTTAGTATTCAAACCAGACAGAACATTAGTCTTCACTGGGTAACATTTATGATTTAAGGCAACTGCTCTGCATTGTATAAGATGACTTACGAGGTTACCTCACCCCTCTCTTTCTCTTTGCTACTCCAGTCTACTCTCTAGTACCTTTACTTTTTTATTTTACACATTGAGCTTGTGTAAAGCTTCCTTAGAAGAAAGGTTTAGTCTTCTTCCATAAAAAGTTTTAAGATTACAATTTTAAAGTATTGCTGAATATAAGGACTGCTCCTACATATTTAAAGACAGAGGACATAATGAAATAGATGAATTTCCACACATACAGAGGTGCCAAAAAAATGTATACACTTTTAAGAAAGAAAAAACTGTATTAAAATTGTAATACACAATATATACTAATAACAAAAGATGAATACAAGTCATGTGTATACATTTTTTTGGCACCCCCGGTATATCTGAAAATAACTACTGGAAGAAGAAACATGTCACTGACAGCAGTGAAGTATGCTGTAATTACTGCTAATCAGAAAGCTAATGGATAGACTAGTTTAAAATGTATTTTAAAATATTCAAGTTAATATCAAATAAATTATAAAATTCATAAGCAAAAGTAAATTTAATAACAAAATAATTTAGCTTTAAGTATCCAGTAGGCTTTTTATGTCTGTTACATACTATAAAATGAAATCACTGTAATATGGCTTTACTTTTTTTACTCACATTTAGAGAAAATTTTGAAATAATTCATCAGGCATGAAAACAATTTCAAGTGTCATTTCATTTACAGGTCTGCATTACATTTACTGAATTTGGAAAAATGCAAAATATTTGTAACTTTCTTGTTGAAAAACTAGATAGCTCTGTTATCATCAGCCAACCCCAATTCTATCATACTCCAGGTTCTATTGAGAATCTTCGGTAAGTTAAGCACATCTTTAACTAAATTATCAATTAATTAAACAAAACTACGTAGTGCTGTAGTTCATTGAATGTCATATTAATAATCTCTGCATTTAATTTCTAAGACGTCAAGCCTGTCTTGTTGCTGTTGAGAATGCACAGCGCAAAGCTCAAGAAGTCTGTAACCTTGTTGGCCAAACTCTAGGAAAACCGTTATTAATCAAAGAAGAAGAAACAAAAGAATGGGAAGGCCAAACAGATGATCACCAGTCATCCAGACTCTTAAGTTCATTAACTGTACAACAAAAAATAAAAAGTGCAACAATACATGCTTCCTCAAAAGTATTTGTAAATTTTGAAGTAAAGGGGAAAGAGAAGAAAAAAAAACATCTCTGAAACCCCAACCAAAATATACTGTATTTGTATCATTTTGTCATTTTTATATTTTTTATAATGTTTGCTTTTGTCCTGAACATATATATATATATATATATATATATATATATATATAGTATCGTGTATAAAGTGTTTCTCCCAAAAATCTGTCAATCCTTGAATATAGTCCCAAGAAAACTTCTCTTTAATTTCTATTTTTAAAAACTTACTATAGGAAATACTCTTTGGAAATAAATATGATATGTGCACACTTGTATACTGAATTCATATAGATGCATGTGTAAGTAACTTTTATATTTCTGCTATAGGAAGAAATAATAACACAGTTATTAGCATGATTGTTAACAGTAATACAAAGAATGAAAAGCAATACATAACTTTTAATAAAAGGGTAATGAGATATACTAGGACAATATTTTGATGCCCGAAATAAAAGACAATATATGGACCACACCCTCTTCATCAGAGCTTCTCTCCAATACATCAGCACTCTCCAATACAAATATAATGGAAGCCACATAGGAAATTTAAAATTTCCTACTAGACATATTTTAGAAAAGTAAAAAGAAAAAAAAGAAACAGTTGAAACTATTTAATAATATTTAACCTAGTGTATCCAAAATATCATTTCAGCATATAATCAATATTTTAAAAATAATTAATGAGTATTTTATATTCTTTTTTATACTAAGTCTTCAAAATCCAGTGTATATGTTATATTACAGCACATCTCAATTCAGATGCTAGATTTTCATCAGAAATACTTTATCTGTATGTAAGTGTCCTAAAATTTAGTTGAAAAAAATAGATTTACACACCCAAGTTGCAAACATGCTTAAAAGATCTAGTAACTGTATCAAGTATATTTTAAAATTAAAATTTGAATAAAAATTAAAATTCAGTTCCTTGGTTGCATTAGTCACATTTCAAGTACTAGAAAGCCGTAAGTAGCTAATGGCTACCATGTTGGACAGTGCGGGGTAATACACTGTGATAATACTGATCCTTAAGGCTATTTTAGATGTAACAGTAAGTACATGTCATTGCCATTGCATTACACATTATCTACAGGTGATCATAAGCCACGTCTCTTAAGCAGCATAGGCCTTCCATTCTCCACCAAGTACCGTGTTTCCCCGAAAATAAGACCTAGCTGGACAATCAGCTCTGATGCGTCTTTTGGAGCAAAAATTAATATAAGACCCGGTATTATATTATATTAGACCCACTGTTATATTATACTATACTTATAGTAATATTATACATATTATATATATTAATTTATTATATTGCATTATATTGCATTATATTGCATTATATTACATTATATTAAAGACCCGGTCTTATAGTAAAATAAGACCGGGTCTTATATTAATTTTTGCTCCGAAAGATGCATTAGAGCTGATTGTCCGGCTAGGTCTTATTTTTGGGGAAACGGTAGGTCCTAGGATTTTTCCTTTGATATATCTTGATACTCATATACCAATATTTCTTTCCTATAACATACTCCAGTATTGTAGTTTCCATCCCCACCTACTTTCTGCAGTGGCAATGGAACAATTTTATCCATCTTTTCTGAGGTGTCCGTGGCGGGAGGAAGTGTGGAAGCCAAGAAGAAAAGTTTTAGAATCTGACACCACTATGTTTAAATCCAGACTTGACTACTAGAATGTAAGCTTCTTTAGGGAGATCTCGTCCTTCATGTTCACAGCTTCATTCTCAGACCCAGCATAGTATCAGAGCCAACACAGAGCAGGCTCTCAGACATCTGCTGAGTAAATTTACCAGTGGATAAACTTGGCAAGGCGCTTTAATCTCTCTAAGTTTCTCTTTGCTCACCAATGAAATGAAGCTAATAATACTTACTTTGCAATGCTACTATAAGATTAAAGTTAATAAATACAAGACCATGAAAATAATGCCTAGCTCATAGCACTCAGTAAATGGCAGCCATTATATCAACTGCATTCTTTGATTATTGTCAACCGAATTAAAAGTTGGCTTTTCCAAATCCAACATAAGATGAATTTTTAGTAATATTAAAAATAGTTTACAGAAAACCAGCTTAAGATATGCTGAATATTTATTTTGAAAAAAAGTTAAATTATATCTTAGCTTTTATTTAACCATTTGGGTAGAAAACTGTGATTGGGGCCGTACATCAAGAAAAAAAATTTTCATAATCAATAAAAATGTATTCAGGTGGGTAGATTTTTCTTAGCCTTGGCTTCATTACATTTTTGGTTCCATCATATTTGGAAAAGAAGGTTTTCAACTTAGTATGAAATTGAAAATTTTACTTTGTTAGCAAACACTTCTTAAAATTTACAGGAATTTTTAAAGATGTTGCATAAAAAAAAATTCTGTAAAATAGACAGCCCTACAATTCTATAAAACAGCTAAAAAAAGAAATTCTTTAAAGATTGGACTGATTTATGTATGACATCCTGTGTACTTAAGAGTAAGTGTATCAAATTTCGTTGACAGTTGATGGCAATTTCTGACACATGGCATACACTGGAGTCTCACAATACATTACTTAGGGGACCTGTGCCACAAAGCATGCTAGATTAAACCTATCCTGAACTTAATCTTGACAAAATTCCTTTCTTCTGAACCTCCTTTTAAAAAATCTTTCCAGACAGCAGCAAATTATAATTGTTTTCTAAAAGAAAAAAATTTCTAATTAGGATATTTGAAACAGACCCACTATATTCTAAGCTCCTTTTTAGAAGGAAATACTGTTAAAATAAGGCTTCTGGATATTACTGATAAAATTTAGGATTCTATTCAGTTAGATGCAAAATTGTATTTTTTTGTAGTAGTAATTTACCTTTGTTATCAGTATTCTGATTTGACAGATAATTTGAGTTCATTGTAAATAAATACGACCTGGAAAAATAATTTGTTAACTTAAGATGCTATACCTCATATCCCATACTTACTATGTCCTCCTCAGGAACATATGGGTAGGTTGAAGATATCCCAATTCTGTCAGACTTGGTGATGAGAATATGATAGTGAGGAATTCTTTTCACTAGCCTAAAAAAATAAAAACGTGAGTTATGAGATCAAAAGTGGGAGTTAATATACACTATCTATATTATAAAATTATATGGGAGACAAATGTTTTATTATTCATCCCAGAAAAAAAAAACACTATATATTACAGTTGACCTTTGAACAACATGGGTCTGAATCTGATGGGTCCACTCAAACACGAATTTTTTTTTCAGTAAATACCTATACTGTTTTCAGTCAGTGGTTGGGAGTCTGAAGATGTGGAGAGCCAACTGTATGCATTCATTTATGCCATTTTTATATAGGGACTTGAGCATCCTCAGGGGTCCTGGAACTAATCCCCAGCAGATACTGAGCGACTACTAGGTTTGGCAGGTGTCTAAAGCTATATACATATTTTCACTGTATGGGTGGTGGCAGTCGGCACCCCAAGCCCCCACACTGTTCAAGGATCAACTGTAGTATAATTAAAATAACATGAACATTTACTATTTTTAACGCATATTGTATTTGCAGCCAAATAGCTTCTACTCATAAATCTAATGTGGCCTAAATTACTTTAACAAGTTCAGTTATGCTAAAAGACTAGAATTCACAGTGGCAAATCCAAGTCAAATGCTGCTCTCAGGATGAGGTAGTCATTTTCAAGAGGGATCATTTATACTATTTTATTAAAAGAATAATACCCTTTTATAGCTTGTTTATCAGGAGGATATTTCTGTTCCAGCCACTCTGCAGGAGTTCTGGCTTGGACATCCCAACTAACAGTTACTCCCTGATAGCCATGGGGGTGTGATGATCACCAATCCTACCTCAAAATGAACAAATGCTGGCTTTGGACTTCAAATGTAAGTTGGTTCTATTATAACAGTGAAAAAAAAAAGACTAAGCAAAAAACATTATTTGCTACACAGGGCTTTAGATTTATCAGGGTTTCATATGCTCAGTACAATCAGTTTCATATGCTCAGTACAATTAGACAGTGAATCAGAAACTAAAATAAGTTTCCACACTAAAAGATGAAAAGCCCAAGTGTCAGGAAAGAGTGCTAATCTAAATGATCATGGAAAAAGTTACTGATCCCTGAATTTAAAAAACAAATCCTCTAAATACTATGTTACTTACCATCTGTTGGCAGTGGGGTTTGTGTCTATTTTTTTTTTTAAATATAGTGATTCTATCACTTATCCTCTGTTTCTTCCTGTCTACAAAGTTTTGGGTCAAGAATCAAAAACAGGTAAATAGTGCCAACATTTCATACATACATCAGTTTTACACTGATCACATTACACATCCTAATTATTTTCTGTCTCTCCCAACAAGACTATGAACTCTTCAAATGTCTTAAACATTTCTCAGTATCTGGCTCATAAAAAGCTAAGAAAGAGGAAAATCTAACTGTCAGATGCTTAAACTGAATTTGTTTCTATTAGCATTAATTTTACTTTCAAATCCTATTTTAGAAAATTAAATTTGTATTTGATAGCAATAATGAATTTGTAGCTCATACAAAAACTTTATTGAATCAGGCATATTTATTGTAATTCCATTTAACAAGAATTAGTATAATTATTCAAATAAGTCAACTCTAGCCCAAGTAAGTAAAGAGAATCAAAAAAAACTTATTCTTAGTTTATGCTAATACAATCGTGAAAAGTCTAAGGTTATTATATTCATTGTTGGAGTAGGGGTGAAGCGTAATTAATTCAGATCAATGTCAACCAAATAAAATACAAAATTATTTTTAATATAGCAAATGTTTTACTAACTGAATATCTGCAAAGCAAAGAGTTCTTCTTCATCTTCATTGTACCTATTCCTAAAATGATAAAGCTAAAAAGTAAATATATTTCAGAAATTACACTTTGTCATCTAAAGTTACTAAGTGACTTTATTTTCACAATTGTTTTGAGCCCCAATTTGCCCATCATTGCTCAAGCCTAGTTTTTAAAGAGATTTTAAGAAGAGTTCCTGTTTGTTATTAAAGCTAATGGCATTTTTAAGTATTCTTATCACTTAAATATTGTTGAAAAGTACTGTACTAATTTCAATAAGTAGATGTAGAGTTTTATGGAGCCACTCTCCCCTGCCCCCCAGGAAAAAGATAAGAAGGGAAGACAATTATAGAGCTTCCACTACAAAAGGAGAATGCATACTGATCGAGGATTAGTTTTTTGTTATTGGACTTTTTTTTGTGGATGATTATATCATTGTGTTAGGGGATTTCTATTCCTGGACTTAATTTTTCAACATAAATAGTAAAATTTGTACATGTTATTTTATATCTTTTGCCAGAAGCCACTAAGTTGATTAATCATTATTGTCTGCCCCCACAATCCCAAAATATTATCTTAAATGATGTAAAGATCTCCTCTGAAGGATAGTAGCTAATTTTTTAATATCGAAAGAAAACAAAAGACAGAGTTACAATACAATACAACCTTTTTCTCCTTGAAGATTCTGAGCAGAATCATTGCTGTGCCTGAGATGAAACACTGTGCTGGCAGAGCTGCTGGTAAAATACAGAGCTGCAAAACCATCGGTACACTATTTTAAGGAATCTCCACAGTGACATTTTCCAAAATGCTTTTCTATGTAGTATATCTGGCAAAAAGAAGAAAAACATGTTTATTTGCCATTAATGTATAAATTCCTTTAGCAACATTCACATATGAAACAAAAGATGTTTTTTTTCCAATGCTACTGCCGAATTTAGTAAAATAATCATTTTTATTTTTTGGTATTGGATTGAAAACTTATTAGAAGCTTTACCAGGTAATTAGGTTTCTTCCTATCTACAACTACTCTTCTTAAAATAAATGATAAATAGCATAACTTATTTCCCCTGATTCAAGCACCAGTTCTTCCACAAAACTTGGGTTGATTTAAAAAGTGTCTTACATTTGTGAGTCCAGATAAAAGCTCACTTGAAATATGTAGTAAAAAAATACCTTAGTTAAAGAGAAATCTTAGACTTCCAAGAAAAGCTTCCCTAGGAATAGAGGATCCTTTCTTAAGGGGGATTGAAACCCATGAGACCCATTTAATCCATAGTTTCTGTGTTAAAACAATAAAAGGTTAGAAGTTGACACTGAGATTGTGTGTTATGTGTTGAACACACACAGAGGGAATAAAAAATTGAAGTAGCCTAATTACATTAGACTTTTTTTGCTGAGTTGGGCTATTCTCAGTCTGGTAACTGAGACAGCACTTGTTGGTCAGTATGATGTAGGTGTCTATATTATTGCTGCAGTGTGTACATCCACCAAAAGAACTTGTGGTTTTAGACAGGTAGTGGAAAATCAATGTGCAATAACTTCTTAAGCCACCATCAGCTGACTCTTCACCAACAGTAGTCTGACTGGTTTCTTTTCTGCCTTTCAACTTCTTTCTCAGCATCAAGATTGTTTCTTAATTTACATGCAGTCCTAGAGCTGAAGGACCATAGAGGTCAACTCTGGGCCCACCTTCTACCTAATCCCAAACCTCTTCGACAGTATCTTTGATGAGTGGTCAGCCAGCTTTCAGCATTAGAGCACTGATAGAAAACTATAAAGAGTAATAGCATGAAAGGCCAGTGTTGAGACTAAAGAGAAAATATAAAATGAGAAGAGGGAAAAATGTATATTGAGGAAGAGGAAAACTGATTTATTAATATGAAAGGAAAGCAGGCACAACACAGAATAAATGGCCTGGAGGTTAGCACATCCTTCTCTTTCCCTGAAACGTAAAGATTTTAACCTAGCTTCTCTCAGCAAATCCACTGTACATACAAGTGTAAGAGTGCGTTTATGTTTTATAAAGTACATCAAGGATCCCCCTGAATGAAAGTATAACTTAAGAGACTTGTGTTTATATGCTCTTTTTCACTTTCTGATTCCATCCCAAAATGCTGGACTTTAAAGTCATGAAAAGTACAGAAGAATTCCACAACCTTAAATCTGAACATCACTGGTGGACAGTCCGTCATTTCACTATCTAGAAGAAGGGCCCTAAAAAACAGTAATTTACTCCAGTAACAATAAAAAGTGGGACAAAGGCTGAGATGTCCAGGTGGGATCCGTATGGATTACTTAAGATATGTTAACCAATTACAGTGTGTGGAGCTTACTTGGATCATGATTCAAACAAACTAAAGAAAAATATTCAGAGCAGAAGATATTTGGACATTTAGATACTGACTAGATGTTTGATGCTATTTCTGTTTGCTATTTTTCATAATATGGTTGTTAAAAATGGCATCTTTCCATTACAATATGCTGTTTCTGAAAGGAACACAGGAAAGAATGAAAAGACTTGCATGAGTCACAAAAAATGGGCATGCAGAGTCTGAAAGGCAGGCTGCAGATGCCCAAGCCTTGATATGTATGAGTGATACTAAGGATGAGCCTTGGGAGTGTCAGAGGAGAGGGGGTTTGCTGGACTATAATGGAGAGAAACTGGAGTTGCTACTTAGGATGACAGTGCAAGGTCCATGAAAGGGGATGAGGACATTCCTGGCGGGGTGGGGGTTGATCAGGTCACAAGAGGAATGAGAAGAGGACACTGGTTTCTCCCTGCATAAAAAAGTGATAGATTGTCGAGAAATATTGCAAGTCTACCATGTGCGTACCCCAGTCCTGGGAATTATGGGAAATTCAAGAGAAATACAAATCCCAGAACTTAGTTCAGGAATCAGCATCAGAACAACATCTCCTGAGTAAATTAGTCATGGAAAGCAGTTAGCTTAGCGATAACACTTGTCAGAAAAATCCATTTCTGGTACAGTCAACAACTACTGTTTCAAGAATTATAAAGATACAGAGGTAAACCTAGGTTGTGTAATAGCTACGAAATAACCTAAAGAAGCTGAAGAATGGGTTGTATCAAAGAGAGGAAACATGACATCAACCAATAGAGACATAAAGGTGTAGATGACAAAACACAAACCAAATCAAAACTTACCTTGAGGGGGCAAGATAAACACTTGTCCTCTCCCAAGCCCCCAAAGGAGCAATAAATTACACGTCTCCTCCTTCTTCCTGGCACCAAAATGCCTAAAATGACGCAAGGCGAGGGAGAAGGCGCCGCGCTCGCCCTGGCTCCAGCTCAGTCCTGTTACCTGTCAATAAGTCCGGGTGCTGAGGGGGCCTCGCGAGGTCTGCGCTCCGTCCCGGGGTCTCGACCCACCCGCAGCGAGGCGGTCCTGTCCCCTGCTGAAGCGGGGATCCGGGCCCACGCGCCGGGGACAGGGCGCCAGGACACAGCATACGGTGCGCGGCGGGCAGAGCCGCGACAGGCGGAGGGTGGGGGACCCCGGATGGGCCCGGTCGAAGCGCAGGCCGCCACCGGCGCGCCCCCTCCCTCCGCCCGTGCAGTCCTGTCCCCGCGCCCGCTCCTCACCGCGGAGAGGGGCGCAGGCGGCGGCGGCCGGAACTGCAACGGCGAGAATCACGCTCCGTCGGGCAGAGCGGGCCCGTCGCTCCCCGCTGCCGCCGCGTCGCAGGCCCCCGGCGTTCGGCGCAGGCGTCTCCGCCGGGCGCGCTGCGTACAGGAGCCGCCGCGCGCGCTCTGCCGGGGCGTTTGCACCGCGGAGGCGCCTCCGCAGGGGATTCAACGGCACCTTCTCCGCCTGGCAGCCAACTCACTCGGCTCTAGACGGAACCTACATAGTCCACCCCGAGCTTCGGTTCGGGCGGTTACCCCATCCCTAGGCCTTGGCACGTCCCTCCTTTGCCCGCTGTTAGTGCCAAGGGTCAGGATGGCCTTCGTGTCCTCCGCCGTCACTTACCTCCTTAGGCCGTCAAGGGCTGTAAATTTTACCTGTTTTCCCCTTTCCTCTCAGGCCCCTACTCTTCCTAATTCAGCTGCCTAAGACCAGCCCCCGTCCTCCTCCTTTCCCCGCGGGCCAATCACCCTACTCCAAACTCAAAATCTGATCACCACAAATCCACAGCAGGACGCAATGACCTAATTTACATTCAACTCTGATCGAATTCTTCTCAATTTCAAACCTTTTCGTGGCCCCTGATAATAGCCAGCATCTCGGAGGCCAACCCCCTCCGCGAGGTTTCAAGCCCCCCCCACCCTCACCCCCCGCGAAGATCTGGCCCACGTGCCTCAGTTTCAATCCCTCCTTGCGTGCTCAGGAGAATGGAACAGATTCCCTTCTCTGGGAAGTTCCTCACTGCCATTGCCTCCCTGGTTTATCTCACTCATTTGTTCACCTTTGAGTTAAAAACTCGGTTCGGACCTCATATCCTTCAGGACGGCCATCCCAACAGAATTAGATGACCCTCTTAGGGTCTTCAGAGCACCTGCATGTTTCCGTTGTAGCTAGCAAAAATTTACTGCAGCTATATGGTGACCTATTTTTCCTACACTCCACTCCCATCGTTACCACCTGCGTACTCTGTACCAGCTACACGGTTAAGCAGGTGTTATGAATTATTTAATACTTACAAACTAGCCTGTGAAACAGCTTCTACAATCCCCAATCGTAAATATGCAGTACAGACTAAGAGAGCTTAAGAAATTTGTCTAATCTCTCATGGCCAGGATGCAGGGAACTCAGGCATTCATGTGCAGCCAATGTTGAGAACCACTGCTCTAGCTCTAGTCTCTGAACTCTTCGGACAAAGGGTCACGTGTTTCACCTCTGGACCTAGCCCAGTGACTGGGACATAGTATATGTGGAATAAATGAGGGTTTTTTTTTTTTGATCCTCTATACCACTCAAGAAGGCAAGCCATTCAGGAATCATAACTTTTTTTTTTTTAAAGATGTGCAGAGACCCAGTAAATTAAGCTACTTGATAGTTCAATTTGGCAAAATTTCCATAGCTTTGATGCACTTATTCACAAGAAGAGGTGAAGGGAAGAACTTGTGAAACCTTTACTAGTAAGTACCATCAATACCAAACTAGACTTTGGTTTTCTGTTACAATAATAAAGTGTTCTTAAAGAGCTTGAAAGAAGACTGAATTGCTTTTTCACTTCTTTATAAACTGATTTTCTGTACCTTATCAGAGTAATTGGCTTTGTCTTTATAATGTCCCTGATTATTAAAACAAAAACCAAAACAAAGACCAAAGGTTCCCATTTGTGAAAGATCTCAATTTCCTTAAAATTGATCTGCCTTCTGTTTAAATTTTTTTTTTCATTTTTATTAAATGGAAACCAACCATTATTCTCAGGCACCCATGATTCTCTTTATCAAATGATTAAATCTCCTCTGAAAAGTCTTGATTTTGCTTTCCCAAGATTGAATCCTAAAATAAAACTTTCAGGATGTGTTTTACATTGAAACTATCTTTGACATTTCCCAGAGGGCCCCTGTAAAATCACAAACTTTAGTACTCTTTATTTGTAGTAAACAAGTATTTCAACTCGTCACAATTGACAGTGTTGCAACAGCACAGTCAAAAATTCCTTTTTCTAACGGTTCAGAAAATCTCCAACTTATTACAGTCAGGTCATGGCCAGAAGACACAGCTTGCCTAGAGGCTATACATTAATGCATATTTTCTTTAGGTACTAAATAGGAAAGCCAAGACTGAGCCAAGAGTACAGAGAACAGTAAGAAATAACCACAGGCTATTTGAATTGAATTGGACCCTGCAGTTTATCTAATCAATTTTTTTTTTTACTTTACAGATGAGAAAAATGAAACTCAAAGAGATGACTCAATTCCAAGCCCAGTTTATTCCATTGCACTGTGCTGCCAAAATGTCTAGCTAATTAGGCAGAAAGGTACTTCACTTAATCCTTTCCACTGTTCTTTTCCTAACAAAACCAAAAAGAGTAATCAACATACATTAAACATAGTGAGTGCAAAAAAAGATTATAAATGGAAGGTATTACATTGCAAGGAACAGAAGTTTTGTTTTGGTTTTTAATCTTAATGTCCTTAAATAATGGGACAACTTAGGCTACAAAATAAAGTTGATACTATTACAAAAGAGAAACCAGTAAAAAGTGGCTGCTGAAAATGAATTTTTCTTGGCTGGTTCTTCTAAGTATGTAACTACGAATTAGTGTCAGCATACTTTAGAAAGAAAAGGTACCTAAGAATATTTGTCTGCGTTTCTCAACTTAGAAATTTATTTTATAGCCATGTAAACAAAATTCTTTAGAAATTATCATTAATAGCACAAAATCACAAATCACCCCTCACGTGCTTAATCTGGTTGTCATTTATTGTAATAGCCTATGTATTCTTTATACTAAAATTGGGATTCTCAGAAAGTCAATAAAAATGTATGCCAATCTGACAAATTCCTAGTTAAAACAGCAATAGCTTTATACATCTCATTTTGAATAACTGCTTAACAAGTAAAACTTTTTAATCATTCCTCCATTTTTTCCCCTAAATTTCATTTCACTTTTGAGAAAATACACAAATTGTTCCTTATAAATGCATCTTAACAGAAATATCTGAATATTGAAGTATTTATCACCCAGCAATTTACACATAGTAACAAGTCAGTAATTGTGTTGTGTACACATTAAAAGGCAAATGATTACTTTTAACCTTTAGTTATTTTGGAATTAAATTACAGTAGGGTACCCACAATCCTTTGATTGGGTCGTAATCTTAACATTTTGCTAAATAGACAGAGCACTGGAAACTCTAATGTACCAGCATTTACATAATGGCTACTTTGGTATAGTGATTGCTGAATTTATGTACTGAGTGCTTCATGTGTTGACCAAAACAACACAAAAAAGCAAATAATAAAGAAATGAGGCTCTACAAAATAGCTTAGAAAAACAAGTTTTCTATTTATTTAAAAATAAGTTTGTAGTTACTACATTGCAGGGACAGGAATTCTTACACATACATTCTAGTTTGTATAAAAGGATTCAAAGAATTATGCATCAAAACTAACATAGAAAGTGTCACATAACAGTAAAGAAAGGTCCAATCAATATGTACAAAAAGAAAGGGCACTGCTATTCTGATGTAAGACTGCCATTTATAACATGATATTCCAGGTTTCTGGAAGGAAAAAAACAAAAACCTCAATAAAGCTAAATAATTAATTTGTCTTTAAACTCTGTTACTTATTACATACAACAGATTTGCTTGTGTTTAACATTGTTTTCTGTACAAAATAAGCATAGTTTTAATTTGAAAATGTGTCAGTTTCAACGTTAACCCTCTAGGTCAGTTACTTTTTAAAAATTGAACTACATTCTACATGTCTAAATGTCGTGTGACAGGATTTAACAGTTTTCTAAAAAATCTTTAATAAGACCCCATCTTGCAGTTTTAATATGGTCCAAAAATGTAACTTTGTATTTTATCTCAATTTATAGTTTATCATTGTGATTAATCAACACGCACAAAAGTAATGAGCATATGTGTGCATCTGCATCATATGTGTACTATGTATCATCTCAAACCTAGTCTTTTAGCTCCTTAAATGAAGAAAACTCACAGCCACCCACTATATGTATTTGGTTTCTGCCGTATAAGATTAATTTCCTGATGATTTTATCTGCATTAAAAAAGTATTTCAACACAGAGCTATCAAAACTAAAAATATACATTTATAGGCCATAATGTTTTCTAATTGTTTTACTGTAGTGTGTACAAGGTTTATCTCTGGAGCGTCAAAAGTGGTAAGTAATTACAGGCTTCTGACTCAATCAGACCTTTCCTTGGGTGCTTAGTACAAAATGACTTTTCATTTGGAGTGAAAATAGTTTCTTAGTAAATGTAATAAATCACTTGGAAATTTGGGGACTTAAGGGGGAAGTGCAAGGAGGGAAGAAAGGAAAAGGTATATTTTTCCAATTTTAATAGAAAAAAAATTCTTGCCTAAATATAATTGTAACACTTCTCAACCTATTAGGTCAAGACTACTTTCTAAGCATGGAGTAATTCAGACAATATAAAAGTACTTCCGCTATTATGACTTTTAAAATCATGTATTTCCTGCATATAAGGAGAACACTTACAGTCTTTAAATACTCAAGTATCTTGGTCCTTCCAGCCTATTCAAAAATAAATTTCAGGTGAACAAAAACATTCAGAATAACAATGTTTTCATTAGATAGAAAACTGGAAATCAAAACTTGTACTTCCAGTTGACATTTGAGAGAGATATATAGGTATGTCGATATGCATAAAATGGAATGCTAGAATTAAAGTAAACACTATTAACTGGAGGAACCAATTACAAACCATATTTTAAAACATGTAAATGTTGCTAATATCATAAAAGCAAAAGATGTTACTTATTTGTTTAAATGTTTGATTAGTCTACCGCACTGCAGATAAGGGCCAATTCTAGATGTTAACACACATACATAAGGACTGTTTTGCTCATCATGTATCTTATGTAATTCATTTACAAATGATACCAAATTTAACCAAATTCATGTCTTGGAATGTGATGAATGTGACTCAATCAAGCTCCCAAATATTTTATAGTTATTCTAATTAAATTTAAGGAGGACGATAGTTTTTTATAATAAGTCTTCAAAAATGGTTTTTAATAATAAAATAAGTCTTCAAATTGGAAACAAGACCAACAAATCTTTAGTACATAAATATATGCAAACTAGTCCAACGCCATAATAGCAGAATGCAAAAGATAAAATTTTAAGAAAGTATGTACCTATTGCCCAGAGCTGTGAGACTGTAATTAGACTGCATGTTTAAACTGCTCATTTGCAACATTTTATAATTTTTAGATTTGACTGGGATTTGAGAATGTTGGGGTGAAGGGAGAGAATATTACGGTTAGATACTTAAAAATAAATTGACTTACAATTTCCATGCATGTAACAGGTTATACTTCTGAAATTTTCAGTAAACTTGAGATTTTTTTTTTTATTGCTCACCTAAGACAACTGCCAACATTTCTTTTTGGCCTATCAACAATACATACATAGTGTCACTGTCTCAAAGAAGGTATTTTTCCAAGTGGTCCAACAGAACAAAAATTATGGTGATGACTTAAATTTCTCAATTCAACTTCTGCAATGCAAAGAAGCTAAATTATAAAAATATAAAATCTAAATATATCTGCTATTACTAATACATTTAAGTGTTTCAATTACAGATAATCTGATCCAAGTCATTTTTGCTTTACTAAGAAACCAGTGTCTAATAATGTCCAAATAAGGTCATACATATACAATGTCTTTAGAACAGGAGTAATACATTTACTTGTTGCAGGTAAAATGGTAAATACTCATTTCTTTGCTCAAGAGTTAGAACTAATCCATACACCGTACTAGAGGCATAGTCCACTCAAAGACTGTGTACGCTCTTCCTTTTTCTGTACACACTTTAAAATTATACACATTTTTTTACAAAAATGGATTTATAGACTATTATTTGTTTCTAACACAATGCAGATTAACATCAGGAAATTACATGTTTCAAATAGATTGCCTTCAAAAGCAACAAGTTACTTTAATGACAAATTTTAAACATATACACTATTTTCAATAATGGTGTAACTGACTCATTTTACTATACAACCAAGCCGTCCATTTCTGCATTATGAAGAGTTTAACTACTGAATTTTAATTATATAGTTAAATATATTTGTTAGAAAAAAATAAATATACAAAAAACCTGAAAATTTTGAAATTATTTTTCAACTGCAAAATCACAGCAATCCAGTTAAGATCTGGAAAATGGTTTACTTAATTTCACAGAAGGATTTCTGTACAAATTTAGTTACAAACGGTCTAAAAAGCCCAAATGTATCACTTTCCATTCTTCTTCAACACAATTAAATGACAGCTAATATTTATCCCTATCAGAAATAAGAAATAATTATGTAAGGTATTTTGCCAAGGTTCAATTAAAGACTTTATTTTTCTATATCAGGGTCATGCTGATACATATTTTCCCATCCTCACTTTTTAAAAATGTAGTATCTGAAAATTTTGGTTACCTTTTTGTACCATACCAGTCCTCAGAAAATACTCCATTCTTTCAACTTTTAAAAAAATGGACAATAATTTTTAAACAATAGAAATGGTATTTATGTTGGTTTTTAAAGTATAAAATAACTGTACCATAAACAAATAAATAACTGCTTTCCTTTTCCATAGCAGTACATATAGCAATACATTCTCCTAAGTCATATAATTATCATTTACAATAGACAACTTAATTTTACTAATGATGCAAAAAATAATAGAATACAAGGCACAATCATTAAATGGAATTTTTCTTTAGGGTGTATATTGACATACCAGCGTGATAAAGATACCGTAAAAAGTGCAGAAAAAACACAATGTGCAATGAGACCACTGTATAAAACATGATTGCATAAAAAGTGATTTGGCCTATTTTAACCTTTAATAATTGAAAATAACCAATCTTCCCCTTAAAATTAAACTATAAAGTATGACATTTTAAAATTATTTTTATTCTATCACTATCTAAAAAATCCTGAAAAAAGAATTTATACCTGGGTAATAGTATATAAGTATGTGTTTGTATATATATTTAATTATACCCATTTATCAATATATACACATACACACACAGACACATTTCTTTGTAAGTCATTTAGCCTATTAGATATGTCTAAAGTTTAGAAACGACATTAATCCAGATCAAGTAAACATCAAATCCCATACCTTTTTCCTGTATTTTCCTTGAATCCTTTAACCACTTAAACACTTTCTCCAAAACATCTCTGTCAAAGGACCCACCAGTGCATTACTTTCTACTATTAGTACCAAAAAAAGATACATCTCAGCATAACTCTTTACTAACTTGCTCTTTAGAATAATATATAGCCTTTCCAATATTGAAAAGTGTATGCTGTCCTGACAGTCAAAAACAGGCTTTCCACTGCACTGATTCTCAGTCTTTGGCACAATAAACAGAGATCGAGTGATTGATATAAGAATCAAGGTCTGAAAAATTAGACAGTCAAATGTTTTCCAATGTGGATATGTTTCCTTTTCATCAGTACATTTTCTCTTACGTTTGGCAGAAATGGAATACAGCAAAAGCCTTCTCTAGATTCTTTGTAGATGAACATTGTACAAGTAAAATTAAACTCTTTAGGGTATCAAATTGTGGGAATTTTATATTTATCTTAAGAGGAAACACATTTCTTAATTTACTGCTACTCTGGTAACATCTCTCTTCCTAGGGGGCACGACTTCTGTATCAATAGAAATGTACCTGGCTTGGTCAAAAATAATTCATCTTAACATGAAACGCTCTATCACTAGGAATACTATGCTCGTTAAAAATGTAGCAGAACTGTCTTTTCCAGAAATAGATTGGGAATTCATTATAGGTCCTCAATTTCTTTTTTTCTTTTTTTTTTTTTTTTGCAACCAGTGAATGAAATGAATGTTGAAATGTATAACCTATCTAAGGGAATAAATAGCAAACATTTAAAATATATATGTATATATTTATATATATATTCATTTAAAGAAGTGAAGTGTCTTGTAAGTTTGTGTTTTTTTTTTCTTTTTTGCAAATCAAATTGTAACATTCTCTAATCCACCACAGCAGCAAGGAACCAGAAACCTTAGTTCTACTTATTCCTTAACTGTACCTGCTTTATGATTTTGAAGTAAAATATTTTGGTACAAGTTACCAACCAATTAAATTAGCTTTTGCTTTTTCAGTCAACTTTCGGACTCGTCCTCTACTAGAAGTTCCAAAAGTCAAAGAGGTGTCTTCAAACAGCAGCTGCCTTTGCTCCTCTTCGGAGTCATCCTCGTTATAGAAAGCTGTCCTTCGACCTTGGTTTCTAGTTCTCATGTGGGGTTCAGAGCCTTTCAGTTCCTCAAACTCTTCTTCCTCATCCATAGGATCATCTGTCTTTTTTCGGTTACTTCTCCTTAGCATTTTAACACTAGAAGGAACTATGAGATCTGAGTCTAGTTTTTGCGTCTTTATCTTCCTTTTGGGTTTTCTTCCTCCACGACTCTTTTTCTGTAACAAATCCTCCTTTACAGTATTAGTTTCAGAAAGAAAATTGCATGTTGAAGAAGGAACTACGTCATCTCTGATAGGATGTACATTATTTTGCTCTGAATTTTCTAGCTTTGCATACTGTAGCTTTTTGGGCTTTCTACCCCTCTTCTTGTGTATAACTTCACCACTACTGGTAGTAACTTCTACCTTAGGTTTCCTTCCAGGTCCCCTCTTCACAAGTTTAGATGGCTGCCCTCCATGGCCATTTACTTGAATGCTTCCTGGTACAAGAGCATTGTTCTTACAATCTGTTAAAAAGGAACAATGGCACACTTATATGGAATTGCATTTTTATTTGACTTTCTAACTAATCAACAAGACCAATGCTATACTTACATGAAATGGCATAATTCTAATTATTTTTTTACTAAAACAAGAAAAAGAACCAACAAAATGCTAATAGTTTAATGATACTGTTTACAGACACACCTCATTTTATTGAACTTTGCTTTATTGCACTTCACAGGTTTTTTTCTTTTTTAAACAAGTTTAAAGTTTTTGGCAACCCTGCATCATGCAAGTCTATTGGTGCCATTTCCCCAACAGACTTGGATGATGGTTAGAATTTTTTAGCAATAAAGTATCTTTAAATTAAGGTATATACATTATTTTTTAAAGAGACAATGCTACTGCACACTTTAATAGACTACAGTATAGTGTAAACATAACTTTTATATGCACCGGGAAACCAAAAAATTCATGTGACTTGCTTTATTGCCATATTTGCTTTATTGTGGTAGATGGGACCTAACCTGGAATATTTCCAAGTTATGCCTATACATGTGCCACCATTATCATGAATAAAATCCCACTATAACAAACTCCATGATAAAGGCCACTATGCTTTATTGAAAAATAAAAAAAATATTGGGACATAAAATTCTAAATGGAGATCATGATGAACTGCCTTTCTGTGATTTAAAAAAAAAAATCTATTACCCTTTCAAATGAAAACAAAAAATCACATACATGCACTACCACTAACATTTTTCTTCCAAAATTTCTAAAGTTTTTTGTTTGGTTGTGGTGCATGTGATTTGCAATGTAATTATCTTAAAGGAAATTCATAAAGAGATGAAAAATGATTTTAAAGAGAATGCTTCTTCATAATGGTTATTTTTTGTCATGGGTTGGAATTGTACTGCATAAATATCAAGAAAAAAACCATCAAGAGACGCATAAAAGGCCAGAGCCAATAACAGAGGGAGAAGGCAAAGTCCTCACTTTCCTGACCCCCACAGTACAAATGATTCACTTTAGATTGGTGGTCTTCCATAATGATGAAGGGAGTGGTGACAGGGGAGAAATGTGTACGTGCATGCGTGCACTAGAGAGAAATGATCAGAAAGATCACTTTGGCTGCAATGTGGAAGATGGATTGGGTAAGGAACAGTTAAGGACTAAGGCAGAGAGACCAGTTAGAAAATTAGGACAACAGTCCTGATGAGAAATTATGTTGGCCTAAATTAAGGACATGGAAGCGAGAATGGAGGAGGGAATGGATTTTAGAGATGTTAAGGAGGCAGGAACAACAGAAGCTAATAATTATCAAGTAGATTTGGATGCTGAAGAGAAGGCTAGGATGACTCCCTCCCTGATTTTAAGCTTATGTCAGTGGATGGATCCCAATGCCACTAATCAAAATGAAGACTTTTAAATAAACAATTAAACTCTGAGAAGTTTCTGGGGAGAATATTGAAGAAGAAATGGCTTAAAAACACTTTGGAAATCATCATACACAAAATGCTTATTCTTGAGGTGTGTGTTGCCAAAAAAGCCACAATTATTTTAACATGTCATACATAGGATGTGTTTATATTATTTACCTTCTTCATCTTTCAAACATAAAGCTTTAACAAAGAAAATCTGCAGATGAAAAGAACTTGGAAGAATAACTGTAAAAAAGTTGTGTATTATAATAGAGAGTCTGGCTATAGACAACCCTGATGAATTAATAAAGGTTGCTGTGTTGAATTTTGTAATGTAATAACTTAATTTTCCTAAAAAAGTGAAGACTGCTACCTGGGTTAACTAAATCCAATTTAATTTAAACTTCTTGGATATACTTTTTTAGGTTTTGTAATAATGAAGTTAAAAACTAATTTACATCCTAAAAGCCTTTGATTCTGTAATTTGTTTTCATTTTCATATAGCAAATTTTTCTTGGCTTTTAAAATTAATGATAATATAGTTTAAGTTTGGCACAAAACTGCAAATCAAAAATGTCTCACTAAATTTATCAACTAATATAGAAGGTGACTTTTAAATGAGCAACCTAAAAAAGTTGATTTACGTGCTAACTCCAACAAAATCATTATTTTTAAGAAAGAGCTACTCTATCTTGGGAGATACAAATCACCCCTTACCTTGCTCAATGACAGCTGATGACTTTGAAAGAGTCTTTGAGAGGACAGATGATTTCATTTTACGTTTGAATGGCTTTTCCTTTTCCAAGTTTTCTTTTGCAGAATTATTCCTAGTGCCATGACTATAATTTGATTGACCAGGACTTGAAAGAGTATTCAAGGTTTTCGAATGTTTCACAGAATTCTCTAGAACTAAAACACACATATAAAACATTATAAACTAAGAGTTATTTAACCTAAAAACAAGTAAGAAGGTTGGGATTACCTACTACTTGAATTGCTTGAATTAGCCAAGGGAACAAAACCTGGGGATACTTAAAGCTTTCTGATAGGAAAAAGGCATAAACAACTAAACTCTTAATAATTTCAGACCTTTCAGAAGTTGTCCAGTTACTTCAAGATTATGAAGGCAAGTCCTGGCAAATTGCTAGCAAGTCTGGATACTTGAATTCAAATTCAGGCAGTTTGGGTCAGAGTTGCCATTTTTAAGCATTATTCTACACTGACACTCAACCTCAACTTTCTTTTCTTATTAAAAACAATTTAAAAGGGAGGGGGGGAGCGGCAAAAACAAAGAAAAAAATCAACAATGTCTGCTGGAATTTACTAAAATCCAGTATATTTCATTTGGCAATGTAAAAGCTTAAATTAAAAGAGTCATTATTTATTTATATTTATATACTTATATATTTTTTATATATATGTATATATATATATACACACATATATATACACACTCATATATATACTTATTAATATATTATATACTCATATATATACTTATATATATACACTTATTATATATTATATACTTATATATTTATATATTTATATATATACACACTTCAATTTACAAACTGTAACTGATTCTTACTTGTTTTCCCTGGCATCGCAGATGTATTAGCTTTCAAAATAAAAGTCTTTGCTGCTGAAGAAGTAGATGGTTGCTCATTGGTAACTGGATCTACAACCACTCGGTTGCTTCTGGTTCGAACTACAGAACTAGATTCTGTTTTACCATTTATCTGAGCGGCATTGTGCCTTGGTGGTATTGATCGTGTGGGTGTAGAGAATGGAGAGGTAGAAACATCTGATTTTAGCTGGGGTTTTACCATCCTTTTTTTCCTTTCAGGGCTGTAAATAAAATATAATATCATTAGTCATTCTTATAGTTCTATGTGGATGAATAAAACACAGTTTTATAAATACTATTGGATTCAATATTTGTACTATATGAAATATGTTAAAATATGAGATTTGTAGTGGATTTCATATGGTTGTGAGCCTTTGAAAAGTGAATATTTAGTGAAGGATCGCCGTAAATGCTAGTTATATATGACAGAAAGCATGATGCCATCACTATCCTAAAAATGCTGTTTTACTGTATAGATTTAGCAGTTTGAATTTAAGCACTTACACTAGTATAGCTTTAGTTAAAAGATTAAAAATCCTCCACATCATAGGAACTTGCATGTCAAATATATCATTCTGCAATATAGGGAATAGTAAAGGAAGTATTAAAAAACACCGAGTTCTGTCACTTAGATGACAAAGTTATAGATCAGTTGATGCCATTTAAAAGAAATCAAATACCTTGATGCAGCACTACTGGAAACAGAGCTGCTTCTGTTTCTTTTCTTCCTCCTTTTGGTTATTGTATTTCTTTTATGAAAACGAAGAGCAGATTTATAATCTGATAAAACTGAACTGATGTGTTCTTCAAAGAAAGCAGACAGGCGCAAACTCATGCTGTAAATCTATGGTAAGAATCAAAAAAGAACTGTTCAAACATTCCTCAAAGGAAAATGCCTGTTCAGCAAATATTAACATATAATTTAAATATTTTCCTAGCAAAAAGTTTTCAGAATTTAAACATTGCTTTTTCCAATCTCTTTTGATGAAAAGTAAAACTGAAGCATTTTTACAATTAAATTATTTTTGTATCTAGATTAGGAATCTTCCAAGCTTTGAAAAAAGCCCTACTATAAATTCAGATGGCTCATACAAATTCCTGTGAACTCTTGTCATATTAAAAGTATTCCTGAGGGTTCGAAACTGCTTTCCATTGCTACCTAGAACTAGCTAGTTATTCTTTCTCATTTCATTTGCATATATCACCCTTTTGTGTTCTACTGTTTGGCCAAAGACAGGTAAATTAAAGTTTACTCCTTTTTATAAATCATTCACAAAGATGCTCCTTTCCATTAATGTAGAAAATAGCCTGAAAAATAAGCCCACAAAGCCCTAACACATACGAAGATGATACATATGTGGTGTATCTGTTCAACCATACTACTTCAAAAGTAACCATCCCTAAACATTAGTGTCATCAGTGTTATTTCATAGAATCAGAAAGCAAGAAAGAAGTCAATTCTTTTTTTGCAATTCTGTTCTTTCCATTAAGAACAGAAGGTCAGCTTTGCTCTAAATTTTAAATAAAAGCAACATAGTTACTTAACATAATTTTTCTACAAACTTCATTTAATTTAAACATAAAAGAAAATTTAATTATATACCCTTGATCTTTTGCTTGGTGTATATGCTTTAGAATTACTAAAAATAAGTCTGACATCTTTACATAACTCCATTGGTGACTCATAATTCCCGGCCTCTAAAGTTTCTCTAACGGTAGCAAAATCCATTGGAGTGTCAATGATGTCTCTGTAGTCCTAAGAGAGGAAAAACAGGTGGTATTAATTATTATCATTACTACCACAAAGCATTACTTCTCAGCACAGGGATTCACATACAATTTCTGTGATGAGTTTAAGTCCTAAAACTATTAATAATCATTCCTTGTTTCCCTCATCAAGGCTCCCTTTTTTCTATGTATTTTTTTTTTGCGTGCCCCCTCACTTTTATTGCACTCAACACAGGATTTTTCTTATTCAACAATCTATTAAGTTGCACTTTTTTTCCTTGGGAAAGAGGTAAATGGTGGAGTTGTGTTAGAAAAGGGGGATTTAAAAAGTATTGAAAACACTCAGCTCTACAATTACACATGTAAATTTGATGTAAAATACCCAAAACTTTATGCTACCTACCGTGTTTCCCCCAAAATAAGACCTAGCTGGACCATCAGCTCTAATGCATCTTTTGGAACAAAAATTAATATAAGACCAGTATTATATTATATTATATTATATTACATTACATTACATTACATTACTTCACATCCGGACTTATATAAGACCCGGTCTTATATTAACATAAGACCGGCTCTTATATTAATTATATTAATTAAAAGACGCATTAGAGCTGATGGTCTGGCTAGGTCTTATTTTAAGGGAAATATAGTATAAACTCTAAAGGCTGTTGACTCCCTGAAACATAACCATAATATTAACTAGCTGTCACACAAAGCCTATGCACTTCATTCCTCACAGAAGTGGAATTACCCAAAACCGCCTCCTAGGCAACTATATAAAATAAGGCAATAGATTATAAGCAATAAGACAACTGAAAGAAAAAAGCAACAGAATAGTATAAAATTATGTGAATATAGAATCTCTAAATAAGAATAAAGAGTACTACACCTTTTCCATAGCCTTGGAGTATGTAACTATATTTTTTGAAATATAACTTGACTTTGCACCATCAAGTTTAAATTATGATCAAATATGTTTGACCATAAAGCAAACAGGATTACTGCCCTTTATAAACAGTTTTATTTCTTCCTTAATCTGTATGCCTTTTATTTTCTTTCTTGCCTTGCTGCACTGGTTAGAATTTGCAGTGCTATACTGGATAGCAGTGCCTCATTCCCAATCTTAGGGGGAAAGCATTCAGTTTGTCATAATGAATCACGGTGTTAGCTGTAGGTTATTTAATAATTTTTTTTTATCAACTTAATGGATCTTCCTCCTTTTCTTGTGTTTTTTTTTATTTTAATCATTAATGATGGTCTGTTTTCTTAGATTATTTGTCTACCTGGCATCCATTCATCACAGAGCCAATTATATTAACTGTATTTTCTTATTTTCTATATTCTTGATGCTCAGATTTACAGATCTGAGGAGATACTGCCCCTCCCAAGGCTAGCCAATTTTTAGATATAGCAAAAGGCGGCGCTGGGAACACCTTTTTCTTATGCAAACCAACCACCTCCTTATCTAACTCGCACACCAAGCCAGTATTTCTTTTGCCCTGAATTATCCCAGGGCCAGGTACCGGACAACTGGAGACCACCCCTATGCCCAAAGCCCATAGGAATTATTCCAAGTAGCCAATTGTGAACTGTTTATGCTGCACTGCCTTGCCTCTCTCATGGAAACCCCAATAAATCATCTGGCCTAAATTTTTCCCTTGCTGTCTTCTGCCACGTAATAAAAACTTGGTGTATGTTCTTAGAACAAATGGGCAATTATGCATTTTGTCAAATGCTTTTTCTGCATTGATATGACCATATGATTTTTTTTCCTTTAATATGATGAATAACATTGACTGAATTTTGAATACTGAACCAGCTTTACACCCCTGGAGAAAAAAACCCACTTGGACATCGTATAAAATCATTATTATATATTTCTGAATTCTATTTGCTGAATTAAGAATTTTTACATTTTCTTTTTTCGTATTGTTTTTGTCTGGTTTTGGTATCAGGAGAAAACTGCCTTCATAGATTGAGGGGAGAAGTGTTCTCTACCTTAGGGAAGAGATTATGTAGAATCTGTGTTAAATCTTTAAACATTCGGTAGAATTCTCCAATGAAGTTATCTGGACCTAAGAGATCTCTTTTTTGAAAGCTTTAAAATGCAAACTAAATATCCTTACTAGTTGTAGGGCTATTCAAATGATCTACTTCATATTGGGTAACCTGTGATAATTTGTACTTTGACAACTGGTCCATTTCATCTAGGATGTCCAATAAATGTGTGTGTACAGTTGTGTGTAGTATTCCTTTAATATACTTTGGTTATCTGCAGGGTCTGTAGTGATAATCCCCCATTGCATTCCTGATATTGGCAATTTGTGTCTTTTCGCTTTTTAGTTTTGTAAGTCTTAATAAAGGTTTGTCAAATTTAGTGATCTTTTCAAAGAATCAACTTTTGGTTTTATGGATTGTCTCTACTGTTTTTCTGTTTTCAGTTTCATTGATTTCTGCTCTTTATTATTTCTTCTCATTTTTGCTTAATTTTATTCTTTTTTTTTTCCCTAGGTTTTTGAAAGAGCCTGGGTTACGGACTTGAGACTTTTCCTCTTCTGATAGACTACTTATTGCTAAAAAGTTTCCCTGCACTGCTTTAGCTGCATCCCACAAATTTTGATATGTTGTATTCATTTTCATTAAGTTCAATGTATTTTTTATTTCTGGTAAGTCTTCTTTGAATCATGGATTATTTAGAAGTGTATTGTTTAATTACCAAGTGTTTGGATATTTTTCTATTATTTTTGTTATTGATTTCTAGTTTGATTGCACTGTGGTTGGAAAACACACGGTATGGTTTCATTTATGTCTGTCATTTTATTGTTTTCTGTTCTGTTGTTTTTTCCTTTTTTCCAATCTTCTTGTGGGTCACTTGAACGGATTTTAAAATTTCATTTGATTTATCTATGAACAGATTTTAAAATTTCATTTGGTTTAACATTAACTCTGCATAGTTGTTTAAGTGGCCATTGAGGTATTTTATAATATATACATAATTATCAAAATATAATGGTGTCAACAACATTTTACCGGTTCAAGAAGTACAGAAACCTCCCCTACCCTTATTATCATCATGTTCACTGATTATTTCCTCTGCTCTCTTTAGTGAATTTTATTTGTTATTATATTTTGGTTCTATTTCCATTTGGTTCTTCTAATTCTTCTTGCGATTTTCTTGGTATGACAAGTGATTTTTGATTGAAACCTGGAAATTGTGGGTCTAAGACTGGATCTCTTTTAAATCTTATGTTTTAGTAGACCTACTCCAACCCCACTCTATGAGCTAAGAGGGGGCACTGCTTTATTACTGCCAGGTAGGAGTGGAGTCCAAGTTTTACTTGGCCTCCACTAACACCCAAGGATTGAGGAGTACCTCCTTAAAACTGCTGGGAAGGTATAGGAGTTCTGGCTCCTTACTAGGCTTCTACTGATGCCAGCTAGGGTGGGACGGAGGAGTGCCTCTGTTTTGCATGGCCTTCACTGACACTACGGGGCGGTGGCCTTGTTATCACTGACCAATGGTGAAAAGTCCTGACTACCCACTAGGCCTCTGCTAATACCACCCAGTGAGGTAGGGTCGGGGTACCTCATCACTGCCCGGTGGGAGAAGAAATCTAGGCTAGTGTTTGGGAAGTGTGGAGATGGCTCTCACTGGCTTTTGCTGATAGGTAAGGCCACAATTTTTACTGTTATTTGGCTGGAGTAGAGCAGTTACTGTCTCATGTTTGTTGTATTGCTAGGCTGCATCTTTCCTGGTCTGTTGGCTGGAGAGAGTGGGCTTTTCTGGTCAGTGCACATTGGCATTTCTAGGTTAAGTTTCTTCAGTATCCAGAGTTGGAATATATAAGGCAAAAACATATGCAGGAAATTCACTACTGTTATTCCTCAGTTCCTGAGGTACCTACCCTGTCTGTCTATCTTCTTTCTACATTCCAGAATCATCTTGACTTTTTTACACATAACATCCACAATTTTTCAGTGCTACTTAATGGGAAGAATAGGGGAAAGCATGTCTTCTTCTTCTCAGAAGTCCAATTAAACTGCCTTTGACCAAAATATTTTAAAATGTCTCACCTATAAGTAATTTTAGAACAACTTTATAAAGTCACACAATAAAATTTAGTAATTTTAATTTTGGTAAAAACAGTGTACAACAGTCTACCTTATGCACCAAACCTGGTCTAAATTAACTTAGCCATTTACAGAAATTAAATTCATCATTAGTGGAAGATTGTGATTCCAAAAGAGATATTCCGAAAATTGAACCTCTCTGCCTCTTCAGACAACTGGAGAGAGGGTGGGAGACTAGTTACAAAACTCCTTTATGCAATGGTAACAGCATCTGAACAGTGTCTAAATTCTATCCTCTTCAGAGTATCAAACTACTTTGACAAAATCTATAATTACTTGGCTATTAAATATTATAACATATTGGATTTACAAACTATAAATTTTGAGAAAGTGATATGAAAATTTTTAAATGTGCAAAACTTTGGATAAGTGTCAAATTTATGTAGAACACTTCGTTTTTCTTGGTTCATATCTTGGGATTCTATCACTCAGTAGAGTATATGGCAGCCACTCAATATACCTCTGTAGAATCAATAAGTGGAGAATATTTAGCATACTAATTTCCATCAAAAAGTTTAATTTTCAAAATCTTGCTCTGAATATTTGATTAAAGTCAAAATGTAAACTAATGTTTTCATACAAAAGCTGAAGTATGAAAAGCATGATCTGCCTTAAATATTCTGCTAGTAAGGCTGATATAGTTAATTCTGAAGTATAAAAAGCAAATTATCCATTTTCCTCTTCTCCTCTGTGACAGTAATAAAAAACAGTAAGTAGCCATAAGTCTTCACCTCCATCAATGGATGGTACTCACCTCCATCAATGAGTACCACAACAGAGTAGATATTAAATTAAAATATTTTCTTGCTTCTGGTATCTTCTGTCTGCTAAAACCTTTAGCTGGTGGAAGGAGAGGTTCTAAATAATGTTCTCATTATTTTGAATACTTAAGACAGACTGCATTCTTACATATTACCTATTCTCTAAGAATATTACATATAGCTCTAGGGCACTAGATACAGAAGATATGGGCTCTTGTTCTCATTTTGTCAATAAATAGTTACATATTTTGGAGAGCTGCTTAATCTAAGCCTCAGTATAATGAGTTGGTTGGATCACAGTTTTGAGTCTCTTCCATATTTTCTGTATGGTTGCTTTAACATTTTTATTTTGTCTTTAGGTCTTTTTTCCTTTATGCTTCTTATCCCTTCATTTATCTCTTAAACCAAAATGACAAATCAAAGTTTAATTGGCAGCATTTTTTCTTTGTTTGGTGGTACATAAAATAACAGTTATCTTACAATGAGTAGTGTTTTAGATTCGATTGGTAGTATTTCAGAATAATCTATCATCTCAAGTTTTGGGGGAGAGGGTACTAATATTTCCATTTGCTGTTTCTGTTGTATAATATATATAGTTTACAACTTCTTTTCATCATTAGTTTTCATCTTTAGTAGAGTTTGGGTTCCGCCCTCCCCCGATGAATTTCTACACCACAAGGGAATGTAAATTTGGACTCTTAAGTCTATGCATATTGCAAGCTTAGGGAGATTTATCTCTGACACAGAACACCAGAGAGAGAGACATACTTCCCTGTGGAAGGAATGATTCTATTCTTTTCACTGAGGGCGAAGTCTTTCAACAACAGTCCAAGTGGAGTCTCGGTTCCAATTTCCTTCCTCACCATAGCTCATATGGCTTCACCTGTCTCTGCACAGTGTTAATAACTTGTGCATCTAGAATCTAGACATTGAAGCTTATCTGTACCTCTTCTTTTCTGGGGAAAAGTCCAGAATACAAACACCTGCAAGTGCTTGGTAAATTATAACTTATTTTCTAAAATACAAAGCTGAGCTGGCAAGAAACAAAGGGAAATCCACAGGTTCCAGAAACAAAGAGAACTGAAAACCAGAGCACTGAAGCATTAGCTCTTCTAAAGATTTTGGAGGGTAGGTTTATCACATTGCTGGAATTAAAGATTTATCTTCTACATTTAAGATTCCATGTTTCTTGATTTTAAATGACAAGAAAAGGCATGTATGATTTATCTATTAATGAAATTTCTCTATTCTCATCATCTCAAGTTATATGTAACACATACATAAACAGATAATGAAGTCCAGTGATATCACATTAGGTCAGGATCTCTTGTAAAATATTTCCTTTTTATTTTCATTTGAAACCATGAATGTTATCTGAACTGTATAACCTTTAATAACTAAATAAAGAAATCAAAAACTCAATTTAAATTGCTAAGAATACATGCAAAAATACTTGGATGATGTTTATTCAACCTTTTTACCATGAAATCCATAAAGATCATAAACTGACCATATATATATATATATATATATATATATATATATATATGCGCACATACATACATATATATACACATATATAATGCCACCTTACATTTGTATATAGTGCTTCAGTTTAAAACTGTTTTAATGTATACTCATTGCATCTCGATAACCCTATAAGGAAGGTTAAGGAGGTATTATTATTATTGTTTCCTAAACAACTGCCATAATAAATTGATAGAATTCGTGTGGGGAAAAAAATAGTAAAAAAGAAATTTTCAGATGAGAAAACTAAATGACTTGCTCAAAACTGCGTAACTGATAAAAGGCATAGCTGGGATCATAACTCAATTCTTTGGAGTCTTAGTTCAGGGTTATTTCTATTTTACTACACAATTTAACTTAGATGCTCTATATAACCAAATGGATAATGAGAACATATATGCAATAATGGAAAAACATACTGTAACCATAAAAAATAACAATTTAAATAGCAAACAGTCAAGAACAAGATATATAGCAAACTGACAGGCAAAGAAAATATTTTCAAAAATACTTACTGGATATTCAAGGAGATCTACCGGCTGGCGGAAAGGCTCAGAATCTTCACACTGAAATATGAGATTTAACAATTCTTGACATTGTTTCTTCCATGCCTGAATATCATAAGACTGAGCTCTGTTACGTAATCTTCTTCTAGGCTGATGGTCCTAAAATAAAAATGTTCAAATATATTGATAAAAATAACACTTATACAAACAAGTTTTAATGCATGCTTAATTAAGTAATATATAATAATGCAAATAATAGAAAATATCATTCACCTAGTTCTGAAAAACATGTATTTTGTGATGGAAATTGATTTAGAAATAATATTTAATAGGTCTTTAAAAATACTAACAGTGAAAAAACGCAATACATTTTAATTCATATAAAGTACTTCTGCTAAAACAAAAAATACATTACCTTCCTTTTTCGGGTAGAAGTTCCTGGTACATCAGCATCTTTCTCTTCTTCCTTTGAAGCAAGAATTTATCAGATTTATTAAACATTCTAGATTTCATTATTACAGTTGATCCTTGAACAATATGTTAAAACTACACAGGTCGTCCACTTATACATGGATTTTTTTCAGTAAATTCATATAGAACTGTATGTATTTTCTCTTATGATTTCCGTATCATTTGCTTTTCTCTAATTTACTTTATTATAAGAACAAAATATATAACACATACAACATACAAAATATCTGTTAATAAACTTTATGTTATTGGCAAAGCTTCTGGTGATCAATAGACTGTTAGTAGTTAAGTTTTCAGGGAGTCAAAAGTTATAGAGATTTCGATTGCTCGGGGAGTCAGCTCCCCTAACCCCCATGCTGTTTAAAGGTCAACCATACTCTTTAGCTCTTTATCTCCTTTACACTTTAGAAAACCTATAATGTACTTGCTGGAACACTATAATGAATCATTAAAAAATCTCCCCCCCACACCATTTAAAAAATTTCTTTTTAACAAAAACAAGAAAATCAGGAAACATTTTTATGTTAACTGTAGCATTTAGACAAAATTGTCATAATAACATTTATCTGAAAACTACTATATATGTTTCTTTTTATATACAGAACAAGACCAATGTAACAATCATGATGAAATATTAAATACCTCGGAATCAGACAAAACTTTCTTCTTCATTGAATTGTAGAGTGGAATTATGTTATAGCAAGTCTGATCCCTAAATAACAAGGAAATGTTAGTATACATATATACAGGATTAGAGTCAAGGTTTTTTTTTTCCCTTTAAATCTGTTACTAAAATGAGATTTTCAGATAAAACTTAAACCCAATTCTCACCTCTAAGTTTTGCTCAGGTCACTGTTGTGCCTGGGATGCCTTCTTTCATTCCTCAGTTTACAAGGGAAAGCTAATGTACCTCCTGTCTTCTAATTCCTTCTTCCTTTCATTCTTAAAAGTAGTCATTCCCTAAAGTTTAGTCTTTTGTCATCTTCTCTTGACACTATTCCTTTTTCCCTAATAACCATATACTATATTTGCAGTTTATCTGTGTAAATGAATTCTAAATTCCTATAATTTGGTGTCTTTTGAGATTCCTACCATTTAAAATTTCCCCATGTCTAAACCTAATTGTCACTCCCCACTCTTCCTCCTTTTTCTATATTTTGTTAACAGCATTACCATTTTCATAGTAATACATGGTTTTTCATTATTCCTTCCCTTGTCTCCTTAATAAACCCCATCATCGACCAAGTTCTATGAGTATACCCTCAAAATCTCTTGACATCTGCCTTTCTTACTTCCATAAATTAATCCCCCATCACCTCTACTTGGTCAGGTATAGCAGTCAGCCTGCTATATATTCTTTATGTCTCTTCCCTATCAATCATTATTAGACACTACAGTCAAATTAGTATTTTAAGGCAGACTATACATCACATTATTTTCATGTTAAGATATTTTCAATAGCCCCATTGCTTCCAGTGCTCATATTTTAAGTCTAGTTCCTCAGATTGGTATTCAAGGCTCTCCATGATCTGGACCACACTTGAGTTTACAGCACCGCATCCCCATTATTTCTGCAAATGGACTCTCTACTTCACCCAATTTAAATTACTAAATTTCCTTAACAACTCTTTAATTTCCTATCTCATGCCACTCTTATCCCCAGAATGGCTTTCCTTTCATCTAACTTCTTCTGGATCTATCAATATCTACCTTGACCATAACATTCTAACATACTTTCCCCCTATATCTAAAACCCCACCTTCATAGCTAGAAGTGATTCTATCTCTCATCTAAACTTTCATAGTCTCCTGTTACTTTTTCCTTATAGTTATTTACAGATTTATCTATCTATGAAATTTTATTAAGAGGGCAAGTAAAGATTTCTTTCTATCTCCAAATATCTATTACTTCTCTTTGTATGTATCTATTGCTTGAAATTTAGCCAAATAATTCAATTAAAAAGTACAATAATCAAAATTTCAAGACATAACCAACATTTTTAAAATTATTTTCAGCTAAAAATGGTTTTAACAAATTACATACATATAAAAAATGCCAGGGATTTATTTTTAGATATATATGCAATACAAATGCTTTAAATATTGTATTAATGTTTTTTATATAAGGCATTTCACAGTAACTATTTGAAAGAAATACAATTTCATAGACTATTCCAAATATAAAAATTATTTTATCTAAATTAATGGTATCATTTGATTCTTTTGATTCATATCTCTTTGGAAAAATAAATGTACATACATATCCACGTAACACTTATGAAACTACAGATTAAAAACTTGATAGTTAAAATATTATGTGCTATTGTAACCAAGTTATATAGTCCTCCAAGGATAGCTAATTCTTGATTCTCAATTTTACTGAAAAGAAGCAAGAACACTGCAATAGCAGCCCCTAAATGACTTGGAAGGTAATAGATTTCTTTAGAGAATAAGATAGAGGAAGGGCATAAAGTTTATTTTACTAATTTTCTTTAGTGTTTTCTTATATTGAAATTACCTATATTCCTTAGCAAAGAACAAACAAACAAAAAACACCCAACAACAAATATGAGGAAAAGGGTCCCTATCATAATGCTGAGTAAAGAGAACAAAGCTGGAGACTTTTTTTTAAACCTCAGTAATCCCTTCATTTAAAAGCAGGTAACAGCTGAATATTTAAGTTATAAAATACATTGTCTCCTACTAACGAGAAATAATTATCCAATATAAATAATGTTACTATAAACTCACAGCAGTATCTTATGCAAAACCTATGATTCATTTCTTTGGCTTCAATTTCAAAGGCTCAGTTCATTCTATGGTTACATAAAATCTGTGAGACAAGAAAATAAAAGTGTGGTTGCCTTAAAAAAACTGTAGTTATCACTCTTGGTAGGGGATCAATGAATGAGGACGTAAACTTGACTTTAAAGAAGAATCATCTTGAAAGTTAAGTTTAGTTTTCTGCTGGATTACTTAAACACTGTTCATAAACCTGACAAGGGTAATATAATGTTAAGATGAAAGGTTCTCAAATCAGATGGCAGAAACTCATTTAGTGTGAAAATTAAACAAGTTATCCTTGAAAAGACTCAGTTTCCTTAACTGTAAATTCCAGATAATTATCTCTTCCACATGTAAGATTATTATTTGGCTTAGAAGAACTATTTTGGGTAAAACATTACATGTTCAATAAATGTTTAATAATAATAATTATTATTACTATATTACCCAACAGTTGGGTTTAGAGAAGGATCCACGTTTTTTATGTTAACTGTAGCACACAACTTTTATGATTTCATAATTAGTATTAGCCAATGAACTAAATATTACTTCTTTAGATACAGACATTATATGCTTCCTAGTTTGAGTGGAGCTATGTATACGGGCACAGTATGTGGTATTATGTATATAAAAATGATATTTTACATTTTGACACTTTACAATATTGCCATTATTACAATAATTATAATTGTGGAAAAATAACTCACTTTATAAAATGTAGAAGAAGATCAGTCACAAATTTAGCAGACTTCACAATAGGGCTTCCAGGCTCATTAAATGTTCGTGTGTTGTGCTCTATATATCGAACTTCCCACATTAGGGAAGAAACCCGCCTTTAAACAAAACACAGAAGTCTTAACCTCATTATATTTCGAAACAAATGTATGCAATTTAAAACCAAGAAATTGTGACTTTTCAAATTGCACTCTTAAATCAAATACAAAACTCACACCTTAAAAAATTATTTTCAAAAAATTGTAATTTCGTTAGGGGAAAAAAGAGTAGCAACATTCACTATGTAGTTGCATAGAAAATGTCTGGCTTAGACACACTAAACCATTAACATTCCTTCTTTTAGGGAGAGAGACTGTAACAGTAGCAGAAGAGAAATGGAGGAGTTCTCAGTTTTTGCTTTACCACATTCCTGTCATTGTTTTGTTAAGTATATCTGAGTTTTATATAAAAAGGAAATAATTTTCACCTAATCATATTACTGGTAAACAAATGACATGTAAAAATGAAAAGCTAACTGATAGCCTGCTTATGAGATCCAAAAATATGAAAACACAGTAACCACATTAGTTTAACAAGAAACCTAAGTAAATGAAAGTTATATTTTAAAACACTGAATTGACAATACTAAAATAAATTTTGGTGTTTTATTAGTTTATTTCTGAAAATAAAGAAAAATCCAAAGACAAATTCTAGAATATCATTCAATAACATGCGGTCCTACTTAAAATAAAGAAGAAAACACTCAGAAAAATCTTACTGAAGAGTGAACAAAAATACAATTATATGGAATTTTAAAAATATATAATTGTGGATACAGAAACGCTTCAGCGCATTCTAAATAACATTCACAAGGCTCATTCTAATAATAGAACCACAGGCATCTTCAGGATACCCTATAGAAAACTCTAAAATAAAGCATTAGATCAATATCAGCAGAGCAAACTGATAGTAGTAGGTAGTTTAATGACTGAACTAGAAGTATTGAAAAGGAAAACCACAGACTGCAGTAAGTCTGAAGCCAATGAGTAAAGGAGAAGCAAAAAGCTTGAAACAGTAAAATCGCACCTGAAGGCATCATTGTATTAAATAAGAAAACTCAGGTCTGTAACTATATTATCAGGTTGAAAAACAAGCAGTTTCTAATTTATGTAAGGATTGTGTCTCAAAATATTTTTTTCCTAAATTGGTTACTATGCTAGGCTAATGCCAAAAATCCTATTTAAGCTATAATGTACTTGAAATGTACACTTTAATAATGATCACATCGAGCAGTATTTCTATGAGAAAGTAATTTACAATACTGGGAGATGCCATAAGTTTATCTTTCTAGCTGAAATCCAAAAACCAGTGCATAAAAACAATTCTTTCTCTCCCTGTTATCCTCCCATGTCTTGTTCCATCTCTGAAGCACTAGGTGTAACTCCTAAGGTTTAGCAATTTAGGGGCCTACAGGGAAAGACGGATAAGAGTTTCTTCTCCATTTTCTCTCTTCTGACATGTAGAGTTGAAACAGATTTGAAGAAGTGTGCTTCAAGTAAGATGGCTGGGAGGCACATTATCATAGAGGATTTCCTCCTCTACGCTTTTGACAAATATCAATGATGCAAAACCAAAAACACCTAACAAGATCAGAAAAATCTTCAGATCTTTCAGTCTAGTATATTAGTTTTCTTTATTCCAGGGTTTCTCAATCAGGGGTCATTCTGCCCCACAGGAGCCATTTGGTTTTCACAACCAAGGGCTGTTATTGGCACCAAAAGGATAGAGGACAGCCCCAAATGTCAGTAATACTATTTTTGAGAAACCCTGCTTTGGTCAGTAGTAAGGAGTAACAAATGGTGTTTTCAGTGCCAGGTACATGAAGTACCAAATTAGAATTACATTTTAAGCAATAAAAGAAACCAAAAGCACTGATTTTATGCAGAAAAACACGAATACAAAATAAGAATAAAAACTTTGCTAATTAAATAAATAAAAATGTAAAGAACTGGTAATATAAAACTGGTCACAAAGTTTTAATGCAGTATTATTTGAATTAAAATTTTGTTGGCCTGTTAAGAAAAAATGAAAATTACAAGTATGATTAATGATGTGAAAACTAGAGACTTAAACTCACTTTTTGACAAGATATTTTAGGTAATAAACCTACAAAGCCTGTCCGAGATTAGAACTCAATATTTACTGAAAATTGTTAACTAGAAGATACAAATTAATTTGAAATTATGTCTTAAAAAAAAAACTCTAGTTGTATTTCAAGTTAACCGATACCTATGAAAAATATCTTGAATTTTTTAAATTTCATGTTTTGTATTCATAAGCTGAACAGAAGCAAAATAAGAAAAAACACATTTTTTATATTGTTCTATGAAAAATCCATTAACAAACAAATATTTCAATGTGACATCTACGAGAAAATGAAATACTGTGGCTTGCTTTATAAAATACAATATAAACACTATGAGCATCAACTCATATTAGCAGCTAGGAAAAACTGTATCTAGGAATCATACTCCAAATGTGGTCTATAGACTAGCAGCATCCCTGGGAACTTGTTAAAAATGCTGAATCTCAGGTCCTACCCTAAACCTATGGAATCAAATTCTGCATTTTAACAAAATTCCTAGGTAATTTTTATGCACATTAAAGTTTGAGAAACACTGCTATAGAAAAACAATAAACGAGTGAAAGGATCATTTAGATTTCATTTTGTAGTAGGTACAGCAAATGGTTCTAACCTGTAAAACCTGTTTTCCAGTCTTTGTTTAATTGTACTTAAGTCTGTTGGATATGCCACTACAGTGCAATACATGGGATAGGCTTGCAGATCCACGGGGGCTACAAATGCTGAAGCAATATCTAAAATAAAAAAAACAAATAAGGTTACAAATTTAGTTCTGTATTGCTTATTTAATAGACAATTCTGCTTGAATTAAGACTTCAGTTCTGATGTACATAATCATTAATCTGCCACTGTCTTTTTGTAGAAAATACAGTTTAGCTAACCTAATAAGAGTCTCATTTTTTATTATGTATAAATTTACACTGAAAAATTCTAGGGGTATTTGTTATTCCTTAGAAGAGATGATAGATAATATGTAAATGTGACCTATTAAGAGCTTCTATACATTTCTGTAATACATACAGTTCTATACTCAAAACCTGGCCATTTCTGAATCTATGTTTTTGACATTAATCCTATAGTAACACTATAATACATTGCATTCAAATGTTGTAATCTTTGACTTTCTCAAAACTTATCACCTTATCTCATCTTTACAATATAATTCTGTGAAATATCAGGCAAGCAGAGAAGAGGAAACAGATCCAGAGTCTTTGATTCAATGTCACTAACCCAATGGCACACAGAAAACTGGTAAAAATGTAGAACCTAATTAAGATCACTCCCCATTTTTTTACTCATTCACACACACATTCACACAACTTTATATCCCAAAATATTACTAAAATCATTTAAGATAGTATTTATGAGACAATTTTTATGAAGTGCTGCCATTTTATAAAAGACTTCAGATGAAAATATCACCAATATGTGTCTCCAGTGTCCCTAGCTCTTCTTCATGTTAACTTCTTGCTGATTCATTATTGACAGAGTAGGTTGCTACAAAGCACCATACTAGTTTATAGTTACTTCGGATAATTTGTGGTCATTCTTTTTCTTTTAACGAAGCAAAGAAATTCATAGACCCGTCTCCCCTCCCCTTACAAATATTCTCTTGTGTATATGTACATGTTAAGGGGAAAACTAGTACAGGTATCCATATAATCATGATTCAGCTTTCAGCTCCTCTCTACCAATTCACATGTCAACTTGACTAGGTCAAGGTTTTCAAATTGGGTTTTGGAGGATCCAGATTGTTCAGAAGTACCCCTGGCATTTCTGGGGCCCTTACTCTAAAATTCAGCTAGAAAGTGATCCTTTTGTAGTTCATAAGTTGAGTGTGATGACTGGATGTTCACGCTCTTGTGTAAGATGTGCCTCCCTCAAACCTTGTTACGACTTCGGCACATTATCCGTCTGAAATACACACATGCATACATATATGCATAATAAAAATAAAATTCAGCTAGAGTAATCCCATTTATAACTGCTTTAAATATCTGAGTCCCACATAAGATCTCACTGAAAAAAATTCCATTTAAAAATGTTTGAAAACCACTAACTTAACGATATTATGAAAAAATATTCTGTTGAATTATACTATTTTTCCTTTCCTTTGCTTTCTGCCAACTTTTTCTATATTGATGTATTACTATTATTATTTACCTAGTGTCATCAACTGGTTTATTCCTGCAACAATTCTTTCACATTCTTCATCCCTGGGATTGGAACCCCATTCTCCATCAAGAGGTTTATAGATCAATGATCTGCATTCAACATCAGTTAAAGGAACACTGGTACCTAATTCTTCAGGAAATACAGCTGAAAGAAAGAAAAAAGAAATGCAGATTTACTGAAAATATGTGGTAATTTCCTAATAAATAGGTTATCTTTAGAAAGTAAAGTTGATATTGTCATAAAACTTAGGTATAATTTTGTAAAGATTTACTAAGTATATATATTCTTTATTTTCATTAAAGAAAAGTATGCTTCAAGGGTCAATAAATAAAACTTAAATTATTTTTTAAAACATTTATAATTCTCTAGATGAGCACATAATTACATCTCCAAATTCATACCTCAGAACTTGTTTTATTATCATTTACAGGTAAAATAGAAAATATTTCCACAAAATGATGCAAATTTAAAAGTTTTCTGAACCATTTCATAATATAATCTCTATATTTACCCTGATAAAACATATACAAGATAAAACTAAAGTGGTATTTTTCAGGAATACTTCAAGCAAAGCCTTTATTTTTTTTAATGTAGGAACAAAGAGAATTACGAATACTGACAGATAATTCTTACACTTGTTGCTCTTAAATGGAGGTATATTTTCTTTATGCTTGACTCTTTAACAGAATCTCTAAATGAATCTTTAAGAGAATCATTAGGGAGTGGTGATGACATAAAATCTACAAATCTGCCAAGTAGTTTTTTCTTTGAACTAGACTTCATAAGAGAAACATGCTACTATCCATGTACAAAAATTCTACCTCCTCACAAAATGTTATTAAATTCTATAGAGATATAGACGTAGATATAGATATACACAGAGATCAAAAACAACAAAAATCACCCCCTCCACACAGATATATTTAAGTAGGAAACAAAAGGCATATAAATGTCACCAATTCATTTCAAGAAATACCCCAGGCATTACAACACCAATTAGCTTCATTTCTCTCTTATCCACAATAGTGCAATGTGACTTCTAACTCAAACTTTCACAAAGGAAAGAAATAACAGTAGAATATAAGCCATATAACATGGCTACAATTTGGTTAAGACATTTCAAAGTTTCAAATGGCTCTAAAATTCAGCAGTGAGATGAAAATACCTTTCTGGTAATAAAGTTTTAAAGTGGCAATTTCTAGTAATAACTAGTTTTGGACAATATCAGCATATCCATTTTCTCACTGCTAAGGTTTACCATACTGCGTTTACTTTTTCCAAATTAATTTTTCTCTAACTTTTTAGAATACAATAATTAGTGAACAACTCCATTTATAAATGATTTTTTTCTACTATATTACAAGTCAGATTTTTTTTAAATCTTTACTGTTATCTGAGAGTAAAATACATTATTTTTTTAAACATTAAACCATACAGAATGTAAATTTATAAAGTTCTCACATTCCCACTCTTTATAAATAATACTTATTAATAATCTAGTATATCCTTTCAAACCTGTTCATGCATATACAATGATGTGCATTTGTATGTGTTTTTAAACTGAGACAAAGATAGGCAGTGAGTTACAAAAAAAATACAATCTCTAGGATTTACCATACTGTCCTTTTCTCAGTCCCAGGAAGATATATCATCACTGCCTAAGGTTAACTCCCAAATCCTAAGGCAATGTGTCAGGCCACACGCAAGATGACAGTTATTACATTATTATTAATTATAATGACCTACTCATTGTGCCCTTACATGCATAAATACTTTGCACGTATGCTGTCATTTAATCCTCCCATAAGCCCAGTAAGTTATTAGTTTACAAAACTTCAAAGCTGAATCCTAACAACCTCGTTTTGAGACTTTAAGGAACTTGCAAATATGACATAAATAGAAGATGGCAGAGCTAGGATATGAATCTATGTCTCAATCAAAAGCGATAACTCTCAATATTATGTCGTACACTAAGTATTCTGCTGGAGTTACAAAAATATCTTTGTTCTCAAGTACTCACCTTCTATGAGTGAATAATAATTAACAAAACATTTTCATATTTTGCTGTAATTAATTGGAATCTTCCCTGTTAAACTGTAAATTCCACTGCACAAGGATTATGTCTATCTTGTTCACTGCTATGCCTCTATATCCAGTTCAATAGATGTGCAATAAATATTTGATAAATGAATATTTTCTATTTGATCTTCATAACAATCCTATGCAATAGCAAATTATCAAACCAGACGTCTTATTTACGAAATTAATTCCATAATACAGACATCAAAAGCCTAACATACACTTACCATTATTCGGTATAAGCTCCATATCCCAAGGACTCATCTTTTCTGTATCACCATTGTCCCAGCTAAAAGGAAGATTATTATATTTAAAAAATCTAAATATTATATTGCAATTTTTATAAAATCACATCATAAAAATAATTGCTTCAGTGTTTAAAAGAAGTATCTTTATCATTTTATTGATCTAGATGGGGAAAACATTCAAAGCAAGTCACGCTGAGCTAAAATACAACAAACACTTCCTTACCAAACATTATAGCACTGAAACAAACTATCAGGGTACTCAGGTTGAAGAGGTTCCTGGCTTTCAATTGTTCCAAACCACCAGGCATCATCTATGACTGATCTGAAACGGTCACCTGGACAAGAATAAAAGTCATCTCATTATTCTGAAATGCACTGCTGCTGTTGTTGCTCCCTTTTCTCAAAGTATACCTTTAAGCTTAAACTGTCTCTATGTTTTCAGAAGTGACATACATAAAACATGGCCTACATACTTCAAAATAAGTAAATAAATCAGCAATACTGAGAAAAAAGTTATTTAATAAGCACACCTAAAGTGTGCCTTACCAGTTTCCAGTACCATTTCTTACATTTTATTAGGGTAAGGAGAAATTCACTCTTACCTTAACATTTATACCAATCTCGCATTCTACATTCATTAGTAGGACTATTCCCAAACTTTTCATTCAAATAAAAGTATGGTTTAATTTCTGCTCAACAAATATTTATAGTCTATCATTAATTTCTTACTTTCTGTAGGCAAATTCCTCTAACCAAAAATCAAGACTCTAGCCTAAAATCAACAAAAATAAAACAAAAAGCCAAACTGTCTTCCTTCATCTCAATCATCCTTAAGTTATAACACTCATATATATATATATATATACACACACACACTCACTTTTCCTTTCCTATAAGAACAAAAAAGACACAAAAACAACTAATTCTCACGTCCCTTTCCTTCCTTACCCAATTGCATTTAGCTATTGTCATACCACTGAAACTGCTTTCCCCAAAGACCCTAATAAGTTATCTTCTCAGCTTCCCTCTGTGTCATATGAAAACTGTAAACCACTCTTCCTTTTTCCCCTTCCTTGACTTTTTTAGTACTTAGTGACTTTTCTCCTGGTGAGTGCGGATTAGGGTCTGAAAGTCTCGAGTGCAAATAACTTATCCATGTGGTTTCCCATAAAGAGAAAAGTATTTGTTTATATTCTCATTTTTTAGCAGAAAGTATTTAAAAGTTTATGAAGATATATGAAATAAAGTGGATTTTAAAATTTTAAAACATGATAGAAATTTCATGTAAAGAATGCTAGAGCCAGGAATAAGTTAATAGAACACAAGTGCATGTTGTTGAGGATGACTTTGAGTGGGTATGCACTGGGGCTCACGTTTATATTCAAGTATCCTAACAGCCAATGTTAACAGAGAAATATGATCTATTACTAGGTTTAAGAGTCCTTAATTGCTCCTCAGATGCACATTAGTGACACTGAGCTTAGTGAGAAGCTACTATATAATTTAATAAATAGCATTCCTGACAGCATCACCTTACAGTAAACATAATGAGTTTCATAGAGCTATTAATTATCCTACATAGACTGATATTATGCTAAAGAGAAAAAAGTGAATATCATATGCCTAATCAAAATGAATGATACAGCAGAATAACAATGAAACAAGGAATACAGCCCACTATTCAGAGTAAGCCTTAAACATTTCTGAGGACAGGCTAATTACTATTAATGTAATTTTAAATGATTATGCAGATATATATACAGTATAGTCCTGTCCCCATCATCTGAGGTTTCGTTTTCCACCGTTTCAATTACCGCAATCAACAGCACTCTGAAAATATTAAATGGAAAATTCCAGAAATAAACAATTCTGAAGATTTAAATTGCACACCAAGCTTGTTAGACAGATGCAATACTGAGACGTCTGTTGACTGACATTTTGTAATTTTTTTCTGCTCTTTCCTGTTCTGAAAAAACTTCCTGTCTTCTGGGGCAGTGGGGGACTTCACGTTTTTGTCTTTCTTGGTTTACTCCCTTATTTGATGGAACATGTCTTTCAAAGCTTCCAGAGAAAAGATACAAAATTTTTTTCTAACTCCCATGACCCCGATTTTGATAACTTGTTTTTTCCTAATTTTTCTTTTTAAAGAACACATGTAGATTTCTAAGTTTACTGAGACCAAACAAAAAAGATAAATCATTATACAAATGCATTCCAATGGCACTGGAGGAAGGATGGACTAATGTATCAATGAATGTACTTTTAAAACCAAATATGCTATATATGTACCGCACCTCACTCTAAGATGACAAAGCGTAGCCCTATTTGAAAATTTTAGAATACAACACATCTATCTATACATAAATTAGTTCATCTTAAATGCCTGAAAACATTTAAGGACTTTAAAATTTCTTTGGGTCCTGATCATAATATTAATTTTTAAGGTTTATAATAGAGTTAAACAATAAAAGAAAAAGTCAGTTTAGCTTTAGTCCCAGTCCAAATTATTAAATGTTTTGAACTGGAAGATTTCTGTTGCTTCAATTTTGAATCGTTAATGTTTTTGGATAAAAATTTAAGTCAACACATAGAATAGCTAAAGAAACAGCTATCTAAAAGCAATCTTAGACAGTTAACAAACATAAGAGTAAAATGTTTAGAATTTCAGCATTGACTAGAGTTAAGACTATTTTCATTCTTAAAGAAAGAAAACTTAAAAAATACCTCACATAATGTTGTGCTTTGCTAATAATATTCCCACAAATGGCAAGAGAATTTGATTATCGTTTCTAAATTATGAAAAACAGAAAATCACTTATTAGATTAAAAACAAACACTATGACTTTTAAAATTACCCACCTATATTCCACCGCCTGTATTTTGCATCGTCAAATTGTTGTCTCAAAACTAGGAAATCTATAACATCAGGCATATCGTGGTATCTAATTACAAACAGAAACAAACAGGTTAGGTCTCATACCTAAACATCTCTAAGAGACGTGCAAATTTATCTGAATCCTGAAAACCAATCTACAATACTAAAGAACCACTGCCTCTTTCAATAGTCCTTACTTCATGGTAAATGATCCGCCAGTCAGTTTACCAGTATCAGGATCTAGAAAAGCAAGTTTAAGGCAGCAAAGGGTAGGCAATCCCACTTCATACTTTATGCCAACTATTTTCATCAGTTCTTGTTCCTGAGGAAGATAAAGAAAATAAGACACCATCTTCACAAAATAAATAAAATAAACTGTTAAACATAATCAAGAATGCATTTCTTCATTTCAATTTTGATCTACGTGGTTATTGTGTGTATATGTAAAAATTCACTGAAGTATATATATATATGTGTGTGTGTGTGTATATATATATAATTAAGATCATTAAGATCTGTGCAAGTTATATTTCAATTTTAGTGAAGAAAACGTTATTGGAATAAGAGTTTTGCAACACTTAGAGGTCTATCTCTAAGTAATTTTGAACTATTGCTGATAAATTTAGAAATACTTATCAAATTTACAAATACAAAGTTTACCTTAGATGTCAGTATTGTCTAATTTTCAATATAATTATATTTTGTATCCAACTTATAAACTATCAGAGTATATAAATTCAGTCAATCTTGTGTTTCTTTGAATGTTAAAACACCCTACTCCACAGGTTTGCTTCAATTAAGAAAGGTATCTTAATGATACAGTTAGCTATAGTGAAAATACTAACACTCAATACAATTTTCTCCATAATCTATAATTAACAATTTTTTGGGCTATTAAATAATAAACACCATACCCGTAGTTCCATTTTATGCCATGGCTGTTTTTTGGGATTGATACTATAAATTTTATTTTTCCGGGCCATTTCAACATATGCTTCGTGTCCTTGTCGGAAATAATAAACCTAAAAAGTAAGTAAAGTCACAATTTTCAAACCCAAATGTGTTTCCTTTAACCCAATATGCAAGGTATCAGCTAAAACTGCAGAGATAATTTTATGTCCTATGAACTAAAAGAAAGTCTAATATTTTGGGTTTTTTTCCCCCCTTTCCCTCAAGTTTTTCTAATGTCACTTAATCAAAACCATAGTGTTCAAAATAACATTACTTTGATAATATACTAAGAGGTTAAGATGACCATTAAAATTACATTAAAATGTACATTAAAATTACTTTTTTTTGGTTTTTTGGTTTCATCATTTTATTTTCGGTTTCAAAGTTAATCTACGTTGCCTATTAAAGGTGTAACTAGGTGTGTCATGATTAGTTTATTGTTCACTTGCATAGCAAGTGGTTTGTAAATAAGCAAAAAACTTTAAAATGAAATGTATTCTCACATATATTTTATCTTTATAAAAACAGCAAGGCATCTATTTATTTTCCTTTTACGAATGTCAAATTTAAATGATTCCTGACTACCTGATATTTGGACACAGTTTGACACTACATATTCTTTCCACTACTAACAAATAGTAGAGCTTGTTAAAAAATGCTATTAAATTTTTTTTAAATGTAAAGTTCTTAGCAGCATTTTGAGACATCCATTTATTTTACATACTTTCATCTATTTATTAATATCATTGTAGCTCCAGTTGTCTGACACTTCATATGAAGGATGGTGCTGAATAATGAGGACTTACTTGCCTGTTTAAGTATCAACAATCAAAAGGACAACTTAAATATTTTGAAAGAAAATTAATTACACACTTTGACCATCTTGAAATAATATATTAAACAGAATATAATCAAGCATCCTGATGCTGTAGAACTGTTAGCATCTATCACCGTACTAAGTTTCAACAATGTGGTAATGTTCCATGTTCTTCAAGACTTCTCAGGCCAAGTATGGTATCTACAGGAATTATTCCAGACTGTTCTTTAGAGTTACTCTTGCATTATAAAGTTTGTTTTCCTTTTTTTACTGTCAACTGCCACCTACCACTTTCTACACCTATTTAGTGTGCTTTGCTAAAGAAGCCTGTTTTAATTCCTAATTTGTTACTGTTCATCTACTGGACACCAGATAACTCTGCCTCTTAACATAAAATAAGAAGACATAAGTCCCTGACGGGGAAATTTTGATCTAAGATCTTACATTTTCATTTTATAGTCCAAAATACATAGCCCAAACAACGGCCAATCACATTTTCATAAACATTAAATAATATTTCTTATTCTAAGATAACAGAATTTTTTTTCAATCTAAGAAATAAATTATGAACATTTTAAGTATTTAAATGAAACACTTATAAAATAAAAACAAAATGTTGAATTTCATTTTTCTTTAACATACTATATTAGTCGTAAGCTAAGAAAAATTAGTATCTTTTAATTTAAAAAAGAAAACTGGCAATAAAGCCCTCTTATAAAAAATACATACTAGTTTTTAAAATACTAATGAAATTTCCATTATTTTACAACATTGAGATTTGCGATATTTATAGTAGCCTCAAAAAAGATGATCATTATCCTCCTAATTACACTTTTCCCATACATAGCTACAAATATTTAGAATGAGACTCTTTACGAAACTTTTGTAATCTTCTAGAGTTCTGTTTCAAGGGATGTATTAAAAAGTTTAAATGTACCTCATCTCCCATCTGTGGTACAAAGGGACATCTTCGGGGAAGAGTATCTGTAATCCATGTTGAAGGTAACCATTCTTCTAATGTCAATCCATTTTCTGTTAGTTCTCCTACAGCCAATCTCTAAGAGTTTAGAACATTTAAAGTAATATTATCATAAAAGCATTGATCTATCAACATGCCCATAAAATAAAATATAAAATAAAAGTAGTTAAATATAGTTAAAAGGGGAAGGAGATCATTGTAAAAAATGTGTATTCTTTAAGTATCAAAAACCTATTATGCAAAAAGGGAAGCAGTGGCAATAGTTATTTAATCTCTCCAAATTACTGCATAAAAAAAGAACTATTTAACCCAAAACCCTACAGACAACATTCACAACAAAACTAAGTGACAAGATATTCCCATACCTAACAAAGCATAAGCTCTATGTAGCCTGTAGCTTCTCTTTCTGTCAAAATTCTATCAGTTTTATAAACATTCCATGTAACAAACCAAGATATAGTTGAGTGGGTTTTCTGTTTTGTTTGTTTGTTTGTTTGTTTTTTAAATCCTAGACATAATGTGTTAGTAAGGACTATATAAGATTCTTATATGGGCTGAGTAGTGCAAGATATAGAAGGCTGTTTCCATAGCTGGGCATTATACTTTTACATAGCCCAAGAATATTCCTTTCCCCTTTTTAAAGTAGCCATTTCACACTCTTGACTCACAGTAAGCTTCTAATAAATTTTTTTTCTTCAGATTTTTTGCAAACAAAATGTTGTCAAGCCAGGTCACTTACTTTTTAATTTTCATGGATAACTATAAAACTAGGCCTCTAAGAAAAAGTTTTTTCACGTTGCTGGTCACCCACAAGTGGCCATGATGGTCTGGATGCTGATTTACCTTAGACTTAGGAAAAATGGACTAAGAGCCTTTGAAACCTAACATTATTTATTAGGTTGGTGCAAAAGTAATTGCGATTTATACGGTTAAAAATAATTGCAAAAACCGCAATTACTTTTGTACCAACCTAATATAAGCAGAGAAACTTCACCCAAATGATTAAAAATGTTTTGGTTCAGTATTTGAGACTTCAAAATTTTATTCTCTTGTGTTTTTTTTTTTTTTTAAAAAAAAGGCAGTTATCGTTGAGTTAATGCCAGTTCCCTAAAAGAAACAATGTCATAATGGGATATCACAGAACACTACTTTCAGCAGGTACTGCTGTAGTTGCTACTCAATATTAATTTTCCTCTTCATTAACCACACCTTGCTGTTTCACAAACACATCAGAAGCACTCTCTTTTTGGAGAGTAAGGGAGGGGAAAAGGACTTTGGCATTTACTATATGTGACATGGATCTACAGAAGAATTTTAATCAGAGGAGTGACAGGCTCTGACTTACATTTTAAAAGGACCACTCTGGATGCATGAGAGCAGGGATTTGTAAATTATGGCCCAAAGTCCAAGCCTAGCACAGCCTATGGCACAGCCAAGAATCATTTTAACGATCAATCTTATTTCCCAATAATTCTTAGGGAACCTAGAATTTTTGGCTAAAGTAGATTTCTGTCACTTAGTACTTAAAACCACTTAGGGGATAAAATGCATTTGAGGAATAGGGAATATTCCTCAAAACTTCTAGCACCATGATTTGAGATTTTTTTTTTTTTTAATTTTGGAGATACAGGTAATTAGTTTCTATCCATAGAAATTTTCCTAGACCTTAAATCTTATTTCTTCTGGAAGCCTTATTTGGAATTCTAAGGTAAGCAGTCCCCATTTAATTTCTGATTTATTATCTTTAAAATTAATCTGGCAACTAAACATATTAGATCATGTGATATTTCTTCTATTTTTATCTTGGGGGGTTCAAACAATTTAGACACACATTGTTTACAGAACGAGTAGTATGTTTTACACTTCTTTTTACCCACTGTATTACTTTATATGCAGTAAGCACTCAATAAAATTTATTGATCTGGTTTCCAGAGCTCTTAACAGCATAAGGGATATATGAAAGATACCATCTGAGATGTCTTACCGTACCTTTGAGAATTCTATTTTCTAATAACCATTTTCTATACCTGCCTTACTGTGTTTGCTTAATTAATTCAAACACAATTAGTCATATGGAAAATATTTTCATCTTTTCATACATGCAATAAGTATTAATTACTTAGCAATCTCTTCATTACTTTCCAGGTCTACAACTCTATGCCTAAGAAGGGAAATATTATTGTGTTTATTTGAGACAGGAAGACTAAGGAATAAGAACAATTTTATCCATCGTTGGATCCACTGGTAGGCTAACACCAAACCATGTGAACAAAATCCAAATTAAAGGGAATAAATAGTCTATAATATCCTAACTTTATGATATTTAAAATTTGTCCCACATACATTTAGTGGCAGTCACAATACTACAAGTAAAACGGTGAAATTGAAACTACCAAACAGTAGCAGTGGATCCAAACGTGGTACTGCATAAAGAAGCCCAAGATATTAAGTTTATGGATGATTATCAAATCAAGGGGGACAACATGAAGTAAACTTCACTTTTTGGACAAAAGAATTATGTTCTCATAGTGATGTAACACTGCAAACCTCAAAAGTTCATCAAAATTGTCTGGAGATGAAAAAGAACTGTTTACCTTAAGTCAGGTACATGACTAAATCAGTTTTCTTTAACCAATCTACCACATAAAACAATGGGTCCGCCTACATTTATCATCATTGACAAGGCAGAAGAGAAAAACTGTGGGCAAATGTGTGATATTCTCTTGGTAAATCTTCCCCAGACAAAAGCAAAGAAGTTGACAAGAACAGTATGCTGCAGAATCCAAATTAAAGTAATTCATAATTATAAAGCTGAAACTAACAAAAGCTCAACTAATTTAAATAAAATAAACACAATGACAAATGTATTCGTAAAATTTTCATAGCTCTCTGGGGATAAAGACCCTGTAAGACTCCCTAGTATTTATATTTAGTTCCACAAATGACAACTTACATTTAATTCTAAAACTGCCAGAGGTTTTAAAATAAAAATCTTTCTTTTTGTTTAACCGAATATGCTTCTCATTTATCATTTTCTGAGGAATAGAAAACATGTCCCTTTTCATTTACTTTACAGCAAAAATTAAACAGCTCTTCTTTTTAAAGAGTTCCAACTCCCTAAGAGCTGATAGATCTTATTTTCATAACATTTATCTTTTACTTTCTCTAATCTGTCTCAAATTATCCAGACTAATATATAATAATCAAACCAACACTACTACTGACCTAAGAACCGTCTAATTATGGCTCACATGCTGTGTAAATTAATAAAGGCGTATTACAAGCGTAGTATCCTACTTTAAATTCTTGTTTGTCTTGTGGTCAACTATGACAACTTAGGCCTTTCTTATTCCAGCTGATGTTCCTGGATGTTTTCCATTTATTTTCAGGAATAACAATGAGGACGGTTAAAAGGCAAAGGCAATTAAGACTAATCAACAATATGTTTTGTAGCATTATTTTTTTACATACATAAATGTATAAATCCCATCAGACTCAAGAAAAATCTGCTCATAAGACTGAATGCTCAATATTTAGAACAAAATTGTACTAGTAAATACTTTCACATGTTAAACAAATAAACTATGTTTTGGTATACAGTAAGTCCTCACTCAATAGGTTCTTCAACTGTATAACAAAGTTGAAACGACATATAACAAAACTAATTTACCATAGGCTAATAAATACAAACAAGAGTTAAATTCCTACAGCATCTCACCAACGTTACATCAAAAGGATATTGAACGAAACATTCGAGGACCTGCGCTATGCTATTTCACTCCTGTGTACTTCTGAGTTTTTCCTATTACTACTTGCTGGTACTCCTCAACAATATATATGTTCATCAACTGAACTTTTAACGTGTGCTTTATTTTCATAGAAAACATTAGTTTATATTGTAAAGAAATCAACCTTTTGTTTTCTTTCTTTGGGCTTCTTTTTCTTTGGTGAGATTGGTCCATCTTTTTCTTCATTTACTTTTTTCCTTTCCTTTTTAATCTGTTTTTGCTTCTGTTTTTCAGATTCTTCTTCATCTGAACTGCTTTCTGCTTTCTTGGTTTTATGCTTAGGAATCTTCTTTGGTGGCTGCAGATTAATTCCTGCATCTGCTGTCCAGTCAGAATAATCACTAGAGTAGTCACTAGAAGGGAAGAAGGGATTTAAAAAAATATGCACACACAAGATATGCTTTAAGACTTTGTGATAAAGAGGAATGACGGAATAGTACATACGAAATGAACTAAAAATATTTCCCTAACTTTCGACTCGACCATCTTTCAAACAGTTTCTTAAAATTCTGTAGGCTTAACTTACTTATCTCAAAAAAAAAACAAGATAAATAAGGTCATAGCTTTAATTGAAATAATGAATTTAACTGCCTTCTGTGAGTTTAACAAAAAATTGACTTCTGAGTGTTGCATATGTTCAAAATATTGTGGGGCATACAAAAATAAGGAGCAGTCACCTTCCTCGGTTCTAGCAACAGTAGAAAGATAGACCTGGACAGCACAGGAGGTATCGACATTAAAAAGGAGGCATAAGGATTCTGTTTTTGAGGAGAGGTGAGAGCTCCTGACAGGTTAACTCCCATGGTAGAGCACCGGTGCCCTCATTGTAGCTACATGTTGAATTAGCAGGGTTAGAAGTATTCCTGCTTAGTGGAGAGATTGTGCTTGTAAACGTCATTTAGCATCTACATACACCTTAAGTATATCTTATGCTTCAAAGCATGCCAGGATTGGAAAAAATACAGTCCTTATTACTTTATGTATCACTGCCAATCATGTTTGCCATTTTTTCAGTTACCTTCAACAGACCTAAGTTTTACTTAACTGATGTTGCAAAATAAAAAATCCAGTTATCTTTTGTTTTAATTTTAGTACATAAGAACATTACTTGATTTTATACAGCTTTACAAATATAAATGCCTTAAATCTAAAATATACTATATTAAAATCAATAATCACTTTGCCTAGATTTAGTGACATATGATCTCACTCCCCTCCAAACATTCCTGATAAGTCCTAAAAGGAGAGATTTTACTGGAGTTTTATTCTACTCCTACCACCTCTTCCCTTGGCCCAAATGTCCTTTATAGGCATTAACCTACGTCTCCCCAAGAATAACAATCACAGATAAGAACCAAATAATTAAGGGTTTTTTCTAATATGATTCCATGACTTCATTTTTAAAATTTAAAATGATTTTAAAGAATTTAAATAAAAAATTTTTTCAGACACTATTCTAGATGCATGAGAATGTATCTGCAGAGTAAATATCTATCCAAGAATAGGTGGTCCTCAATAAGAGCATTTATTTACACTTACCTCAGCCATGGTCACTGTAAATGGCACGTGCCAAATACAGTTGCTACTCTCTGGCGCACTCAGCTCTTACAGAAAATCTGCTGCCAGCATAGATCTAACTACCAACCCAAGAGCCCATGTTCTTTACAACAACTGCCTCCAACTACTGAAACCACAAGAAAGTATTTCTTTTGCTGCCCTGTTTCAAATGCAGAACACTACCAGACAAAACCATGGGCATTTTTATATCATTACTAGGAACAACTGTTGTGGAAATAGGAAAAGCCCTTCATTCTAACACTTATATATAAGGAATTCTCACGGCCTCCACCTCTTGGTTTCTCTGACAATTTTAAGAGCTACTCCTGCCAGGGAATTAAGTATAAGGGGCTAAACATAATTACCATTTCCAAAGGCTACACTCCTTGCTACTAAGACCGTACAAAGTCAGCCAAGAATATCAGCCCTGTAATATGAATTGCCAGTATAAGGAGTTGAGGGACTCCAGTTACATGATCAGATGGAGTGAGGATTAACAGGAAAAAGAAACTTTATTTCTTTTATTCTCATTGTTGAAAAAAAATTATTATTAGCATTCAACAAATTCCACTGCATAAGACAGCTAATTCTACAAGATTTCATTACATAATTTAATGCTCAAATATTTCTCAGAAACAGTAATGAAACTAATTTGTGATTCAGCATTCAAAAGATAAAATATCAACTAGGAAAATAAAGTTAAAAGCATCATTTTTTGCAGATATAGTTGCAATAACCAAATTTTTTTTCTACTAGAGAAAACATGTCAGAAAGACAATCTCCTAAATTTGAGACAACTACAAAAAAAAAAAAAAACTCTGAAGGAGCAAATTTAAACTCAACGAGACTGAAGTATGTTACTGGTAAAAATGAATTTTCAACTTTCTAGACAGTTTACATTTGGAGAAATAAAAATTTACTAAATTACCTAGAACTGCCATCACTGTGCCATGCTCTCTCTTCTTCTTCAGAGGTTCCACCACTGACAGCAACAACTTCACCTTCCTAAGAGATATTGATATTTTATTGTGCTATTTTACAAAACAACATTCTATGACTATAGAAAATACCAGTAGTATCTAATAGTACCCATCATATTACTATAATATAAATTAAAATCTGAGTTAAATGACTTACAACACACAGGCCTTACAGTTTTATACAAAAAATTATTAAATACATTTATAATTATTAAATACATTCAAATTATTAAATTTATCTAAAGGTATAATACTTCTAAATATTGGATTTAGTGCAATCTCTTGAATGAATAATATACTTTGTTTTTTATTGGATGATATCAAATTCCATAGTTAACAACGCAAATCAATTTTTACTTCATAGGCCTTTTCAAAAATGTAAGCTTTCTTTTTCTACAGATGCTTCAGAAAGCTTAAAATTGGAACGTTTATGTTTTATGATTATTAAAACAAGCTTTATCATACCAAAAAAAAGGATATTTCAACTCTAGTATTATTTTATCTAAATGGTAGAGGATTAAAAACTACCCAAACACTCTATTTCTCTTTAGTAAATATCCACTGGTCAATGTAGGATATTCCTGTGAAACCATTTTCTTTATAAAAGTTGGGTTTTTGGTCACAAAATCTTATGGAACTTTTCCCTTTATCAAATAAACTTTATGCTCCAATAAAAATAGCAGCTCATATTAAATAAGCTTTACTAAATGTCAGAAACTACTCTAAGCACTTTGTGTGTATCATCGTATTTGATCTGGACAAAACACTGCTAGGGATAGGAAGTAGTTATTTAAATAAAAGAAACTAAAGCTCAAAAAGGTTAAGAAATGTACCCAAGACAGCAAAATTAATAAGCAACTAAGCCTAATTTGAACTCAAGTCATTTTACTCCAATGCTTAGACCACTCTCCACAAGAATGGTTCGATGTTATTATTATCTCACTGGGCACATTCAGATCATTTTTGAAGAAATAGCGTAGTTGAGGAAAACCGTTTTTTTCTTTTTGATGTCTTAATAATGAAGAATATTTATTACTTAATTATTCCATAGTTTTTAAAACTTAGCAAATATGAAAAGATCATAATCCAACAGTAAGTTTTATTTAGCAAATTTTATCTCTATTTAATGTAACTGAAAAAAAATCTAAACAAATGATCTGATTACTCCTACCCTTAGTATATTACTTTTGAAAGAGGAAGGAAAAAAAACATACTTCTACATTCTAAATACAAAATAGTCATCATGTGGAAGTACACAATATTTAAACAAACAAACGAAAAACAAAACAAAAAAACTCCACTAGGATTCTTTCCATTAATCAATATATTGTGCCCAAGGTCACATTCTGGTCTTAATGTACTCCTCTAGAAATTTATTCAAGTGCTCTAAAAGGATGTGAAAGCACAAACTAATTAGTTTGAAGACAAATGAAGGATTTAGTACATTTTTCTTATTTAACAGATGTACCTGGAAATACATAAGTTTCTAATAAGCTGAATATTTAATTTAAAATACTTTATAGAAACTTATTAAAATACTATAAATCTTTCAAAAACAAAGAAACAGTTTATAAGGCAAATAATTAGCCCACATATATTTTGCTTTATATGTATATCTAAATTGTCATGTGTCAAATTTATGTAATTAGTATATTTGTTTACCAGGTTCGACATATAGACTATCATTTTGATCTGGCCATACTAGGAGTTAAAGTCACTGGAGACTAACTTTTAAAGTATAGTTAGAATACTCTCAGTTTGATTTAATACTGCCCTGTCCATAGAGAATACTCAGAGAATTCCCATATATGTCTAACACTGCAAAATACAATATGGTTCAAAAGTGTGTAGTTAGTATTTAAGACCAAAGAGCCTTTGATCTAACTGTGGGAGAGGAGGGTGAAATAGAGTGGGGGAAGGGAAAGGATATGGTTGTAAGTGTTGAATAATATTTGTGATTGCAAACTGAATGCCTTTGCTGGAAAAATATTTAACTAAGTAGAACAATGATATTTATGGAAATAATTGTATAGAAGGAATATTTTTTAAATTACATTGAGAAAGCTAGCTAAAGTGGTACAGAGATTAAAAACTACCCAACATACTAAATGCTTACTGATTAGTTATTGTAGCTATAGACTAGTGTTTCATGGTAACAATTAAAAGCTTGGCTTTAGAGTAAAAGGAACCTGGGTTTAATCCCTGGGTTTTATCCCTGCTCTACCATTTAATAGTTAGGTAAATGTGTAACCTAAACATCTTAGAACCTCAGATCCCTCACATGTATAAAATAGGAATAATTCATACGCATGTCTTTGCATTTGAGATTATGAATATGTGTGCCATGCCTAGAGCATACATAGTAGGTCTTCAGCAAATGGAAGATATTTATCACTAACATCATAAGAACCTCGAAACACCAGTTTGAGCTATATCTATAAATATATCAATAAATGTGATGAATGAAAGTCAAATAAAAACCAAAAAAAAACAAAAATGGAAACAGAAATTTATACATGGGCTGAGATCTTACATCTGAAGAGCTACTGCCATTTTCTATCTCTTCCAAAGGTCTAGGAGTCTCTTCCAATGCAGATCTCGTACGATAACTATGTTGATTTGCCTGCTGCTTTTTGGATTCTCCAAGATCCAGGAAATGCTCATGAGTATGATTCTGAAAAAAAGTAAATTAAATTCATTTTCAGTATGTTTAAAGAGCACATTTTTTACTTTAAAATTTACGTATTTATAAATTATAAAAAAATCAATTTATATTTTACCATGTAAATAAACTGTATTTATAGTACCAGTGCAAATATTTTAACATTATATCAAGTTAAATCATACGTTTGCAATATGCTAAAATTCACTTGCTGAATGATAAGTTATAAAAACTTTATCTGATTAAGTGATACAGATTTAAGGATTCATAATAATACACTAAGCCTAACACTGAACTCTCCTATATCCACACACCAAACCTACATAACAGATGTAAGTAAAAAGACCACAGGATGTGAGACATATTAATAGACAGAGGCAAACTGGAAGCCAAAATGGTGATCACAAAACTACCCTGCCACTATGAGACTAGGATATCAGATAGCTGGCTATCTCTCTTCTACTGCAGATGAAAGTAGGAAAAGTCTTCTGCAGATGAGAACACAAAAATCATCAAAAAACCTGATAAAAGTCCAAGATGGTGACAGAGATGAACAAACTCAGCAAACATAATTTACAACTAATAAAAAACTTAGGAATATAAAAAATAAAGAAAAAAATAATAAAGATTACTTTCAAAAAAAAGAATGAGACTGACATCAGACTTTACATGTCACACAATAAATCATACAATAAGTAAATATAGAATTAAAAAAGCAGTATCTTTAAAGTGTTGATGGAAAATAACTGAACCTATAATTATATCCTATTTTTTTTTCTTCTCATTAAACTTTGCTTTTATGGGCCTTAAGATACTGTGACAGATTTTTTGTCAAGTTGTTTCCATTAAAAAGTACTGATTTAAAAACTAATTAACTTAAAACAGCCACACACACAAAAACAAATGGTCCACAAAACATTCTCATTTCCTTCAAGGTTTCATGATACATTGTTATCACTAACCAGTCTTTTTTACTATTAAACTCAAATGGCCAATTGAGGCAAACAGTTCTAAGTCACTCTTCCAACTGTTTAAGACAATGACAGGTATTGGGGATAATATTCACTTAGTTTTCTGAGCTTTCTGGGCAGACTCAGTGACCTTGCCAGCTCCAGCTGCCTTCTTGTCTGCTGCTTTGATTACACTCACACCAACCCGCCATCTCATGTCAGGAACAGCAAAACGACCCAGAGAAGGATAGTCAGAGAAGTTCTCAACACACATGGGCTCTCCAGGAACCATACAACAATGGCAGCATCACCAGATTTTAAGAATTTGGGGCCATCTTCTACCTTTACTCCAGAATGACAACCTATCTTCTTCAGCTCAGCAAACTTGCAAATACCATCACCTGTGTGGCAATTCAGTACAGCTGCACAGCCAGCACTGATTCTGCCTGGATGACTCAGGATAATGATTTGAGCCATTAGCTACCTGCTTCCACTGGTAGGTTTCTTTTGCTGTCACCAGTCACGTTACCACCAAAAGCACTTTGACAGACACATTTTTGACACTGAATCCCACACTGTCCCCAGGAAGAGCTTCTCTCAAAGCTTCAAGGTGCATTTCAACCCTTTATTTCCGTTGTAAAAGTGACTGATGCCAGGTCTGAGAACACCAGTTCTTGGCCCACATGGGGCAGTACCAATACCACCAATTCTGTAGACATCCTGGAGAAGCAAGCAAAAGAGCTTACCAGTTGGACAAGTTGGTGGCAGAAGGCAATCCAGAGCTTCAACCATTGCCATGACTTTCCATCCCTTAAACCAACCACGTTAGTATTAGCCTTTGGTTCCATTATATTGTCACCATTCCAACCAGAAATTGGCATAAATGCTACTGTGTCAGGGTTGTAACCAATTTTCTTAAGGTAGGTGATTCCTTAACAATTTTCTCATATCTCTTCTGGCTGTACAATGGCTCAGTGGAATCCATTTTAACACTTCAGTCAAGTTCATGTTCATTATAAGGTGATTCTCTTTTTCTCTCCAGAAACTTTCAAAATGTTCTTTGTTTTAGATGTTTTCAAATATTACAATAATGTGCATAGTTGAGGTTTTAAACTTTTTTAGTTTATATTATTTTTTCCTTATTTATCCTGCTTGACACACTAGCCAGAGGGTTAACGTTAAGAAATTCTGGATCATTATTTTTTAAAATTCTTTCCTCCCTCTGTGTATTTTCTCTTCTTTGAAGACTCTTATTAAATGACTATGCTACTACTTCTAATCTCATGTATATTCTCTCTATATACATATTATGTAAATATACATAAATGTATATATATATTTTTTTACATTTCCCTCATTCTCTCCATCGTTTTATCCCCCACTGATGAATTCGGGGAGTTCGTCAGCTTGATTTTCCAGTTTACTCCCTAATTTTCCGTGTTTCATATTCTTTTATTCAACCCATCCATTGAAATCTCAATTTCAGCAACAATGATTCATCCAAATATCTCTAACAGAATCCTCTCCAAAATTGCTTGTTTTATCAAGTTTCCAATATCCCCTCCTATCCCTCTGAGAATAACATGCTATTCTGAACATCTATTCCATGCATTCCATTAGTTAGTTTCCTTATGTAAGTCATATATGTCTGTTTGTATTGCGGCTTTCTCCCCCCTCATCATGCTCTGGTTTTGTAAGTGTGTTGGATTGTAATAGTGCACTAGGAAAGGAGAGGAAAAAAACCAAAAACGTAAGTCTTACTTTGTACTCCTAAAAAAGATTCTGGATGTCTGTGATGGACGTATGCATCATCTCAAGACCTATAAAATCTCAATTCAACCATTCTGTATTTCTCCATCCACCTACACTCTTCAGTTCCTTCCCCACAACCAGCCTTGTCACTAAATCTCTTCCCTGCACTTCAAGCCCTACTCTTGGCTACATCAAAGTGAATTGAAAGACATTTTCACATGCTACCAGGACACAAGATTTACTCCACACAGATTCTCTCTAAAAGGAATACTGAAGGGTTGAGTAATTTTATAAAAATTGTGGGAAATATGTAAAAGTATAAAAAAAGGAAATTGTTCAACTATAATCTCATAAATTTTGAGTAATACATTGTTAAGAATGTAATGTACCCTGCTTCTTTCATTTAACATAAATATATTTATCTACTCAAATCCATTTCATTAAAAATTGCTATTTGTTCCATTTTGTAAGCCTTTATCCACAATTTTGTATTTATTTAGGAAAAATTTCAAGTCAAAGAACACAAACATTTTAAATGTCTTAATAAATAATGTAGTGCAAGGAAAAACTGTCAACCAATATCTGTTCTCCCTTTTCGCAGAAAAAAAATTTTTTTCTGTCAAAATTTCATGTGACTGAATTCTGGCCAGTAAGTTCTCTGACGAAATGCTGCAGAGCAACTTCAAAGAACCCTCCTCAGGAGAGCATGTGTG